>NW_022589735.1:17704814-18317315 GCF_004348235.1 Phoca vitulina
AAGGAAGGAAGGAAGGAAAGAAGGAAGGAAGGAAGGGAGGAAGGAGGAAGGAAGGAGGGAAGGAAGGAAGGAGGAAGAAAGGAAGGAAGGAGGGTAGGAAGAAAGGAAGGAAGGAGGGAAGGAAGGATAATTAACAAAAACAAGGAAACAAGTAAAATAGTTGTAACTATGATATGCAGAAGAATGTCTCCCCAAAGATGTCCATATCCTGATTCCAGGAATATATTACATTATTATGTCATATTATTATATTATACCATATTGATTTTATAATTTTTTAAATGGAGAGCTACAAAGATCCTGAAATTAATGCTGAGTCTTTTTATATTTAATATATTCTTGTTTATGTTATAAAAGGATAATTAATCTGTATATCTGAAAGCATATCTAGAGGGGTCAGGACATTCTTTCTCTAGCCCATGAAAGGCAAGTTATAATGTATGGAGTATGTATAGGTTGTAGGTCCATTTATGTAATGAGGTTAAAGAATGTATTTTAAGGGGGCACCTGAGTGGCTCAGTTGATTAAGTGTCTGGCTCTTGATTTCAGCTCAACTCATGATCTCAGCGTCGTGAGATCAAGCCCCAAGTCAGGCTTCGAGCTCAGTGTGGAGTCTGCTTGGATTTCTCTCTCCCTCTCCCTTGCGCTCTTTCTATCTCTCTATCTCTCAAATAAATAAAACATTAAAAAAATAAGAACATATTTTCAGGAGCCTGGATATAGCCCGACCAGGACTAATCCACAGAGCACTGACATAGAGTCAGAAGCTCATCATTAGGGAAAAAAAAAAAAAAAAGAAGAGGCTTCTGGGTGGCTCAGTCAGTTAGGCATCTGCCTTCAGCTCAGGTCATGATCCCAGCGTCCCAGGATCAAGCCCCGCGCCGGGCTCTCTGCTCAGCAGGGAGTCTGCTTCTCTCTCTCATTCTTTCTGTGCTCTCTCTCTCAAATAAATAAAAAGTAAAAAAAAAAAAAAAGAAAAGAAAAAAAGCACTAGCACATGTGGTTGAATGAAGGTTGACAATTTAGCATGTTTTCTTTCACTTAAGCCATGGGAGGGACTCCATGGAGTGACACCCCTGACCTTGGTCTGCCAGTCCCTCATTTTTCCCTAAGAGAAGAAACTTGAATGATCTTCAGGTGAATTTGGAAGAGGGAATGATCACACTCAGTTCAGCTCCCTCCTCTTTGCAGGTATGTCTGCTCAGAGCAGGTATTCTCATGCACTTGATCCTGAGCACTACAGAATCTGCACCCTAAACAGAAGCAGGCCTTTGTTCTGCACTGCTTCAGACTTGGGAGCTGAGTCTTTTCAATCCCGAAGTTATAAATCCACAGGACGATAGGCCCAAACCTCCCCTCTAGCTTTGATCAGTAATAAAGGTAACCTATTGATATCTTTACGTGGGACCTTTGTGTATATCTCAAAGGTTCCTAACACAGGTTAGAGAGGCAGTGTTCATCGTGTACCCTAAACCCTTACAAACAGCACACTAGGTACTTTTTCTTTTTCCATGCATGTATTCAGTCTTCACTCAACCAGTATTGGAGCACTAGCAAGAGACAGACATGATTACCATTTCCACTGAGTTAATATTCCAGTGAGAGCAAACAGCAAAAAATGGGTCAACAAGTAAGTAAAATAATTGTTGTTGTGGTAGGCAGAATAATGGCCCTCCAAAAATATCCGTATCCTGCTTGCAGACATCTATGACTATGTTAGGTTACATGGAAAAGGGCAGGATAAGGTTGAAGATGAACTAGAAATTGCTCATCAACCCCCCTTGAGATGGGAAATCATTCTGGATTATCCAGGTGGGCCCAAGGTAATCATGTGACTCCATTAAATGTGTAGAAGAGAGGCGGAAGAGCCAGGGTCAAAGCCGTACTACGTGAGAGGCGTACCCAGGCATTGCTGGCTTTGACGACGAAGGGGTCATGAACCAAGGAATGTAGGCCACCTCTAGAACTTGGGAAAGGCCTAGGAATTTGCCTCTGGGGCCTCCACAAAGGAACACAGCCTTGCCGATTTCTTGATTTTAGACCAGTGAAACCCATTTCAGATTTCTGATTACAGGAATTATAATACATTTGTGTTTTTTTTTTTTTTTAAAGATGTTATTTATTTATTTGAGAGAGAATGAGATAGAGAGAGAGAGAGCATGAGAGGGGGGAGGGTCAGAGGGAGAAGCAGACTCCCTGCCGAGCAGGGAGCCCGATTCAGGACTCGATCCAGGGACTCCAGGATCATGACCTGAGCCGAAGGCAGTCGCTTAACCGACTGAGCCACCCAGGCGCCCCTACATTTGTGTTTTAAGCGACTGAGTTTGTACATGCTACAGCAGCAATGGAAAATGAATACAGTAATCACTCGTGCTATGGAGATACCTGTTCTCTTAATGAGATTGGGCATACCTGGGAGAAGGTGGGTGATGTTTCTTGCACTTCACGTGATTATGAGGTTTATATGATTATGAAGATGTGAGGACAGAAGAAAACCATGTGGATTTTGGAGGCAGATGGGCTAGTGAGGAGTAAACCCAGGTATGTATCCAAGTGAGTGTAAAGCTATACAAGGAAATGTAAACTATAAATCTCCCTCCAAAACACACACTGGAAAACTTCATTGGGAAGATCTTGTTATTTACACCATTACGGAAGAACCTATAATTCAGACTCTACTATCGCAAGAGAAACAGTGTCCTTATTTCAAGATAACTGTGATATTTCTAAATTTCTATCGGCTTCCAGAAGGACATACATTTTATAAGTTCAAAACCCTTCAATATATCAACTTGTAGCAAAGCACTATGAATTTGAAAACAAACCACTATCAAAACTAATGTTGGTTAAAGCAGGCTACTCTCGTTTTGAAATATCAAGCTAAGATCAAAGGGCTCCATTTCGCTATTTTGTGTTAAAAAAAGTGGTTTCTTTGTTGTAAAACCTTTTCCAGAAAGAGATGGTCATATATAATGAGATATAATTATGCGGATTTTTTAAAGGAATGCAAAGACTGAAAATAAATCCAGAAGATATTTGGAATAATGATCAGATTCTTCCCTGAAAAATCTCACTGCAAATATTAACATCATTTGCAAATGATCAATTAAGAATGGCCTGAGGACACCATTGCAACTACAGGATAATTTAAACTAAATGTGTTTGATAATGCGCCTGTACCTTCTTTAATTCTGTGTTCTATTTCCCCAAACTTTTAAAAAATTCTAATTGTGCATGTTCATTTCCTCTAATTCTGATGTTCTTTTGAAATAGACATACTTCATACAAGCCCACAATCATCTTCCTCTTGGGGTTTACAGTCCTCGAAAATGGCTCCTTGTACCTCATAAAATTACAAGTGTCTCCTTTAACTTTCCATTTTATCTGCTCAACAACAATAATAACATTTTTTGAAATAATAACATTTTTATCTTCTCCTGAGGGTTACCAGAACACTGGCATATTCAAGTAAAGATGTTTTTAAGATAATGTCACTCCAAGTATCCTAAGAAAACCATCTCCTGGTAATTAAAATCCAACCAGGAGTTCATTAGTACTATTGTAAAAGAAAATGACCCTTTTTCATAGAAGAAAAGCAAGTTATCACCAGTCTATGGAAAAGGTGAAATAAATAACTGATAGCCATGATTAGAGCACTTGATTGGAATTTTCTAAGCCTTTGGTGCATTTATTGTCCAAAAAAAGGAGGGGGGGAGTATTGTTGTCTTTCATCTATTCTAAGATTAAAATCAAGGAAGAATGAACACCTTTTCTTACGGTACATTCATGACCGGGAAAGTGAAGGTATGACTCTGGCAGTTAATTCAAAAAGAGATTTCACTGAGGGGAAAAGAGGTGTCTTCCACTGTCACCAAAAACCCTGACAAAATAGATAGTTGTCGTTGGATAAACTATAAATCAAGACTAAAATTATTAAAGTGAAAATGTTAAATATTTTCAGGGATGCTGATCCTATGCAGAGAAACTTCAGTGTTTTCTTCTATTCTTAGAGGCTAAAAACCCGTGAGTAGCCAATTGAGAAGAAGATGCGAGTCTCCCTGGGCCATCGGTTTATAACCCGCCATGAGAATCAGAACCTAGTGTTGATTTCTGGGCCTCCAAGCCTTATTGGGAAATGCCACAGAATGGCCCCTTACCCTTGGGAGCCCCTGAAAACTGTTTCTTACCTTGTTTCTCTCAAGATTTGAGTGAAAACAACTCCCTTTATTAAGAGTTGTTTTAATTTTCTTTCTTCTCTTTCTCCCCCTTATCAAAAATGGTGCCTACTCCTAAGCATTACCCACGGTTTTCAATGTAAGAGGCAAAACTAGAAATTTCCTCGAGCTCTTTCACAAACATCCTAAGAGAATTATTTGCAGCCCCTAAGACACCTTTATTAGAAATGCAGAAAAACAAACAGGCATTGGAGGAGGCTCTTATCTTAAAGTTGCAGCTGCTTTTAAGCCCATAAGATATTCAGACCGGTGAAACCTATAGAACATGGGCATGCAATAGTTTTAGATGAACAAACCTCTTCAGAGATCATTTCCCTATAGGAGCTGGAGAGCTTTAGGCAACTATTTAAGAACGCACTCTTGGAAAATTCCTACGTGCCCAGGGTCCTCTTGCCTGGCATTCTGACAAGGCTGAACTATGTGCTGGGAAATACACAGGTTTTGGAGGAGATGAGAATTAGGATTGAGTCACAACGCTTAACACTTAACACCTGGGAGACCTAGGGCACATAAACAAGCCCTCAAGGTCCAGTGTCCTAGTAACAAGAGGAATAAACATTTACCTTAAAGATGGTCAAGATGGCCATAACTTCCGCTCAGCATGACTAAACTTTTGACAGGTTTCTTCCTGACTACCGGGCTCCGACCTCCCTCTTCAGAGAGCATTTACTTTAGACAACTTTCAGTTATAAACTCATTCTCTGCCCTTTGAGATGGGAATCTTCTTTTGGTCTCCTGCCAGGCTCACCACTCAGGCACGTCTTTCTCAATCTAGAGCCATCCTCTGGAACCATAATCAAGAATAACACCACCTGTGCCCCTATCTTTGCATCTCCGGAGGCGGGGGGTGGGGAGCCTCATTTCAATAAGCACCAAACAGCCAAAACAGACGGTCTAATCACATTGACCATCCTCCCCAGGTGAAGGTCCCCCACCCCGGCTCACCACAGCGCTGAACCCTCGTCTGTCTGCCTTTTCAGTTGGGGAGAGTTCAGTCTTTTCCTTCACTGCTAGTCTTGACCCCTACTGCACTTGTCTTGAACAAAGTCATCCCTGCCTGTTGAACCTATCCGGTGCAATTTTTCTTTGACAAGAGTTGTTATAAAGATGAAATACAGCATATGTAAGATACCCAATGTGGTTACTTAATAGACGTTACCTTCTCTCTCTCCCTCTTTCAAATCACACAAACCTCTGACCAGAGGTCCCTGAAAATCCCAAATGCCTCTTTTCAAAGATCAGTATAGTGTTATGATAGTGTAAAAAACTTAAAAAAAAAAAATCCCTCATGTGTGTGTATGGTTTTTTTATGGAAGAATAGACTCAAGGAATCTAACAGCAAGTTCTATTTCTAGCATTTGCTCAGTTGGCTTGAATGGCCCACATTAGCACCAATAAACAATGATGGGGCCTTGACAGGTGGGTACTGGTCAGAGGACTGGAAAGGTCTCCAGCCTCAGCACAGTGCCATCCACACCACAGAAGAAAGGGCAAATCGGTTCCCAAAGCCAGACTGCAAGTTTTGTCTTTAGGAACTGATAAAATCATGAAGCAAGAACACTGGAGTGTCCTCACATCAGAAGGCTTTGGAGCACTGGGTATTATACGCAAGCAATGAATCATGGAACACTACATCAAAAACTAATGATTACTGTATGGTGACTAACATAACATAAGAAAGTAAAATTAAAAAAAATAAAAAGGCTTGTGGATGACATGCTCAGCGGTATCAAATGTAAATTCTCAAAGTACCTTTTACTCTAAATGTGCTCCGAAGTTAAAGAAATCCTTCTTCCAAGTTGCTGAGTTAGGAAAGAATAAAATACAAGTCACTTTCAGTTCGATTTTCATAAATATGAAAATGGTCTCCTCTCTTTTGATTCTTCACTGGGATCACTCCTAAGACTGTTTAGAGCCATTTTTTATACTCACTGTAATTAATCACATTTCTCTGGACTTTGCTACATGACTGTTAAAGGGGAATGCTAAAAGATACAATATGAATTTTTAAATGAAAGTGCTTTCTCAAAGATGCCTCTTCTGTTATGTAATAAGTAATCACAGACATACCAAGATTTTCTCTGTTGGGATATTTAATGATTTTTTTTTAGATTGAGATGTTTTGCTACTGTTTTCTATCTACATCATCCTATCACAGGCTTCAGTTCAAATTTATTAACTGGCAATATTTCTTTTTTTTAAAGATTTTATTTATTTATTCATGAGAGTCAGAGAGAGAGAGAGAGAAGCAGAGGGAGAAGCAGGCTCCCAAGGAGCAGGGAGCCCGATGAGGGACTCGATCCCAGGACCCCGGGATCATGACCTGAGCCAAAGGCAGACGCTTAACCATCTGAGCCACCCAAGCGCCCGCAATATTTATTTCTAAGAGTAATTAATTATCACAGGAGCAGAAAAGAGCACTGTGAATTATTTATAGTTGTTGGTATCTTATTTATCATTTTTTAAAAGATCTGTTTATTTGAGAGAGAGACAGTGAATAAGTGGAAGGGGAGGGGCAGAGGGAGAGGGAGAGAAGTTCAAGCAGACACCCTACGGAGTGCGGAGCCCCATGCAGGGCTGGATCCCACAACCCTGAGATCATGACCTGAGCAGAAACGCTTAACCAACTGAACAACACAGGTGCTCCAATATCTTTAATATTTAGCATAGATTTTGAATACTTTTAATGATATGTTCTTACTTATGTCCTGAATATAAAAAAAAAAGAAATTGACCTTTACTTCCTTAGCCGAAGAGCACAAAAAAGGAATAAAGAAAAATTTCAAGTTTGTTCAAGCTAGTCTGGAAAATAGAAGCTGATTCTAGAAGATAAACATAATAGAATATATAATTTTCAAAGAAGTTATGAAGAATGTTTTCTAAACATTGAGGATTGACTCCTACTTCCGTCCCATAAAAATGAAATACACTTGACGTTTGTTTAAAGCACATGTGGAAAGTATCAAAATAATGTATTACAATTGATAATAGTGGTAGAGAAGTAGAAATCGAGGGAGGTCATAATAATATAAGATTTCTGACAATGTCAGGATATTATATTTGATACTTCAGCTTAAAGATACCATCAACAATCTGAATAACAGCTGCCTGATAATGAATTAATGTCCTAAAATTGGAGTAATATTCTATATTTGTAAACAGTTCAAAATTACTGATACCTAAGCACGTTACTAACACTTAAGCAATACTCTTAAAATGCACACAATTCAACTTTTGGGTTTTGTTGCAATTTAATATAAAATTTTACCTTTCACTTCTTGAAATAGACATTGACCCAGGGAATCACAGAAACTTTGAGAGGTAAGCTAATACATAAAACACACATATTCCCCACTTTAAATTTACCTTAAAGGCATCTCTAGCTCAGGAACTAATTACCTTTTTTTAATGCTGCATTAACCGAAACAAGATTTTAATGCTCCACTTAAGCTCTCTAAAATGTAGATTTCTAAATATCTTCCTGTCTCTTGCTCATATGGAAAAGAAAGGTGTAAATAGACTCCGTAAGTACTGATTTCATACTATTGCAATTAGGATGAAATAATGAATACCAGATGTAGCGTTTTGGGTACCATTTTTTGTTTACTATGATTCAGAGGTTTTTAAGCATGTGGACATCCTAGAATCACCTGAGTAATTTTAAAATCTGAAGTTTGGGCCCCCCATGGGGAGATTCTGATTTCATTGGTCCAGGATGGGCCTCAGCTTGTAAACCTTCCCAGGTGATTGTGAAGTCTCATCAGCACCAAGCAAGGGAATACCCTTCGTTCTAAAATATTCCTCAGCACGGTAGTGCTATAGTTTCTATACCATGAAATGCTAAGGGTTTTTAGAACATATATTCTCAGATCTCTTCATCTCTCCATCTGGAAAATAAAACCAGGTTCTCTTTTGTACCACTCTTTTATAGGACCCCTGTACTCTTTCAGATTTGCAACACGTCCCCAGGCCAAAAAAGGAGAGAGAGGAAAAAAACAAAACAAAACAAAATAAACAAAAAAACAAAAAACAAAGAACCTCAAGCCAATGAAGTCCATTTCCCATATTCATAGAAACCTTGCCCCCATGGCTATCCATTTCCAAGATCCAAGATCAGGTGAAAATTTCTCACAGCATTATCTCCCCCAGAATCTACAAGTGTCTCTTTAACCTTCTCCACCACCTCCCTTGGGTTTTGCTTCTTCTCTTCCTTAAGAAACTTTTTTCCTAGGAAGTTCAGAAAGGACTGTTAGAGCCCGTGTTCCTATATTACTTCTGTGTTTCAATTTTGACAGGAAAACAAATTTCTGCGTTTGCTTACACTTTGATGCATCGTCAGTATCTAATTCATTGTAGAAAAGTTCGAAGACACCTTGAGGTAGTATATGTGTGGAATCTTAAAAAACAAACAAAAACACCCAAGTTCATAGATACAGAGAACAGATTTGTGGTTGCTGGAGACCGGGGCTGAGGAGAAAAGGGTGAAAGGGTTAAAAGGTAAAATAATAATAATAAATAATAAAAATTTTTTTAATTAAAAAAGAGAAAGAAAGGAAGGAAGGAAAAAGGAAAGAAAGGAAAAGAAAGGAAAAGAAAAAGAAAGAAGAAAGAAAGAAAGAAAGAACGATAGATTATGGTCCAAGTCCTAGAGAGGCTCATATCCTAGTACAGCAAAGAGCCATATAAAAACTAATTGTTAAAAAAACATGGTAACCATAACAATGTAATTAAAAAAAAACTCTGAGGGAATACATAATACTGGGGAAAAAAGGAAAGAAAAGTTTCTAAGATATCTTGAGGTAGTATATACTGCCAAATCCAACCCCATTGCCCTGTTCTCCAAAAGATGAGTGTGTATAAAGTCATCAGCAGCTTTTAATATCAGCCCATAGGTTACAAGAACTACAGAGTATCTTCCCTCATTTTATGGATTAGGAAATTTATTACAACTAACCTTTATAACTGTAAGCTAAGTAAATGTCACACTTTAAAACTATCAATGAGGAAACTCACACAACTGAACCAAGGACATAAAAATAGCCTTTTCAGGGGCACCTGAGTGGCTCAGTCCTTGGGCGTCTGCCTTCGGCTCAGGTCATGATCCCAGGGTTCTGGGATCGAGCCCTGCATCGGGCTCCCTGCTCCTCGGGAGGCCTGCTTCTCCCTCTCCCACTCCCCCTGCTTGTGTTCCCCTCTCGCTGTGTCTCTCTCTGTCAAATAAATAAATAAAATCTTTAAAAAATAATAAGTAAATAAAAATAGCCTTTTCAGGCTATTGGAGATCTCTCCAATCTGCCCACTGTAAGGACAATGCATTTAATAAGCGCAATAGAAAAAGCTATGAGAATAGGAAGTAATCGATACAACACTTTACACCTTATTGTTTGATCTATGAATTCAGTCCACAGATACATATTGAGATGGCTGCTGTATCTTTATCAAAGCAATTTTATCAAGCACTGGAGAAAGAATGTTGCCTACTCCTGGTTCACATGACAGCTAACTCTCCCAGAAATAAAACCTGAGGTTTAGGTTAGCTAGTCTTGGGAAACACATTTGATGTAAATACTGGACAAAACCGGGTGCCTGGGTGGCTCAGTTGGTGGAGCACCGGACTCTTGGTTTTGGCTCAGGTCATGATCTCAGGGTCATGAAATGGAGCCCAATTTCCGGCTCGGCGCTCAGCAGAGAGTCTGCTTGAGATTCTCCCCCTCTGCCCCCCCCCCTCATGCTCTCTCTCTCTCTCTCTCTCTCTCTCCCTCTCTCCCCCTTTCTCTCTCTCTCTAATAAATAAGGAAATCCTTAGAAAGAAGAAGAAGAGAATACTGGACAAAACCATGAAAAAACAATCCGAATTTTCTCAATGGGAATAAAAGTCATGTAACTTTGTGTATTGATTCCAGTAAGTGGAGGCAGATTTAGGGTGGTTTAAGAATGTCTTGGACACAATTCCAGTAGCAAATTGTTATTTACCGCTTTTGTTTTTGAATCTGGCACTGCGGTCCTTGCCAGCAGGAAGCTTTCATTCCTGTCCCCATTACATCATCCTAGTGACTTGGATAGAGCTTAGGGCAAGGTGGATCTGAAATGCATGCAATTGAAAGACTAAATATAAACCCAACTGAAAGCCTCATTCTTATGGGAACATTTACAGGTAGAATTGTCTCTCCGCAATCCCTCTTCTCTGCTATATACATCTTGGGAGGAAAAAGTGGCTTTTTCTCATGCTGTTAAAGTAGAGTGTACCTTCAAATTAAAAAAATAAAAACATGAAATATATGACTGGTGTGTTATAGAATCTTTGTTGAAATGATAAAAAGGACAAATAAACCTTCATATATTAAGTGCATAACCTTCATTTTCTCCCTTGTATTCTTGTATTCATTGAAGTATAAGATTTTAATTGCTCTTCATTTCAATTTCCTTTTCACTTCCCTTCCTTCTTCCTTTAGCCTAGCACTTTCTGCATATGTGACAGTACTTTACATTATTAGCTCATAATTTCTTACGCGTTCTTCTCCTTTGCCAAGACTTGATTCTCACACACCAATATATAGCCATCTGTCTTCTACTGGAAACTGCTTGTTTTAAGTTAATGGGAATAAATTTCTGGGGCGCCTGGGTGGCTCAGTCGGTTGAGCATCTCACTTTGATTTTGGCTCAGGTCATGATCTCAGGGTTGTGAGATCAAGCCAGCTTCCAGCTCTGTGCTCAGCACAGAGTCTACTTGTCCCTATTCCTCCCCCTCAGCCCCTCCTCCTTGCTCCCCCCCACCCTGCTTGTGCTCACTCATGTGCTCTCATGCACTCTGTCTTAAATAAATAAATAAATAAATTAATTAATTAATTAAATCTTAAAAAAAGGAATACATTTTATATCAAGTGAAGAAACTTATATTTCTGTACATGAATTTACATGAGTTTATTTGTCCTACTGGGAGGTCAATTTCCTAACCTACTAAGTGATGGGACTGTAAGTTTCTTCTACTTTGATACTGTATGTTATTTTTTTTAACCAGTGAAAGCAGATATCATAACTGCTTTTACATAACTTTGTTAATTTAAGAGAAGACATACACTTTATTTACTAGTTAATTACTAATTTAATTCCTATTTTTTCCATATACATCTTTATGTTTTCCTTTTTGAATTTTTACCTATGTTGTACCCATTTTACCATTGTGGTGTTGTTAAAATTTTTAAATTTTTTATTTGATGAATGGATTGGCTGATTGATGAGGTAACGATTCAGCTAAATGGTGGGAATCTATGGAGCAAGATTTACAAAACCACAACAGAAAGGAGCAATTATTTCAGGCTCGGGGCACATGGCCAAGAGAAGGTGCGGCAATAGGAAATGAGTAATTCATGTCAGGGGGCCAGTCCTGGAGACCACTTGGCTGGAGCAATCTTACCAGTGTTGGGTTCCCTGGATTGGGAGGTTATAAAAGCCCTTGGAAGGGTTTTTTGCTAGAACTGCCAGGCCCACTTAAGAATTTTAAATAGCAGATTGTCCTGAGCTTTCGAAATTTCTCAGCTGAGATGAAATGATGAAAGAAAAAAGTCTCTCTGTTGGGTATCTACAGAATCGAGTGGACGTTCAGGCAAAAGGTCAAGTGACCGGGAAGGCAGCAAATGAAACATTGAAATTGAGGGGCTAAAAGCCTCTCTGAATAGAGTGTCACTGGGAATAAATTTTTAAGAAAGAAAGAAAGAAAGAAAAGGAAAAAAAGGACAGTTGGCAAAAAATCCAAATTACTTGGATAAAAGGAACAAAGGAGAGGCAGAAGTTAAATACAACTGAAAATTGGAGCTTTGATGCTCAGATTTATTGGGAAGTGATATGGAGGAGTTCTTTTTAATATTAATTCTCTGTAATGGTAAGTTCTTTCAGAAAAGAAATCTATTTTTAAAAAATGCCAAATCTATAAAGAACTTATCAAACTCAACACCCAAAGAACAAATAATCTAGTCAAGAAATGGGCAGAAGACATAAACAGACATTTCTCCAAAGAAGACATACAAATAGCCAACAGACACATAAAAAATGTTCAACATCACTCGGCATCGGGGAAATACAAATCAAAACCACAATGAGATACCACCTCACACCAGTCACAATGACTAAGATTAACCACTCAGGAAATGACAGATGTTGGTGAGGATGCAGAGAAAGGAGAACCCCTTACACTGCTGGTGGGAATGCAAGCTGGTGCAGCCACTCTGGAAAACAGTATGGAGGTGCCTCAAAAAGTTGAAAATAGAGCTACTCTACGACCCAGCAATTGCATTACTAGGGATTTACCCCAAAGATACAAATGTAGTGATCCAAAGGGGCACCTGCACCCCAATGTTTATAGCAGCAATGTCCACAATAGCCAAACTATGGAAAGAACCCAGATGTCCATCGACTGATGAATGGATAAAGATGTGGTGTATATATAAAATGGAACACTACTCAGCCATCAAAAAAAAGAAATCTTGCCATTTGCAATGATGTGGATGGAACTAGAGGGTATTATGCTAAGCGAAATTAGTTAATCAGAGAAAGACAATTATCCTATGATCTCATTCATATGTGGAATTTAAGAAACAAAACAGAGGATCATAGGGGAAGAGAGGAAAAAATAAAACAAGATGAAATCAGAGAGGGAGACAAACCCTAAGAGACTCTTAATCATGGAAACAAACTGAGTGCTGCTGGAGGTGGGAGGTGCAGGGATGGGGTAACTGAGTGATGGACATTAAGGGGGTACGTGATGTAATGGGTACTGGGTATTATATAAGACTGATAAATCACTGACCCCTACCTCTGAAACTAATAATACATTATATGTTAATTAATTGAGTTTAAATTAAAAAATTAAAAAAAACAACTTGAGAGGAAAAAGGTAAACCAACTTTGGCTCAGTCAAATAAATAAATTGAAAAAAAATAAAAAAACAATGTCAGTAGTGTATTTCAAATATCAAGTGAAATACAGTTATCATTTGGTTACAACTATGAAGTTTTAAAAAGGAGGTAAAGAAAATACAAATATCTCATTTTTGTCCTGAAGAGTTTAAATTGGTAGAAAAAGTTCTGGATGATAATTTTGGGCTTTTATTAGCAATATTTATTTATTTATACTTAATCCATTAATTGCTATGATCAAAAACTTTAGTTCTTAGTCCTTCTGAAAGGTACCTCACTGAAATATGTACTCAAATACATCAGGCTTCGTTTAAAACAAAACAAAATTAATGCTTTGTCAGATTTTAATAATATCATTGATAAATGATGTTTTTGATCACAAATGTACCATTTTTAAACAAAAGCCTGATGATTTAATATCCTAGTTGAACAAACATTTTTAGAAGATTTACAAAGGCCTAATGGTATTAGACTTTAATTAGGTTGACAAATTATATTCTAAATGAATTTACTCATGTGCTATTAAGTATAAAAAATTAAAACTAAGCTGCATTTGTCAAAACAGTTTAATAAACTGTGCTTTCTGTCATAGTCACCTAGGATTTCTATCATGTTCATTTTCTGACTTGCTAATTCATAAAATTTAATAAATCAAAAATGAGACTTCTACATATGAACTGGCAAGGTTCTAAGAAAATCATTAGTTTCCTTGATCATAGTAAGCATAAAAACATGTAAGTAAAATAATTACTTTATAAATGACGTGAAT
Source organism: Phoca vitulina (assembly GCF_004348235.1). Classification (NCBI taxonomy): domain Eukaryota; kingdom Metazoa; phylum Chordata; class Mammalia; order Carnivora; family Phocidae; genus Phoca; species Phoca vitulina. Next base: position 17,718,731 of record NW_022589735.1, read on the forward strand.
AAAATATCATTAGCATGAATTTAGGCAAATACCAATCAATCTACCTGATTAACAAGGAGCAGAGGAATTTGATAAGAAGTATCACAAAATGATAACAATGACAGGCATTTGTTTGAGGTTTTACTGTTCATAAAGTACTTTCACATTCGTTAAATTATTAGGGCCTTATGACAATATGTTGGAAGGTTTATGTTATGTATCTGCTCTCTTTAGAGCAGAAACAGAGAAAGATATTAGGGAATTGGGAAATAGTGGGGGATGGTCAAGTGTGTCCATGTAACTCTAGCAGAAATAAAATGTGTGAAAGGGGCAATGTGGGTAATAAGTAGAGATCTAAGATCATGTGAAGGAATAGACAAAAGAAAGCAAGGGAAATGCACATCATTTTTATTTTGGGGACCTCAAGAGAGACATGAATTAAGAAGGAGTTGGAATTGGGACAAATAAATGACATATGCAAAGAATGAGGTGGAATACTTTGGTGATTCTGCCTATCCAGTAGCTTGTTGCATCCTGAAGTCGCCTGTCTGTGGGGCTTTGTCTATTTTACCTTTCAGCCTTGCTGCCTACAAAAGAGCTTAAGCGTATGGTCCTGATGTCTTAGAAGTTCATTTGGGGTTTGTGCAAAAATGGCAGCATCCTCCTGTTGATATTACTGTCCTTGCCCCTGACAAGTAAAAACAGGATTGGGCGAGCCCAGAATATACAAAGGGAGGAGGATAATGATTCAAGAGCCCTCTGAGGTAGAAAAGAGGGGCACCATTATCTTCATTTGAAAGCAAGCCTCAGACCCGGTTTTGCAATTTGACCTGGACCACTTGGGAATTGGGAAAATTGAGACTCAAATCCAGACCTTCTACTTTCAAGTTTATATTTTTATCCTAATACACCGTGGCCTAAATGAATATTATAAATACACGTCATAATTTACATCATCAATGGCCTAAATTTCTGTAGTAGAGTTTCGTATTTCTTTGGACTATTCTGGATGACTAAGTGTCTTCAAATTAGGTTTATCTATTCTTACAAGGATAATTATTCATATAGCAACCTAATTTACTAAAAGAGATCTTTGGAAATTTGACTACTGAAAATTCAGTATGCGATCTAAAATGCCCAACTACAAAGTGTAAGGTAGTGAGTATCCTCAGAGAGTGTAAATATGGTAGCTGAAGGCCGCAATAGAACTTATCTCTCATCTTAGTAAATGTTGTCAATTCCCTCCACTAAATTTTTAGCAGGGCTGTTGTAAGTTCACTTCTTTTCTCTCCATCTTTGTTTAAAATCAGATGTCATCCTAATTTATGTTGAGATTAAATGAACATCAAGTAATATGAAAAGGAAAGGAAAGGTGGTGTCTATAATAATCTATAATATATTCAAATTATACACACACCAAAAAATTACCCCTTAGAAATGGTGATAGGCGTGACTTGCACCCACGGATATGCAGATCTCCTTCCCTTTCTCGGGCATATGGGGACTTGGCCAACGACGTGTACAGGGGCTGAGGTAAACGCACAGGTAAGACTCTCTGGTAGCCCCGTCCTCTGTTGGCCAGATGGTGGTTCTACACCACCAGTGCATCCCATATTGCTGAAGGACTGCCTGCGGAGTCTCCCGGACTCAGGATGAACTTAGAGTGAAAAAGAAATAACTCAGGTCCCCCTGAGATACTAAATTTGTTTGCTCCCACAGCATGGCCTAGACTATCTTGGCTTATACAGAAATGCACTTTTTCTTTTTCATGGTCTACCTTTTGACAGCTTCAGACTAGTTCCAGTGACATGGTGACCTTCAGCAGCACAGGTGACCCATGCACAATGCAGGGGCTATGCTCCAGGCAGTTCTGAAAGGTGGTGAAGAATTGGGCCATGGGTGCTAAGTGCCTACCTTACAATTCTGGCTTGGCCACTTCTTGACTCTACCATCTTGGGCAGCCCCACTCTGGTGCCATAGTTTCATTTGCAAAATGTAGATAACAACAGTGTCTAAGATACCGGGTTGCTACGAGGGAAAATGGTGTTAACGAGGGAAAAATAATACATACAAAACACATAGAAGAATGTTTGGCACAAAGTAAGTCCTTGACAAGGGTTAGATATCACATATCTTGTCAATATCAACCCGAAACCACCCCAGGGCCCATGGTTGTTTTATTTAGCTGGTCCAAAATTTCCATTGGTGGTTAGAAGAATTGACAACTACGTTATCAAACAGTGGAAAATTGTATCTATAGGCTAGTAACAAAAGGATGTAAAGTCTTTTATTACAGAGAGCTCTAATGCACTGGTCCTCTAGTGGTTCCCCCAGAATGCATCAATTGCTATTTTTAGCTTAGGGGTCAATATTAAATAGATGAAATTCACAAATGAAATACCAGTAATGAAAGTGACACATTCAGGGTCAAATGGCATTAGTACTATGAAATCAGAACCTCTTAGGCAAAGAAACCAAAATAATAGCCTTTGAACTTACAGAAAAAAAACCTGAAAGGTGAAGCTGCTGATATAATCCACAAAAAATGAGGCTGGCATTATTCAGCAGCTCATTCATTTTAGATGGTTCCTAAATTGCCTGAAATCCCTTTTATATTCTGCAAAGATCAAACATATTAAGAATGTCAAAATAAGATTAGGTAACCCCTTTCAAGCGTCAAAATAACTGCTCAGAATAAAAGAAAGATTTGCAAAGTTCAGGGCTATGAAGAACATAATTAAATAGTGATGTTATGGGGGAAAATTATGGGGAGTCAACCTGGCATGAAAAGCCAGCTCAGTCACTTACTAAGGGGTTGATTTTGGCAAAATACTGAAACTGAGGTCCTGGATTCCTTCTCTTATAGATCAGGGTAATATCATCTGTTTTATACATTCATAGGAGAACTTAGAGAAACTCTAATGTATGCAAAGTTTCAGAAAACAGTACTAGTAGCTTACCTCTCTTTGATCAATCTAGAAGTCAAAATGATAAGCAGTATTTCCTCTTTGTTTTCCCGTGGTCCTTACACAAGTCTATACCCCATGTTGATTTAACTACATTTTACAGAGAGGGTTATTTGCAGAGCTTCCTTATGTTCCACTTCAGTTTTTCCCCAAAAGACCAGAATGATAGATCCAAGGGTTTCACAAGAAAGGACACCCCACATAATTACTGCTCCAGGATGACGTGGCTAACTGCAGTTTTATGTTCAACACCACTGTGTGCGCTAATGGGTATCACAGCTGCCATTATTTCAGAATCAGGCAACTTGAACGATTCTCAAAGTCCCAAATGTTTAGCCTAAACATTTAAATACACTGTCACAGTTACAGACTGACTCGGAAAGTGTCATGTGATTTGGTGATAGCGTCTAGTAATTGTCAGATTCTGTGCACTTTATCTAATTACGTGATGTGGGTTTTTAATGCAACTTTATTGCTCATAAATCATTTCCTCACTTAGAAATCCTCAGTACGTACCAAAGTACATTACACGGCAATCTTCTGCTACAAATTTGAGTGTACATTAGAGCAAAATGTGCTACCAACGGTGAATCAGGAGAAACTGAATTGGGACAATTAGAAGACTTGACACTGCATTATTGCCTATATTCCATGGAAAAAGTTCAGTCAAGACAGTGATTCAAAGACTTGATTACATCATTCCCAGTGCAAATACATGTGGAGCTACTCAGGCTTTTCTTCATGGAGCATCCAAAAAGAACTATATAATTAGAATCTGTAGATAAAAGGTCTCGCATAGTTTCAGAGATGGTGTGTAGCTGCCGCTCTTGGTAATGCTAAAAGCAACTACTCATCTGTCCAAAGAAAGTCATATAATACAGTGCCCTATTCCTTTATTCATTAAATAATTAGATGCAGGCGTAATTCAAACACAAAAATTTTTAGGTTAATTAAACCACTTCAGTTAATACCACTCATTTTTTTTTCTAGAATAATGTTAAGCTAATGAGGGAAGGTATGAATATAATAATAACAAATCGGAAGAGTGGTAAATTTCTCTTTTTACATGTCTGTATTTTTGAGCAGATATTTTAAATTTAGCTTAAGCATGACCTAAAAAATATCAGTTTTATCTCCTTCTATAACTGCCATAACTACTGGGGGATGGAAGAGAGCTTTGGTCAATTTTTATTTTCTTTTCACCTTTCAGCAGACGAGATACAATAACCTCCCATCCCCCAAATGAGATCATTATTGTTTAGCAAGAGAAACCCTTTCCTTTTCCAATTTAATTAATAGATGCTACTTAAAAAAAAAAAAAAAATCCATGTTCTACCTTTCACTCTGAATGAATGTTGCCGTAAGCAGCATTACCCTTGGACATTTTGTAGGGACATTACCTTCCAGACAGGATGGAGGCTAACTCAGGGGTACACAGTCTGTGTGGGAATACAAGTCTTCAAATGCACACTGGGAAAAAGAACTGCCCTGAAGGGTTTGCAGAAAGCATTTCTGCTTTGGGATCTTCGGGAAGAGCAACTATTTGCCACGTTTTATGATGATTTAATGGATGATGCGCAGAGCCTACACTAGAGAATTTAAATTTTGAAAGCCATGTTGGCTGATGACAGAAATGGCAAGACCACTTATGACACTTTTTAAGTTTATTATGATGTGTTAGTTGCTTTCCCTGTTTTACAAGTTTATATATATTTAAAGACATAAGTTCTGGGGAATGTTTCCAAGTGATCCATTGGGGAAAAACAAAACAAAGCAAAACAAACCCTATTGGCCCAATATATTCCAAACCTTAATGGAAGAAAAAAATGAAATAATGTAAGAAATAAATATACTCAAAAGAAAGTCCCAACACTGATATAATCTAACATTTAATCCTGATTTAATAAACTGTAATAAGAAAAGTTCAATACCTCTTAACTCTTTTAGGCTGGGCTTTAACTTGGTCTTCTAGGCCAAAGGTTACTTGTAAATGTGTTGAATGAGAACTGGTATTGCCATCTTGGCAATGTCAACAATCACACTTAAAAAGATGGTTGTTCACGGGATACCTTTGTCTCTACTTCGAGAAAGAGAGATGAGTTTGAGCCCCTTAGGTTGTGGCTAATGACCTGGCTCAATGTCCTTCTTCCATCAGCTTGAATTAGTCAGCTTATTCAACCCACTTCCTTGCAGTTATCTGCTCTGTGAGTGATTTGTGGTTGCTAGGAAGCTCTTACCTTGAGATCCAGACCGGCTTCCAGACATTGACAGGGGTCAAAATTTCAAATGAGAAGCTAATTATTAGGTCACAATAACTGGCTGCAAAGGGAAGATGAGCTGAAGGGAGAAAGCTGCGTGTCCTCAAAGACTGTTTATAATACCATATGGTCTAACACTGGCTGCACATTTGAAAGGAAGTAATTATTAAAATCTAGAAAATGATGAAAGCTTGGGTTTGTTTATATCAAGTCTAAATGAAGGCATGAAAAAGTTAAGAATATATTAGTTTTGTATTTGGGAAGTCAATTCTGTGTTTACTTGGGTCAGATTTATTAAACATACTTATCACACGATTAATATATTTTAGATTATGGCTTTTCTTTATTATTGGTCTTATGTTCTGTAACTTTCTGGGGAAAAAAAAAGAGGGATTTACTGTGCTTGCGTTATCTTCATGGTCAACACACACAGGAACGAAAATCATGCTGAGAAAATTTGTAACATGACATCCTCTATTTTTTCACTCATTTAATTGTTCTTTCAAAAAGTCATGCCTATTTTCTTTCTGTCATTCTGTATGTTATCATCTTTTAATAGGAAGTTGTTGGAAAACAGTATTCCAGATTACCATCATATGGCTTGAAAAAGGCAACAGAGAAATGACTACCTCCCTGTAGCAACAAAAATTAAAGTTTTGAGATCAAAAGCCAAATAGCCCAAAAGATTATAGTATTTTTTTATTAAGCTGCTATTATAACCAATTTTCACCAAAGATAATTCCCTCTCCTCTTGCCACTTAAAGGACAACTTTTGTTCAGGTATGCACCTGTCATCATGATTCTAGGACAGATGAACTCATTTCCAGTTCCAGAGCAAAATATCCAATCAGTCCAAATCACAGTAGTTGGGAAGTGAACTTGATCCATGGGTGAGTAAGTGACATAAGCTGGCAAGTTAGCCTTAAGAGAAGGACCTTTGTAAGATGTCAGGAGGAAAGGATTTCTTCTCTTCCTTCTATAAAATAACAAAGACCACTGGCATATTTCAACTCTGAGGGAAAAGAGCATTAAGGCTGATACTAAAAACATCCTATTCCAGAAGCATCTTTATTTTCCGCTATGATTCTCTTATAAATAGGGATTCCCTTGGGGAGGCAGAGAATTTGCTGATGAAGGAGGCAAATCATCCCACTGCTTCAATGTCCTGGTTTATGGTGTGTCCGGGAGGGATGCTGTGTGTGAGGAGGATCTAAAGGGCTTGGCCATGTATTGGGTCAATGAGACCTTCAACATGCGGTCTTAGGGGTACCACAAGACATAATACGAAGATGTGTAAGTACTACTTATGACCTGATAATGATACTTAATCTAGAAAATGCTGCCCTATCCTCACTATAACCTTTTCCAAACTCTTTCAGAGTAGCTACCCATTTTGATGAATATCAACACAGGATTCAATGAACCACTGCTTTGTTTTCGCTCTGAGGAACGTGTGCTTTTCCCATTAGGTACTGTTGTTTATTGACATATGATATTTCCACAGACAAAAATCTTTCATTACAGATATAGCAGAACGTATAATCATAATTGTATAGTATAGAAAATAAAACTTTTTGGTATTGTTCTCAGCATTTCATAATGTAAAACTAGTGACAAACATCTTTAGAAAAAATAATAAAATAGTCCTTCGGTATTAAAATTTCTTCCTAAAAAGCATCTGGTCAAAGGTAGGAGGATGACATGTTATTAATGCATAGATGAGTTAGGCATGAATAAAATGAAACTAATCCCATCTCTGAGAGTAAATCAAACCATTTGAAATCTACAGGTCACCGTTTATCATAGGTCGGTTGAAGGAAACAATAAGCGCAGCTTTTTCATGGTTCTGTGGTTTCCGACAATGCAACTGTTTAAACACCGTATACCCGGGATATAAACAACATACTGCATACTTACCAGGTGGTTTTTATGCCACTTTGCTGAATGCAGGATTAATATATTTGGGCTTTTTATTGCTTGAGTAGAAAGTGCTCATTACTTATTATTTTATGTTTATAGTATAGAAATTAAAATAAAAAAACAACAAAACAAAAAGGTTTTGGAAATGGCATACATCACACTGTTGTAGTGGTTGATTTCCTCAAGATTGTCTTCTGTGGTTTTGGTGCAGTGGGAGGAGGCACAGTTGCAGGTCTGAGAGGGGGGAAACTGTGACTGTGGCTTATTCCCAGCCCCCCGTTTTCCAGTGGAAAAGGAGGGAGGTGGGGTGGAGGAGGGAGGGGGGGGCCTGGGTGAGGAAGCTTTTCCGGTGGGTGGACAGGTTCGCCGTGTAAATGGACCTCCCTGTTTTTTATGTTATACCGGGTGTCACAGTCGGGACAGTAGCCATGGTACTGCACTTTTTCATTAAACCGAACTCGTTCCCGAGGCCCTGCCTGGGGGCACCTGTCTTTTTCAGGTCTGTGCTTCAGAGGCCGCCCGGGAGCCTTGTCCAAGGTACTAGCGGGTATGCAGCAGAGGTCTCCATTTGGAATTTTGTTGGGTGCCCCGGGGAAGCCTCCGTTTCGCAGGAGGGTGCCATTCGTCTTCACGGGATTGACCGTCGGCGCCCCCCTCCGGGGGTCTTCACACTTCACAGGGGTCAACCGCGGGGGAGGCGGCGGAGGGTTTGGCTTTCTCAGGACGGTGAGGATAGCAGACGGGTGTGCGGGGGGCTTGATGAGGGGTGCGTGGGCCTGCACTTTGATCTTCTCGATGCTGGAGGCCGTTGTGCCGCTGGAGCTACTATTCAGGGTGTCCGTTTTGGAGCTGTCGGTCATCTCATCCTCCAGCTGCAGGTCGGAGGTCAGGGTATCAATCTGGTCAACCACCTGGTGGAAAGGACAAGGTAACTGTGTTGAGCAATGACCCAAAGCCAAACAGACGAGAAACAACGTCTCCCGGTCAAGCTGGAATTCTGCTCTGGGAGCCTTACTCCTACTACATGGTCGATTCCGTGGCTGGGTAATGTTTTCATTCAATGCATTGACAGAACAGCCTCCAGAGGCGTGTCGACTGTCTGATAACCTAATGATTTCACGTACCTAGAACATAATATACGATTTATAGATACATTCTCTTCCTGGCTCTGCTGAACCCACCAAACATAGGACCCTGATGCAGAAACATAACTGATTTTTTAAAACAAGAGGCGGCGGCGACTTTCCCTCAGCTCAGCCTGGAGAAAGCTACAGAACGCAAATAATGAGAAAAGCCAGATACTCTGCAAAACCCTAACTTTTCTTGAGATGATCAGAGAACCGAGAATCACAAGGACACCCACCGAACTGAGCTGCGAAAAAGTCTCCTCTGAGGATAGAAAGGACACATAGACTGGTGCACCTTTGGCAAACCATAGGGAACTGACAGCCTCCGCCAAAGTGAGGAAAGGAAACATCTAGAACTTAATAAATAATTAAAGGTGGAATACGTGCTATCATGACAATTTAGAGTCCCCAGGAGCCCAGACACAACGCTGTCAATCCTTACTCATGTCTCTGTTCCACGGGCCTCTCGTGCGGGGGGCTGCGGGCAGGGCAGAGAATGGAATGAATGAGTCCCCCTGCCCCCTGGGCACACAGGCATAAAACCCCAGTGACTTCCCAGATCTCCATCCCTTATAAAACCCAACACTTAAGCATTAAGGGAATGGCAACTGTCCCTGCTTCTGAGAAAGGGGAGAAGCAGCGGCTGTCTGACTTTGGGGAAAGGGGCAGAGAATTCTCTTGGCCCCAAGAACTTGCACTGCAGATGTCTGCCGTCACTTGGGGGAGGGATCCAAGTTCACAGCATCTCAAGACCTGCCTCAGACACCAAGCAGAGGCAGGGAATCCAACGTGGCTGGCAGAACCATCAGACGGTAATGTAGGTCTGACCCAAGTGAAGGAGAGTGAAGGAGGAGGATGGGACCGAGGAGTCAGGGTGCTAGAGCCAATGATGGAAGGAATCTGGGACAGAGAGTCTCTGTCCTGTTCAGGCATTGTCTGGAGGCAGCTTGCAGGAAGGAAGCACAGCATTTGCTGGGTATCAGAACACGGTCATTCACCCTCCCTCAAGGTCCAAGAGATCTTGGAGACCATTCTCATGGTTGCCATAAATGCACAATTACCCATATATGAAGATGGAAAGGTTATGGATCACTTTTAAAATAGTTTATTTACATACAGTCTTTTCATTTCACGTTTCCATAGGCAGATGTGTCTCTCTTTCTTCAGGCCTAAGTGTTGACTGTGAAGCTGGCTCTTTGACACATGGTGGCAGAATTGGGCTCAAAATGAAAACATAAGCATCCAGAACGTAGGGAGGATGTAGAGATTCTACTTCTTCCTCATGAGGGTCTTAAGTGATTGCTTCTTGCTACTATCACCAGAGCTCAGACTTCTATTTTAGCTCCTAAATATATATCAAACCCACTTCTCTGCATTTGCATTTCCTTGGTCCTCCTCTGAGGCACCACTATTTATCATACGGGACCCCCAAAGTCACCTTGCTCCCTCTTTCAATTCTGTCGTGTCAGTGATTTTTTTAAAACAGAAATGTGCTCCTGGCCTCGACTCCCTGCTCAAAACCTTTCAATGCCTTGTTCATTTCTCCTGTGATAAAGATAAATTCTTAATACTATCTCCAAGGTCTTGTATAGTTTCCCTCAGTGTTGTGCTCATATATGTTTAAAACTGGTTTTTAGAGGTGTAAGGGAGTTTTGATTCGAAAAAGGTTGCCAATTTTTTTTGGTGTAAATTCCCACTGTGATCAATTTCAAGTTAGTCAATGTGACATCACTGCATGTGAGGTTGGGAGGAAATGTTCACTGACACAGGAGTAGAAAATGCTTCTACAGGCCAAGAGAATGGGCAAAAATAAACTCAGGGGCACAAACAATAGTAAAATGTAGTGAAATAATTAAGAATTACTAAGAACAATTAGAAAGCCTTTGTATTTAATGTAATTTATTTAATATGAGTTTATATATAGATACATTTTTAAATTTTATTTTATTTAAATTCAATTAACATATAGTGTCTTATTAGTTTCAGAAGTAGAGTTCAGTGATTCTATATTTTGGTTTTAATAATGGTTATTTAGCAGCTGGCACACACAAAATTTCTGAAAATAGAACAATTGGCCCTTTTTAGCCAGTACTAGTCAGCACATCACTGTCTCTCCTCAAATGACTCTCCATCCTCAACTCTAATAAATTTCCCTTTTCTTTTCTGTTCTCAAATCTCCTGGGTCTTCTTCAAGACCCTCATAATTGTCAGTCTGCCTCCTGCCATAGGACATTTGCACATACGAATTTTTCTTTTTGAAATGCTCTGACCTCCCCTCTTTGTCGACTTAAAATCTTAGCTCAGGAGTCCCTCATGATGTCAGCCTTCCCTGTCCTACTGCAGTTTCCCATGTGGGTCATGTGAATTTGTTAAATATTCACAGGGAACTTTATTTCTTTCACTCAAAGCATTCACATACTTTTTGATTTAGTTAGCAGTAGGAGTCCCGGAATAGTCTTTCCCCTCTAGACTCTAATTTCAGTAAGATCAGAGACCAGGTTTGTTCTTACTACTGTGACCTAAAGTCCTAAGGTAGTGAATGACACTCAAAAAGGGCTCAATAAATACTTGCTAAATAAATACACTGAAGGTTATTTCTTTAGTTTAAGAGTGAACAAAAAGCATATTCTTTCTCCTTTGAGTTTTGGAGTTGTTACTTTTCAAAGTCACATCTGCTCAGTTATTCTAGAATAAAATAGGGGGAAAGGGATTTATCCGGAAATGATCCAGAGCTGGTGGCACATTCGGCAGCTCTAGCCCAGACATCTCAGAAATTAAAGTGGGAGGACGTGGGAAGAATGTGAGAGATAGGGGGACAGTCCAGGCTCACAGGTATGGTGCACGATTTAACCTGGAGAGACTCTTTACCCTGAGCCTTCTAGCGCATTAAGTATCTGCAGGGAAGGAGAGAAAGCTGGTCCACCCTGAAGGGAGGGAGGCTGCTAGTCAGAGATGAATCAGTATTGTCGGGGCCTCTCATATAGTTCTGCAGCTGCTGGCTGGTTTTAGTCTCCACGTTGTTGTTTCCTGCCTATTAATGCCAACAGAATGAAAAACTAAAACAGAAAAATACAGCTGACCCTTGCACAACACAAGGCTCAGGGGTACTGCTTCTACTGTGCAGTCAGAGATATGCATTTGTTGAACCCCGAAAACTTAACCACTAATAGCCGACTGTTGACTTGGAAGCCTCACTGATAACAAAGAGTTGATTAACATCTATTGTGTATGCTATAAGCATTATGTACTGTAGTAGATAATGAGTAGTGCTCTTACCACAAAGTAAACTAAAGAAAATGTTATCAAGGAAATCATAAGGAAGAGAAAGTACCTTACGGTCTTGCATTGATTGAAAAAAAATCTGCATATAAGTAGACCACCAGGGTTCAAACGTGGGGACTTTAAAGGTCAACTGCACTGTCCTCGTTGAGCAGGGAATCTAGGGGAAGGACCTGGCATGAATTAGATACTCAAACAAATAAGTGTAAAAGTACTACTTTTCCAGGAGCTCTGAATGACAGACTGAGATACTGTAAGAGGGGAATAAAAACACCCCGTCAGAAAAGTCAGTGAAACCCCCCTGAAGGATAAGCAGCTGTTAAATGGTAGGAAAGGAAGGATTCCAGAAGGCCACTCAGGAAAGGGCCTGATAAAAGTCCTCTGACAGAAGAGAGGGCCTGAGCATGAACCATATAAAGAAGACTCTAGGCTGAAGGGCACCTGAGAGGTGAGGCTGGAGAGTCCGCCGGCAGCCAGGCTCTGAGAGTCCCTGCTAAGTGCTGATCAAGTATCACATAATTTTAAAGAGTTCCAGAAGAGAGAGAAGCACTGTTCAAAGAGATGAAGAATTGCTATTTTTCAGAATGGAAGCATCATCTAATGAGAGAAGTACACAGAGCTCCAAACAGGAAAATATAAACAAACCCACACCCAGACATACCGTCATGAGAACACAGAACATGGAAAAGTATAGATGCCCAAAAGGTACCAAAACGGCATATTAATGATTTTGTATTAAAGCTACTTGGGGCCCAGCTGGTGCAAGGACACTCAGACCCTCCTGTGTCCACTGGAAAGCAAGAAATAAATCTTTGTATGAAAAGTACCCTCGCTGTACTAAGGAATAAAAAGGCATCCTTATCACCAGAGATAGGAATTTTAAAACAAGAAAACTATACAAACCTTGTTACATTTTTAAAAAGTATTTTATTTATTTGAGAGAGAGAGAGACAGAGATAGTGAGAGAGAGCACGAGAGTGGAGGAGAGGGAGAAGCAGGCTCCCCGCCGAGCAGGGAGCCCAATGCGGGACTTGATCCCAGGACCCTGGGATCATGACCTGAGCCAAAGGCAGACACTTAACCGACTGAGCCACCCAGGCGCCCCCCTTGTTACTTTTTTACTCATCTACTACCTCAGCCCAAATTCTGCTTAGAATTCCTTACCAGTTAAAGCTCCCAAGCCTCTGTTTTCTTTATCCTGTCAATTCCTCACTAATTTATTTTCTCTTTGTCTAAAATGGATAAAAACTGCCTGCCTTGGTCATTTGTTTGGGTCTCAGTTTCATTACTGGACCTCCATGCACACATAATAAAACCTTGGGTTTTTTCTCCTGTTAATCTGTCCCACGTCAATTTAATTCCTCAACCAGCTAGAAGAACCCTGGGACGAAAGGAGGAAATGTCTCCTTCTCCTACAAAAGTAATGATAGAAGTTTTACAACAATAAAACAAGGCGCTTACCAAGTATGTATTGAGTAGCAAAAATTAGGCTGACAGGTTTTCAAACAAGCAACAGAAGTCTGAAGAAAATTTAGGAATATGGTTCATAATAAAAGAAATTAATTGGAAATATAGTTGAATTCTTCTGTAAACATGAGGGTGAAATCAACATTGTCAGATATAAAGACTGGGAGAGTGTACTTTTTACAGCTCAGTGTTGAAAGTACCGATAAATAACAATTCAGAAAGAGGTAAAAAAACAGAAGAAAGGGCTAGCATACAAGAAGCATAGATGCGCAAAGAAATTATAAAATAATAAAAATGTGCATTGATTACAAAACAATAATGTACTAATGACTAATTGGGGAGATTAGAAAAATGTGAAAGTAAAATACCAGGAAAAATGACATGTCTGATTGGGAAACAATCAGAGTTAAAACATTTTAAGGTCACTGTATTTTTGTGTGTGTAAGGAATCAGTAGTGATGTGATACTGATTATGACTCATTAAGTCAAGAATGCATGTGAAAAAATTTTAGGGCCACTACTGAATTAATTCATAGACAAACTTATAATTTCCAAAATAATATAAAGTTTAAAAAGTGACCAAGAAAAATTTGGCAACTTTTAAATTTTAAAAAGGCAGAAAATAAGAAAACTAGACAAAAAAAAGAGCATAGTAAACAGAAAAGAAACTGAGTAAGATAGAGAAAAAATTCCAAATACATCAGTAATCATAACAAACATAGATTACAATCATTTATTCAAAAAAGGGCACTGAAACATTGACATAAACTGAAACAGATAAGATACAGTGGGCAAACAGATTAATGAAATCTGATGCAGCTCCCTAAACACTGAGCAAAAAACTTAACCTAAATTTTTCTTCATCGAAACAGTTTTCTATCAATACCAATTTAGGCAAAAAAAAATGGCTGAAACAGAGGCGCCTGGGTGGCTCCATTGGTTAAGCATCTGCCTTCAGCTCAGGTCATGATCCCAGGGTTCTGGGATCGAGTCCCGCATCAGGCTCCCTGCTCGGCAGGGAGTCTGCTTCTCCCTCTGCTTGCTGCTCCCCCTGCTTGTGCTCTCTCTCTCACTCGCATGCTCTCACTCTCTCAAAAATCTTTAAAAAAATGAATGAAACAAAATTTAGAGCTTACATACACACACATGAAAAATCGGAAAAATGTTGTAAAAAAGTAACTGACACAAGCAGAATGCCTAATGTCCACTCAATCTCACCGGTAATCAAGGGAGGGCCAACTGAAGACAGATGCAATAGCATTTCATTCTCAATAGTGATTCAAAACAAAACAGTCAGGTAATTCCAGTTGATGATGATGATGCGGATAAATGGGAACTCTGTACATTGCTAATGCCAATATAAATTCAGTCCATTAGAAAATTTTTGACAATGTCCTATAAAGTGGACAATGTACATACCCTACGCTATGGGTATTTTAGCAACAAAGCCTATCCTACTCTAGAGACACTCGAACGGATGTGCACAGGGTTGAAAAAGCATAGGAATATTCCTTGCAGGTTGTTTCTTTTCTCATAGCAAAAAACTGGAAACAACCTAAATATCTGTTAGTAAGTGCTTAAGTAGGCAAATATAAAGTAGCTCAAAGGAAGTAACTAGACCTACATGCATCAGTAGGGATAAATCCCAAAGACCTAACGCTGAATGTAACGAAGTTAAAACACATATACTCAGTGTGTCTGTATTGTTTATATAGAGAAACAAGGGTAGTTTAGTTTACAAAATGTGAAAATAAATAATACACACCAAATTTAGACAAGGAGGAAGGGGCGTGGGTGTGGAGAGGCCACAGCCATAATAAAGCTAAAATACTTTATTTCTTTTAAAACTTGATGCAAAGTAATTAGGATAGTTAACTTTTGTTAAATCTGGGTTACAGTTGTTACATTAGCTTATTTATTTTGTCATGTGTGAAACATTTTATAACTTGAAAATAAAATAAATATTTAACAGTTAAATAAAGTTAGAAAGAAAAAGAAGTAATTCTTAAGCTGCCATGTGGAGAACATACTGAAAGGCGCTGAGGTTTATTTACTTGGCTAGTTAGATTCTATTGCAGCCAAGTGAGAGATGAATAAATTAGCCAGACAAGGAATACACTGCTGTGTCCTTGTAATTACACTTCAGTGTTTGGCTGAAACTCTTTCAAAGTATCATATTGCAACTAAAGGAATCGTAACCACAGGCATGATGGAATTAAACCGAAAACAAAATGAAAGAAAGTAGGACTAGAGGGACGGACTGTTTGCAGATATTTGGAGGTGAGAAGAAGTGTGACATTAATCATAAGTCTGAGAACATGTACACCTAACATTAGACGCAAGGGAGAAATGTATCTCTCGAATATGAAACTGAGCCATCTGTCTAATTGTAGCTGCTCACGCTTAGAGAAGAATCTGCTAATGGAATGGAAACAAAGAGAGATTTAAAGAAAGGACAATGACAGGTGATGTGTTTGATGATTTTCAGAGGTTTTTGTTAGAATCACATACAAGGAAGCTGTGGATCAATTGTGGAATAATTAAGAATAATGATAATTGTGATTTAGGAATCACATGAGCTCCAGGTTTTCATACCTGGGGAATATCCCTAAATATTTTCATAAAAGAGAAGCAGATTCAGCAGAAATTAAGTGGTTATATGATCTAAGCTATTCGTAAAAATCCAAAATTCATTTGCATTAATTCTATAAATATTAAGCTATAAAGAATAAAAATAGAGACACCGTAGGGTTATTATTAGAGTGAAAGTCATGACAAACAGACTTACCTAAAATTAAAAAAAAATTAAGAGCTTTTTGTCCCATGTTCTCATGTGGCTATGTCCTTTTATTATTACAATTGCCTTAATATATTGGAATTATCTATTTATATGTGTTCCCCTCAGACCACAAGCATGGATTTCCACTTTAGTTTCCCTGGCAGAAAGCAGTGATTCCAAGAGTAGATGCTCTAATAATAGGCTGAAAGAGAGAGGTGGACAAAAGTAGACTCTGAGAGAAAAGACAGGTCTTGACCTCACTTCCATCCCTCCCCAGCTTTTCCAACTCGGGTCTGATTTTCAAAGTCTTCACACTCACCAATTCCAGATGGTTCAGAAAGGCACAAAGGAATGGATGAAGCAGAGAAAAGGAAGCTGGAAATAAGGCATGGGTGACACCCGGTAAGCTCTCTTCCTATGTTCTTGACTCTTCGAGCCTAGCTCCACAGCATGAGAGAGAGAACATTTCGGTCACTCTCCGAAACAGTGAAGCTAGTTTAAGTGTATATTTATCTTTAATTATTTGTCTATATCGATAGCTGTAGATGTATTTAGAATGTTCCTAAATCCTGCTGCTCTTGTTTAAATAAAAACCACACAATATGTAGTTCAATTACCTTAAAAACAAAGAAAATGCTCTCTCAATTTGGGGGAATCTTCCTCTAGGATCTCCTCAGTAATAATTCACAACTAAAAAATTGCAGTTCCAAACTTAATGGAAGGAGAGAAAGAATTTAACCCCACTTAAATCTGTATAAGAAAGTTTATGAAATCTTCTAAGGTCTTTAATGTTGATTTATCAGAACAACCACCTTTTGAATATGTGGCATTAGCTGCAAAGATCTAAAAAGAGAAATGAATGGGAGCCATAGGAACTTCTCCCATGAGAAAGAGGCAGCTGAAAATATTCCCTCCCCATAGCTCTTAGACCACGGTCAGTGGCTGAGCCCAGATGCAGGCAGACCCAAGAGCTCTGTCTAGCAGAGACACGGAATACAGGACAGCAACCAGCAGACCCAGTCAGATGCTCCCTGGAAGAGATGAAACAGAGAGGAGTGGAGTCACCAATGGGGTCTTCCAGCATGAGGACAAGTGGTCAATATCCTTGGCTTTCTATTCACAACTCACACACTTTATTTCTATTTTGGATATTATACCAAATTTTAAAGACCCAATTTATATTTATCTATGTGCCTATTACCTATGCTACTGACCTATTGATAGGATTAAAATTAAGTAGTTCATCCTAGAGCATACAACTCTGTGTCCCATTGCTAGATCACAGTATTTGTTAGATACTGCATCTGAATGACTATGTACAAATAATTCTTGTAATCATTTTGTGAATGCACTGTGTTAGAACAATTTAATATGTGGAAACAGTGAAATCATCCCACAATTTGGTTAACTCTGCTTTGGCATTTATTTATCTTAAAAAAAAAAAATCTATGAGAACTTAAAAAAAAAACCCAAAAAGCCAGGAGTGACTCAGGCTTCTCTTGATTTTTGAAAAGCCCCAAGGACCTGTCTGGAAGAGAGTTGCTCAGGTGGTAAACACTAAATGCTTGCTTCCCAAGAGACGACTAGAATAGTCTTGGGTTCTTAAAGCTGTCTCTGGATTTCCACAGCAACTATTACATCCTTAACATTACATCCTTAACTAGTCTCTACATTATTTCGTAGAGACTAGTTCCACAATACCCCAAACACCATACTGATACTGTTGTATTAGCTCATGCTTATGTATTCTCCTTGTCCTTGGTGCATCTGACAGAGCATACAATGCAGGTGCTGGAAGTCATGTAGGGCAGATAAGACAGTACCTTGAAGTTGTTGGAGACTCAAGCTCTGTCTAGCTTTCTGCTCTGCTGTCTCAAGTGTGTGACCTACATTTTCATGTCCAACTTCAGAGCTGGACTTCTAGTGGTCACATGAGCATTTCAAGGGGAAGAACAGAAAAGGTGAGCGAAGGCATAACTACTGCTGTTTAAAGAGATGTTTCAGGAGTAATGCATTTGATTTGCTTACATTTCATCAGCCAAAATTAAGTTTCCTAGAGTCAAGGAGGCTGGGGAATGGAGGCTTTTATCTGGGGTTCAATGTGCCCAGTGAAAAGCAATGATTCGATAGAATAAAAAAGGACGAAGGCTATTTCAGGCCAAATAGCATCCTCTGAAACAGAGACTAAAACACACACACACACACACACACACCACACAAACAAAAAATCATATATATCTAATCATTCTTGTTCGGAAGTACATGGGGAGGATAAACTTCCTTAAAAACGTTTAATTTTTTGAAACATTTTTAGGTACCGGGCTTGATCTCATGACCGGTGAGATCATGACCTGAGCCAAAACCAAGAGCTGGAGGCTTAACTGACTGAGCCACCCAGGCGTTCCTTTTGAAACTTTTACACAGTGCACGGTATATTTTGGGGAGGTATTGTGTTGTTTGCTTTTGTAATATACATAAAAGTGGCAATTGATACCCTGTTCTCTGGAAGCCACCAAGATTAAAAAGAAAAACAAACAACACCATCATTCATGTCAAGCCTCATCAACAGAAAAGCAAGATAAAGCTATAACGTAATCTGTCTTATTTTCTGTGTGTTCAACTGGGTTTGACAAATATTTCTTGTGCAAATACTATTCATCTGTTATTATATGAGACAGTGAGGATTACGAAAAATGTTTCTAATTTAATAGGGACTGATCATACGTACTTAGTGTCTTCCTCTCCAAATCATAGTTAAATGAGAGTAAAGGGGAACAACAGTAATAAATTCAGAAAATTTTCTCAAAATGGGGTATACATGGATCAGAGATTTTTATAAATACAGGGATGAATTAATATAAATTCAGAAAATTTTCTCAAAATGGGGTATACATGGATCAGAGATTTTTATAAATACAGGGATGAATTAATAAAAAGGTGGAAAAAGCACTGATGGAATCCCAAAAGAATTCCAAACCTGAAAGTGGGATATTGAGAGGGTGGGAGTGAGAAGTAATGCAAAAATTAGAGTGTGAAGTTGTTGAGTGACTGTAATTCACAATGGAAAACACTGTGTCAAATGCTCTCATGTTCTTTGAAGGGCAGCAAGATTAATAGCACAGCAATAGCTCATACTGGGAAAAGCTGAGATTCTAGCTATAAGGAAATTGAACAATGTTTCTGGATAAGTAAAAGGCTGAGTATGGTCAGTAACTCCAACAAAATTGTTCTCCTTTACTTTTTGATTGGGAAAGCTGTGGAAATGGGGTAAGAACAGCTAGTTTCTCACTGTCCAGATACACTAAGGTAGTGCCTGCCCCTCTGACATATTCAGAACCTTCAATCAGCACTGTGCCTTGTCCTATATATGGGAAAGACTATACAACATCTATATAATATAAATATATGCCTGAGGATCAAAAGATCATTGAGGGTAAACAATAGCACAAAATAGAAAAACCAGGATGAATGTACAGATCAATAGTGAAGATGAAGCTGCCATTATTAGTGAACCAAAGAGAACTTTGCAATAAATCTAATTAATGTATTACAGAGGTTTGAGAATGTCTTGTAGCTATAAAATAAGAACGCACAGCTATTTTTTAAAAAAGTAGCAGATGTCAGAGAAATATTTGGAATATAAAACACAATTACTAAATTAAAAAAATTAATAGAAAGGCTGGAAGATACAATCTAAGAAATATTCCCAACCATAGAGCAAGAATTTTTTTTTTTTAAGGAAAATACAAGAAAAAAATTCCAGGGATGCCTGGGTGGCTCAGTCGGTTAAGCAGCTGCCTTCGGCTCAGGTCATGATCCCAGTGTCCTGGGATCGAGTCCCACATCGGGCTCCTTGCTCGGCGGGGAGCCTGCTTCTCCCTCTGCCTGCCTCTCCCCTTGCTTGTGTTCTGTCTCTCTCTCTGACAAATAAATAAATAAAATCTTTAAAAAAAAAAAGAAAAAAATTCCAACTATGATTTGGAGAGCAAGAAAATCAATCCTGCAGCTCCAGCTGATTGAGGAGTTCCAGAAAAAGGGGGAAAAATGTAGGACGGCAATGTTCAAAGAAATAATAAAAGAAAAAATTTCATAGTTGACAATACAAAGGGAGCTTCAGATGGAAAGCACCATCTGAGGGCTAATCAGGATGAATGAAAACAAAGTCAATCACCTACCAAACAAACCCAGGGCACCCAGAAAGAAATGAAAATCAAATAATCATCACAGTTTCTTCAGGATGAATGGACGATGAAAAACATTTTTACCAGTAACTTCAACGGTTCTGGCTAAAGTGATTTCAATCCCATTTCTACACTTGGCTAGATTAATATCTCAATGTAAGTGAAAATTAAAATATTTTTAGATATTAGGGACAAGGACAGTGTATATCCCTTGTATCTGTTCTTCGAAAGTGAAGGACATACTGTAACACAGTAAAATGGAATCTGAGAAAGGAAGAATTAGAGCCAAGAAACATTGTAACACAGAAGTGTGAAAGCAAATGAAAGAACGTAAGAATAACACCTGTATCACAGACCTAAAAAGCAATGATCCTTTTTTTCTTAAAGATTTATTTATTTGTTTTAAGGTGGGGAGGAGAGGGAGGGAGAGAGAGAATCTTAAGCAGACTCTGCATGGAGCGTGGAACCCGACCTGGCGCTGGATCCCACAACCCTGAGACCAAGAGTCCGAGGCTTAAAAGACTCCACCACCCAGGTGCCCCTAAAAAGCAATTATTCTGAAGTAGCACGGGGAATCAGAAAGCTCCAAGAAAAAATAATAATGAATTCCAGTGAACAGGTCATATAATTGGGAATCTGTAACACAACAGTGAAATGGGGAAGAAGTACACTCTTGGCAGTGTGGTCAATAACAATGGTGTGCAAGAAGAGAATTCATTCGTATCTTCAAGTGAATTCCCTTCTGGGAGGTTCAAGTTTAGAAACACATGTTTAAATTCATTTCATTCTATTTTTACTATTGAGATGTTGGTTATTGATGGATGTCTTCAACATATGGAAAAAACAAAAGATTAATTCTTCATCTTCCATAAAGATGTGTCAAATGACATGAGTTGAAGTTAAAAAAAAAGGGTTCAAGCATATTAACTTAGATAGCTGACTACTTAGAAAATAGAGATAAGTAAGGGCATCTGGGTGGCTTAGTCATTTAAGTGTCCCACTCTTGATTTCAGCTCACATCATGATCTCAGGGTCATGAGATTGAGCCCTGTGTGGAGCCCTGAATCGGGCTCTACAATCTGAGGAATCTGCTTGAGATTCTCTCTCTCCCTCTCCTCTGCCCCCTCCCCACTCACACACACACGCATCTTCTCTCTCTCCCAAATAAATAAGTAAATAAAATCTTCAAAAAAAAAAAAGAAAAAGAAAAGAATGACAAGTAGCTAAGAGGAACATGTCTTGGGAAAGGACTAGATGCTGGACAGAGCTGATAAAGAAGGAGGGGCCACCTGGGTGCCTCAGTTGGTGAAGCGCCTGAGATCTCAGCTCAGGTCTTAATCTCAGGGTACTGAGTTCAAGCCAGGAGTTGGGTTCTGTGCTGGGTGTAGAGCCTAGTTTTTTTTTTTTTTTTTTTTTTTTTTTAAGGATAAAAGAAAGAATTGTACTGGTACATCCTAATAAAGAACCTGATTTGGAGATGGGAACGCAAGTGTATATAACTAACATGATGATGGTTAAAATCATACCCAAGAAAATCAAAGATAAAGGATGAACTCAACCTGATTTATCCCCATGTAGGCTAATAATTATGATACATTGTGTGTGTGTGGTGGTAAAAGGATCTGCAAGTGTAGGAAAGCAGGAGTGATCTACTCTTTCCAAGCAGATCGGTTGGTAATATTGGTTAGAGATAGTTTCAAGCCAGGTGACACCTGAGAGAAGTCTTGAATGATAAAATAAAATTTGGAGGAAAAATCATTTCTTGGCAGAGGCAATAGCATGAAGGTGTGAAATACTATTTTTTAATGTGTTTGTAAAGAATAAAGTAGGAATGGGGTGCCTGGGTGGCTCAGTCGGTTAAGCATCTGCCTTCAGCTCAGGTCATGATCTCGGGGTCCTGGGATTGAGTCCCGCATCGGGCTCCTCACTCAGGGGGGAGCCTGCTTCTCCCTCCACCTGCCACTCCCCCTGCTTGTGCACTCATGCTCTCTCTGTCAAATAAATAAATAAAATCTTTTTAAAAAAAGGAATAAAGTAGGAAATGACAAGTGAATAGAACACAAGGCTGAAAACAGATAAAGGCTAGGTTGTGGGGGGGCCCAGTAGGCCACGTTAAGAAGTTTAGATGCTGTAAATTGCAATTTTAAAGATGAGTCCTCAGAAGGTTGAGATTTATGGCACCGTCAAAAAAAAATGCATGAAGTTAGTGTTTTGATAGAGAAATGCAGATGGATGCTCATGTTGTAGTAGGTTCATTTCCTTAAAGTCATAACTTACTTTATAACCATAGTACTGATAGTATATAGATAGCCTTGGTTCCAAGTATAAAATTTAACTCTAGATATGATTTGTTCAAAATGTTAATGGACTCTGGCAGCCTTGGAAAATCACACCAGTTTCAACAGGTTATGGTTACTTGAAGCACTAAATAATCCGAAATTTCTAACTCTACACTTTGCAAAATCAAGATGGTTAATTTTTTTAAAAACTCATAACACAAAAGTACCTGTCTTCATTTAAATCAATCCCACATAGAATCATAAGCATTTTTGAGATGCTCCTGAAGGAAGCAGAAATCCCTGAGATTATTACACAGGCATACTTCATTTTATTATTGTGTTCTGCTTTATTGCACCAGTCTAGATGCCATTAAGAGCACTTGTGATTCATGGGAAAAAGCCAAAATATCAACATTCAAAGGAGTTTGGAGGAAGCTGATCCTAGCTATCATGGACGACTTTGAGGGGTTCAAGACCTCTGTGGAGGAAGTCACTGCAGATGTGGTGGAAACAGCAAGAGAACTAGCATTAGAAGTGGAACCTGAAGATGGGACTGAATGGCTACCATCTCATGATAAGACTTGAATGGGTAAGTTGCTTCTTATGGATGAGCAGAGAACTCTACTCCTGGGGGAGATGGCGTGAAGACTGTTGAATGACAACACAGGATTTAGAACATGACATACCCTTAGGTGATAGAGCAGCAGCAGGGCCCGAGAGATTGAATCCAATTTTGAAAGAAGTCCTCGTGTGGGTAAAATGCTATCAAACAGCATCGCATGCGACAGAGAAATGGTTCCCAAGAGGAAGAGTCAATCAACATGGCGAACATCATTGTCGTGTTACTTTAAGAAACTGCTGCAAGCACCCCAGCCTCCAGCAGCCCCCACCCTGGTCGGTCAGCAGCCATCTGCATGGAGGCAGGACCCTCCAGCAGCCAAAAAGATGACTCACTGAAAGCTCATATGATGGTTAGCATTTTTTAGCAATACAATATTTTTAAATCAAGGTATGTACATTGTTTTTTAAGACATCATGCTATTGCACACTTCAGAGACTGTAGTATAGTGTAAACATAACTTTTATATGCACTGGGAAACCAAAAAACTCATTTGACTCACTTTATTGGGATATGTGCTTTATTGCTGTGGTCTAGAAATGAACCTGCAATATCTCTGAGGTCTACACAGTTTCTAACAGTCACACGCCATCTAAATGCTTACTCTTTAAAATGAACATAAAACGATTATGTAGTAAGGGAGAAAGTACAATTAAAGCACAGCTTAGCTTCACATAATTAAAATGGACTACACGTGCTCTAAGTCCCACATTGACATGTCTATCAGCTTTTTACTTGTCTAGCAGGTGAGGTATTTACGACTTTTCTTTCCCCTGTAGCAAACATTACCCACAGATTATAACAGCTGAAACGCCTCCGCTCACTTTAATTTCTGCTTTTATAAGATATCTTGTTATTTTAACAGGCAACATGCTTCTACTGAGGCTGCTTGTAAAGTGTGGAAAAGGAAACATTCCTCATCATAATTGCTTTAGCAGCTTAATAGATGTAAAAGACTCGTCTCCTTGCACTTTGTGAGTATACATTTCAATGTGATTCCATTTTGTTAATAATATTCAGGAGGAGGCCGTAGCTCATGATAATGGAAGTGCAAACTTTAACACCAGCTTATAGCTCTCAATCTCTCTCTCTTTTTGTATTTGTAAAAGCGTATATGAAATAAACTTCTGATTGTGTATTATATTCCCTACTGATGTTAAAGTAGCTCAATAAAAAATATTCTGTAAGCATCATGAGTAAGGTTGTACAAACAAAACCCCTCTCGAGCCAATTCATTCTTCCATTTAATCTAGTCTCTGCATTGCGGTCAGACAGAGCTTTTAAAAAATATGTATATATTTCTTATTTGTATATACATGACATAAATGATTAAACCCTAATGGTTCTTAAGATCAAGGTCAAATAATTAATAAGGTCATGATATCCCTCAGATCTGGGTCCTGTTTTCCACACCCATAGGCTCCTATGCTACTTTCCTCACTCTGTGCTCTTTTCATTTCTTCCATGGCTTCAAAGAAGCTAAGCTCCTATCTCTGGGTCTTTTTTATTTTTTAAGAGACAGAGGTGGTGGATGGGGAGGGGCAGAGGGAGAGGGAGAGAGAGAATCTCAAGCAGGTTCCACACCCAGCATGGAGCCCGACATGGGGCTCGATCTCAACCCTGAGATCATGACCTGAGCTGAAACCAAGAGTTGGATGCTTAACCCACTGAGCCAGCCAGGGGCCCCTCTCTGGGTCTTTGTAGAAGTCATTCATAGAGAATCTATATATCTATATAGAAGTCTACCTAGACGTAGTCATTCCCCACTATTTCCTCCCATAACACACACACATGCATACACACACACTCTGTTTCACACACATTGCCTATCCTTCAAACAGGAGCCCCCATATCTCCCCTTCCAGAATGCTCTCATGGTCCATACCACAGCCCGAGAGCATCTTCATGTATGCTTCACAGCATGTACCACACTAATACAGTGATTGTGCAATCAGCTCTTTCACATCTCTCTCCTTGGAGGGAATACAAGCTCCCAGAGGGCAGGGTATCCTGCACCTTGGTCTGGAACAGACATATATATTGAATGAAAAAATAATAAATATTTTAAAAATCAAATGAAAAATACTGTAAGAAATCATTTTTAAGTTAGTTACCTATTACTTAACAGTTTGGTGCTTATTTATAAACTTCTGGGGCAATGAATTTGGGTTGTAAATAAACTATATTTATGAGATACCTAATTTCCCTCTCGTTCTAATATATATAAATTATTATATTATATATAATATATTTAATAACATATGTAACATATTACATATATGTAATATATGTAATATGTATGCACACACACATATATGCATGGTTTAAAAATACGACACTTTCAGATATAGCTCTCTTGGAGAGAAGACGCTAAAATGATACATTAAAATAAACTTGTAACGGGCAACCCTGTGGGGACCCCTCTCACTCTTAAACTTCAATCACTTTACAATAAATAAAAATAAATAAACTTGTAAGATTTCTAAAGCATTTCATTTATCAATACCTCTAAAGAAATACTGACATACACATTAAAATGGCATTCTGACATATATGCTTACTTTGTACATCTCAGATATTGAGCAAAACGTTTAGTAAATAACATAAAGGAAGAAGAATTCAGTGAATTAATTATTTTTTGTCCAAATTACCTTAGAATCCATGTAGAATATGAAATTATTGGTCAAAAACATCATAAAAAACCTCTATTACTCCTTTCCATGATATCTCAAGAATATAATTACACTATAGAAATGAGCATGTATCAAACACTCAAAGTAATAGTACTAGAAATATTGATATTGATAATACTATTTGATTTGAAGGTAGGACAATTGGACGTAATTTTAATGTGGACTCTCACTAGTTACACAATGGTGAAACCTGGTCTTTCCTTCTGGCATGAGTTCCCAACTTTGTCAATTAAATAAAAAGAAGAAGAAGAAAGAGGAGAGAGAGAGAGGGAAACTGTCTGTGGCATCTGTGATACGTGAAATTACAAAGGCATGGATAAAATATTTTGAGAGGAGAGAGGAAAGAACAATTAATTCTACCATGGAGGGAGAAACAGTGTCAGGGAAGATCCTGGAGGGAGGAAATATTTAAAATGGACTTTGAAGGATAAGGTAAAAAATAGTGGAAGAGCATTTAAATAAACACACAATAAAACGCAATGTAAAGGAAGTGAGGTTTGAAAAATAAATCGAGATTTCCAGGAGTAGAAAGTCATCCAATATAGCAGACTGCAAAGAGTATGGGATGGATGTGTGCGTGTGTGTGGGGGGTGTGTGTGTGCGTGTGGGGTGTGTGTGTGTGTGTGCACATGTGTGTGTCTGTGTGTGCACACACCCGTGCACCCTGGGGGCCCACGAAGGGGCAGGCTAAGAAGGAAGAACATGTGTAAAGACAGAAAGGGAAAAAGATGCAGGTGAAGAAGTGTTAGAATGCTTAAGGGTCTTCACTACCAGGCTAAATACCATGAGTTTGGCTTCTGTCTGAAAAAAAAAAAATTGGCAAGGTTTGAACAGAAAAGTGATGTGAACGTCTATGATTTATTTTATGGAGCTTTGAGGAGGTAGAAAGACGCTGCCATAAAGCAAGTCATTAAAAAAGATGATTCTTGTCCTAAGCAAACCTAGGGATAATTACAGAAAAATGATGCAAATGGGAAGGTTATATTACATTATTTTTGCATTAGTGAAAATCTCTAAAGCTCATCTTTAAAATATCTTTCCCAACTTGAAAATACCCAGTCTAACTCAATTAGGATGAGAGCATGCTTAGCATGGTTTAATAAAGGTATGCAAGCGTTATGATATTCCCCTCTGTTCCAAAAGTCTTAATGGAAAAAGGTGAGTTGTATTTTAAAATATAACACCTGCAAGTCTGATTTAATCAACCAGAATATAGGAAATGAAAGAGAAAGAGGCAATTCAAAATTTGGAATTCTTTTAGAATTGGCTTCCCAAGCATCTGTCTTTATTGTCACAGGGCCCCAGAGATATTTTAGAAAAATAAATTACACAATTTGAAAAACAATGAAAATTTTCACCAAGGAGAGCCAGCAGCCACTTAAATGTGCTAGGACTTTGAAAATTGATCTTTCATGGCTCCCGTTCTGTTGAAAATTCCCTGAAAGACTTCAACATGAATTTTTTTCTTTATGAGAACAGAGATTTCAGAGCATTCATAGCAAAAGTTATTCCTGTGGGTTAGTTCTAACAAAACTGTTGGCAAAGGTACTATAAATATACAAGTTCTACATATGGTATTTGGATAAGCAAAATGTAGAATATTTTTCTAACACTTTTAAAATGTTAAGGCAATGAACACATGAAAACTGTAAAGCTTCTCTCACCTGTGAATTTGCATTATTGACTACTCTTCACTTATTAAAATATGAAACGTTGCCCTCCCCACAGTTTCAAATATTACATATTTTACTTATAGTCAGGATAAGATTTTTGCATACTCTGTATATCACTATATTGCATAACATGTATATTATTATAATCTATATATTATATAGTATTAGTCATTTAAAACTTTGTAATTATACAGTTAAATTTTTGGAAGCCATAAAAACTTGTTTATCTGCTCAATTATATTCTCATTGATTAAAAAAAAAAAGCAAAGCCCTCTAGTGGTCAAAATTATGTACAGTTCCATGATAAGTCACCAAATTATTACTATTTAAAAAAAGAATTAATTAGCATATTTGTTACATTGTTAGTATAAAACCCACTTTTTTCAAAGTAAGACTTTCTTGTTTCCTGAGGTCTAACTGAATTAAAAGGCAGAACAATTGTGCCATTTAAGTTAATTTCATTAAGAAAGGGATTTAAAAAAAATATTCCATACAGTATGGAATTAAGAGTGCATAAACCACATATTCTGAAATGTAAAGATCTAATATGTGGAGGATAATGTATATGGATTTTTGAACATATGATCTTCATATGTGTAAACCAATAATTAGGGAATGATGACTAAATCTTCTAGGTAAATTGTAATATCTAGCCATTCACCATTTTTTTCTTTTTGCAGAAGACTAGGGCTAAACATTAACATGAGAACTATACAAGGAATGTTCACAAAGTAACACAGCATTTTCAAGCATACCACAAAGCAGAATGGTCAAATCTAACAGGTGGAGGTGGAGGGGTGTGTGTGTGTGTGTGTGTGTGTGTGTGTGTGTGTGTGTGTGTGTTACAATAAAAAGGGAAATATGGTGAACAGGAGCAAATACCACTGTGTAAAGGGGACAGAGAAAGAAGGCCTTGTCTTGCCCTTTTCTTATTTTTTTATTAAGATTTTATTTATTTGAGAGAGAGACAGAGAGAGCATGAATGGGGTGGGGGAGAGGCAGGAAGGAAGAGGGGGAGAGGGGGAAGGGTGGAGGAAGAGGGAGAAGCAGACTCCCTGCTGAGCACAGAGCCCCACACAAGGCTCCATCCCAGGACCCTGGGATCATGACCTGAGCTGAAGTCAGATGCTTAACCCACTGAGCCACCCAGGCACCCCTGTCTTGCCCTTTTCTAAAGATTTCAAGAGAAGCTAGAAGGACTGATTTTTATGTGAAATTTACAGATTTTTCAAGCATTGGTGGCATTAAAAAACAATGATTGTGCAGGTCAAGCCAAATCTGCATGCAGGCATTATCCACCTCACACATCACCATTCTGACGGACTCCGTGTTCTTGCATGAATACACCACAGAGTTACTCTTCTTTTACAAATGAAAAAAATATTTTGGAGAACCTTTCTCAAAGTTAAAATACCCGAATTAGCCTTTCTCAAATAATAAATTAACATAGGGCATCCTACTTGCCCGAGGGCCATTTTCTCTCTTAAGATATTTTTTCTCAACCTTGTCCTGGCCTCATCACATGTAGGAGGATGTACACCTACAGTCATCCTTCCCAAGCCTGTGGCATCAATATCTTACCATACAAGGATCTGTCTAGTTCTTGATACATTCACTGTTCTAACAGATACACTGCTGAATATCATTACTGTTTAAAGTAAATCAATTTCCCAACTTCCATATTTACTACTGGTAAACCAAAACTACCCTCAGTCCATCTCCAACTAGGATGTGACACTGGGGTGTCATAGTGTGTGACATTTCCCTATTACAAGCTG
The DNA here is from genome assembly GCF_004348235.1 of Phoca vitulina. Classification (NCBI taxonomy): domain Eukaryota; kingdom Metazoa; phylum Chordata; class Mammalia; order Carnivora; family Phocidae; genus Phoca; species Phoca vitulina. The sequence goes on from NW_022589735.1 coordinate 17,747,729, forward strand.
CTTTAAACAACTGCTTAGCAAATAGGGCCAGTGTGCTGCTAGTTAGCTTAGACTCAACTGTCAGAAGCAACAGAGTCATCATCTGGTTCCCCAAAGTAGAGTGGGTGTAGGCTACAGTTAACTGAATGTGTATATGAAAGAGAGAAGAGTTTCTGAGATAGAAGAGTGAAGTTCTAATGCTAAAAAGTCATAATATATGATTTTCTAATCAATGTTTTTCTTCCTAAGCTCCTCAGAGTGCTCCTTTCCCTTAACTTCAAATGCTCTGGCATGAGCAAGGTCAAGAACAAAATCTACTTACTTACGATAGCATGACAGAATCTCCAGGAAGCAATTCAAAGGAAAAGTTTCTGGGTAATAAGAGCAAATGGCGGTACGAGGTGTGCCTTGAATGAAAATGTAAATAAAATGACTTCTCATTGTTTTACTTTTTATACCCTGTTCAACTTCTTCCATCTTTTTAGCAGCATGTGGGCATTCCTTTTACTTATAAAAAGGGAGGTCGCAGTGAAAAGTGAGTTAAGCAGAATCTCCTTCCACACAGTCACAAATAAAACAACAAATAGCAAAAGCGCTTAAGAGCAGAATCAAAGAACGAAAGCGGTGCCATTCATGGTCTTAAATTTGAAAGACTATCAGCTAAAGAAAAAGAGGGGTTTAGCTTGGCTCAGTACAGATCCTTAGACTCGCCTTCATGCCTTGGATGAAGTAACAAATTGAAGTAACAAGAGTCCTCACATTTTCACAAATAACAACAATACAAAAGCACAACGTGGACTGGGACTGGGGAGGACTACAGAGGATGGGGAGGACTGCGGAAGAGCAGATGGTAGAACAGGGGAAGTGAGCAAGGGGCTGAGGGGAGGGAGCAGAAGTGCCAGGACCACGTTGAACTGAAGCATCAATACGACACAGAAAGACTTTCCCCAAAGGCCCATGATAACTCTGAATGCGGTAGGAGAATGAGCTGGAACATAACATTACCTATGCTACAAAAGGAGAGCAGTAATTCATGATTCCTCTCCATCCCTGCCTCTGCTGCATCTCCCCCAGGCCTTCAAGCTATGGGACTGTGGCAAGGACATAAAAGAAGCTCGCATTCCACCTCAGGGCTTGCCAGAGAAAATAAGTCAGACTGAGACACGACAGGAACATGGTGGGGTGGGGGGGAAGTCACCCAAGCAGCTTGACGCCCAAGGCAATTCCAAGCAGAGCTGTTCAAGCTAAGCAAGATGAAAAAGAATTGGCATGGAAACTCTGTAAACACTATTGTGGTAAGGACAAGGGGAAGAGAAAAAATGCAGAACATACACACACACAAAGGTAATGAACTCTATTTGGAAGAAATGGAAGAAAATGCACCCTGAATGTTTTGTGCTAAAGAAATACTTCATAAGATATACCTAGGCCATTATCTAAAGCATGATCTATGTCTACATCTATAGATACATAGATACATGATATGTAGACATATAGATATAGATACATATAGAATCAACGAGAAGAGAAATTGGAAAGCCAAAGAAACAGAGTTCTAAAATACCATCATGACCAAACTAATAAATAAAATGGAAACAGCAATGCAGAGAATAGACGTTACTGAAACCAAATTACTGACCTTGCTAAAAAGACTTGGAAGTCCAAGTTTAAATACAGAATTTTTGGACTACTCAGTATTCTATGTCAGGGTGTGGCAGTAAAGAAGGACAAGCTTCTGGCCCCCAAACCCCAACCATGGCCCATCATTCTCCTTTCCCCACCCCAGTCTTCCTTACACCACGAGGGGCCTCAAAAGCACATATGTGGATACCCCAGCCCATACTTCCAAACTCTGTCCCTATATAGTCCCTGCAAATAGTCACCTTTCGGCCACTCCTTGGGTCCTAATATACCAGGGATTTGATCTGCTCTCAGAAAGAAAGATCATGAGAGAAAGCTACCACAAGTCCTTGAACTTTTTGGAGCTGATAGCTGGGAATGCCAAGATCTAGGATACTGGGGTGTGATCTAGGTGGGAAATCCAGACGTGAGCTGGACATGGTGTTGGGTCCCAAATGGCAGCATAAGGAGGCAGAACAGCGTGCTCTCAAACACAGTGTCCAAGGCAAGGGTCTCTCTTGATGAGCTCTGAAGTCAGTATTGATTGCAGAAATTAGAGAGGAAATAATAATAGAAAGGGAGAAAATACAAAGTGCATATCCATCACAGGAAATGGTTTTCCCAGTAAAGAGGCTCCATTATTATAAAACAGAAGAAAACCCAATGTATTCGAAAGGCTAATTTCTCTGACAGGAAGGAACTAGTGAATGCGGTTATTTAAACTATACAATATGCGTCAGTAAAATCTGTTGGTGAACAACTGACACTAAGAAATATCCAGCACTTCAAGGATAGGCAACCAGGCAGAAGGGGCAAGTTAAGGTCAAATGAGAAAAATCAAGCTGGTATCCGAACTTTCCCAGAGCAGTATCAAACGACAGAATATGGAACGGCAACGTGTGTACAGTTCTGAGAGGAACAAAGTGTCACCCAAGAACGTCCTCCCCAGCCAAACTACTGTGTAGTATGAGGACAACAGACAGAACAGTCTCAAACCTCAAGTACCAAAATATCAAACACCAAAATTCACCAACCCAGAAGCCAACAGGAAAAACTGTGAAGAAACAATTAGATCAATATTCGTCGGCCAGGTCCACGCATCCTGAAGGAGAAAATACATTACCAGAGCATTTAAAAAATTACCCATCAAGTAGAGAGACAACAGACAGAGAATCTCAAGCTTCTAAGAACACAAAGACTACAGGATCTCTTGAACACTTCTTTAAAAGCAAACAAACAAATAAAAACAAGCAAAAATTACTTGACAACACAAGATCTCATTCAACATGGAAAAGGATTTCAAGTCCACTTTTGCTTTTTGTTTTTTATTTATTTACTTTTAAAGATTTTATTTATTTATTTGAGAGAGAGAGCACACAAGTGGGGGGAAGGGCAGAGGGAGAGGGAGAAGTAGACTCCCTGCTGAGTAGGTAGCCTGATACGGGGCTCGATCCCAGGACCCCGGGATCACCACCCAAGCCAAAGACAGATGCGCAACTGACTGAGCCACCCAGTGCCCCCACTGTTGCTTTTTATATTTCCTAGTCATCAAGCAATAAAATTAGAATTTAAACTAAATTCATAAATTATACCACTTATGCAAATTTTAAAAACGCAAGTGAGACTATGTATTGTCATGAGGATGTATGTAGGAAAAGTTCAAAATCATGCACAGGGAGATAGGCACCAACTACAAGAGGAAGGAGGAGGTTGGGTTGGGAGCAAGGGACTCGGAGGTTTTGTGGTTTCTGTGCAGTTTAAACAGGGAAAAGCAAGTCCCTAGGCAGACAGAGCAAATCAGCATATCTGTTAAATCTGTTTTACTGGTACCATGTGCGTGTTATATTATTTTCTGTAGTCTTCCATATGCTTCAAAATGTTCAAAATTAAAAATGTTTAAAAATGCAAAGCCTGCAAAGTGTATTAGTTTGCCTTACCATGTAGCAGCTCTGAACATTTTTAATATATACTATGTGAAGTTATCAAAATGTACATTCTATGTTAAGAAAACACAAAACAGAGCATCATGGCAAGCTTCTTTAGCAATGATGCCTGTCAATGAAAAAGAGTTACAAAATATGTTGCCTCTAACATCATGTTATTTAAAATGTGTTGCATACAACAGAAACTGTTCAAAAGATATATGATTCAAAGTCAAAAATAACTATAATAAATATGTTTGGGGATCAGAAGAAAGTTGATGCATTTACTCTAAAACGTTTGCTTTGCCTAAGCAACGGACATATTTATACCATCCTTATGTATAATTTGAAGGTGAGTTTAGTAATGGAGGACTCATCCATGACCTAGACTTTATATTCAAGATTGCTAAGGAGGCAATCTAAGACATGAGTAAGTAGAATTTGACTTGGGAATGTGTGTGACAACACGCATGTAGTGACAGGCGGACATACATGTTATCTCAGCTCCTTCCCTGACCAGCTCAGGAGCCTGTGAAGGTGCTTTGGCTATGAAATCCATCATCTCCTTAACATCGAATGATCTGTTAACCAAATTGCAAAGCTTCTGCTAGACAATGTGGTTGGACGTATTGTGAGATGAGAAAGAGACCAGCAAATAAATCTTCAGATTGAGTATGGAAAGCTTTAATAATAATAAAAAGCTTAATAACTGATTTAATTATTGTACTCATCTGAACAATTCCAGTACTTTTGGAAGACAGTGGAGTGGTGGACATTAGGTATTTCTTCTTTCCTTCATCTTTTACCTGGTGCTATCTGGGCTTTGCACGGGTTGTAGGCTCCATGGAGAAGGAAACTTCAGAGTGTCTTTGGCCACCCATGGAAAACTGTTACAGCAGCTGCAGAAATACCCAAATCTTATAAGCCTAGGTGTGGCTAAAGTTGAGAAACTACGCCGGGATATATTACACCAGAAAATTACATAGTAATTGAATTTTCAGCATGGCGTGAGGAATGCCTTCCATTGTGAGAAAACAAAAATTGTTCCAGAAAACAAAAATGTGCAAGGAAATTCTGTAGTTGAATCTATAGAGAGAACAATGGAATTTAAATCTATTAATACTTCATTTTCATATGTGGGTCCATAGGTAGGCCTTTCTGGAAACAAAAGATAATGGACAACCAGTATTTCCAGGAAGAGTACTCAAAGAAACAGTGGCTGGTATTGAGGTAGCATGCTCATGGAGGTAGGAAGAAAACTCTCCTAATGGAATGCAAATTTCCTCCCCACAGAGAACAATATTTTTCCATAATAGTTCATTCTTAATGGCTAAATCCAATAGACAAAAGAGAAAAAAACAGAGGATTGGGGGTAATTTATTAAGGGTGAAGGAACATTAACACCTGTAATGTTTAGATGTTCATATCCTCACTCCTTTCACCCTTGGGAATGTGGAATGAATGGAAGAGTTTGGAAAGACCAAATATAAAGTTGTTCCTTTAGCTTCCTCTAGCGAGTTAGGTACCTGCAGAGAACACACTTGTCCAGCAACAAGTGCAAGGAGAGCATCTCCTGGCCTCCACTATGTGGGGTTGAGCAGGTAACCCTGGGATTCAGTACTTAGACTAATTTATGCTTTCAGATAGTGGTACGCTGTTAAGTGTTTAACAACCAGATCTCCAGGAGGAAAAAAGTCCCTGCTATATGTCATTAACTAATTTCCATGGTGTACATATTTCCATCACAGCCCATTTTAAGCTACCAACATGACCTCACTGAACATGGAGCTGGGAAGGTGTGTGAAAATGGGCTCTCACAGCTCCTTTGAGTTGGCTCCAGCATCCCACTGCACCTAAGTCTCATTCTTCAAGCTGCCTTGAACTCAGTAACTGAGGTGATATTTTAGTTTCAAACTGCTTATGCTGAATTTCTCAACTGGTCTAAAGCCTGGGTTGGCAAGAGGAGTGCTAATTATTTATCTCCCTCAAACAGTAAAATACACACAGGTCTAATACAGGGACCATTTCTAATGTACCCTTACAGCTCTGTGAGTAATAGAGTAACTGCACCCTACGAAACACTTAGCAAATGAAAATGAATGAATACATTTGATTTTGATGATGGTGCAGAGATATTTCCATATATATAAAATAGCCTGATGTGCAACCTTTATTTGGCTACTACCAAGGTAAATGTAGACCTTTCTCGGTCTAAAGCCCTGGGGAATAAAAATATTAAGTCCTTTTATTATTAGCCTCAAATATTTCTACTGAAAGTGTTTGGATGTGTTTTCTTCACAAACATGTGGTAAACTCATAATAAATGTAGAATTGATGAAATAAATTCCCAAATAGTTTAATATTGAAACATCAAGCACAAAAATATCACATATGTATGATATAAGTCAACAACTATTTAAATTGATTCTATTATATATTTATTTTTATTAGACACAAAAATTACATAAGTGGTTATTTTTTAAAAATGGTAAAAAGCTACTTTGGCAAAGTGTATATAAATGTCAACCTAAATATGTCCCTTTTAGAGCTTATTTGTAGTCACAGTTCATTACTGGATTTTAGATGTTGACTTCTGTACTCACAATTATTTTTCCCCTAATCTGGTATGTTTGATACGTACTTAGACATTTTTTTTTTCAGAATCATTACTACCATTAGAAAGTCTTTCTACTTCCTTTGGAGCTCAATGTGATGAGAGATTATGGAAAATAAAAACGCCCAATTTTTTTCACATAATTGCTACCACCCTTCAACTCTACATCTATTAAGAGGTGCTATAAGAAGTGAGAGACAACTGAGCCAAAGACAAGCAAACACATTACTTTAAATTAGTTACACGATTAAGTTTCCTCAGTTGACTTCTTCTTCCATGATGCTGAGGTAGTATAACAGCAGATTTCCAGTCAGCAGAAATTAAAGTACAATAAAACTGTAATGATGTGGTAAGTAGGGTTCAAGAGATTCATTCGTGTAGAAGTCAGTAATGATACTGTAAGGATAACAACACAAGCTGGACAAGTCTCAGTAGTTAGCGGAGCTGGGATGCTATGGGTCTGGATGGGCAGTCAAAATCTATGAAGTCCCAGCTAAAAATTGGCACCACCTGGTGGCAGCTGTCCACTCTGTGGGCAGAGGCTGGATTCCAAGACTTGTTAGGACTTCCTGGATAGTGATAGTAATTCGAGAATCTCCTGATTAGCTGGCACCTGTGTCATCCCCCATCCACAGAGTTGGGAAGGATGAATACCAAGACCATGAGGACTTCCCTCAACTTGCCTGGCTCCCCAAGTGAGGGTCTCATTCTTCTTTCCATCTCCAGCGTCCTCCTCATTTGATCACCTTCATTTAAGTATATGGATTCGGTTGAGGATGAAAACCAGCTTTCAATCACTATCATCCAAATTTGCATTATCATGGGGCATGTAATTGCATGGTTTTATTGCGTTATGTTTGATTCTAGGGTATTTTAATGGATAATCCCACAGACCATTTCCCTGAGCTTTCAGATTATAAATTAAATTAAGAAATGTTAGGGGGAAAAATGAAGCATTAAATTAGATCCTCAAGTATTACTAAACTACTACTTCTACCCCTCCTTCCTCTCATTTTTTTGTTTGCTAATTTATGTGAAAGTTTATCTATAGGTCCATCTCCTTCCATACTTTCCTTTACACACTAAACTATTAAGTATCATCAACATCTTTTTTAAAAACTTCAATTCCTGAACTCAAGAAAAACCATCCATTGAAAATTCCTGTCAACACAATAAATTTCTCATCCTCCGATTATGTGTACAATTCAGTTTTATGGACTTAATGTCAACAAGCCAACATATACAATCCCTAGTAGAAACTGAGCATTTATGTCATTAAGTATCACATTATTAAGCACTCATCATTGCCATAGGCCAGAGTTAACATGAGCAATAAATGAGCAAGTGATGGGGAAAGGCCGGCAGATTGTATACTAATGAAAAATAAGGGAAAATGTGAACAATGAGAAGCACATCTCTTTTGCTTTATGAAGTTTCTGAAGTTTTTCTGTCCTTCTACCAGCTTTTTGTCTACACCCAGGCTCCAGTGATGGCCCACTATATCTTGGTATGTTTTTCACGACATTCTTTCGGGGTTTTTTTGGCAGTGGATCTTCAATACCTGTGCCCTCATCATCTTTATTGTCATGGCTCACGAAGGGAATGCAGAAGTTCACAAAGACAGGCATATTGCTTATAAATATATATTGCTCAACCTTATCATTAAAATATCATCTTTCATTGAGAAAATAGCAAAAGTGAAAATTTTTCCAATATTGTCTGGGTAAGCATGTAACATAAATGGGCTATTTGATTTAGCTAGTTGGTGGACAATGTTTTAAAAGAGAATATAAAGAGGCTGCTTGGTCTCAGTACAAACAGCTTACACACAGGCTTCTCCATGCATTTATGTTATCTACCTGCAGCACCATGAAAATCTTTGTGTGGGAGCATATGGAAGACTAGTTCTGGTGGGCAAAGTGCAAAATAAACATACCATTGGGCCCGCAACTCTCTATCTAGGAGTCACATTATCTGTGTGTATGTATTTCTATGCATGTATTCTTTCTCATGTTCACTAAAGTACTATTTGTAACATAGGTACATGAATATAAGAATGCTAATCTAAACACTGTGCATAAAAGACAAGAAAAAACAAAAACAAATTCTCACAAACTAAAACAAAACAAAACAAAAATACAAAACAAAATTACATGTTCAACAATAGGGAACTGAGTATATGCAGTACAGCTCTTCAAAAAACTAATGTAGAAAGTTTTGCATGGGGTGATATGCCTGTCATGGAAAGATTAAGAACCTGTATTTTTAAACAAGAACAAAGATATGGAACAGTGCATACAGTGAGATCACGGTTCTTCTGAAAAGCCCTTAGGAATATATATTGGAGACTGATAGATCCTTTTTCCACAATTCTAACATAGTGAGCTTTTCCTCCATCCTTTGGACAGAATCACCATTTGATTGAGCACTAGATGAAGTAATTAGCTTGCATTCAAAGTCCATGCTATATATATATATATATGAATAATAATACAAATATGCACACTTATAAATACTAGAATCACACTCAATTCAAAGGGATTCTTATATTATACAACTCTGTGGGGAGTAGGGGTCATTGAGACTTGATTCTTGTCACTAGACAAGAATATATATGTCCCCATTCTTGAACCCATGGCCAATGAACAGATTGCATAGTTAAACCCACCTCCCAATATCCTTTGTTATGCTAAATCTGCATACCTAGTTAAATTCCATAAGTTGAAGAACTTATGTTGGAAATCCTCTGCAAATAATACATGTTTTAAGAAAGAAGGGGTGTGTATGTGTGTGTATACAGGAAGGTGAATAAACAATACTTATGAGACAGGACTTACCATGTGCTCAAATTTTGGAATGTAAAGAAAAATATACTTTGTTGATATATCTTTTTGTATTTAAATGTTTACCATGTGTATGTGCCATTAAAAAAAAAAATCATAGTACAGGGGCGCCTGGGTGGCTCAGTTGTTAAGCGTCTGCCTTCGGCTCAGGTCATGATCCCAGGGTCCTGGGATGGAGCCCCACATCGGGCTCCCTGCTCCGCGGGAAGCCTGCTTCTCCCTCTCCCACTCCCCCTGCTTGTATTCCCTCTCTCGCTGTGTCTCTCTCTGTCAAATAAATAAATAAAATCTTTAAAAAAAAAAATCATAGTACACATCCTTAGAGAAAAAAAGCTTCTCTACCAATAGGACAAAAGTCCTCTAAGATTTCAGGGGTGTATCTGATGTCAACAGTATTGCTCACCATCTAGTTGACTCAGGCCTAGATTTATGGTGATGGCACTCCATAAATAATTATAAATCAAATATACAACTCTGAGGATAAAAAACCAAAATCAATTCAGTCATTTAATGTCCCTGGCACTGATGTTCTCTCTCCAGCCCCGCTGGACAGCTGTGACACGTCAGACTTCTCATAGTTGGGTGCTTCTCGTGGTTGCCTAATGGCTCAGACAGTTGCCAATTTCATGTCACTTTATCCTTGATGTCACAGCCAGAGTGACCTTTTTGAAGCAGGGATTCCTTGGCTTAAACCTCTTCAGTGGTCCCTCCCCCATAGTCTAGATAAAATCTAAACTCCTAAACAAGACTGAATTGTTCCCTAGCAAATCCCCTCTTCTTCCTTAGCAAAAGAATACCCAACTAAAAGAATGTTAGCAGGGCACAGGGCCACCCTCTGCCAAAAGTCTACATTTCCTAGGCTCTTGTGTAACTAGTAGATGTGATGTACAATGAAGGCCTAGCCAGTGGAAGGTAAAGTTTACAACTTCCAGGAAACATCCTTAAGGGACAAGGTTTTGATTTGCTTTCCTCTCTGGAATGCTGACGTGATGGCTGGAGCAGCCATCTTGGATCACAGAGCAGCAGGTGCGCTAGACTACCTACTTTATATGAGAAAAAAGTGGACTTCCAATTCATTTAAACTCCTATTTTGATAGGTAATCCCTCAGAGTTAATCCTAATTTGAATGAATACAAAACATGTTATATGATCTGGTCTCTCTACCTATCCTTCTAACTTCATCTTTTACTATCCCTACAATTGCCTCTGCATGGTAGCTAAGTCTAATTGGCCCTTCCCAGATCATGCCATGCTATTTCTTACTTCTATGTATTAGTATAAGATGGCTCCCTGTCTGAAATATTCTGCTCCTACCTCTACTCCTTTTGCATGGAAAACTGGACAGTGGACTTATGAGAAGACCAAAATAGTCTTTTTATCCCCCCTAGTACCTAACACATTGTTTGACACATAGTAGTTGCTGTAGAAAAGTTCAGAAAAATTTTAGAGGTGAAAAAGGTCTCCTTAACCTTCTCCTACCTCCACTGGCTCAGGAGGGGAAAAACAGAGAAAAAGGATTTAGAAAGAATACAATGCAGAAAAAAAGTAAACCTCACACATAAATATCTTCAGAGAGAGACAGAGAATATACTGCATCCACTAAAAAAGAATATTGTCCTATGAAAATATGCAATAAAAAATAAGAAAGAGCTCCCACATATTTAACATTTTATTAACCTATTTAAAACTCCAGGAAAGGGACAGAAGATAAAGCCCCAGAAAGCAGAACAAAATGACTGCAATGGAAAATAGGAAAGAAAAAGATAAAAATATTGGTACGATCAACTTGAAACACCCTATAGTCCATTTCTAGGAAGATGTATTTCAGAAAGAGAGAAGAAAGGGATGAGGAGAATCATCAGAAACATTATACATGAACACATCTCAAAAAAGTAAATGATGCTCAGTATGCACTTACTGGAGTATGTACGTATTCATTCTTTAGTTCATGAGTATCAGTCATCATTACTGACCACATACTACCTGTGAGAACATATGTCAGCAGCTGGAAAGCAGAAGATGAGTAAGATAATGTTTCTGCTCTCCATGACCTTATTCTACTGAGGAAAACAGGCATATAAAATGGTAATTGCAATACAATGACAGTAAGAACAATAATAAAAGTTTGTCAGAGCTCTGTACGGGTATAGGAGAGATACCGAACCCATCCCAGACTCAGGTTGGAATTTCACGCCGTAACATGCCCATGTAACAATTTATGGGTTAATACTACAGTTTCTAACTTTTGATTTTTTAAAAATCATTCCCATAAAATGCATTTTGGCGTTTAATTTAAGGCTAAAAAACCTTCATAATCTCTGTATTCCAAAAGCCACTGGGCAAAACCAAATAACCCCATTGCTTTTTTATTTTTATTGCAGTATAACATATATATAAACCAGCATAAAAATCCTAACAAAAGCTCAGTGAATTGTTTCCAAGGTGAGCATACCCAGGTGACCCAGACGGAGACTGAGAATCTAATACTGCCAGCACCCCAGGAGATGCCTCTGGGTCCCTTCCAGTCACTTTCTTCTCCCAAGTGAAACCATCTTCACAACTCCTAATAGCAGAGATTAGTTCTATCCTTGAACTTAATAAAAATGAAATCTTATCTCATATGCACTCTGTGTCTTGCATCTTTGGCTGAATATTAAGTGATGAGATACGTCTACACTGTTGAATATGCAGTTTTATTTTAAATAAACTTTTTTTAAAATTTTTAAATTTTTTATTAACATATAATGTATTAATTGTTTCAGGAGTACAGGCCTGTGATTCATCAGTCTTACACAATTCACAGCGCTCACCAATGTTTTTTTAAGGAACATTTTTAGATTGGCTGAATTTTTGTAACAATAGTACATATAGTACATATAATCTCACACTCAGTTTTCCCTATTATTAGAATCTCATATTCATATGGTAGGTACATTTGTCAAAATTAATGAACCGATACTGATACATAATTGTTAACTAAAGCTTACATTGTACTGAGATATCCTCAGTTGTCCCTTCATGTCCTTTTTCTGTCCCAGGGTCCCATCTAAGATCCATTATATACAGTCATCATGTCTCCTTAGGCTCTCTTGGTTGCTAGTTTCTCAGACTTCCCTTGTTTTTCATGACCTTGCCAGTGTTGAGGATATTGGTCAGTCATTTTGTGCAAGGTCACTCGATTGGAATTTGCCTGATGTTTTTCTTGTGGTTAGATGGAGGAAATGTATTTCTGGGGAGAAGACCACAGAGGTAAAGTGCCGTTCTCATCACATCACATTGAGGGTATGTTCTATCAGTATTGACTTATCACCCTTGATGTTGAGCTAAAGCACTTGGCTTCAGGTAGTGCTTGTCAGGTTTCTCCACTGTAAAGTTACCACCCCCATTGTTTTTCCTCTTCTTTTCATATCATACTCTTTGGAAGCAAGTAATATATACTAGAAAATAAAAAGTTTATATGATTCCAAAGTACAAGTCTTAACTACTGTAATATAAAAACTGGCATGAAAGCAACATTTATAGTGGATCCAATTTACGATATCCACCAAGAGTATCAGCCCAGAAAACACTGACACCATTGTAAATAAGTTTTTTTTTCACAAAACCCTTTAAATTGACTGTCAAATAACTTGATCTTTTTATTAATGCACATCTATGGAAAGAGTCTTAGACTAATTTTAAATAAGCCAAGTGAAAAACTAGAAAGTACTGTATAAAAATCATTTGAAAATCTGGGTTAGCCAAATTTTGGATGATTTATTTCACTTTTCTTTCTCTTTGCATGTATAGGCTTAGTTACAGAGTTTCTAAAGAAAATTTTCAATATACACCACATAGTATTAAGGATTGATATTGCAAATACAGAAGAGTGCTGAGGGGATTTATTCATAGAAGATTAAGGCAGATCACACAATTTATTAACAAGTACCTTATTAAGCTTATAATCAAAAAATACGTTATCACCATCATTTTTACCTCATAGGACAAAATTTGTTAAGTCTAGTGAGAAATATGCCTAAATAATGTCTTATTTCCTTAGTTTAATATATAAAATATATTATTAATCTAACGTTGCAAAAAATAACATAGCATATTTTCCATACATAATATTGTAAATCATATAACCTATCTTCAATCTTACAATGACATTCAGTACTCTAAACTACCTGCCAAATAACCATAGGCTAGAGTTATATCTGTTCACGTTACTTTTTTTTTTAATTTAAAGATTTTATTTATTTGAGAGGGAGCACGAGCTGGTGGGGGAGGGGCAGACGGAGAGGGAGAAGCAGACTCCCCACTGAGCAGGGAGCCTGATGCAGGGCTGGATCCCAGGACCCTGAGATCATGACCCAAGCCAAAGGCAGACGCTTAACCGACTGAGTCACCCAGGTGCCCCTATTCACATTATTCTTAAGCCAAGTTTCTGTCCTCCCTTTTTTTTTTCCATTTTTTTAGAAAATGTTATTATGTTAATCACCATACATTACATCATTAGTTTTTGATGTAGTGTTCCATGATTCATTGTTTGCATATAACACCCAGTGCTCCATTCAATACGTGCCCTCTTTTGAGTGAAGTTTCAAAATAAGGTACTGGCTCATAGTCAGTAGTAATAGAAATGACAATGATCTTCAAAACCGATTCTGTATTTTCATTTATCCTTGAGGCAAAATGACCTTGATCTTCATGCTAACTTTCAATCACACGAGCTGCTCTGAGTCATACCCCGCAAATATGAATGATCAGTGTAAATTAGTAAGGAATATATTGCAATCTTCCTAGAAAGACCCATACTACTGAAATTCCATTATTAAAACTAATACACTAAACTTCAAAAGAGTGGGAGAGAACTATATTGAGATAGAGCTAAAATTTTTCCCAGAGTTTATTTTCTACATGACTCAAAATAGATCTTTTAATCCATCCCAGGGGTGTGCTGAAGCCAGTTTATTAATGGCTTATAAGAGCCATTTGTTGAATTTTCTGGAATTTGTGAATCTATTGTTAAAGTCATTACTAAAAATCAAATTATATAAACTAACAATATAATCATACTAAAACAAAGGTTATGAATATTCAGACCTTATCACTTAACATTTTACTATTACACATGTTCTTGAGCTCATTTATATCTACTGTGTATGCAAGAAATTCTACACACAGTGTGCTATTGTGCATCATTTCCCAATTCCACACTCACTGACATCAAGCTGGTAGCTTGAAATAAGCCATGGGGGCAGTATTTATACCATGAAAATAAGAAAATGTTACAAACCTGGGTTCTGCCTCTTTATCTCAGAGAGCTGGTTAACATTTACCAGCACACCTCTGACCAACCCATATTCAACCCTCTCCTTTGCCAATTCGATCTCCTGTTCCAAAAGAAATCTTAGCATTGGTTCTCTTTAAAGACACTCATTTTTGGGAAATGTTCAGCTGTGTATATAACACTGATTCACTTAAAGATAATAAAGATTTAAATTCTTTTGAAATAAAATTTCAATAGAAAAATAGAAAAGCAATGTGATTCCAAGCAAGCAAGCCTCTTGCAGGGGGAAAGTTCCTAGGTGAGTTCAACGAACTCTGAAACTTATGTGTGACTTTAGTATGTTTTGAATGTAGGAGAAGGCAATAGAGCCTATTGGTGATAGACAGAAATGAGTTTCATCTTGATATCACCATTTACACTAGGAACCTGCTTAATATCTTTGAGACTTAAGTCATTTAAAAAAAAAAAAAGTAATACCCAATGTTGAAGAACGGTTTTGAATAGTAAAATGAGATAATAAATGTGAAGTTATCACAGATGCTCCATAAACATTAGCTGTTTTTATGGTGTACACTTAGGTTCAGCAATGGATCACCACTGTGACTAAAGAAAGCTCGGATTCATAAACGCCCTAAGAATACTATGTAGATGAGCTTTTTCTAAACCCCACTTGTATATATATGTTGAATATTAGCATACCAAAGCTCAGAGAAGACCAACATATAAGGAACCTGAATAAATATATTTAGCAGTGTTCTTAAAATTTCTCATATTTTACCTGATCTTCCCATTTTGGTGACTTGTAAGCCATTCCTCTCCAAAATGCTGTATCTAATAATGTAATAAGTCCTCTCACTTCTACCTCTGTAGGACAGCTAAATATGCATTTACTGCTGTTTCATTTCTCTGGTAGCCCCTAAATCAGGATCTCAATACCACTCCCTCACAAACAGAAGCATATAATCTGGTAATTTCCTCCTATTACCTGTTAATACTCATTTTTTGTAAAGTATTTAATGAAATAACGTTAAAATGAAGTATGGCATGCAGATAATTTTACAAGGGCCTATTCTAGACTGCACAGAATTTAAAAGGATTATATAAGCTTTTAAAGAAGGTTCAGAGGTCATCCAAAAGCAATTATGGGTTTTAAAAATTGTACTTATGAGACTGGAATTATTAGACTAGAGTTATTCAAGAAACAAGTTGAAGGGTTGATATTATAATAGACTTCAATAAGTTAAGATTTAGCATTCAAAGGAATTGGTCAAATGCAATCTGTCAAGCCACAGACCAAAAAAAAATATATAGCTTACTTTTTAGTATAAGTTATTAATTATACCAAAGTATGATTACACAAAGAAAAATTTCTTGGCGGACACTGATATTTAACACCCAAATATAAAGTGACTCAGTTTCTAAAAACTTCTTTTGGGGGGAAATCTCTTCAAAAATTAAGAAGATTTTCATGTACCTAGAATATTTAATTGTCATCTACTTGAAAGCAAAAGGAAAGATTGGAAGACACCGCAAAGTTCTTTTCTGTTCTACAAATACAGGGTGAAATCCAAGACCCATAACAGGCAACAAGTGAACACTTGTGGGGCAAAGCTTGTCAATATAGTCAATATTTCTTTCTAAAATGTCTCATCCTATGCCTTTTTTGTCATAGTCCTATTCTAATTTTTTTATTTTAAATTTCTCCTGAGGTTCCTGTGAATTAATTTTAATTTCCTTTATTTCAGAAAGCATTTCATACAAATTTTATTACTGTTACTATCATTCTATTCAAGGTCTGGCATTGAACATCTCCTATATGACAGCCGCAGGGATCCGCAACTAAGTCCTCCACCTGGAAGAACACTGCCTGTTCTTACCATATGTTCTATCTCTGCACCCCATATCCCTGCAAACAAAAGCAAAGAAAACAAAACAAAATGTAATGCCTCTTTCTGATATCTATGGTTCTCTTGGTCTTCCCATTGTTATTTTACCCTTCTCTTTCTTACATTTTATTTATTTATTTTTTTCTAAAGATTTTATTTATTTATTTGAGAGAGAGAGCATGAGCTCAGTGAGGGGCAGAAGGAGAAGCAGACACCCTGCTGAGCAGGGAGCCCGAGGTGGGGCTGGATCCCAGGACTCCAGGATCATGACCTGAGCCAAAGGCAGATGCTTAGCCAACTGAGCCACGGAGGCACCCCTCTCTTACTGACATTTTAATAAGCCATCTCAATTCCCATCTTTAATAGTGCTAGAAATGCATTTATTGCAATTTTGTTCCTCTGCTAAGCCCAAATCAAGATCTCAGTAGCTTCCCAGCTACTGACGTGGCCTCTGGCCAGTGCTGTACCCACTCTGTCCCCTTGTGGTCAATCTAACAAGTCATTGCCACGTTTCTCTTCCAAAAGCAGAGCTCTTACCATATCACCAACCAACTCTGAAATGTTCTGTTCTCCTTAATGACCGCTAACAAGAATCTATGCATTGCATCCTCTGCCTACCATCCCAATGTAGTTTCTCACTCTTCTACTACACTCACCCTAAGCTTTAGGCAGGTGGCTGAGCTTTCCTGACTTAGGAATTTGTTAATGATGCTCCCTGTATCTGGAATGTTCTCCTCTCACCGAGCTGAAAATTCTACACATTCCCCAAGGCTATGCATTTGTTCTTTGATTCATTTAACAGAGATGGACATGTTGATGAATAAGATGGTCATTTTTTCTGTCCTTACAAAGTTCCAGTATGGAAGCAACAACAGAAAATAAACAAATCTTATAAATAATTGGCTGCAACTGTGATGGGTGCTATGATGGAAGAGTTAGGTAACATCTTTAAATAATGTGACTGAATTTTTTTGCCACTCTCTTTATCTATCCAGCACAACCACAAAGGGATCGTGCTCATTTTTCTTCCTATCGATAAACTCCATGTCGTTTCTACATGTCGGTAACACCTCAGTGATATTTCTGTAATATGTATCACTCTCTGGTCTGATATTTATTTGCAATCTCAACTTATCTTCCTATTTTGGGGAATTTAATTCCTGAAGACCTATTCCATTCCAATGACCAGTTTAAATCAATCACGGTCCCCACATTGGTGGGACTACTGAGCTGTTTCCACAGGGAAAAAAAAAATTTTCCTCTGTCTTAAGAAAGATAACCACAAGATTACATAGTTTGTTTTTTTTTTTTCTTCTTCTGGTCATTGATATTCAAGATGTAATGTCTGGAAGTACTGCAGATAATTAGTCATCAGAGTGAGCATAATACCAAGACCAAGGATGACACAGAGGAACAATAAAGGAACCTCAGCTCTTGATGAAACCTTTGGGTCACTGATTTCACAAATCCTGTGGTACCCACAGACATACCTTTCCCTAAACCCCTTATTAAGTTGACTTGAGAATGTTCCTTTCTGTTTAAGCCAGTTATTTGCAGCAAATACTGACATATTACATTACTAGATTGCAAACACTCTGAGGATGGGGTATATGTGTTTTTCTCTCCATTACTTCCATATTATCTGTCCTGATTTTTTCTCATAGTAACTGGGACAATTAAAGTTGCATTTTAACTAAAATATTTTTCATTTATATTTTCTGTCTCCCTCTCTCTTCCTCCTCCCTCCCTCTTTCTCACTGTGTGTGTGTGTGTGTGTGTGTCCAGGTTTTTAAACATTACACAGATAGGGGCTTAAAATCCAAGCTCCATTAGAATGTGCTTCCTGTGATGCCGTAACACACAGGCTGATACTTACAATGATATAAAAATACAAAGAGGAAAGTATTCAATTTCATGAATCTTTCCTTTAGTAAAAAAAGGATTCACATCTTGTCTACCTAGCGAGGCCATAAACACAGCCAAGTAATCTACAATTTAAAAGAGAAGAGAAAAGGTACAGCTGTCACAAAAGTTGAAAATACCGAACACCCTCCAGAGATGACAAGACGTACAAATGTTGGCGGGGCACCTAGCTGGAAGAGAGCCACAGGAATAAATATTTTATTTCTGTCAACAGCTGGCTTTAGATGAATAGGTTGTTGAGATGAATCTTTTAACTGTAAATGAAAGTCAGGTAAGAAGGCTTTCTATCAAAGGTCTCATTTCAAGTTATTTAAATTCCCGTATGGTTTATGAACTCACAACACAAACAAACTGAAGTATATAAACCAGCAATGTTATTTCACTGTTTGGAATACCTTCAATGACAATGTTCTATGTGAGAAAACAGGCATCATCCATTACTCAAAGAAAGGGACTGGAATGCCTTTCCAAATGCCAGGTCAAATGAAGAATATGACTCCGCATCATAAAAAATGAGGTAGGCCTGGCCTTTAGCTCAAAAGTTTATGAAATGTTTTGACTCAAGAGGCAACACTAAATGAAAATATAAATGTGATTCAATTTTCTGTGGACTTACGTATAAATGCAACGGTTTGCTGTCAGACATAGTGGGGAAGCCCGGTTCGCCCTCCCTGTTGGCATTAACCTGTGCCATCCATCTGCACTTTTATTAAGAATATGAACAAAATTAAACAGTATTTGTTATATTATCAGTGCTTGACATTTTCCAAGCTCTTTGTACTTAGCATACTTGGGCATTCCCTTTTGCCTTTTTCCCGTGGCAGCCTTATTACACACATCAGAGCTTTTCGGAGGACCAAAGTTCTACATGTTGGAGTCAAATACAAATAACAGCCAGCATTTACTGAATGCTTACTGTATGCCTGGACTTAAACGCAGCGCATTAAGTACATTACTGCAGTGGATGCTCACTCTGAGGCAGTTATCATTCCTACTGCCCAGAAATGGAAACTAGAGATCAGAAAAGTTAAGTGATTGCCCCAAGTACTTGCACGGCTGGTAAGAAAGAATGTACAGATTCGGAACTCAGCTCTCTGGGTTTTTCCAGAGCTCTCTATGGCCTCCGTGAAATGCTTTAGTCCCATGGCTACTTCCCCAGCGCCCACTTCATCCAGGGTTACCGAAGGCACACCTGGAAAAGAGATCACCAGCTGAGCTCACCATGAGGGTCCACTGGTCCAACTGATGTCTTCAGGACATACCATGCAATACTCATCAGGTTCTTGATATGAACAAATTTTAATAATTTTAAGGTTAAAAAAAAGATAAACCACTATAGGTATATTTTACAATTCACTTCACTAACGATTTGTAGTGTTTTGACCAAAACAAAAGAGTAATTTTTTTTAACCATGTTTCCATTTTCCAGCACAGTCAGAATATAGTTGCCTGAGAGTAACCTGGACGTACCACATTCATAAGTGGTGACTTTTGACGGCCAGGACAATCACACTCCCAGGACCATCACACGGAGAAGAAAAACTCTGAATGGGCTGGGGACTGGGCAGGGTCTCTTCAAATGCCTTAAATTTACTACTAATAAACTAAAGAAGCCGAAAGAGAAACTTTCACACCCAATATATGATAATTTAAGTTTTTTGTGTTTATTATTTTTTACCTATATATCTCTTCTAGCTTTCAAACATTTCATTATCATCATATTTGTATTCTCATTACATTAAAAAAAAAAAAAGGACCATATCACTATATCAAATGCTTTAAGAGTGTATTTATCTTTGAAATTGACTCAACTCTAATTACACTATTTCAAGAAGCCAGTTCTCCATTTATTCATCTTGCAAATATTTATGGTTAGTCACCCACTGTAGGCTGAAAGACGCTGCCAGATATTGAGAAATCAAGAATGGAGACCTGGTTAGGAACCTCAAGTATCCTGCAGAAACAGATGGTAAGACATGAGTCACAAAGCAATATACTATAGAGGTGAAGATGTAATGTGGCAGCAATGTATAGAAAAGGAAAAGTTTATGGGTGCCTGGGTGGCTCAGTCATTAAGCGTCTGCCTTCGGCTCAGGTCATGATCTCAGGGTCCTGGGATCGAGCCCCACATCGGGCTCCCTGCAAGGCATTCCCTTTTGCCTGCTTCTCCCTCTCCCACTCCCCTTGCTTGTGTTCCCTCTCTCGCTGTGTCTCTCTCTGTCAAATAAATAAAATCTTTAAAAAAAAAAAAAGAAAAGGAAAAGTTTAGTGTGTCTTGGGAGCAGGGAGAGGGGGGTATGACAAGGAACAGATAATGCATGCCGAGCATCAGAGGATGAGTAGCCAGTTGTTTGGGGTTCTTGTCAGGGGCTCACTTTCTGGACAAAGAGACGGATGTTTAAAGACAGAGCTCAGTGTGCCTATGAAATAGCAACAGTTCAGTGTGGATGCAGCATAGAGATGCTGAGGGCAGGGGATGAGCCTAGATAGGTGGATAACTAAGGGCTCATAGGTAACCCAAAGGAGCTTATATTTTTTCTATAGATTGGTGATTTTCAAGCTGCCGTTCTGCTTTGCAGATACACTGAGGTACCTTAGGTCACCCAGCAAGCCATGATGGTAAGAACCTTTCTGAGATCACTGCTCTCTTATGTTCCTGTCCCACACATTAAACGTCACATTGAATCAGCTCCATGCAGTTGAGCTAGTACATAAAATAGCATTTGAAAGAGAAGTGTGCCCAGGAAAAACAGGTTTAAAAACTACTATTATGGGAAATAAGCAGACATTGAAGAATTTTAACAGGTAATGACAAGTTCAGGTTTGCAGGTAAAAATATCCAAAGGGCCATTTGGCGGCAGATAAGGCCAAGGCTGATGATGAAGGATGCTGTTCCCATCGCTCAGGTGAGAAATGGTGACAGTGCAAAGAAACTAAGGAACAAAGGAAGGAATAAACGGTGGAGAAGTTTGGGAAGTAGGACAGGCAGCACTTGGTGGTTGATGAGATATGAAGGGTAAGGAAGGAAGGAAGGTTTTGGAGGGCACCAACATTAACGGCTGGAATGCATGGACGGACAATACACAGCATACCTAACAAAGGAAGAAGGGACATGGCTGGGGACAGGAAGGGTGGAGAACCCCATGGGCTCAGGATTCACATATTGAGTTTGAGGCTCTGGGGACAACCAGATAAAAGAAATCAACAGGGAAAGGATGTCATCCTTACAGTTTCAGGTTAATGCTCTGCTCAATTTAGTGATGGAAAGTGAAGCTACCTAGGGATCATTTGTCCCCAGCATGATTTTTAGAGACAACAGTGACATTTTCTTATCATTGTTTGTTTGAAGGAATGAAGGTCAATGAGAAGAGAAGAAAGCCTGAGGTGTCCCTACAGAGGAAGGGCAAATGGATGGCCATCTAGAGGCGTGGATAGTGTTCTATTTCCTCTCTATGAGCATAGAGGGCATGCTTATGGGCGGGAATGCTGCTTGAAGACCGTTCCAGACTTCCTGCAGACAGTGTGAAACTCTGACAATATCCCTGGGAGTGGGGTTCCCATTTATCACAAAAGGTGGAGACCTTAGTGAAAGAAAAGGAGGAGGAAAGGCATTTGCTTCCCTGCCCCATGCATTTTTTTTAACTACCGAGTACTTACATATTCTGTTGCTGCTTATTCAACTGCATGGTAATTATTGGTTTTGTCTGTCTCAGCCATTAATCTGTTAGCTCCGCCAGACCAGGTACTGTGATTTTTAATGGTTGACCCTCCAGCCATTTGTTACACATTACCTGGCACATAGTTCTCAATAAACATTTGCTGGATTACTATATCAAGAAAGATAATTTTTTTTTTTTTTGCATGTAAAGAAGACAGGTCATAATCTGCTCAGCCTCAGCATCATTTTAAACTGGGTATAAGTTTTGTTTAACTCCTTGCCCTCAGCGCTTGTCTCGTTTGCCTGTTTGTTGCTATGTTCCTGCTCCTTTTCCACCTCCACCCCTCCTTACCCTGCTCCTCTAGCCTTACAATGGCATCTTTCTAAAAATTTTAGGCAATGGCTACTTCTCTTGCTCACTGCCCCTAGGCTCTGCAGGAAGTCAGCCAAATCACTGATGGCCAATTCATGGACTGCCAATTTGCCAAATGGCAAAGCGAAACCTGCCGAAGCAATAAGCGAGCTCAACCTCCAGGGTTAAAGCCCTGCCTTGCTTCTGTGGGTGAGATGCTCAGACACAGGAGCAGAGATGAGCTGGGCTTTGTTCTGTTTTTTTTTTTTTTTTTTTTTTTGATAGTAGTAAGGTCATTTGATCGTACTATCTGTCTACTTTTTAATAAAGATGAAAGAGTTGGCCAAAAGTTATCCTGTGAAGAAAAGAGCAAGAAAATACATGCTCTGCCTCTGGCCCCTACATACTGGTCCATTCACAGGCACGTGCAACCATTCTAAATGTTATCCCAGTTCTCTATCTGTGTATAAATGGTTAGTGTGTAAATAAGACACAATCTTTCCTAAGAATATACTGCCTTAAAAATTGTGATTGATTGTGCTGATGCTGAATTACAAGGTCTTGGTGCAGCATGAGAATGACTATCCCATGAAACCTGTACGGGTGCCTGTCTCGTGTTTTCTCTCCATATGGCGTCAAGTATGTTAATGCCTTTCATGTAAAAATCCTTGTAGTTTCTGTATGTCACAAATTTTAATTCAGTGACATTGATTTAAAATGGCAATGAGACTATTTTTAGGTGAAGACGGAGGATCAGAAAAGCAAGCATCATTTTGGGGTTTTGGATTTTGAGGTTATGCAAGCATTTCCAGAGAATTTTTCACTAAGCTTAGTCCAGTCAGTCAAACTAGAGAAGAGAACAGAATATAATCTACACTGATAGATCATGCAAGGAAGCAAAATGTTCTTCCTGTTCATCAGACTGTATTTCCATTTTTATAATCTTCTTGCTATAAAACTGATTATAATTAAGGTTTATTTCTTTCCAAACAACTGTATGATTTAAACAAACTATAAGCCTTAAATAATATTAAAACAATAAAAATACATTAATTGAATCTAAAAATCTTTATTAAATATCAAATATTGGTTAATAGGTAATCATTAGGTATAAGATAACTAAGCACCAAAAAATAAGTTACTTACTAATGTCATTCTGAGTTAGTATAAGGCACATATGCTGAATTAAGTCACTAGATACTGGAATGCAAAATAAAATCTGTTGTTTTTCAATAATAACAAACTAAGAGTCCTAATGATTTCAAAGCTCCCTGAAGTTAACTGCACAGACAAGAAGATCTTGGCTTCAATCCTATGAAATATTTGCCTCTAAAATAACATCTTTCAATAGGATTGGAATATTTGCCAGTGATCAGATAATTCATTTAATTAGGGTCATATTATAAACTGAATAGTGGAAGGCTTTGCCTCTTTTCTTCCTAATCAGATCAACAGAGCGATAGAAAGACAGAGGTAGAGATATTTCTAAGATAATTATCACACCACAGGCTGTGTGTGTTGATGTGTGTATGTGTAAGAAAGTGTGTGCATTGCTGTGTGTTTATACTAGGGTATGTGTATGTGTGTGTGTGTGGGTGTGGGTGAGTGCAGAGTAATAGTTCACAGCTAAACTGTGGAGCCCACACTGCAGATAGATGACCTGGTTATAAATCCCAGCTTCACTACATCCTGTCTACATAACTTTGAGGTGGAGCTTAACCTCTCAGGGAGCCTGGCCTTTAAGTGGGATTAGAATAGAATTTCATGGACTGTTAGAATTAAACAAATAAATGGAAAGTCTTGAAACAGTGCCTGGTTCACAGTGTTATTATCTTACTGATTACTGATATCAAAATTCTTCTAGCTTCTATATGTCATAAATTATCCTAAAAACACTGGGTCAAATACATTGTTTGGAGAGCTTTTGGATATACTTATGTTTAAAAATATCATAATTATTAATAACTTCATGAATGACCTTGGTGAAATAAGCTATCTGTGATGTCATTTCTCTATTTTAAAAAAGGTGGCTATTAAGCCTGTGAACACTGGAGGAGGAGAGCAAGAAGAACTAATGAATCTGGCTAAAGTTTCTAATAAGGAGGATGATATAATAATATTACGGTACCTTAATATTTCTTTGCCTTTATGTATTACTTTGCATGCATTTCAAAGCAAACCAAGAACAAAACTGCTAAGTCAGGGTTCCTTTTAAGAGAGATCTTTTTTTAAAGTGTGTGGGAGAGAGTGAGCTGAATGCAGCAAAAAATAGGAAAACATAAAGGCAGAGGAAGTAGATTCATCTAATAAGGAAAAAAAAATCAAGGAAAAGCAACACTCAAATGGTAAATTATTTTCCTTCCAATCTATTTCTTTTCATGCTCAGCAGAAAAGGAGTGTTCCAGGTTTATATTATGCATGTACATATAAAATTAGGGCTCTTAATATGCCCCAGAATCATGAACTTTAAAATATCAGCTCTTTGGTGATGTAGAAAGAAGAGGCTGTGTCTATTTTGAGTCCAGTGAATTCCCTCTGAAGTTTTACGTTTTAAATAAATCTTCACTATCAGCTTATTCTATGGTCATTGGCTTCTTTATGATAAGCATCAAGTCCAAACATTAAAAATCTATTTATTTGTGGGTGAGTCCTGAATATTTAGAGAGAACATATACAATGAAGGGATATGGGAGACTTCTGTGTCCTACAATATACTAGACTGGAGAGATCAGAAAGCCTGAAACTTCTCTAAAATGCATATTTAGACTTGCTCAAAAAGGAAAGGGACCGTCCAGGTGGTAGGAACAGATATGGAAGCCAGTGAGCTAGTACGGAAAAAAATCTTGTGCTGAAGAAGAAGATGGCTGTCTGTCTGGGTTATCAAGGGGCTTGGGGCTTGATCGTCAATGTGGACCAAAGATAATAAGGCAGCAACACATGCATCAGAACAGAGCCCTGCAAGAGCCGCACCCTCTGTGAAGGTGGGGTCAAGGAAACAAACAAATATATCTACTTAATGTAGAACATAAGGGTGTTGTTCTGCACTGTGGGCTCAAGGAAAACAAAGTGCAGGGTTGTTTTTTTTTTTTATAACTTTAAAAAAATTTTACTTGAATTTGGGATTCAAACGTACGGAATCTGGACACTGTAGCGATCCCAAGCCAGGAAATTACAAAAGCTTTTCTACAGGTGAGTTAGTGATAACACAGAGCCTCTGGAAGAAGTGGAGGCCAGTCAGGTCTTAGGATACTCTGAAGATTTAGTTAGCTTTATAATAAAAAAATGACAAAACATATAAGGAAGCAATCCACTATGACTGAGTGCCGGTACAGAGAGCAAACAGAAATAGAAACCTAAGAGCTTAAAATAATAAAAAAAGACAATAAGTATGAAATAAGTATGTTGGAAGTGACTAAAGATATAAATTGAAAAATAAACATTGAAAAAGACACTGGGTATAAATGTAAATGTAACTAAACATATCAGCAAGCTAAACATCAAATTAGACATAGCTGAAGGGGAAAACAGTGAACTAGAAAACAGACAAGGAAGTAGAGCAGAGTAATATAAAGATTGTAAAAATATTAAAAAGTGGCTAGGAGATGTAGAAGTAAGAAGATGATACATTTTAAAAATTTATGTAGATGTAGATGATACAGTAAGAAGATGATACATTTTTAAAATTTATTTTCAGAGAGACCTAGCAGGCCCGCACACGAGTGGAAGGAGGGGCAGAGGGAGAGAGAACCTGAAGCAGACTCTGAGCTGAGTGTGAGGCCTGACGTGGGACTCAGTCTCATGACTGTGAGATCATGACCTGAGCCAAAACCAAGAGTCAGACACTCAACCAACTGAGCCATCCAGGCGCCCCAAGAAGGAACAACATCTAACAGAAGTTCTGAGACAGAGAGGGAGGGATGGGGGAAGGGATAAGAGAATGGAAAAAAAAGGAAAATGGAAATACGTTAGGACTTAAAGAAAGAATGGCCAAGAATTTTCCAGAATTGATAAAAAACATGAATCCTTGCATATGAGGGAAAAAACAAGATGTGAGTGTGATTAAAAAAGAAAAATCCACATCCGAGGGCTGTGATAATGGAATGGCCAATGACCAAGGAATAGAGAAGCTCTTGAAAGCAACCAAAATGAAAAGACAGATAAACTGCTAAATAATAGTAGTTATACCAACAGCCAAATTCAGATGACTTGATGCTATAGGAAACACGAGAAGATCACGGATTGATATTATTAAAAGGCTGAGTTGAAATAACTCTTTGCTTTGAATCCTCTGCCCAGTAAATCTAAAATGTAGGATCAAATACAATTTTTCAAAGCAAAAACAAAGAGAGGCTTCTACTAGCTCCTCTTATCTAAAAAACGAAAGGATGTACTTTGGGAATATGGAAACTGAGCCAGAAATCAGTGTGAAGTAATGGTGAGCAAAGAAATGAGGAAACATATCAGTCAATCTAAATAAAAATTTGTCAGCATAAAACAGTAAGTATAAAATGACTTCTTTAAGGCATTTAAGCCAAGATGAGTCTAAAATATTGGATAGTAAGGTAGTGAGAAGAATTAAAACATTCTAAGATCCCTTTACTGGTCAAGAGGCGTATAGGAATACTGTGCATGCACATCAAATTTGCGTTTTAGAAATAGGCACTTGGAGAAATCAAGCAGGCATGTTAAAAACTGTCTCTAAAAAAGCAGGAAAAATGTGTGTATTTCAAACAATTTAAGGGAATTCAACAATGAACATTAGAGATTCCCAAGTTTAAGATGCTTACTTTTGGGTGGGAAAGACATAGATACAATTTCCTACAACAAAATAAGAGACAAAAATTTGCTTTATCCTAGAGAAATCTAATCTCTCTGTCCTACATTTTTATCTTTTTCCCCTTTATAGTCTTGGTGGGGGGAAAAGAGTTTCAATAAACTTGTAAGTTTCCCGGACTTTAAAAAGCACAGTGCCGGGTGAGCACTGCCAAAAACGCACAACAGGAACAGAATCTATTATCCACCATGTGCGCAGAGAGCTCAAACAAGCGTCTGCAAAGTTGTCATCACATGTACTGTACATTAAGTCCACCCCACTCAGACTCACTTCTAAGAAACCACCGTCTTAACAACAAAGTAAGTGTAACCAGAAAAATGTTTACATAGCTCCCATGCATGCTGCTTTCTGAAAAAAGATACCCATCTTTGTTTCTTTGCTGTCAGCACATCTGTTTCTGAATACAGAAACCATGAAGTGAAAACAGGAGGGCCACAAATACACAACAAAGCATCCAGGCTTGACGTTCAGCCTTCTAGGGAGCCATCCATCTTCTCATGTAAGGAACATAAATTCACAAGATAACAGAACAACTGAAGAAATGGTTATAGGATCCGCGTTGCTGTTGAGAGGAGAAAAACACCCAGCAGCCTAAGGACAACAGAAAGAGAAGACAATTAAGGAATGGAATTGCAACTAAGAATAGGTCAGGAGAAATTGTTTAAAACAAAACAAGAACACAGACTAACAGGTCTTTTACTTCTTTCACACAGGGACTAAAGAGGGAGAGAATGGATTTGTGAGCTTTTGACAAATCCGTCTCTAACAGTAAATTGTTGAGTGCATGAGAAAGAGACTGAGATCAGAGCCTTTTCAAACATCAGGGAACGTGCCAACTCAGGATAGTCCTGGGGGAAGAATCACTTGGAGGTATGTCAAAGACCAATCTCACCTTTCTTAAGCAGAGTGTCGTTCTTTTGTTTTGATGCACGGAGAGCTAGCACAATAGCTAAATAATCTATGATACTTCCCTAATTTTTTTCACAAAGCTTGACGCCCAGGAATGAAAAATGATGCACTTAGGAAAATTATCTTTAAATGGGTATAGTTTGTGTGGGATCATACTTTTCTCCACCTGCCCATGTAAGATGCCTGATAATGCACAGCGAAGACTATTATAATGCATCAGTACCGAGTCATATTTTCAATCCTTATTGCTAGCGGTTCCAACTTACGACAAGATGTTGAGAATCTTTTAAGATGATAGTCATGAAATTGCTTAAGAACCTAGTTACCATATCTACCATGGCTCTACCAAATTCATCAATCAGCACTTACTAAATACCTATTATTTCAAACAATGAGTACAGAGTACTGGGATCATTTATGGATTATACATGACTAGTATTCAGGGCAACTGAGAACTAGGCCTAATTAAATCCCTATATGCCTCTGTTGTCTAATCTGCAAAACAGGGGAAATGAAAATCAAATGCCCTGCATACCTCACAAAGTAGAAATGAGTAAAAATCAATGGACAGAACATAATAAAATTGGGCCACTGACTGAAGAAGTATATTAATGACCCACCCAGAGTAAAGACAGCAAGTTCCTTCTATACTTTGCAGAGATTCCTCTCCACATGAATCTAATACCATAGTGCTACTTCCATTTAAAGATTTTTATTTAAGAGACAAGTGTAAATGAGGTAGAGAAACCTAATTTACTTCCAAAGTCAGATAAACAGTTCATCATATCAAAGGGAAACTGTATGATTGAATTCTAAAGAAATAAAACTTTCTATTTTATTGCCAACTTATTTTGAGGCTAAATGTAAAAAAATGACTTTTTAATCTTCTATTCTACAAATTATGGAGAGAGGGCAGATCAATGTGAAAATTGTAATGTTATCAACTTTTGAACTTGATTTTCAGTCTGCTTTATCTTTATCACTAAACTAGGGACCAAAATAGTCTCTGGGCTATGATTAGGTTTATCTTTATCTTTTTTTTTTTTTTAATTAAACAGCTTTACTGAGGAATAATTTGCATATGATAAAATTCATCCATTAAGGATACAATTCTTTCGTAGGAAAGGATTTTCAGTAAATTTACAGATTTGAGCAACCTTCAACATGACCTAGCTTTAGGATGTGCATCACCCCTCAAAAAGACCTCTCATGCTTATTTGCAGTCAAATCCTATTACAACCTCTCGTTACAGGCCACCAAGAATCTACTTCCCAAATCTATGGATTTGTTTTTTACGGATATTTCATATAAATGGAATCATATACTATGTGGTCTTTTATATCTGGCTTCTTCTACTTAGCATAATGTTTTTGAGGTTCTTGATTGCTGTCGCATGTATCAGGAGTTGGTTACTTCTTATTGCTGAATAATACTCTCATGCATGGATGTGTCATATTTTGTTCATCCAATCATCAGTTGATGGACATTTAGACTGTTTCCATTTTTGGCTATTATGAATAATGCTGCTATGGACAACCTGATCCAGTTTCATGGCTATATACTGAATTATACCTGTAACACACACACATACACACACACACACACGGGTATACATATCTGTAGTGTTTACTGAGCCTTGGGGAAATTGGTGTTGAGATATACAAACCATAAATTTAGACTTTTCAAATGCTCTGTGATTCTTCTAAGGTTGTGAGATGAAGAGAAAAAGAACTGTAAAGTGGTTAACAGTATAGATACTGGAGCTGGATTTCTTAGGTTTGTAAACCAGCTTAACATCATACTAATTCTAAGTAATTAGCTTCTTTGGTTTTCTTCACTGTGGAATGGGGATAATGACAGTGTCTCTCTCTCTCTCTCTTTTTTAAATATTTATTTATTTATTTATTTATTTACTTACTTACTTATTTATTTATTTATTTGAGAGCTTGAGGGAGTGCGAGAGGTGGGAGGGGCAGAGAGTGAGGGAGACAAGCAGACTCCATGCTGAGCAGGGAGCCCAACGCAGGGCTCCATTCCACAACCTTGAGTTCATGACCTGAGCCGAAACCCAGAGTCAGACACTTAACTGACTGAGCCACCCAGGTGCCCCAACAATGTCTCTTTTATTAGCTTATAGTGAGGGTTAGCTGATGAAGACACTTGGTGCAGTAGTCACTAGATGTTAACTATTATAATTACAGCTGTGCACCAAATCATCACGGAAAAAATTTTTAAGAGTTTAGTAGTGCTATTAAAACAAGATGTTTAGAAGATACCCGAAACTACTTCCCCACTAAGAGATGCAACCATTCCTCTTGCTTTAATACAGTAAACACACCAAAATAAAAAGCTTTTGCACAGCAAAGGAAACCATCAGCAAAACAAAAAGACAACCTACTGAATGGATATTTGCAAATGATATATCTGATAAGGGGTTAATATCCAAAATATATAAAGAACTTAGACAATTCAACAACAAAAAAACCCCCAACAATCTGATTAAAAAATGGGCAGAGGACCTGAACAGATATTTTTTCAAAGAAGATAGATACACAGATGACCAACAGACACATGAGAAGATGCTCAACATTACTAATCACAAGGGAAATGCAAATCAAAACCAGTAGTAAGATATCATCTAACACGAGTTAGAATGGCTAAAATCAAAATGCCAAGAAATAACAAGTGCTGGCAAGGATGTAGAGAAAAACAAACCCTCATGCACTGTTGGTGGGAATGTAAACTGGTGCAGCCACTGTGGAAAACAGTATGGAGGTTCCTCAAAAAATTAAAAACAGAAATACCATATGATCCCATAATTCCACTATTGGGTGTTTACCAAAGAAAACAAAAACACTATCTTGAAAAGATATATGCACCCCTATGTTTACTGAAGCATTATTTACAATAGCTAAGATATGGAAGCAACCTAAATGTCCCTCAATAGATAAATGGGTAAGGAAAATGTGACATGCAGTGTGTGTGCGTATATATATCAGGGATGATTACAGTCATAAAAAGGATGGGATCATGTCATGTGAGACAGCATGGATGGACCTAGACAGTATTATGCTAAGGGAAATAATTCAGACTGAGAAAGACAAATACCATAGGATTCCACTTATAAGTGGAATTTAAAACAAACAAAACAAATGAATAAACAAGTAAAAAGCAGAATCACACCTATAAATACAGAGAACAAACTGCTTCTTGCCCAAGGGGAGGAGGTCTGGGAGCTGGGCAAAATGGGTGAAGGGGAGTGGGAGATACAGGTTTCCAGTTATGGACTGAGTAAGTCAGGGAATAAAAGGCACAGCATAAGAAAGACAATCCATGATATCCTAATAGCCCTGTAACAGGACAGATGGTAACTATACTTACTGTGAACACAGGATAATGTATAACCTTGTCAGATCACTAAGTTGTACAACTGAAACTAATGTAATGTTGTGTGTCAACTCCACTCGAAAGAAAGAAAGAGAAAGAAAGAGAGAGAGAGAGAGGGAGGAAGGAAGGAAGGAAGGAAAGAAAGGAAAGGACGGAGGGATAGAACCATCCCTGGATCCAGAGACAAAATAACACAATTGAATTTCTACCATGAACATTCTTCCTGCTAACATGTCCTTTTGAGTATAACACTAGACACACCACAGAAGAAAAAGAATGGAAAATAAATAGAAAAGTCAAGGACATAGCTTCCTCAGCATAATTAATTTATTTATAATAGTGCCAGGAATGGGCCAGGAATAATTCTTAATCCTTTAAACCAGTAACTCATTTATTCTTCATCACACCCTATGAAAGAGTATCTATTATCTCCAATTTCAGATGAGATAGCTGAGGCACAGAGAGGCTGAGTAACGTGACCAGTGTCACACAGCTAGTCAGTACAGACCAGACAAAAGAGCTCCAGGGTGCAGTTGGCTTTGCTACCTATTTTATTGGAAGACAAGAAATGTCCGACTGAAGTAAGACATATTTCCAGAAAAGACAAGTAGAAGCCTAATCAGTTTTGTTCTGCACACAGACCAATTTCCTTTAATCATACTATTTGATTTACTTTAAGCCGCAGGAAAAGGCTTCTTTCAAAGATGAGTGAAATAAGAAAGGTCTAAATTATACCCTACTTTCAGTTTTATCTTAAATTCCGTTATCCATTTTATATAAATGTAATACTGAAAAAGCCAAGCTTTTCAAGTTCGTAGATGAGATTCTTCATAAGCCAGAAAGGATCCCAAACTTTACCATAAGAACATTCTCTCTCTCACCAATCACTTTTTCACTATCCATGAACTGAGGGAGCAGTATACCCTCTGAGGGAAAAAGATTCCCAATTTTGAAAAATCTTGCACAATTTACGTCCTCCTTCGAAGATCATGGTGCATATGAACACTTAACTTTTTAATTATGTAAGCATTAAGTCCATACACACTTGTAAAGATTTAAAACCTCCAGAAAAATGGAATGTAGCCCACATTAACATTTTAAAGGCTCTGAAAAGTCCCAATGTATAGAAACCTGATTAAATTTGCTTAATGTAGCGTCTCTCAAAATGTTAAAATAATGCAGTCTGCTTTTCCCCAATGGAAGATCTATGACCTATACTGGAAAACACTGCTCTAGACAGCTAACCAATCTATAACAGATTAATGCAATTATTTCTTATTCTTCTAATGAAAATTTAAACTAATGCAATCTTTGAAGGCTCCATCAAAGCCTGCATCTTTCCCTGCACGGGAAAGATGACAGTTAATAATATATGATAACATGAGTAACTGTAAAGATGAGAATAAATAGAGTAATATTCGCTAATATTATTAGGGGTTTATCATGCTCTGGACGTTAAGTGTTCTACAAGGATTATCTCATTTAATGTTCAAAACAACCCTAAAAGGGGCACCTGGGTGGCTCAGTTGGTTAAGCGACTGCCTTCGGCTCAGTTCATGATCCTGGAGTCCCTGGATCGAGTCCCGCATCGGGCTCCCTGCTTGGCAGGGAGTCTGCTTCTCCCTCTGACCCTCCCCCCTCTCATGTGCTCTCTCTCTCTCTCATTCTGTCTCAAATAAATAAATAAAATCTTTAAAAAAAAAAAAAAAAACCCTAAAAGGCAAGCATGTATTTATTGATCCTTGTTTCACAAAAGAAGAAACTGAGTAATGTGTCCAAGGCACATACTTAAAAGAGGTGAAGCTGCACTTCAAACACATAAATCCAGAATTCATATTCCAATAATTAAACTGAACTGCCTTCCACCATGTCCTAGGCAATCCTATCACACATACAGAACCCCTTTTGATAGGAATCAACTAGGGAGTAGGTAATTATTACATAGAACTACCAAGGAAAATCTAGGAATGGTGAAAGGATTTATTCACCATAATTTATGTCAACTCGATATATTTGTTACAATAAAGCCCTTCCATTTGTGTATGTCTCTTTCACGTTACTAAGGAGTCTGATGATTGGAACACTTTTTTTTCTTCTTCCCTATCCTAAAATAACTGCAGCGACAGCACATTTCCAAATGGTGCTATATTCTGTAAATACTTGAAAATAAAATAAAATAAAATAACCATATCTGCAGTCAGAGCACTATTTTGTCTTACCTTTCATTTTTTTCTTTGGAAGCATTATTCATACATCAATCCCTAATTCCAACACACAAAATGTGTTGTGTTTGTGAGTGAACAGTATGCATTTTTTATTGTTTTCTCCCTACTGCATGCTTTTCAAAGTTCTAACATTAAGTTTGTGCAAATCAAATTCTATTTTGACATAGAGACTTTTAAGGAGCAAAAAGAAAGTCATGCAAAAAGCACATGATTTAAAGATTGCAAAAAGTTACTAAAATATGGAGAGGTGACTTCTAAAAAATGTACACTTTTCATGATTTGTTCTCAGAGACGATATCAAAGTCATGAGTAAGGCATTTCTTCAGCTCTCTGAAGCTTCTTTATTTCTTGGTAACCTCTTTAAAGCCTTGGAAAGTGGAAAAAAGAAGAGCAAACTGATCTGTAGACTCTTTTTCTTTCATTCCATACATACTTATTGGGCCATTTCTTTTCTAGGTGTTGAGGATTCAGGAGTGAAAAGAACAGGTCCGTGCCTTTAAGGAACTCACATTTGGCAGGGAGGAGACAGTCAACAAATAAGAAAACAAACACATAAATGAGAAATCACAGAGAGGTAAGGGCCATGAGGAAAAGTACAAAGCACACCATGAGAGAACTGTGTGCCAAGAGATGAAGTGTGTGATAGGGAGTGACAGAGACACATATGGACAGCGACAGGCCAGGCTGGGTGGTTGGCAAAAGTGCTTCTGAGAAAGGTAACCCAGCAACGGAGACGGTAAGAGGAGAAGGCGCCAGCCGCCAAGAGCAAAGACCTGGAAGCAGAAATGAATTTGGGAAGCCCAAGGGACCCAAAGAATAGCTTATATGATAGAGTGGCAGGTGGGGGCATCTGAGTGATGGGTGAGTTCTGGGGTCAGCAGAGGCCATGGTGGGCTGACCACAAGGTACACAGCCAAAGTAAGGAAATTGAGGGAGCCCTCGTGACAATGGGGAGACAGGGTTTTCAACATGGGATGACACTCATTCTTTTCTCTTTCAGGTGCTCTGAGGAAAACGGGTTATGGGATGGCAAAGGAGGCAGCAGGGTCTGGTTAGGAACTCATGTAAGGACCATCTAATGAAAGAATGAGGATAGTGAACATGGTGAAGAGGAGGATTCAGGATATATCCTGGGGGCAGATTTGACAAACCTTTCTAGAGGATTGGGCATGCAAGGTGAGTACAAGGGAGGAAGCAAGAATGATCCCAAAAGTTCTGAGCCAGGCAGCTGGTGAGATTATGGGGTGATTTACTGACATTGAACAAACTGAAGGGAGAAAGAGAGTGGAGGGGCTGGGTATGGATTCTGAAGTTCTGCTTTTGACATGTTTACTTTGAGACGCCTACAAAGCATCCAGTGAAGATGAGGTGTGGGCTCCGGGGAGAGGTCAGGCCAGAGCTGTGAGTCTGGGAGGCACTCACATCCACCTGGTGATGAGCTTCAGAGGACTAGCGGAGGTCAGCACAGGGGTGGGGAGGAGGAGAGACGCAAGAAGAGAGCTCTCAGACTGAATATTTGGCCCAGCAACATCTAGAGGTTGAGGAAGCCAGAAGGATTCAGTAAAAAGCACTACGGAGGGGTGCCTGGATGGCTCAGTCAGTTAAGCATCTGCCTTTGGCTCAGGTCAGGATCCCAGGATCCTGGGAAGGAGTCCCGCGTCGGGCTCTCTGCTTGGCGGGGAGCCTGCTTCTCCCTCTCCCTCTGCCTGCCGCTCTGCCTACTTGTGATCTCTCTCTCTCTCTGTGTCAAATAAATTTTTAAAATCTTAAAAAAAAAAAAAAAAAGCACTATGGAGGGGTGCCCAGTCAGAGGGGAAATGTAAATGTACCAGTTCCCTGCACAGGACCTTGACAGATACCACCAAGATAGCCAAAGACTAGTGCACTCTGGCTTTTTATCACCTACGGCTTTGAATTTATCCCAAGCCCAGTGACCTACATCAAAGAAGTACCGGTTTGCCAATTAAGGCTGAATGTACACGATACTTGCCCAGAATAATTTCTACAGTGTTATGATGTCACAACAAAATCAAGCGAGCCCCTCTCTCATAAGCACACTTTCCTGCAGGTTATCAATCACTGCACACATCTGAGGAGAATTGCAGCATAACCATGGAGTTGATCTTCCAACTTCCCTCCTGCAAATGGGGGGCTTTGCTGCCACCATGCCCCACAATTCCCCACTGTTACCACATTCGAGGTCATTCTTTGTAATGAATAGATTTAAGAGAAATTTCATCCACTGTTTTGTTATGGAACTGCACAATTCTGCAAAAGTTCTGCTCGAGATTTCTCATATTCTTCTTTTCATTTCACTAAAAGAGGAGAGTTGGTCAGGCCTGTGCATTCCATGTTTAGAAATGTCAACAGCTATGAAACAATACTGATTTCAGTTTTTGAGACACATTCATTTTAATTTCTCTCTACTGCCACTACTCATCCTCATTCCCTGAACTCAATCTATGACTTTGTATACTCTCTCTGATGTACTTCCAACTCACTTATCTTACCTTGATTATTATTATTATTATTATTTACTTTTTTACTACAATCTGAACCTATCAAGGGCGGAACTTTGTCTTACTAATCTTCACATTTCTTACTTCTAGCATGGCATCCAGTTCAAAGCACATTTTCACTAATTGTTGAACGAATGTATGAATTAAGTAATCTACTCTATTAGGTCAAACTGTTCCTTTTCAGGAACAAAATAATAAAGGAACAAAAATAATAAAGATATCAAAGGACTTCTTTATTATATCTAAATGACACACTGAGGAGAAAGTTTCCTATTGCTGAGATTCATCAGCCTCCCAAATTTTCCCACATCTCTTTAATTTGGATTGGTAATTTTTATCAGTGTGCAAGTATAATAACAACCATTTTGAGTGACAACCTCTATTCAATTGACCTAAGATTCCAATCCCCCTGCTTCCCCAGGAACTACCAATGGGGTTAAACTCAATAGCATCATGTTGGATTTTCTTTTTCATTCATACTTTTGAAGAAGTATTTTAAAATTTATAGTCCTTATAATCATTATGAAAAGACACTGCAAATTCCATACCACTATTTTTACTAGTCAACTTTATAACTATTTCAACAGTGAATTCTCTGTTTTTAATGAACTAAACTCAGCTAACACAGTTAAATATAAGACCTGAAATTTTTTTTTCTAGAAAACTATAAATGAGTTTGAGAGGTTCTATCACTGTCTGATAAGAACAACAGAAATCTAAAGCATACAAAATACTTCACTGGAGAAGAAATGCATTGTCTGGTTGTAGACTATCAAGACTTTATTCCGATGCAAAATGCTGAGCCTACAGTGCTCTGCTTGTTCTGTAAAAGTCATGTCAAACAATACACGGAAATTAGGTCCTGAATTCTCTGGTCCACTAGGTCAGCTAAAGGCCTTAGGAGCTCCATATTAAATAAATGACTTGCAAAATATTAATCATGAGTTAATATAAGAGCTAGAATTTAAATGTAAGAAATTTTCATGTCTAATCTTACATTATCTTCACCATGGAATTTGATCTCGGATAGGTCATGTAGCTTTATGGTGAAATCACATTATTTATAAAAAAGGAAGGTGAAATAAAAAAAAGGCAATTCTAAATGTTTCTCCCTGGGTCTTGCCTATCAATATAGATATAGACAGGTTTTTTTAACCTCTTTTTTCCTGATTTATTCAACAACGTACCCTTACTTTTGAGTCTGTACTTTTTATATTTACATAGTACTCAATAACTCCTATTTACTTACCTCTAAAATGGAATTTGATTGAGAAGATAAGTATAGATAAATCCCAAATAACATTTCCTCTTCTTTTACAAGTAGGGCACATTAAAATGAAGACAATTCATGGCACGGGTCCTAACTATTAAAAACCAGTATGACTGGGGGCGCCTGGGTGGCTTAGTCGTTAAGCGTCTGCCTTCGGCTCAGGTCATGATCCCAGGGTCCTGGGATCGAGCCCCGCATCAGCCTCCCTGCTCAGCGGGGAGTCTGCTTCTCCCTCTCCCTCTCCCCCTGCTGTGTTCCCTCTCTCGCTGTGTCTCTCTCTGTCAAATAAATAAATAAAAATCTTTAAAAAAAAAAAACAAAACCAGTATGACTGTTACAGCTCCAAAATTGAGGAAAAAATTTTTTTACTAATTTCATTATTGAATTTACGGTACACTAACACAGAAAGTTTCCTTAGCAGGCTCTCAACTACAAAATCAACACTAATCCGAGGAATTCATTTCAAATAGAGTATTCCCCAAGGCATTACAAAAGGATATAACTGATTAAAGAAAAACAGTTGTTGGAAACATGACAAATATCCCCAATATTTGAGATTACGCAGACATCTTTTATTTTTGGTTTTAGATATAATAAATTTGCTCCTCCAATTCAATAGTTAATTGACCATGGCATCTTTCAAATTTTATCTAGTATGGAAAAATGGGCATTCAATTTAACACAAATGATAAGTGGAGTCCAACAGAGATAGAAATATCGAAATTAAATTATTATTCCAGAAGCATCAGGGCTTAATAAGGAATAAACCCATATTGTTTCATATATAGAAAAGTACTGGTAGCCTTTGATGGTGGGAAAATAAAAATGTGCAAAACAAAACATTGTTGACCTTGACTATACATGTTTTCACTTCATTAAGAATTCACAGCTGTTAAAGGTAATGATCCTTCTTATGGTCACATATGGTATAGCCGACTATCCCTGAAATATGAATGAGTTCTACACAATACAAATCAACTTTTAAGGGAAAAAATGAGCATAATTCAATATTTGATTTGAGATAATCATATATTTTATGCAATTTTTGTTTTTTAATGGACAAATTGACTAGTTACCTATAGTCAATATATATAAAGAGAAATTATGGAAATACAAGCTAGTTTTGTTGACAGACAGTGTAGGTATGCTAACACAAACTCATTAACTCTGGCATCTTGGAAGTTAAATCCTACAGTTACAAAAACACTATAAGTGTTCCTTAAAAAACCTTTGGAGCCCTACAAAGCAAACATTGCTTAATTTCATGGTATTATTATAGGTATTTTCCTCTATAGAATTTAAACATAAAGCACAGACTGAAAATAGGATAACTTATATGGTGATAAGTGTTGTGATTGCTAATTGTTATTCAAGGTTATTATTTCATAACTTTAGTATTCAAATATCTACTTGTTAATCACAACTTTTGTACATATTTCAAATAACAAATGATATACTGGACTTGCATGTTTCTTAGAAATGCTGGTATGGCGAATATCATTCTCAATGGGGAAAAACTGAGAGCTTTCCCCCTAAGGTCAGGAACGCGGCAGGGATGTCCACTATCACCACTGCTATTCAACATAGTATTAGAAGTCCTAGCCACAGCAATCAGACAACAAAAAGAAATCAAAGGCATCCAAATCGGCAAAGAAGAAGTCAAACTCTCACTCTTTGCAGATGATATGATACTTTATGTGGAAAACCCAAAAGACTCCACCCCAAAACTGCTAGAACTCATGCAGGAATTCAGTCAAGTGGCAGGATATAAAATCAATGCACAGAAATCAGTGGCATTCCTATACACCAACAACAAGACAGAAGAAAGAGAAATTAAGGCATCGATCCCATTTACAATTGCACCCAAAACCATAAGATACCTAGGAATAAATCTAAACAAAGAGGCAAAGAATCTGTACTCAGAAAACTATAAAATACTCATGAAAGAAATTGAGGAAGACACAAAGAAATGGAAAAACGTTCCATGCTCGTGGATTAGAAGAACAAATATTGTGAAGATGTCAATGCTACTTAGAGCAATCTACATATTCAATGCAATCCCCATCAAAATACCATCCACTTTTTTCAAAGAAATGGAACAAATAATCCTAAAATTTGTATGGAACCAGAAAAGACCCCGCATAGCCAGAGGAATGTTGAAAAAGAAAAGCAAAGCTGGTGGCATCACAATTCTGGACTTCCAGCTCTATTAGAAAGCTGTCATCATCAAGACAGTACAGTACTGGCACAAAAACAGACACATAGATCAATGGAAAAGAATAGAGAGCCCA
The DNA here is from genome assembly GCF_004348235.1 of Phoca vitulina. Taxonomy (NCBI): domain Eukaryota; kingdom Metazoa; phylum Chordata; class Mammalia; order Carnivora; family Phocidae; genus Phoca; species Phoca vitulina. The sequence continues at coordinate 17,787,233 of NW_022589735.1, forward strand.
GAAATGGACCCTCAACTCTATGGTCAACTATCTTCGACAAAGCAGGAAAGAATGTCCAATGGAAAAAAGACAGTCTCTTCAACAAATGGTGTTGGGAAAACTGGACAGCCACATGCAGAAGAATGAAACTGGACCATTTCCTTACACCACACACAAAAATAGACTCCAAATGGTTGAAAGACCTCAATGTGAGACAGGAGTCCATCAAAATCCTAAAGGAGAACACAGGCAGCAACCTCTTCGACCTCAGCCGCAGCAACTTCTTCCTAGAAACATCGCCAAAGGCAAGGGAAGCAAGGGCAAAAATGAACTACTGGGACTTCATCAAGATAAAAAGCTTTTGCACAGCAAAAGAAACAGTCAACAAAACCAAAAGACAACCGACAGAATGGGAGAAGATATTTGCAAATGACATATCAGATAAAGGTCTAGTATCCAAAGTCTATAAAGAACTTATCAAACTCAACACCCAAAGAACAAAGAATCCAATCAAGAAATGGGCAGAAGACATGAACAGACATTTTTCCAAAGAAGACATCCAAATGGCCAACAGACACATGAAAAAGTGCTCAACATCGCTCGGCATCAGGGAAATCCAAAGCAAAACCTCAATGAGATACCACCTCACACCAGTCAGAATGGCTAAAATTAACAAGTCAGGAAACGACAGATGTTGGCGGGGATGCAGAGAAAGGGGAACCCTCCTACACTGTCGGTGGGAATGCAAGCTGGTGCAGCCACTCTGGAAAACAGTATGGAGGTTCTTCAACAAGTTGAAAATAGAGCTACCATACGATCCAGCAATTGCACTACTGGGTATTTACCCCAAAGATACAAATGTAGGGGTCCGAAGGGGTACATGCACCCCAATGTTTATAGCAGCAATGTCCACAATAGCCAAACTGTGGAAAGAGCCAAAATGTCCATTGACAGATGAATGGATAAAGAAGATGTGGTATATATACACAATGGAATATTATGCAGCCATCAAAAGGAATGAACTCTTGCCATTTGCAACGACGTGGATGGAACTGGAGAGTGTTATGCTGAGCGAAATAAGTTAATCAGAGAAAGACATGTATCATATGACCTCACTGATATGAGGAATTCTTAATCTCAGGAAACAAACTGAGGGTTGCAGAGTGGTGGGGGGTGGGAGGGATAGGGTGGCTGGGTGATAGACATTGGGGAGGGTATGTGCTATGGTGAGCACTGTGAATTGTGCGAGACTGTTGAATCACAGATCTGTACCTCTGAAACAAATAATACATTATATGTTAAAAAAAAAAAAGAAGAAGAAGAAGATAGCAGGAGGGGAAGAATGAAGGGGTGAATCGGAGGGGGAGATGAACTATGAGAGACGACGGACTCTGAAAAACAAACTGAAGGTTCCAGAGGGAAGGGGGGTGGGAGGATGGGTTCGTCTGGTGATGGGTATTAAAGAGGGCACGTTCTGCATGGAGCACTGGGTGTTATACGCAAATAATGAATCATGGAACACTACGTCAAAAACTAATGATGTAATGTATGGTGATTAACATAACAGAATAAAAAAAATAAGACCCATGCTAAAAAAAAAAAAAAACAGAACACCCAAAAAAAAAAAAAAAAAAAAAACAGAACACCTAAAAAAAAAAAAAAAGAAATGCTGGTATGTGTTGTCCAAATCTCTGCACAGGTCATGTCAAGGTGGGGCTGACCTTCTCAGGCACTTCCTGGTGTCCTGTTGTCACTGTCTGCCTATAGCACTGTTTCCCTGTGTCATCATGTGGGGAGGTGTGTGCAGGTCATGGCGCATCTGTTAAAAAAAATTAGAGAACTTTTACAAATAGTGTATTGACTATAGACTTTCCAAAACACACTGAACTGAACAGGTACAGGAGATGATGAATCGGGGGAAGGTATTAGTCAGCCCCGAAGGAATAGGCTGGAGCAAGGGAGATGGATACGTGACCGGAAGAGAGGAGGAGGTACCATAGGAAGCATGTGCATGGAGGAAATGCATGTGAAGGACTGCATCATGTGGCTGGAATTGGAACTGGGATAGAGACCAAGCAATCAAATGCTCAAGATCTTTTCAATGAGTACCTACCTGTTCTTTCTAAGAACACAATGCTATATAGCAAGTCACTGGAAAGTTTCCTGAAATGAACACTTATTCTTCATCAATACTGTTTTAGTACTGCAGCCCAATGAGTCATTAACATACACAAATAAGGACCAGCTCTAGAGCCAGTGATCAGGAAGAGAAGGGGCAGTCAATCAAGCCCCAGACACTGATATGAAACCCCCCAAGTAGTGTGGTGGTGAAGAGTAGTCTCTGGAAACCAGAGAGCAATCCTCAAATATTTGAAAGGATGCCTTTCAAACCTACTCGAGCATGTTAACACAAGACTACACTAAATCTGAGTGACAGAGGAACTTAGAGCAAAGGTTAAGTGATCTCTTGGCCATGCTACTATAAAAACTCTAAGTCCCAGGGGCGCCTGGGTGGCTCAGTCGGTTAAGCGTCTGCCTTCGGCTCGGGTCATGATCCCGGGGTCCTGGGATCGAGCCCCGCATCGGGCTCCCTGCTCAGCGGGAAGCCTGCTTCTCCCTCTCCCTCTGCCTGCCTCTCTGCCTACTTGTGCTCTCTATCTCTCTGTCAAATAAACAAATAAAATCTTTAAAAAAAAAAAAAAAAAAAACTCTAAGTCCCAGAAGGCAGTGAACATAGAGCCCATGGCCTTGAGGTCTAAATAAAGACTTCACGGTCCATCAGGTCGCATCCAAGCAGAGAAGCTAGATCACTCTCCCCAAGTATGTGGTCCTCACTCTGGCCTTAAGCCTTGGATAGCATGTTCCCCAAACACTGAGGTTGCTATACTTGTACTTATTCATACTAGCTGACCATAAAAGGACACGAGCTATGTCATTCAGTCTGCTCACTCTGTCACTACCTACCTACAGAGCCCCATTTCTTCTCAGAAAACTGAGAAGGATCCCTCCTTCAAGGAGCTCAAAAGAACCAGCATAGGGCAGGGAGTTGAGAAAGGGCAAGATTTGCTCAGCATCCTGCTGTATCCCATTCTACTCTTGATTTTCTTTATCAACAATAACCTTGAATATTTATTTAATAGTAGAGGGAACGTGAAATCATACATTTGAATAAGCTCAAGGCAGTTAACTTCATCATTCATCTTCATGATGAATACTCATTCATGAAATACTCACTGAGCACCAATTATGTGCCAGGAACCCTGTGGTTGTTGGGAGTAAAACACCCAAAATCCCTGACCACACTTTTATTACATACATGTGCATTATAGGAAACATTTTTGTTAATAATGAATTATAAAATTTGAATGCAAAAAAATGCTAATTTAAAAAAATAATCTAATGAGTAGTGTTATGCAGGCACTCTTCGTTACTCAATATTAGACAGTTTTATGGTTCACACTTTTAATAAAGTAAACAAATAAGAACAGCAGTCAAAATTTCTAACCACATTTCATATTAAATCTGCATTGAATACTCCTAAGGATTGTGACAAAAATCAGAGATTCATAAACTTAAAATGCTGGAGTGGAAAAGCAAAGAAATGATAAAAACGAGGCTGTCTATATTAATACTTTTTTTTTTAAGATTTTATTTATTCATTTGAGACACAGAGATACAGAGAGAGAGAGAGAGCACAAGCAGGGGTAGAGGCAGAGGGAGAAGCAGGCTCCCCGCTGAGCCAGGAGCCAGATGTGGAGCTAGATCCCAGGACCCAGGGATCATGACCCGAGCCGAAGGCAGATGCTTAACCGACTGAGCCACCCAGGTGCCCCTATATTAATACTTCTGATGGGATTTATGTACTTCTGTATTCCCCTCCTTCTCCCCAAAATCTTTTACATAAAAAAGACACTAAAATAAAGGCCTGAAGAAGGGGATGTAGATTTCTCTGTTGAACCCCACTGTTTCATTCTTCACACAAAGACTTGGAGAGTGTTTGAAATATGGCACCCACAGCCAGACTCACCAGCTATGCGGCCCCAGGTAAGATACTAACTTGCCTCTTTCTTATCTCTGAATGGGAGGTAAAAATAAACAAACCAATAAACAAACAAATAATAGTACTAGCTGCATAGGGAAAGGAAAAACACTTTCTCAAGCACATAAGTGTTTACTCTCATTTCTGTTATTAAATCAGAAAAGCACTGCAATAACAATGCATGTCAGGGTCTCCAGTGACAGGAGTTCTCAGAATATCTTAAAGAAAGAATTTGGACTTGAACACTTTAGCCTTCTCATTAATCTCAGTGTCAAATATGCTCCGGGCAATCCAGCAGCCGACCACCCTGCAGTGGTTAGGTGCCCCTATGTCCCTCCTCACAGCAACGTCTAAGTGCTGAACTCCAAGTTCACTGCCAGAACGCCCTGTTTTCATAGTGGTTACCACTTTTTCCATTTCTTCCATTCTGACAGTATAGATTGTGTTCTTCTGTTTGGCTGCGACTGTCTGGCCTTCCACAGTGGAAAAAACTGTTACCAAACCATTCCAGCCATAACTTGTGATCTTATTCAGCAATACAACTTTTCTGCCAACTACAAGCTCAACAATTCCTTCCCTCATACAACCCCCCCCACCCCCTTACCCTGCCATGTATTTCAGACAGAGTCTCAGACTAGGCTAAAAACAAAATGGAAAAGGTTTCAAAATTATCCGGTCAATGCTTGAAGGAAGTCATGAAATCACATTTCAATTATCCAGAGTATTATTACCCATTCGAGAAGGGCATTGTCTGAACTCTATGCTTGGAATCAGCTACTGGGAAATTACAGAAGATGATCTGAATTTGTGAGAGGGGAAAGCACCAAACCTGAATTCTAGACAAATGGGCATTTACATTTTTGGCCTTTGCAGAACTAATCAACACCCACAATCTGTTTTAATAACTCTGTCCGGAGTATTTGCTTATCCTTCCAACAACAAAATGCAAAAAAAAAAAAAAAAACAAAACACAGCAGAAGAACTGAATGTGGAATAGGTTTTTCAAAAATCACGACAGGTTTCACACTGAGCTTGCCACATTATCTTGTCTCCTATGATCAACAACATACATTTGTAAAATGTGTCAAAGGCACAGGGTCATGGTCTGGTAATGGAAGAAAAAGATGTCTCTGTATTAGGCAATCACATTTATCTAGGAATCAAACATACACCCATACCCAGGAGCTACAAATATCCATCAATTGAATCCATGTGGGCTAGGATGCTTTGCAAAGAAAAGCCCCATTCAAATTCTAATCAGTATCCAACCAGCTTCACTGAAAGTTCCTGTAGGGAAGTGATAACCTCTTACTCATCTTTAGAACACTAGCATCTGAGAATCAAAGGAGATCTGTTTATGGCTAAACAAACTTAATTAACGCTCAGCTCTTAGTCCAGATTTCCTAAATGACTCGTGTGTCTGGATATAAAGAATTGAATTGCGGGGTTCAGTCTCGTTTTTAGTGGCCATCACAGACATGATTTTTGACTGCCTTTCTAAAGAAAGGTATTTATCAAGAATCAGCATATCACTATGCTGTTGAAATTGCACCAAGAAACCCAGGAAAGCCTACAATATAAATACATTTTAAAAACGGAATTTAATTCTATGATAGATCATACATGGAGAGCAGTCCTAGGAATGAACGAAAATATTCAAATTTTGGATAATGCATTAGTTATTTTGTCCCACATGGAAGGTAAAATGGATGGTTTAAATAGCTTTCATGTAAATGATACAGAAACATCTTAAGGGGGTTTAAGTAAAGAATTTTAGTAAAAAAAGGCTTATAGAATTGTCAAAAAAATACAGAGCATGACCTTCCATAGGGCAATCGAAGATTGAAGATTTACATTTCACAATTTAAGAGAAAGAGGAAAATAGAAAAAAAAATTTACAAACTTCAAATTGAAACTAATTTCAACTTAAGTGCTACCAGAAAGACAATGATGAAATCTGACTATAAAATCGAACATATCTCATTTATAGTACACCAATACCAGCTCTAATTGCGCATTCTATGATTATTCAGAAAACCCACAATTGCACAAGATGTGATCCTTATTTTAAAATTCAAGCTTAATTACAAGGTTTCTTTCACAGTATTTAGACTTGGGCAAGATGTACTATATCCAGGATCCATGTATAAATTCTTTATGTGTCCTTCAATTTCTGCTGAACTACTAAGTGGATGTTTCTGCCCATCTTCTTCAGGAAGTACGCACAATGCTCAAGTCTTTGGCCAACAAGAATTTCAGTTGCGGAAAAGGGAGTGATCTCATCACTAATTCCTCATTTCAATAAAATGAAAATGTGAATTTTCAGGACCAAAATATGATCATATCACCGGAGTGCTCCATTTCAGAAAAACACAGGCATTAATACGCATTCTAAAAAGGACTTTAAGGTTTTTTGGAAGTAACAGATGAGCAATATTATATACACCCTTCACTGAGTAATACTATAAAACAATTGCATGCATTTGCATTTTAGAACACAAAATAGCATGTTTTCAAAAGAATCAAATTAAATAATGTATATATGGAAGCTCTCTTTTATAGCTTTAAAGTGTATTTCAACCATAATTAACATTGACCTCAAAATTAAAAATTCATATTGCCACATCAGATATTCAGAGTATGAATAAGCATGTAGCACTGAAATAGAGTATTTCAAGGCAGCTGAATTTTGAACTAGTTAGCCTTGTAGTACAAGGGAATTTATTCAGAGGGCTAGGAGAGACATGTACAGTGATGGACAAAACATCCTTCACCACAAATCTATACATTAAATGGCAAGGAACTGCTTTTCCTACAGAAATAAAAAAAGGGAATAATTTGATAAAATATATACTGCTTTCAGTCTTCCTTTCAAGCCTGTATTACTGTTATTTTAATGTTGAAACTTTTCATTGTCTAAAAGCCTGAATAAATGGCACTTCATCCTGAGATTATTCTGTTTCCACATGATTTGACAAATACCCCCAAATAATTTGAAAAGAGAAGACAAATGATGTAACTTGATAAAGAATATCCCTTCCTATAGAAGGAAAGCACATATTTTTGGAAGATATGATCTTCCCAGGATGAAGAGTCAGCTCTTTTTTGAATATGAGGAGTTTCAAGGATTATTTGCTTCTCAGAATACTGAGACCAGCGGGAGAGATCTTCTTTTTGACAACTTTCTGATTTCAGGAGTACAATGAGCATGAAGATGTCAGTTTACATTCCAAAACTCCACCAAAAATGAGTTTATCCCATTTAGTTTTCTATGGGTCAAACATAACAACAGAACCTTGGATCAGAGCAGGAATTCAAAATAAAAAAACAGATGAAATACCACCTAGAGGTTTAAGAAGGCTTAATAATTATCACAATATACATTTTTTGGGGGGGAGGGTGAGGGAGAGGGAGAGCGATCATTTCTAGCAGACTCCCTGCTCAGTGCACAAAGCCCACCGTGGGGCTTGATCTCAGGACCCCGAGATCATGACCTGAGCTGAAATCAGGAGTCAGACGCTCAACTGACTGAGCCACCCAGGATCCCCATCACCCAGGAGCCCTTATTTTTTTTTTAAACTGCTTTTTAAAGAAATGCAGTTTTATAATTGAAAATAGGTTAGTAAAATCTGGCCTAACAGAAACATTCCTATAATTAATAGCTTAAAATGCTTTTTTTTCAGTATATAAAATCATGAATTAGTACGCCAGCCATTTTTTTCTAACTACAAATGTGCTTATAAAATTTGAACTATTCAGCAGTAAACAAATCTTCACCTTGAAGACAAGTCTACAGTTTTGATTTTGTTTTGTTTTTCCCAACTGTTGGACAGTTTTACATCAACTAGTCTTTACTTCTGCCCCGTATTTTGAATGCTAATGTAATCATCATCAATTCTGAATATCAGTGCTGGTTTCAACATTTCTGCATGAGAAGGGCTCAGAGGCAGAATCTAATTGGAAAGCCGGGCCAGGGACCTAGTCTAAGAAATCTGTTTTGCATACTGAGAACCCTATTTTTAATTAAAGCATAGGTTCCTTCCCAGGGGTTGAGGGTAAGGTAACAATGGAGATTACAGAGGGAAGGTTAAATCTTCCTCCATCCTTGCCCTTCCAAAAGCCTCTAGTCATTACTTCTTATCCATTTAGGTTCAAAGTGAAACCACTGGACATATTTCAAGGAAACATAAGGGAAGGGCTTCAACCAAAACAGGCCTGCAGGTCGGTGACACAGCTAGAACAGCTCCAAGATGTGCTACCCACTTGAAGGATGAGTTGAAGGAAAAGAATGAGTGACTGAAAGACATTACAAAGTAGGTCTCCAAGTGTAAGGTTTGTTACTGTTTATTTATTTTTTAATTTTCACGGGAAGAGGGATTAGGAAAGGATCAGAATGGCTGAGGATGTGTCAAATTTAAAAGATTTTCTGAGACACCTGGGTGGCTCAGTAGGTTAAGCCTCTGACTCTTGATTTTGGCTCAGGTCATGATCTCAGGGTCATGAGATCAAGCTCCAGGTAGGGGGCTCCACACACAGCACAGAGTCCACTTGGGATTCTCTCTCTCCCTTTGCCCCTCCCCCTCAGGCACACGCTCTTCTCTCTCTTTAAAATAAATAAATAAAACCTTAGCAAATTTTTTTCCTGGTTTCCTATAAAGTGAATTTCCCAGAATATAAGAAAAAGTCCATATATGGGTAATAAACTTCAGGAAAACAAGACAAATAGAAGAAAACAAAACAAGCGTCACAATAAAATTCCCTGCTGGTATGATTGAAAAAGGTTAGTGAAAATCTTTAACGTGCCTTTAGAAGTGGGAAGCATGGGTAAAAATTGCTATCTCTGTGAAGCAGGCTATTAAAAGGGACTTTGAGGGACGCCTGGGTGGCTCAGTTGGTTGGCTGTCTGCCTTCAGCTCAGGTCATGATCCAGGGGTCCTGGGATCGAGCCCCACATGGGGCTCCCTGCTCAGCGGGGAGGCTGCTTCTCCCTCTGCTTGCTGTTCCCCCTGCTTGTGCGCTCTCTCTCTGACAAATAAATAAATAAAATCTTTTAAAAAATAAAAATAAAAGGGACTTTGAAACTAAGACAGACAGTGAGCATGGTAAGAAACTCGGAGGAAGCACAGAGCAAGGGTCTCTCCCCAGCAGCATCTACAATCCCAGCGTAGCTCCCGCCCCCAGCTCACCTGAGCTGACAAAACTCTGTAAATCCCCAACTGATATTCCTTTGTAGAATAAGATATCTTTTTTAATTAACATATAATGTATTATTTGTTTCAGGGGTACAGGTCTGTGATTCGACAGTCTTGCACAATTCACAGCGCTCACCATAGCACATACCCTCCCCAGTGTCCATTACCCAGGCACCTCATCCCTCCCACCCACCCCCACTCCAGCAACCCTCAGTTTGTTTCCTGAGATTAAGAGTCTCTTATGTTTGTCTCCCTCTCTGGTTTCATCTTGTTTCATTTTTTTCTTCTCTTCCCCTATGATCCTCTGTCTTGTTTCTCAAGTTCCTCATATCAGTGAGATCATATGATACTTGTCTGTCTCTGATTGACTTATTTCGCTCAGCATAATACCCTCTAGTTCCATTCACTTCATTGCAAATGGCAAGATTTCATTTTTTTGATGGCTGCATAATAAGATATCTTAAAGAAACTACAGATCTACTTCGAAAAGTGAAAAGAATAAGAAGTTTCAGTTTTTTCCTTTCAGGGCTAACAGGACACAAATAATGATCACATGTCACATGACATCATTGCATCTGGAATATAGTATGTTAAAAAAAAAAACACTGAGAACTTTTCACTTTTTGTTTAAAGGTGAAAAGAGATGTTTGTGTTTGAAAAGTGAATAAGCTAAGATATACATTTCACGACTGGTTACCTGACAAAGTTGCTATAAATCATGGGTATGTTGTGCTGCTTCAGAGACCTTCTTGAAACGACTGAACCAAGTACCACTATTTACAGGTTCTGAAGAGGCAGTAAATATAATTTACTGAAATTTCTATACTCACAAATCTAAGGGAATAGAAGGCTCTTTCTTTCTGATTAGATCCTCAAAGCATTTTCTACATTTTGAAATTATTTAACATAGCTCTGGATGTTTGCTTGACTACCTTGAGCCACTAATATGTATCTTCGGTAAAGAAGGTGGAATGGTGTACAATGTTTCCTAAGAGCATCACATTGGTGGTTAATAAAGTGACTTCAGGCGATAAATGAAAAAAACTTAAATTTCATAGTTCTGTATTTATTTTAATATGATAAGGAAAAAATATAGCTAGCTTCTTAAATCAGTGATAGAAGTCTTCCTTTTATTTTTATTTTATTTAAGATTTATTTATTTTAGAGAGAGATGGAAATAGAGAGACACAAAGAGAGAGAGAAAGACATGGGGGGGGAGGGGCAGAGGGAGGAGAGAGAGAATCCCAAGCATGGAGCCTGACACAGGGTGTGAGGCAGGGCTCCATCCCAGGACCCTGAAATCATGACCCAGGCCAAAATCAAGAGTCAGACACCAAACCTACTAAGCCACCCAGGTGCCCCGACTTTTCTATATTTCAATGGCCAGTTCTAAGGAAGCAAAGCCAAGTAATTGCTGACACTTGAGAACAAAGCCATTCTTAACTGTGATGAGAAACCTCTTAAATTTTTACAATAGCTGCCAATCTTTAGCCCTGTGATGGGGACCTCAACCAGAGAAAGTGCTTAACAAAATATTTTCATGTGTCCTATAAAGTAATAACCGTTATTATAAAAATCTAAAATTAATTATCAGCTGAGATACAGAAAATAAATTATGTTCCTCTAAGGATGAATCATGTAGACTGTGGGCAGCAAAGAAAAAGAAAAGAAATAATGTGTAGAATAGTTTTATGTCAAATTGCTTTTGAAATAAACCACTGCAAAAGATTATGGGTTCATCATTCACCAAAAAAGCCTGTCTTTTTAACATCACACACAAAAAATTCTTCTTTATTCTGATTCATACACTTCATATAAATGTAATATATCAGTTGATGCAATATGTACCAAACAAAACAAAAACAAATTGGCTGGTCCTGAATATAGCATTTTACAACTTGGCCGCATCAAGTGTCAGTTCACTCAAGAATATTTACTAAGCATTCACCGCAGAGAACACTGCTCCAAGAGTTATTCTGCATTTCATTCCCCAGACCTACAAATGTATTTTTCACATTAATACATAGACTATTTTCATCTGAAATTTACGTTTGAAAGAGAGTGTTGGAGAAGCAGCATATAAACTTCAACCAAGGTAAGTGTTTTATCAAAATTTATGGAAGAGGAGTATGACATCATCATTATGTATGACAAAACTGTAACAGTATAATGCCTTGATGATGCTAGTTTGTCTTCTCAGACACTTTGATGATGAAAGTGATAGATGTCCAAAATACCATATAAAGATTTAAGCTATGGTACTGCATAACAAATCAAGACTAGGATAGCCATCCTAGGGTTTTTCTCTTTTACACGTCAAATGGAAACACAAGCTACTCTTGCAAAACTGTTTTACCATATCTTAGGAAATACACCATTCTAAAACTCACACTTTATTTCTTCTTTTAAAGATTCAAGTTAAAAATTTCCAAATGCTTCTATGCAATTATATTTACAAGACTATTAATCTCTATGAGTTTACTATTTTAAAATTACACCTTTCACCCTGATAATATATAGCAATTTTTTATAATCCTGAAAATTGAAAGCAACCAACACAACTTATATACCCAAGGCACTTAGACCATCCATGTGATTATGGTACAAAAGGAAGGTATTATACAGATAATTCAAAAAACAAAGAAAACAAATGCATACATAAAGTACTTGATTGAACCCCCCAAAACAGTTATTGTATTTATTAAATTAACTAGATAAAAATCAACTTACATTTTACTATATAATGTGCAGATAATTTATAATGTGCAGAGAGTTCTAAGAACACTGTAAAATGGAGATATATTGCCCATTTGTTATAAATCAAGCCAGGGTTGTATATATTTATAAAAATATTTATACAGTCTTTAATACAAAGATTGTGACAGGTGAAGGAAGGGGAATATTGTGGGATACATGTATATATTCTCTGCAAATCAAGGACGTGACATAAAAAGAAAACCTACAATACTATTATTGAGAACAGTTCAGAATACCATTAGATTAAATCTAAAGAATACAAAATAGGTAACAGATGAAGATCAGAGAAGCTTTCTTCATGGTGCACTACTACGTGATGAATAATCATGAATATACACTTAAATATATTCATATTTATTCACAGTAGTAAGAATAATGCCTCATCTTTATTGAATACTCATGATGAGCCAGGCACTTGAGTTCACCGTCAAGGTGTCCTTCGCCTTTCACTAAACCATTTACAAATTTTTCCTTTTCCGTTTCACTACTATAGAAACTGGAACTCTGGGAGGTCACGCATCTAGAAGCAACCTCACAGTGATAGAAACCTGGGTCTGTCTGACCTCAAAGTCTCCCAGAAACAATTCCAGCATCAATCTTAGCTGCTAAGAATTCTAGGTACGTAGCTACCTTTCTCAAGTAGGCAGCTTTCTGAAGAAAGTAACATTTTCTAACACTTTAACACGGAATCAGTCACTACAAAATGAACATAAAAATATTATAAATACTTACAGAATAAGTATAAAATAAAATCTTTAGTAAGAAACTTGTACTGACGGGGGCGCCTGGGTGGTGCAGTCAGTTAAGTATCTGACTCTTGGTTTTAGCTCAGGTCATGATCTCAGGGTCCTGCGATCGAGCCCCACATCAGGTTCTGTGCTCAGTGTGGAGTCTGCTTGAGAGTCTCTCTCTCTCCCTCTCCTTCTGCCCCTCCTGCTCTTGCTGTCTCTCTCTCTCTCTCAAATAAATACACAAAATCTTAAAAAAAAAAGAAAGCAACTCGTGCTGACAAAATACTGTGGAAAACAGGTAGACAAGGCAAAGCCCTCTCCAGTGGTTATTTCTTAGGGAGACAAGTCAAGTGCACAAATGGCTTCTGGACACAGAAAGACCACAAGTGTGCAGCAAGATGAGCACGAATCCCCACGGACTCTCAGAGGCAGAGAGTGAAAGAGAAGGAATCAAGAACCCGAGCTGGATCTGGAGGGATTGAGCTAAGAGGTTGGGAAATGAGGTCTTGGTGATAGAACATTTGATATTGTCATTTATTTTTTGTTTATCTTCTGTTGAGAGGGAAACATAGTCTTACAGAGGTTTTTGAAAATCATGTCTTAGAGGGGAAACAAAACACAAGCTGAAATGAGCACTGGGAGTGCAGGTATCTCTGAAAAATTTGCTGAAAGTGTATATATTACATAGAGTGCTCTTCTCACAAAAAATAATAATGTAAGGGGAGCCTGGGTGGCTCAGTCGGTTAAACATCTGCCTTTGGCTCAGGTCACAATCCCAGGGTCCTGGGATCGAGTCCTGCATTAGGCTCCCTGCTCAGTAGGGATTCTGCTTCTCCCTCTCCCTCTGTACCTCCCCCTCTTTGTGCTCTCTCTCACTCGCTCGCTCTCTCTCTCTCAAATAAATAAAATCTTTAAAAAAATAATATGAAAAGAGGGCAGGAGAAAACTTCTGGAGGAGACATATATGTTTATGGCATTGACTGTGGATGGTCTTACAGGTATGTATGTATCTCCAAACTCAACAAGTTGTATATATTAAATATGTGTGCCTTTCTGTATGCCAATCATATCTCAATGACATGTTTTAAAAATACTACCTGAGGATTCTAGATAAAAAAAATTTAAATAAATCAACTGTGAATCACAGAAATGATTTTCAATAGAAAAAGAAGGCAAAACTGTTCTCAGTTCTAAGCTACTTTCTTGGCAGGCAAATTCTGAGCCAAACCCTTTTGGGTTGTGGCCTTCTGACAAGTTGGTCTAAAGATCACTGCCCTAAATCCACACTCAGATTAAGCCTGTGGGAAATGGCAACAAAGCCCGCATTGGGTTGGACATTTCTATACCTTGAAAATTTATGAGTACTATCCTTGGGCTGGGCTAGGTTACATCAAATACTGTTAGATTCTAATAAGGGGAAAGTAGGTAGAAGTTCTTGTTAAAGACAGTGGCTTTTGCAAAGGTGTTCAAGTAGCAGCCAGTAAGAAACACTCAGAAAATTAGCCTTGTTCCAGGTTAAATGGAACACAGATTTTTTTTTTAAGGCAGATGATACATTTCATAAAGTGTCTTTAAATTAGATAGTAAAAAAGCCTTAAAAATCAGGCGAATGAGCTTAATTTTTATTCTTTATTAAAAGCTTACTCATTTAATCCTTATAATAACCATATAAAGTGGGTTTTGTTTTTTTTTTAAAGATTTTATTTATTTATTTGACAGAGACCGAGATAGCGAGAGCAGGAACACAAGCAGGGGGAGTGGGAGAAACAGGCTTCCTGCCGGGCAGGGAGCCTGATGTGGGACTCGATCCCAGGACCCTGGGATCATGACCTGAGCTGAAGGCAGACGCTTAACGACTGAGCCACCCAGGCGCCCCTAAAGTGGGTTTTCTTATTATCCCTATTTTGCTGAAGATAAAACTGAAGCCCAGAGAGGCTAAGTAATTTAAGGTCACATTGCTAGAACATGGTAGAGTCAAGATTCTAATCAAGGAAGTTTACTGGGACTTTTCTCCTATGATTTTTTAAAAAGAAAGAAAAAGGGGAGAATGAAGGATGGATATCTTAATCCCAGATTGAGAGCTGTTACACATATTACATTTACAATGATTTGCACACATCAATTTAAAATCTATTTTTGTATTTTATTTCTCTACATAGAGAGTAAACTCCAAGATAACAGGGATCCCAGAACAGAAGGTAAAGTGTTAACAAGTCCCTGAAACACATAAGCTCAGCTGGAAACACTACCTTGATGCACTGAATACTATAGCTGACATTCTTTTTTTTTTTTTTTAATTTTTTTATTGTTATGTTAATCCCCATACATTACATCATTAGTTTTAGATATAGTGTTCCATGATTCATTGTTTGTGCATAACACCCAGTGCTCCATGCAGAACGTGCCCTCCTCAATACCCACCACCAGGCTAACCCATCCTCCCAACCCCCTCCCCTCTAGAACCCTCAGTTTGTTTTTCAGAGTCCATCGTCTCTCATGGTTCTTCTCCCCCTCCGATTTCCCCCCCTTCATTCTTCCCCTCCTGCTACATTCTTCTTCTTTTTTTCTTTCTTAACATATATTGCATTATTAGTTTCAGAGGTACAGATCTGAGATTCAACAGTCTTGCACAATTCACAGCGCTTACCAGAACACATAACCTCCCCAGTGTCCAACACCCAGTCACCCCATCCCTCCCACCCCACCCCCCACTCCAGCAACCCTCAGTTTGTTTCCTGAGATTAAGAATTCCTCATATCAGTGAGGTCATATGATACATGTCTTTCTCTGTTTGACTTATTTCGCTCTATAGCTGACATTCTTAATGGAATGTAAACATTAGGGGAGACAAACACAAATTAGGCTTTATTTTTAACCAAACAGAAAAACCGCCTTCCTTCATTCTCTCAAATCAGCAAAATTTTTTACACTATTGTGTAGTGATGTACGCTGCTCATTTTATTGACTTAAAATTTGACTAGTAAAAAATTAGGCTCACTTCAAGAAGAAAATGTATTTCCCTCAAGCCCAGAAGTAAAATTGACATGTCTGTCTTGTTCTTATTTAGCATTTTGAAGTCCATTGATTTTTAAACTGTTTTAACAATTGAACCTTTCATTTCCCATGGGGGAAGGGTAAAATACATTGCCGTTTTATTTTATACTTTTGAGAGACTGAGGACAACAGGGGGGCCAATCTGGTGAGGGGCGAAGTCCAGGGACTTGGATTCCAATGAGACATGTATCAGCCCCACTCTGTCCTGATAATGATGGAAATGACCTTGGGTCTCTGAATCTTAGTTTCTCTACCACAGGATCACCAGAGAGATTAAATAAGATAACATGAAAGTAGCTTTCAGAGGACCTTCTAAAAAGTAGGATCTTTTTTTTTTTTTTAGATTGTATTTATTTATTTGAGAGAGGGGGAGACAGCACGAGTGGGGTGGGGGGCAGAGCGAGAAGCAGGCTCCCCACTGAGCAGGGAGCCTGATGTTGGGCTCGTCCCAGGACCCCGGGATCATGACCTGAGCTGAAGGCACACTTAACCAACTAAGCCACTCAGGCAGCCCTGAAAAGTAGGCTCTTAATGAACACAGATGGCTGCTATTTTGGAAGAAACTACCTTCTTTTAAACATGTGATTTGAAGTCAGAAGTCAGAACTATTACTCCTGGTTGTATAAATTGCTAAATTTTGATCATGGGCTATTCATGACTCATCCAAAATACATTTTACTCCATTATAAAATGCAGATAATTTATTCTGTGCCTGTCTAAAAAAAAATTGCTTGAGCATCAAATTAGACACTGCATGTTGAATAGAAAAGCAATATCAATGTAGTAAAGCAAATCCCAAATAGCGTTCATAAAATACTTTTTAAAATTCAAGAATAAGAGCAAGAAAAAATTTTAGCAATTAACTTTTCTGTCTATTAATCAACGATGACACGTTTCACAGCCCAACTTACTACCCTGTGTTTAATTAGAATTGTACAGCTACTTCATGACCTCAAAGATCCTTTCTGTCTGGGCTCACTGGGGAGTCCTCTTGAGACGCAGACTCCAAATCAGAACTCAAAAAAGGCATTGTTTGTATGTAGTTCAGGCGATGCCCCTCAAGAATAAAGTCTTTCTCTATGTCCTGGATGCTACTTACTTCCGCTAGCTTCAACTTCCATCACACCCCACTTTGTCCTATAGTTTCTAATGAGTTCCTTGGGGCATTTTGTCTCTATTCAAGTGCTTTCCCCTCTGCCTAGAAGACCTCACTGTCTCTGTCCTTGGGTCAGGGCACTTCATATCCTGTAGCGAGATGGCCTCTTTGCACGCCTTCTTTCCTTTAGATATGCTCCCCAACAGGGAAGACCTCGTATATCTCAGCACTTGCGTTGTAGCAAACAATGCCTGACCCACAACAGACACTGGATGTGTTACACGGGGCCAATAAAAAAGAGTCAAGACAACCTCTGAAACTTCCAACGACTCCCTACGCATAGCTGGGGCCTCCTGGGCCAGATGCCGATGTGATTCCAGCTGCTTCGGCAGTACGTCTGAGAACCTGGCCGAACGCTGGCAACTAGTGGAGAGCCTAGGGTCAGGGTGCCCAACACTGAGGAGGCGGTTCCCATTCAAACAACAAACAACAGAGTTCCGAAGCATCTACCAACGTCCAGGGTATTCTTTGTGCCAGGCAACTCATCTTAGCCTTGGCAGAACAGCATGACCAAATCTCCTGAGATTTAGAAACAACTGCAACGCCATTCTTGACACAGTTATTCTATCCTGGACCCCATTGTTTTATTTTTAGATCTGTTTCCAGTAAAAGTCCACAGAGAAAATTTCCAGTTTCTCAGTACAAATACTCACCAAAATGCAGATGCTAAAAAGAGACAGAATAAAGTCTTCCCTTATGAGTTGCCCTAACCCTTGCCATTTTCATAAAATACCTCCAGGAGACAAATGTGAATGTGACTCATTGCTTCCTACCTCGTTTGCCAGGCAGGCTCTGGTAATTTTTAGAACCCTCAGATGGAATGGCAGATTGCATTTTCTGCAATGGCAGACACACACACACACACACACACACACACACACACACCCCTTCCCATACACTTTCTATTAAAATGTGATGGCAGTCCTCCAATGAAATGAGGTGAGGTCTATGTTCCCTCCTCCTAAAATCTAGGTGGACCTTTACACCTGCCTCAATCAATAATATGCAGAAGAAGCAGGGCTGTGTGACTTCTGAGGCTAGATGATAAAAAAGCAAATGACCTCAGACTGGTTCACCTTCTATCTTGAGACACTCGCTCCTGGAACCCAGCCACTATGTTGTGAGGAATCCCAGGCTACATGAAGAGGCCCCATGTGGGCCTACCAACCAGTAGCCATAGCAAGCCCCACCACCAGGCCTGTGAATGAATGAGAAGATACGCCCAACCTCCAGTGTTTGAGTCTTCTAGCTGAGACCCACCGAAACTGTGACAGATAAGAGATGATCAGTGCTGTCTGAAGCCACCAAGTTTTGGAATGATTTGTTATGCAGCAAAGAATAATCAAAATAGACTTGGCAGGGTGCCTTGTCTTTGCACTATCAATTTGCAACTAGATTTAAGGCAGTCTGATACCTCATACTCTTTGGGCAATTTTTTTTTTAATTTTTATTGAAAGACTATCTGCAAATAAGCATTCTGAATTTCATATTCCTACAAAAATTATTCCATTATGGAAGAAAAAAGAAAATCATTCAGAAAATACAAAATTCTTTAACTGATAGAAGATTCCAGATTATTTTTTAAAGCCCTCCATAATCTTTCCCTATGTTTTTAACTGTGTTTCTCCAACAAGGTTTGAAGAGCATAGTTTTGTTATTATTGTTGGGTTTTTTAAAATTTATTTATTTTAGAGAGACAGACGGTGCATGAGTGAGGGGTAGGGGGAGAAGCAAAGGGAGAGGGAGAGAGAGAATCTCAAGCAGACTCTGTGCTGAGTGCGGAGCCTGACACAGGGCTCGATCCAAGGACCCTGAGATCATGACCTGAGCTGAAACCAAGAGTCGTAGGCCTAACCAACTGAACCAAACAGGCGCCCCTGTTACTGTTGTTTTAAAACTTCTTTCTTTTCGTTTTAAATGGAATGTGAATTCTCTTTGGCAGAAAATGCACAACACTGTGAACCCCAGACACCTCTATCCCATACTGTCTCACAATGAGTTCCTGATGGATTTCTTTGAATTTAAGTTTATCTCTATAAACCCTTGATTCCATTAAAATTACGTGACTCGTAAAAATACTACTCTGAAACCAACTTTCGTTTACTCGGTTTTCATTCTTAGAATTCCCTCCCACCTGTCATTAAACCCATGGTTCATCTTAAGCCCTTCTCTGCCCAGTTATCCACCAATAAGCACGTCCATAGATATTCTATCAGCCTTCACAGAACACCCCACCTGGAAGATCTCCCCCTAATCGGCCAAATAACCTACTCCTCAAGTCAAAGTAAGTCCATCTCCCCTGTGGACCATTATTTACCTTTTCATATATGCTTCAGTTTTCCCATCCATAAAACAAGGCTAAAAGTGGTCTCTAGCTCCTGAGGTTGCCTATGAGAATTGATTAAAAATAAAAGCACTTCATAGGTCCAGGTATACACATAATTATTACGATATTTACATCTTCTCTTAATGGTATTCAAGATATTTTGAGCAGGTTCTTTGTCTCACACTACTGTTGTGTGCACCCAATTACATAATACTCATTGTATGTGATGATCTGCAGTTGGAGTAGGTCAGTACATTAAACCTTTAAATTACTTACTGACATTAATCATATTCAAATTCAAGGGCTGCCGACAGTTTAAAACAAAGACATAAAAGTAGAAAAATAATCCTCTTCCAATATTTCATGTAGAATTAATTTTGACAAAATACATGCAAATTCAGCATGCCAAACTATGACCAGAATTTCATCGGCTAAGACACAATTTCAGTGAACAGTCTTTTTCCCAAGAAAGTTGAAGCCCTTTCTCTCGGTTTAAAGAGGTATAAGGCACCTCCTCCCCACCCTCCACCTCTCCAAATAAAGCAGTGGCAATCTCTCTGGACTCAGAAGGACTGATGTCAATAAATAATTCTAACAACTAGGCCCAGCTTGGGATTTAAAGGAATAAATACTATCATGGAAGCCTACGTAGCCCAAAGGTGATAAGGGATGACTTGAAATAAAAAGTTGATGAACAGGGACACCTGGGTGGCTCAGTTGGTTAAGGATGATCTCAGGATCATGGGATCAAGTCCCACATTGGGCTCCCTGCTCGGAGGGGAGTCTGCGTCTCCCTTTCCCTCTGCTGATCCCCCCGCTTGTGCTCTCTCTTTCTGTCAAACAAATAAATCTTTAAAAAAGTTGATGAACACAGGCTAGCTATGTGGAAAAAGTAAATCTCCATTTGAATATTTCTGATCTGTATTGCTAAAAGGCTTACTTGGGAAGGCTAAGGAAGAATTAAAAAAAAAACAAACAGGTATTGTAGTTGTAGAAAAGAAGCTCATCAGTATTCTAAGATTTTATGAAAAATAACATTGAGGTGCTTTATCTTAAAAATCAATCCTATACCCCACAGTGGCAATAGTTAATAATACTGTATTGCATATTTAAAAGTTGCCAAGAGAGTAGATCCTGAAAGTTCTCATCACAAGAAAAAAATTCTTCAACTCTATATGGTGATGGATGTTAATTAGACTTACTGCGGTGATCAGTTAGCAGCATATACAAATATGGAATCATTCTGTTGTACGCCTGAAGCTAATATAATGTTGTACATCAATTACACTTAAATTAAAAAATGATACACAATTTATCGCAAGGAAAGTTACAACATCAGGCTGAAAAGGCTTACTATGATACACCATCTCTAAAATAAATATTCTGTCGAGAACCAACTATTTAAAAAGTTTCCTACAAAATGGTTATTCAGAGGTAGGTGATAAATCCCAAATTGGGAAAAAGGTCTATGAATACGGATGTTCATATTTGTATTATATATCATAGCAAAAAACCGAATGTCCCCAGATGGAAATACAGTTAATTAAATTATGGCTCATTTTCTTTTTTTTTTTTTTAAAGATTTATTTATTTGAGAGAGCGATAATGAGAGAGACAGAGAGAGAGAGTACACGACGGGGGGAGGGTTAGAGGGAGAAGCAGGCTCCTTGCTGAGCAGGGAGCCCGATGCGGGACTCGATCCAGGGACTCCAGGATCATGACCTGAGCCGAAGGCAGTCGCTTAACCATCTGAGCCACCCAGGCGCCCCTATGGCTCATTTTCTTAATGTGGTATTATACAACATTAAATTGTTTACAAAGATTTATAGCACCTCAGAAAATACTGAACGCATAATGTTTAGTGAGAAAATAAGATAACTAAAGTACATATATCACAGCACCATGAGCAAACAAATGGATGCACAGCATAGAAACTGGGTGTGGGTGTCTAGCTGACTTTTCACTTTCGAATTTTCTGTTATTTTACCAAATATTTTATAATGGAAGACCTATCTTTTATAATGAAATATTTTACAATTAAGTTTCTCACTCTCTTCTTATCCTATCTTTCCCCTTTCCCCTTATTCTTCTCTTCTTCATTTACAAATTAGCCTACCAATGGAGAGTTTGGTCTCCAGGGGCGCCCGGGTGGCTCAGTCGGTTAAGCGTCTGCCTTCAGCTCAGGTCATGATCTCAGGGTTGTAAGACTGAGTCCCACGTGGGACTCTGTGCTCAGTGGGGAGTCCTCTTGAGATTCTCTCTCTCTGCCTCTGCCCCTCCCCCGCCCTCAAATAAATAAATAAATAAATAAATCTTTAAAAAATAAAAAAGAGTTTGGTCTCCAGATTCCAAAAGTACTGGGTTTAAGTTACATCCCAGCCACTTTCCAATAGTGGGAACTTCTGTAAGTTAGTAACTCCTGAAGTTTCTACATTTCTAAGAATTAGTATAATAATAGCATCTCTATCTCTGATTGCTGGAAAATTAAATAAGAAGAATAGAAATACAGCTCTCAGCATTGTGCCTGCCACATGGTCATTGGTCAATAAATGAGAGCTGATACTTTGCACTTTATGGCTCGCCGTTCCCCCTTGTGTCCTTCTTTGCCTCGCGTAAGAGAAGTTCAGTATTGTTAACAGAGGCAGAAGGCACAGCAAACATTACCTAACCAAAGCAAACATCTGTGTGTTCTTCAATGTTGCACTGACATGTGCAAGATTTGCAAAAATCCCAGGAAGCGATAATCATGAAATGGTGTTTCCCCAAAATCTCAGGAGGATGTCAGTGTTTCAAAAAAGAAGAAACCCACACAAATAACAATTAGCTTGAATTGGTGTTATTTCTTTGCTCTTACTGTATTTCCCCAAAACTGAACTCACGTGCTAACCAAGTTACCGTCCGTGAGGAGGATGGATGGGCTAAAGTCATCCTCTAGTGCTCAATAAAACAGTGCCTCTTGAGCTTCTACATTTTTCAGAGTTTACAGCCTCTGCTTACTGAGATTTCATATGCTACTACCTTCCCCATATGAATACTGCAGGGCTTTAAACAGGACATTTGAGATGAAAATATAAAAATGTGCTGGTTTGGATTTCTTTGTTAAAATTTCAAAGTACATTCTTGGAACACATATTGCTCTTGTCTGTATACATTGCTATATATATAGTTATATATGAATCATATTAGTGTGACCCCGCAAAGATATGAAATTATTCACCCATTCTGAACCATTTCCTGGAATTCACCCATGCTTAAAAAAATTTAAAAAAAGAATCTGTCAGCATGAGAAAACCAAATCTTTTAAAAAATGCTTTCTGGGGGCACCTGAGTGGCTCAGTTGGTTAAGTGTCTGCCTTCAGCTCAGGTCATGATCTCAGGGTCCTGGGACTGAGTCCCGCATCGGGCTCCCTGCTCAGCGGGGAGCCTGCTTCTCCCTCTCCCTCTGCTGCTCTCTCTTTCTCTCTCTGTCAAACTAAATAAAGTCTTTAAAAAAAATGGTTTCTGTATTAGTCAACAGAACAAATGGATGCATAGAAAGAGAGAAATCAAGAGACAGATTATAAGGGATTGGCATAGGAGATGATGGAAGTCAATAAGTCCCAAGATCTGTGGTCAGAAAGTCCAACAGGGTTGTTCCATTGCTGGTCCAAAGGCCTGAGAACCAGGAGTGCCAATGGCAGAGGCTCCGGTCCAAGAGCTAGAAGATTCAAGACCTAAGAAAAGCCAATATTTCAGTACAAGTTCGAAGGTAGGAAAAAAAAAATCAATATCCAGCTACAGTCACTGTTTTTTAAATTTAGGAAGAAGTTTCTGATTTTTCCAGGCAAAAGTACAAGAACAAAATAATAGCATGATTAAGGAATTATAGCTCAATTTAGGATAGTAACTGGCCAAGGGTCGTAAAGATGGGTGGGCATTTTCTTACTATCAGAAGTGATTTTTTCATTAAAAAAAATGTTAAGCTTTTTGTCTTGGAGGAGTCAATCCCAAGCAATTTCATAGCTTCAAATATTTTCCCCTATATTTATTTTCTTAATCTTTAGGATTACATTTCATTGTAGTGTATCATACATACAGCAGACCTCACACAGCATCTGGAATTCATAGAGAACACACTTAACGACATCAGCACATAGCTCAAGAAATGCTATGAACAGCACTCCAGAAGTGCCCCTTACACATCCCTCATTTACTAGCTCCCCAGAAAAAAATAATCATTATTCTTCTTTCATTTTCTTTTAAGATTTTATTTATTATTTGTCAGAAAGAGAGCACATGCACGAGCATAGTGCACAAGCAGAGAGAGAGGCTCCCTGCTGAGTGAGGAGCCTGATGTGGGGCTCGATCCCAGGACCCTGGGATCATGACCTGGGCCGAAGGCAGATGCTTAACCAACTGAGCCACCCAGGCGTCCCTATTCTTATTTCTAATTCCATAGATTCATTTCATCTCTTTTCAATTTTTTATAAATGAATCATCTTTCATGTCAGGCTTCTGTTCAACACAGGAAGTGAAATGTTATGAATTCACAAGAGTAATCCATACTGTTGCATAAACTTCATTCTCTCTGCTATGTAGTATTTCATCATATGATTTTATCACCCTTGTCCATTTTATTACTGATGTGTAATTGGGTTGCTGCTACTCTGGGACTATTTTAAATACTCCTGCTATAACATTATTTTACATGTCTTTCAGTAAATATATGAACAAGTTCCTTTTGGTATATCCCTAGAAATGGAATTTCTCTATTTTAATGTATATATTATGTTCAGCTTTAGTAGATTCCAGACACAGTTTTCAAAGCAGTCGTACCAATTTATTCTTCTACCAATAATATGAGAGTTCCAGTTGTTTCATGTGCTCACCAACATCCCATATTGTCTGTTTTTTTTTTTTTTTCATTTTAATCATTGTGCTGCATGCTTAGAAATATCACAAAGTAGGTTTAATTCGCACTTCTCTTTGACTAATGAAACTGGGTAGCTTTTGTTTTTTGGTCTTTTTTTTTATTTTTTTAAAGATTTTATTTATTTATTTGAGAGAGACAGAGAGAGAGCAAGCAGGAGCAGGGGGGAGGGGCAGAAGGACTGGGAGAAGCAGACTCTCCACTGAGCAAGGAGCCCAATGCAGGGTCCCATCCCAGGATCCTGGGATCATGAACTGAGCCAAAGCCAGACACTTTGACTGAGATACCCAGGCACCCCATTTTTTTGTCTTTTAGATAAACTCTGGTAAAATGGACATTCACATCATTTGTGCTTTTTTTTTTTTTTTTCCCCACAGTGCTGTCTTTTTTTTTCCTACTGATTTGTTGGAACTAGCTGTATATTCTGGAAATTAGTCCCTTCTCAAATATACATATTACATTTCTCCTCTTTGCCTGTGTTTTCTCCTTTCCCTCTCTTTGTGATTTTTTAAATAAACAGTAGCTCAATTTCATTTAGCCCAATCTATTGATATTCTCCCATTACAGTTATAATTATCTGTATCTCTTTAAAAAGTCTTCGCTTACTACAAAGGTATGAAGATATTCTAATTTTTCTAAAAAGTTACAGAGTTTTGTCTTTCATTTTTAGAGCCAGAATGATACTAACTTTGATTTTTTTTGATCATAGGAAGTTTCAAAATTTATTTATTATTTCCAGTCTATCTATTCAATTGACATGGCAGTATTTACTGGAAAAAAACAAAACAAAACAAAATAAAACAAAAAGCATCCTTTCTCCACAGCTGCAGACATTTTGAGTACTAAATTTAGCTTTGTTAATGCACAAGCACAAAATAGCAAGTGTTATGGATAACTCTGTTGCTTTTTAAAAGTGGTTTGGGAACAAGTTTATTAAGGATGAAATAACAATTAATGCTTATAATCTCACCACATTCCTAACTCCATGACTTTACTCGCTTCTCAGAGAATAAGGAGTTCGAGATCTTTTACTCACAGCATCTACAAATAGTATCTGGCATATTGTAAGTGCTCAATAAATGTTTCTTGAGTGAAGTGCTTTCACATTTTCCTAACTGTGCTGGATTCTTCATTTATAAAAAAACAGTAAAATATCGGTTCTCAGGATATATATCCAAGTTCAAAATAGTTACGAATATCATTGTGCTTTAATCTGAAAAGATATACCTCGTTAAAGAAGTACACCGAATTCCAAAATCTGAGAACTGATAAAACTAACAAGTTTCCTTTGCCGCAACAACTTTAACAGTTAAGACTGGTTCCATGGAAGAAATGACTATTGGGGGAATTCAAGGACTTCTATTTGAAAGCATCAGTTTTTGCCCTTGAATTGTGTTTCAAGGTGTACCTCGTTTCATTACACTTCACTTTACTGCACTTTGCAGATCTCGTGTTTTTTACAGATTGAAGGTTTGGGGCAACCCTGTGTGCAGCAAGTGCCATTTTTCCAATGGTGCTTACTTTGTGCCTCTGGGTCACATGTTGGTAATACAATATTTTACATGTTTTGATTATTATTTTATTTGTTATGGTGATCAGTGATTGTGACTTGCTAACAGCTCAGATGATGGTTAGCATTTTTCAGCAATAAAGTATTTTTTAATTAAGGTATCCACATTGTATATTTAGACATACTACTGCACACTTAATAGATTTAGTATGATCCGATTACAGATACTTAATAGATATAGTGTAAGCATAACTCTTATATGTACTGGGAAACCAAAAACCTCATTTGACTTGCTTCATTGGGGTGGTCTGGAACCAAACCTGCAGTTATCTCTTGAGGTATACCATATTTTACTTTCTTCTTTACATTTCAGTCTCTTAGCTAAACTTTTGACAATGAATCTATGGTGCTTTTACACACAGAAAAAAAAATGTTATTTTCAAAAGGTCTAACTTATATCAAAACTACTAGTTTTCCATGAGAAGAGCTCCTATCAGAGTTTTAAAAAAGAAGACAGGTTGAATACTCGTACGGGGCAAAGTTAGGACGCCCAGTCTGTCTATCTGTTGTGACTTACAAGGCTAGAATTAGAAAAAGTAGAATAATAAAACAAAACAAAACTTCTCTCGGCTCCATGCCTTCCATAAATTCTCTTAATTTTGTGTCAATATACAGCCACTTGGCCAGAAAAGTAAATGTTTTCTATTAGCAAATGTGGTTGCGGTACAACTGCAGTACCACGAGTAGACAGAGATGGCGATAGAGAGCATCACATGTTGGATTCCACTCTACAGAATGCGAAGACCTTAGGGGCTTTGGAGAAATTTCAAAACTGAAGAAATCCTGAATTTGGAACATCTCAAGGTTGACTAAATCAAAGTCTGTGTCATGTTTTCCCTATGCTCTGGATTACTAATCAATTGTCTAAAATCCAAACAGTCCTTTCTGAATTTTTCAAACTAAACAATCCTACAATGTTAAGCCCATGTTTATAATTACTTGAAAAAGAGAAAATAGACCACATGCTTTGCAGTATGGTTTCAGCATACCTTTTGATGTATGAACTACTTAGTTTCACAGAAATTACAAATTTGAGGATATTAAGTATAAATAGCCTTAGATTCCTAATTGTACTTCCCTGGGTGAAATAATACCAAAATGAAAATAAATTGAATGGAAAATTATCTTTTGTGGCTTAACAGATAGAGAAGAGAGAACCTAACATGTTATTTAAAAAAAATAGTTTCAGGATTTCTCCTCCCATTATTTACCTATAGGTTTAACGTAAACATAAATATATTTTGAAAATCAGGTAACACTTTTTTTTTCTTGAATCCTGTATATACTTCTCTAAGTTCTGCTGTTTTCAGCTTAAAAACAAAGGGATGTATGTGAATTGAGAATAACTTCTTTTGCAGTGATGTTGCAGAGGTGATGGTACCATGATTAACATCATGGCCGTCAATATCATCCAGGGAGTAGTAGTGAGTTCCTCCAATCCAGTGAGTTCCTACCTGTGGGGTTGATGTTCTCCAAGCTCACCGTGCTACTAAACTTTTACCAAATTAGTCTAAGAGAAGGTTGTAGCCTTGCCACAGTGAAATCAACAGCTCAACTACCAATGCCTTCAGAGACAAAGAAGGAAATAATAATAAGACAGCATATAATGGTGTGAGCTATGGCTAGCTGGGAAGTGTAAGCCCAAAGGCTTTCAAATTCCATTTTTTCCCTCATAGATTTGAAATTAGAATTTATTCCTCTTGCCATTTTGACACAATAGTAAGAAAATATTTCCAAATAAGCATTTAAACTCAAAGTGGAGAAAGTTTCTGGATATTTAACAGTGTGCGAGGGAGACAAAGAGAGACATATTCAATGGCCAAAACCATTCTAGCCAACATTCCTTAAGTTGCAGACTTCATGTCACAGACATTAGCTTTAAAAAGTGCCCTTAAGTTTACACAAATGCCCGGCACCCTCCATTCACCTCCATTCAGACACAGAGGCCAAGATTGAGAATGGAGGCATTTCATTCTGGCAGACAAGAGGAAAACAAGAAAATGGATTATGGATTTTGCCCATGCTAGCTTTCTCTATTGCTTCCCTCACGTTTTCTTCTTGGGGCCACTCTAATAGGTTTTGCTTCCTATGACTCAAACAAATGGCTCCTGTAAGGTTCACCAAGGAATTCTAGGCTCCAAGGTAATATTCAAGTTTCAGTCCTCACCTACGTAATCAGCAGTGTGTAACCAATTTGATCATTCCTCGTCCTTCAAAAAGTTTTACTAGGCTACTTAGACATCATTTTCCCTTGGTTCTTCATGACTTCATGACCCATTCTTTCTTGGCTTCTTTGCTAGGTCCTCCTCATTTCAGTAATTGCTAATATTTAAACTTCCCTTAGGCTCAGTAATTAGATTTCTCCTCTTCTCCACCTACTCTCCTCCCTAAATGAAGCTCATCCAGTCCCATTAATTTAAATACCATCTATATGCAAATAGCCTCTGCTCAGCCCTTTCTCCTGAACTCCAGAGTCATGTATCTGACAACCTACTTGATATGTCCACTTGGGTGTCTACCTGGCAACTCAAATTTACCATGTGCAAAATGGAACCTCTGCATTTGCTTTCCAGTTTTCCCTATTTCAGTAAATGGCAACTCCATCCCTCCAGGTGTCTAGATAAAAGGTCATGGTGCCAACCTTGATTTTTCTTTTTCTTTCAAAGGCGCATCTAATCTATTAGCCAAACCTAGAGGCTACACACTTAACACTTAACTAGAATTTAGCCACTTCCCACAGTCCACACCTCTTGTACTATGGCAGGTTATATATGGCCACAAATTCTTGGAGAGTCCACCCACCAAGAGATAAAGTTTAAATCCCCTACCCTGTAATTCTGGTGGGCTCCGTGGCAACTTAGACACTTAGAATAGGACAGAAGTGATGCTGCCCCACTTTCTAGATCCAGGCCTGAAGACACTGGCAGCTACCGCTTTTGGTCTCTTTTTTAAGATACTTGTTCTTGGAGCTGTAATCTGCTACGTAAGTAGTCTGAATAACATACTGGAAAGGGAAGTTCTGAAACTACGTGGAGGGAGAGAGGGATTCATTGATCCCAGACTTCTTGATCCTCCTTTGAGGCATCGAGCATGCATTGGAAGTGATCTTGGATCCTCCATAGAAGCTGCCAGCCAAATACCTCTACATGATCCTTGCTTACTCCTCATGAAGCAGAAGTGGCCAGCTGAAGGTCCTGCTTACATGCTTGACCCACAGAAATGTGACATATTATAAACTGGCTGTTTTTCATAAGCCACTAAGTTTGGGGTAATTTGTTCCAAAGTAACGGATAACTAGAACAATCATGTTTTCCCAAGGAACCATCACTCTTCCCTTGGATGACTTCAAAGCCTTTTTTTTTTTTTTTTAAAGATTTTATTTATTTATTTGACAGACAGAGACATAGTGAGAGAGGGAACACAAGCAGGGGGAGTGGGAGAGGGAGAAGCAGGCTTCCCGCTGAGCAGGGATCCCGACGTGAGGCTCCATCCCAGGACCCTGGGACCATGACCTGAGGTGAAGGCAAACGCTTAACAACTGAGCCACCCAGACGCCGACTTCAAACCCTTTTAACTGATCTCTGATCTCCCTGATTCCAAGCTTGGCCTTCCCATTTTTTCTTTACAAAGAAGCCATAGTAACTCTTTTAAAAATACTGTATCACTCATCTCCTCAAAACCTTCCAATGGATTCCTATCTAATGGATGTTAATAACCAGATCTTATAATGGCTTTGATAGCCCTACATGATCTGAACCTCCTCTGCCCTTCTGACTTTACATCCTAGCATGTTTCCCCATTCCCACCACGCTTCCACCATACTGGCTTCTCTGAAGTTGTTGGGACACACCAAGCACACTCCCACTGCATTAACTACGGCATTTGCATTTACTACTCCCTGTGCACAGGAGAGTTTTCATCCCTTATCACCCACATGACTCCCTCCTTTACTTCCATCCATTGTCTGGTTAAATGCCACTTTCTAAGAGAAGACAGTGATGACCATTACCTATTAAATAACATACCAACATTCCCCCTCCAGCAAACTCTATTATCTCACACTGATATTCTTCCTCTAACCACGTGACACAGCCATTTATATTACCTATTTACCTTCTTTGTTTATTTTCTGTCTCATCCCTTTGTGTATAATTTTATTGCACTGGCATTATTCTTAAAAATTACCTATTTTAAAAACTTAGTTGTTTTTAAATTTACAAAAAGGTGATCATGTTTATAATCTTTGGGAATCCATTTTTTCATTGAATAATTTCTTACTAAGATTTATCCATGTCATTGGATTTTGCTACAGGTTATTCATTTTGCCTATGGTATTATTTTGTGAATACACAACAAATTACTCATCTCCTCTTATACTTATTCCCATTTAGATGGTTTTCAAATTTGCTACTGTGAATAGTGCTACTATGAATATTACCATACATGTCTCCATGTACACATGCAAGAGTTTCCACTGGTAAAAATATCTACCAGTATAAAGCCTAGGTGGTAGGTTATTTGAACGCCATGCTTTTCCATTACTCTTTGTACTGAGTCATGCTTCATGTTTCTACTGAAAACCATCTGAGTTTCCTCAGTCCCTATGTTATACATCTGGACCAATATATTTAACTATGCAGGATGTCTAGAGGTTGCCTTTTCACCATCTATACTTCCTTTCTTCCACCAACAGTACTCTAATTTTCCCTTGATAAACTCACTTTTCCATTTCCAGCAGTTCAAGTGGGTGTGGCAAAGACAGCTCTAGGAATGAAACTGAGCAGAAACCATTCAACACATCTCCTCCTCTCAACCCACAGTTGTGAATTCAAAGATAGCTGGATAAGCCATTTGGAGATGCTTACTGGAGCTTCTGGGAGGAAGACTTTTTTTTCTCTTCTACGGAACTGACTACAGAGGTGCTCTCATCTCCTGGATGAAAGTTATAAGGCTTGTAACCTGGAAACAGAACAAACCCTGGGGACCCAGGGTCAAGAAACAACAAGAGAGAAACCAGGTCCTGGTCCCACCTTCAGATCCTCATAAGCTCTTTCTAAACTGAATCCTCTACCTGGAATTTTACACTGTCTGATCCAATAATCCTCACCACTTTATTTTTTCTTTGACCAGAGTTTCTGTTACATGTCTCATAAAAGTCATAACACATCCCTAATTTTAACTCCAATAGTTCCTTTGCATTAGCCTTTCACCCAGCTGTTCCCAGCCAGGTCCCTATTTTGCCCAACACCCCCGTGGCATTTATTTTTTTCTACCTCTCATCTAGCAAATTCCCGCATTTCAAAGCCCAGCTTCATTCCCATCTCTTGTATGAACCCCTCCATGATCCTGCTGGGACTTCACAGGAACCCACAGCACCTTTCTGCTTTCCTTTGTGGGGTGATGTTCTGTTTTCGCCATCTCTTATAGAGTCCTATGTTCCAACGGGCACCTTCTGCTGTGCTGTTGTCCAACTCTCGCCTCGTCCAACTCATAAGCTTGCTGAGTTCAAGGACCACGAGTTGTATTTCATTATCTCTTCCAAGACCGTAAATCCTTATTAAACAAACTCACTCTGTAAAGCATGTTCGTGCCTTCTCCATTCTCACTCCATTTGCTGTTTCCCAGATGCAAGATTCCGTGTTGAATGGAAAACCCCCCAAAACTATCACCGTTAAAACTAAAGCAATAAATTTGCCTTAACCCTTGCCTACCAAGTGTCTCTCACCAGCGTAGTACCCTGGACACCCTAAGAGTCTGTGCACCACTCAAGAGTTTTTACAGGTATGAAATCTGCAAGCTTATAAGAGAGCACATTTTTAAAAAAGTAAAGCACCTTAATGTTCATGGAGGATAAAGTAAACAATCGATTAAAGAAAGCATTTCATGAGTACATAACAGAAAATATTAGAACATCTAACAAACATGTATTTATTTATTTATTTATTTATTTTTGAGGGGGGAGGGGCAGAGGAAGAGGGAGAGAGAGAACCTTAAGTAGTCTCCCCGCTGATCGCAGAGCTGGACTCAGGGCTCGATCTCACAACCCCAAGATCACAACCTGAGCCAAAATCAAGAGTCGATGCTTAACCCACTGAGCCACCCAGGCGCCCCTAACAAATGTTTATAAACATTTATAAATAGAAAGAAAACAACCTCTAAAAGCAGGATAGTGATGAGAAGGATGTATGGAATGGGGCTGTCAAAACATGAGTCACATGAATGACTCTCACTTGACCCAGAGGGAGGAAAAAAAAAAAAAAAGTCCACGAGTTGAGAAACCAGACAGGGCACCTAGTATCAAAGCTTTGAGAAGTGGCTGGTGATTCTATTGTTGTATTTATCAGGAGCCGGTGATGACAGCGTTCCAAAAACATTTCACAGTTTTCAAAAAATTAGCTAAATTCATTTCACAAAACTTCTACTCAGATGGTTGTGACAACTTAACCTAGTATATCAAGACAGTTAATGTCTGAAAACTGTGTGCCAAAAAAGCATCAGAATCGCTTAAAAAAAAAAAAAAAAGGTTTGTGGTGGTGTCTGATCTATCGTTGCGGAAGCATGTGTAATTCTCACTTTTATATCACCCTGTTCCCTACAGAAATGAAAAGTGCTACAGCCTATATGCCATGTTGTAAAACACACGATAAATCCACAAATATTGAACAGTATTTTCTAGTCTGAACTGGTTCCCTTGATTAGGTGGTAGAGAAAGTGGGGAGACTGAGAGGGACCATTTGGTCCTTTACGTTCTTTTTTATATAGAACATTAAAAAGTCATATTTACCCCAGATGATTGTATTCTGCTTTCTTTTAAGAAAGATCTTTCTCAAATGTCTCATATCCTTGATCAGAGCCAATGGCAGAAACTTCATCTCTTGCCCTCTGGGGCTGTGATTCCCCACTAGCTGTACGACTGTGTCACCCCCTAAGGAGTTCTAAAAAGTACATCTTGTCTGGGCTTTAGCTCAGCCCCATTGATCCAGAATCTCCCTGGGTGGTACCTGGAGACCTACATTTTTTGGAAAGCCAGATGATTAGGGTCATGTCCTGGCATCCACAGCCCCTGCCATCCCTGTACACTGCCTAGCTCCAACTGCATCAGCTTCTCTGGATTCCCCTGCTCTCCTAAAAGATGACTGATACGCCAACAAGCGATCACCTCACAGCACAAAGCTTGCAATCATTTGTCTGGCAGGTAGTGGAGATGCATGTACAACCACAGAAACAATGCAAGGCCCTAGTAAATTCACTTAAACTAAAGCTTGTGTCAGATCGTGTCAGAAATCTACCTTGTAACCATATGAAATTCACACGACTGTCTACGTCCTGTAGCCTCATCCAAAAGACATGGTGAACCACAGTGGAGGTGAGTGGAAGGGAGAGAGGGCTTGGACAAGATAGGGCCTGGGCCAACGTGAGAGATCATTTTTATCACATGGGACTGTCCTCTAGAAGGAAGTCACTTATCTTAATGATAACCTCCCACAAGACTCTGCAAACTCAGTCTACTCCAGACGAATACAATGGGAAAAGCACGGAGGTAGAAAGATTCACTGAAAAACTAAGGTAAGGTCTAGTCCCTGGGGTAAGAGGCTCTACTAGACAGGTTGTCTTAGACAGTGTGCATGCTTTGACAAAATACCATAGCCCAGGTGACTTACACAGCAAAAAACATTTATTTCTCACA
The DNA here is from genome assembly GCF_004348235.1 of Phoca vitulina. Classification (NCBI taxonomy): domain Eukaryota; kingdom Metazoa; phylum Chordata; class Mammalia; order Carnivora; family Phocidae; genus Phoca; species Phoca vitulina. The sequence goes on from NW_022589735.1 coordinate 17,820,633, forward strand.
GTTCTGGAGGCTCAGAAGGCCAGCCAACACCCCTCCTGGTTTGCAAATGGCCTTCTATCTTCTTGTTGTATCCTCACATGGCAGAGAGGAGAGAAAGAACAGGCTCTCTGTTCTCTTCTTATAAGGGTAATGATTTCTTCATGAGGATCCCACTCTCATGACCTCATCTAAACCTAACTGCCTCTCAAAGGCCCCACTTCCTAATACCCTCACCTTGAGAGTGAGGGCTTCTGCACAAGAATCTGGGGGTATATAAACATTCAGCCCATCACAGGGCCCTAGGCAAGCAGATTAGATCTCAGAAAAAAAGAAACTAGCCCAGTAAGCCAACAACACAGACTGGGTATGAATTCTGCAGTTAAGAGTCTATACTACCAATGGGTAGACACAGGAGTGCCCTTAGAGTCTGGCTTAGGACAATAGATTTATTCCTCTACACCAATTTATAAGATACAAGAAATAAAAAAGCATAACACACACTAATCTGATAAGCATGAAAGACCAAACACAAACCACTGAAAAGCAGTTTACTTAAAAATTATGCAGGAGCTGAGTATGCCTTAGAAACAGAAAGAAAAATAACCGATAGAACTCCATGAGACATATAAGAAAATCACTTAAAAAAACAAAACAAAACAATTTAAGAATAATATATCAAAGACTAGAGTGAGGCCTAAGCAAAGCAAGATGCTAGCTAAGTTAAGGTAGAAGTGCCTTTCTGATTGAATTCATAGACAACTGCTTCTAGAATATGTATGGGAAGCAAGTCAAGGAACTATTAACAGCTCCTGCTTCCCAGGAGAAGGAGTGGGAGGCAGGGAGACAGAGAAGAGTCCCACTGCAGAGTGATCGCCCTTTTGAAACGTAAACTTTACAGAATGTTTCTCTACAAACTATTTAAAATTATAGGATGTTTATCTACAAACTATTTAAAAAATTAATGAATTTTAAAAAAACAGAGAGGAGTGTCCCAATTTCTCACTTTGTTTTTTATATACCCAGATAGAAACATATTTTGAAGTTAGTGATCAAAACCCTTCCATCAGCAGATGGCATATACCTCCACAAAAGACATTTTTTAAAGAGTTGTAGGGCCAAGAAATTCTCGACTGTTGGTGAAAACAAACACCAAAAGAAAATATGTAAAACTCAATAGGATACAAAAGCCCATGTCAGTCAAGCTATTGTTTTGGTGACATCCGCTGGAATGGGCAGGGTAGTCACCCACCCAGACAACCGTGACTTGTTCAATACATTTTAACACAGAGGCAAGGTTATCAAGATGGAAAGTAGGTTAGTGATTGTCTAGGGAGAGGGTATGAGAATGGGGATTAATAGGGAATATGCATTAGCGCTGTTATTGATGGTGAGAATGTTCTAAAACTGATTTATAATGATGGTTGCACAATGTGGTAAGTTCACTAAAATAAATAATTCCAAATTCTGCACCCCCCAAAACAAAACAAACAAACAAACAAAACACAGAACATGCCATGATCCATGTGTGAATAGGCTAAATCAGCCTTGTCAAAATTTAGGCGGAAAAACTATTCGGGATAAATTGCAATGTCAAAATACTGTGAAAGAAATCCATTTGTGATGCCATTACAAAGTTAATTGCACTTATAATAAAGCCCAGTATTCAAAACAATGAAATAAAATGGTATTTTAGAGGTATTGGGGTTTTTTTTTTTCTTTTGTCTCTCTCTTTTTTTTTTTATTATTATGTTCAGTTAGCCAACATATAGAGGTATTGGGTTTTGAGGGGTAACTACTGAGGCTTATAACACACATTAAGATGAACAAAGATATTTCTTAGCCAGCACTCTTCCATCCCACAGATCCATAAGTGGCGAGCATTATTTATTTTTATTTTATGTGTAAGGCCAGAAATTTGCTAAGGATCTCACAGGTAGGAAGTGGCAGAGAAAGAAGTCACAGTCTGGCTTTATTTCAAACACCTATGATCTTTCCAGATCATAGTTCAATGAATTACATCTCCAATCAAACACAGCAGAACAAGTTCTTTTTGAAACTACCAGTTTTCTTTTTAATTTTTTATTGTTATGTTAATCCCCATACATTACATCATTAGTTTTTGATGTAGTGTTCCATGATTCATTGTTTGTGCATAACACCCAGTGCTCCATGCAGAACGCGCCCTTTTAATACCCATCACCAGGCTAACCCATTCTCCCACCCCCCTCCCCTCTAGAACCCTCAGTTTGTTTTTCAGAGTCCATCGTCTCTCATGGTTCATCTCCCCCTCCGATTTCCCCCCTTCACTCTTCCCCTCCTGCTATCTTCTTTTTTTTTTTTTCTTAACATATATTGCATTATTTGTGAAACTACTAGTTTTGAAATGGTTCTGTGTTTAGGCAAGGTTAATCATATTATCTAGCCTGAATGGACTAGTTTCCACATTTAAGGGTATAGAACCTCAAAATGTCATTTCATCTCAATGCATGTATAATTATACCAATTTACCACTTTCTTTTTCAAGGTTATACCTCACTTTAATATTTTTTTTAAATCCTTTTGCCCCCAGTTAACTTTTAATATATCACACATGAAGAAAGTGAAAAACAGCCAGCATTTTAACAAAAGTACAAAACACATGCATAGAAGTGGATCGCCAGTATATTAGCTACCCAGAAAATGTTACAACCCATTATGCCACTGAATACATCTGGACCTTTCCACTGTGGATTACTAACATAAGCCGATAAAAATTTTTACGTTAATTTGTACTGTAGCATGCTGTAACCCGAAGATAATCAAAATTACCAAAGTATCAAATGAAGCCTACGTATTTTATTTATGTCATAATTGAATATACAAGCTGTACCTCATTTGTATAAAGTATCCACTAAAGTTCCTTACAGAAATTGTGTAAAAACAATTGGAAGATTCTGACATTTAGTATCATTTGTTAAAGGGATTTATATATGGCTTTTAAAAAAGCATCGCTACCCAATTGTTTCCCAGAAGGATATGACTAATCTTTACTTAAAATAATAGATAGGCAAGATCATATTCAAAGTTACATATGGAGCTAACATTAGAGCCTAGTGACAAGATATCTATTTTGTTTCAAATTTTCCTACGTCAAAAACACAGAAGTAGAGTTAGTATCCTATTTATAATCTTTCCAAAAGTCTGTTATCTTTCCACACCACATATCATTTTTACAAAGAAAGAATTCACCTCCAAGTCATCATACCAATTTACGTCTTAATGGTTCTTCCAACCTTTCGGTGGAAAAAAAATCTCAGGGCCATTATTCTGTTTTGTGGAAGAATGGATTACTTATGTTACTTTATTTTCAGCTTTACTGAAGTATAATTGACAAAACTGGAACATATTTAAGTGTACAACATTATGGTTTGGTGTATGGACACATTGAAAACATTTCCACAATCGAGTTAAATAATATACAGAATGGATTATTTTAAACAATGGTTTTAAAAACTTCTGATTTTTAAATTATAAAACCCAAACAACACGGAAATGATTTAATAACTTTAAGTTAAAAAAAAAACCCTAATATGGTAAAATGCCTCGTTTCTAATGAAAAGCTCCCATACTTTGTAGTTGACCTCTAACCAACATCCACACCCTGATCCTTATGAATTTGAAGTATTTTCTAATATCAGCAGGTTCCATGCAGAATGAGTTCCAAAATGGTTCTTCTGAAATACCTATGTACAAGAATCCTAACTTTGAAAAACACATTACATATTTCAAAGGATGCTAAATAATTTCAAATTGTCAATAATCTAATTATCAGATATGGTTCATATTTCTTCTAGTAAGTATTTAATGAATCTAAATGTAATTATATATTACCATTCCTATTTAAGAATGCCAAAGAAACCATAGCAATTATAATTTTATATAATCAAACCCTTTATTTTGCATAAGAAAATGAATATCCAGAACTGCCAGAAACTTGCCCAAAGTTATTAGTTTTGGCAGTGATTTTTTTTTATTTTTGATTTGACACTAAAAGTACAGGCAACAAATCAAAAAATAAGCAAGTGGAACTAGATCAAACTAAAATGTTTCTTTTTTTTAAGATTATTTATTTATTTGAGAGAGAGCACAAGCAGGGGGTGTGGGGGGAAGGGCAGAGTGAGAGGGAGAAGCAGAATCCCTGCTGAGCAGGGAGCCGGAAGCAGGGCTCGATTCCAGGACCCCGGGATCATGACCTGAGCTGAAGGCAGCCGCTTAACTGACTGAGCCACCCAGGCGCCCCCAAACTAAAATGTTTCTGCATAGCAAAGAAAACAATGAACAAAATGTAAAAGCAATATATGCAGTGGGAGAAAATACTTCCAAAGCCTGTATCTGATAAGGGGTTAATATTCAAAATATGTAAAAACCAAATAACTGGATTAGAAAATAGGCAAAAAACCTGGATAAACATTTCTTCAAAAAAGACACACAAATGGCAACAGGCATATGAAGAGACGCTCAACATAACTAACTGTTAGGGAAAAGCAAATCAAAACCACAATGATGTATTACCTCACACTTATTGGGATGACTAGTATCAAAAAATCCAAAAATAACAAGTGTTAGCAAGGATGTGGAAAAAGGCAACTCATGTTACTCCTTGGTCAGAATATAAATTAGTACAATGAATGGAAAACAGTATCATGATTCCTCAGAAAATCAAAAATAGAACTGCCATTTGATTGAGCAATCCTATTTCTGGGTATACTGAAAGGAAATAAAATCAGTATCTTGAACAGATATTTGCACTCCCATGTTCACTGCAGCCTTATTTAGAGTAGTCAAAGTATGTAAACATGGTAAGTGCCCATCAACAAATGAATGGATAAGAAAATGTGATATCTATACACACATACATACATATAGCCAGTGAAATATTAGCCTTTAAAAGGAAGGAAATCCTGGGGCGCCTGGGTGGCTCAGTCAGTTAAGTGTCTGCCTTCAGCTCAGGTCATGATCTCTGGGTCCTGGGACTGAGCCCCAAGTTGTCGAATCGTTGGGCTCCCTGTTCAGTGGGGAGTCTGCTTCTCCCTCTCTTCCTCTCCCTCTGCCTCCCCTCCCCCCAGCTCTCACACACTCTCTCTCTCAAATAAATACATAAAATCTTAAAAATAAATAAATAAATAAAATAAAAGGAAGGAAATCTTGCATTTTCTGCGACAACACAGTTGAACCTGGAGCACATTATACTAAGTAAAATAAACCAAAGAAAGACAAAAGTTGGGGCGGAGCAAGATGGCGGAGGAGGAGGAGACCTGGATTTCGTCTCCTCTCAGGAATTCAGCTGGATAGGGATCAAACCATTCTGAACACCTACGAACTCAACAGGAGATCGAAGAAAACAATAGCAGCAACTCTCTGCACAGAAAAGCGACCACTTTCTGGAAGGTAGGACGTGCGGAGAAGTGAATCCGAGGGGATATTCGGGAGGACAGACGGTGGGGGAGGGGGCCTCCGTCGGCCGCTTCTGGCAAGTGATAGAGCCACGGAGCACAAAATCGGAACTTTTAGAGTCTGCTCCGCTGAGGGATGTCGCTCCAGGGGCTAAGCAGGAGGGTGGGGATGGTGGTGGTGGTGTGTGGAACCCTTGCGGGACAGCGTGGTCTCAGGACCCTCGGGGTCACAGAAAGACTGGGGGTGCCTGAGTGCGGCAGAGCTGCCAGGTATCGGAGCGGGGAAGCTGGCTGCAGAGACGGAGCGGAGGCGTGGGCTCTCAGCTCGGGGTTGTCATAAACCGTGATCCGCAGCACAGTCGGGCCACTGCTCCTCCAGCAGGGACCCAACAAGCGGCAGATCCGGGGAGACTCACCTTCTTCCCCCGGGAGGAGCGGCGTGGCAGCGCACCACAGGGATCTGCTGGGTTTGGAGACTCCACACGGGGTCAGGTGCCAGAAACAGAAACGCTCGGTCACAGGCCGGGTGAGCACAGAGTGTGGCCGGAGACCGGGGAGACGGGAGTGACTGACGGCTTTCCTCTGGGGGCGAACTGAGCAGCGGAGCCCCGAGGTCTTGGCTCCTTCGGGCGGAGACTGGGAGGCCGCCATTTTCACTCTCTGCCTCCAAAGCTGTAGGGAAAGCTTGCAGGGAACAAAAGCTCCCGAGAGCAAACCCGAGCAGATTACTTAGCCCGGACCAGGCAAGGGCGGGGCAATTCCGCCTCTGGCAAAGACATTTGGGAACCACGGCAACAGGCCCCTCCCCCAGAAGATCAGCGAAAACAGCCAGCCAAGACCAAGTTTACCCATCAATGAGAACGGCAGAACTCCAGTGTTAGGGGAATAATGCACATAGAATCCATGGCTTTCTTACCATGATTCTTTAGTCTTTCACAGTTAATTTATTTTTAACTGTCTTTTTTTTTTTTTAATTTTTCTTTTTCCCTTTTTCAACCAACATCTTAACAATCCCTTTTTTAAAAAACATTTTTCATTTTTAGAGTCATATTCTATCCCTTCATAGTACTTACCCATATTTTTGGCATATATATATAATTTGTTCTCTCTTTAAAATTCTGAGATAGTTTCTTCTAACAGATCAAAATATACCCTAAATCTCTAGTGTATGGTTTTGTTCTACTCTCCTGCCTGATCACATTCCCTCCATTTTTTTAATTTTTTTTTAAATCCTCTTCTTTCTTTTTTCAAGCAACTTCTTATCAATTCCTTTTATAAATTTTTTTATAATTTTCATCTTTACAGTCATATTCCATCCCTTCATCATATCAACCCTTATTTTTGTACATATATAAGTTTTTCTTTCTTTAAAATTTTGGGAGGCACTTTCTTCTAACAGACCAAAATACACCCAAAATCTAGTGTGTGGCACTGATCAATGCACCAGCCTGATCATATTTGATAATATTCTGGTTTTTTTTGTTTTGGTCTGTTTTTGTTTGTTTTTATCTTTTTCTGATTCTTTTTTTCTTTTTCCTTTTTATTTCTTCCCCTTTCTTTTCCCCTGGCTTCAGGTCTTTTCTGATTTTTTAAAGTATATTTTCTGGGGACGTTGTTATCCTTTTAGCATTTTGTTCTCTCATTAATCTATTCTCCTCTGGACAAAATGAAAAGAAGGAAAAAATCACCTCAACAAAAAGAACAAGAGGTAGTACCGACTGCCAGGGACCTACTCAATACGGACATTAGTACGATCTCGGATCTAGAGTTCAGAATCATCACTTTAAAGATATTAGCTGGGCTTGAAAAAAGCATGGAAGTTATTAGAGAAACCTTTCTGGAGAAATAAAAGAACTAAAATCTAAGCAAGTCGAAATCAAAAAGGCTATTAAAGAGGGGCAATAAAAAATGCGGGTGCTAACTGCTAGGATAAATGAGGCAGAAGAGTGAATCAGTGATATAGAAGACCAAATAATGGAAAATAAAGAAGCTGAGAAAGAGAGAGATAAACTACTACTGGATCACGAGGGCAGAATTCGAGAGAGAAGCGATACCATAAGACGAAACAACATTAGAATAATTGGGATCCCAGAAGAAGAAGAAAGAGAGAGCGGGGCAGAAGGTATATTGGAGAAAATTATAGCAGAGAACTTCCCTAATTTGGGGAAGGAAACAGGCATCAAAATCCAGGAAGCACAGAGAACCCCTCTCAAAATTAATAAAAATAGGTCAACACCCCGACATCTAATAGTAAAACTTACAAGTCTCACAGACAAAGAGAAAATCCTGACAGCAGCTCGGGAGAAGAGATCAGTAATCTACAATGGTAGAAACATTAGACTGGCAACAGACCTATCCACAGAGACCTGGCAGGCCAGAAAGGACTGGCATGATATATTCAGAGCACTAAATGAGAAAAATATGCAGCCAAGAATACTATATCCAGCCAGGCTGTCACTGAAAATAGAAGGAGAGATAAAAAGCTTCCAGGACAAACAAAAACTAAAGGAATTTGCAAACACGAAACCAGCCCTACAAGAAATATTGAAAGGGGTCCTCTAAGCAAAGAGAGAGCCTAAAAGCAACATAGACCAGAAAGGAACACAGACAATATACAGTAACAGTCACCTTACAGGCAATACAATGGCACTAAATTCGTATCTTTCAATAGTTACCCTGAATGTAAATGGGCTAAATGCCCCAATCAAAAGACACAGGCTATCAGATTGGATAAAAAAAAAAAAGACCCATCGATATGCTGTCTGCAAGAGACTCATTTTAGACCCAAAGACACCCCCAGATGGAAAGTGAGGGGGCGGAAAGCCATTTACCATGCTAATGGACACCAAAAGAAAGCTGGGGTGGCAATCCTTATATCAGACAAATTAGATTTTAAACCAAAGACTGTAATAACAGATGAGGAAGGACACTATATCATTCTTAAAGGGTCTATCCAACAAGAAGATCTAACAATTGTAAATATCTATGCCCCTAACATGGGAGCAGCCAATTATATAAGGCAATTAATAACAAAAGCAAAGAAACACATCAACAACAATACAATAATAGTGGGGGACTTTAACACCCCCCTCACTGAAATGGACAGATCATCTAAGCAAAAGATCAACAAGGAAATAAAGACTTTATTTATTTATTTTTTTTTAAAGATTTTATTTATTTATTTGAGAGAGAGAGAATGAGAGACAGAGAGCACGAGAGGGAAGAGGATCAGAGGGAGAAGCAGACCCCCCGCCGAGCAGGGAGCCTGATGTGGGACTCGATCCTGGGACTCCAGGATCATGACCTGAGCTGAAGGCAGTCGCTTAACCAACTGAGCCGCCCAGGCGCCCGGAAATAAAGACTTTAAATGACACACTGGACCAAATGGACTTCACAGACATATTCAGAACATTCCATCACAAAGCAACGGAATACACATTCTTCTCTAGTGCCCACGGAACATTCTCCGGAACAGATCACATCCTAGGTCATAAATCAGGTCTCAACCGGTACCAAAAGATTGGGATCATTCCCTGCCTATTTTCAGACCACAATGCTTTGAAACTAGAACTCAATCACAAGAGGAAAGTCCGAAAGAACTCAAATACATGGAGGCTAAAGAGCATCCTACTGAAGAATGAATGGGTCAACCAGGAAATTAAAGAAGAATTAAAAAAATTCATGGAAACCAATGAAAATGAAAACACAACTATTCAAAATCTTTGGGATACAGCAAAGGCAGTCCTAAGAGGAAAGTATATAGCAATACAAGCCTTTCTCAAGAAACAAGAAAGGTCTCAAGTACACAACCTAACCCTACACCTAAAGGAGCTGGAGAAAGAACAGCAAATAAAGCCTAAACCCAGCAGGAGAAGAGAAATAATCAAGATCAGAGCAGAAATCAATGAAATAGAAACCAAAAGAACAGTAGAACAGATCAACGAAACTAGGAGCTGGTTCTTTGAAAGAATTAACAAGATTGATAAACCCCTGGCCAGACTTATCAAAAAGAAAAGAGAAATGACCCAAATCAACAAAATCATGAATGAAAGAGGAGAGATCACAACCAACACCAAAGAAATACAAACAATTATAAGAACATATTATGAGCAACTCTATGCCAGCAAATTAGATACCCTGGAAGAAATGGATGCATTCCTAGAGATGTATCAACTACCAAAACTGAACCAGGAAGAAATAGAAAACCTGAACAGACCTATAACCACTAAGGAAATTGAAGCAGTCATCAAAAATCTCCCAAAACACAAAAACCCAGGGCCAGATGGCTCCCCAGGGGAATTTTACCATACATTTAAAGAAGAATTAATACCTATTCTGAAACTGTTCCAAAAAATAGAAATGGAAGGAAAACTTCCAAACTCGTTTTATGAGGCCAATTTACCTTGATCCCAATACCAGACAAAGACCCCATCAAAAAGGAGAATTACAGACCACTATCCCTGATGAACATGGATGCAAAAATTCTCACCAAAATACTAGCCAGTAGGATCCAACAGTACATTAAAAGGATTATTCACCACGACCAAGTGGGATTTATCCCTGGGTTGCAAGGTTTGTTCAACATCCAAAAATCAATCAACGTGATACAATACATTAACAAAAGAAAGAACAAGAATCATATGATCCTCTCAATAGATGCAGAAAAAGCATCTGACAAAGTACAGCATCCTTTCTTGATCAAAACTCTTCAGAGTATAGGGATAGAGGGTACAGACCTCAATATCATAAAAGTCATTTATGAAAAACCTACAGCGAATATCATTCTCAATGGGGAAAAACTGAGAGCTTTCCCCCTAAGGTCAGGAACGCGGCAGGGAGGTCCACTATCACCACTGCTATTCAACATAGTATTAGAAGTCCTAGCCACAGCAATCAGACAACAAAAAGAAATCAAAGGCATCCAAATCGGCAAAGAAGAAGTCAAACTCTCACTCTTTGCAGATGATATGATACTTTATGTGACCCAAAAGACTCCACCCCAAAACTGCTAGAACTCATACAGGAATTCAGTCAAGTGGCAGGATATAAAATCAATGCACAGAAATCAGTGGCATTCCTATACACCAACAACAAGACAGAAGAAAGAGAAATTAAGGTGTCAATCCCATTTACAATTGCACCCAAAACCATAAGATACCTAGGAATAAATCTATCCAAAGAGGCAAAGGATCTGTACTCAGAAAACTATAAAATACTCATGAAAAAAATTGAGGAAGACACAGAGAAATGGAAAAACGTTCCATGCTCATGGATTGGAAGAACAAATATTGTGAAGATGTCAATGCTACCTAGAGCAATCTACACATTCAATGCAATCCCCATCAAAATACCATCCACTTTTTTCAAAGAAATGGAACAAATAATCCTAAAATCTGTATGGAACCGGAAAAGACCCTGAATAGCCAGGGGAATGTTGAAAAAGAAAAGCAAAGCTGGCGGCATCACAATTCTGGACTTCCAGTTCTACTACGAAGCTGTCATCATCAAGACAGTACGGTACTGGCACAAAAACAGACACATAGATCAATGGAAAAGAATAGAGAGCCCAGAAATGGACCCTCAACTCTATGGTCAACTATCTTCGACAAAGCAGGAAAGAATGTCCAATGGAAAAAAGACAGTCTCTTCAACAAATGGTGTTGGGAAAATTGGACAGCCACATGCAGAAGAATGAAACTGGACCATTTCCTTACACCACACACAAAAATAGATTCCAAATGGTTGAAAGACCTCAATGTGAGACAGGAGTCCATCCAAATCCTAAAGGAGAACACAGGCAGCAATCTCTTTGACCTCAGCCGCAGCAACTTCTTCCTAGAAACATCGCCAAAGGCAAGGGAAGCAAGGGCAAAAATGAACTATTGGGACTTCATCAAGATAAAAAGCTTTTGCACAGCAAAAGAAACAGTCAAGAAAACCAAAAGACAACCGACAGAATGGGAGAAGATATTTGCAATGACATATCAGATAAAGGTCTAGTATCCAAAGTCTATAAAGAACTTATCAAACTCAACACCCCATGAATAAAGAACCCAATCAAGAAATAGGCAGAAGACATGAACAGACATTTTTCCAAAGAAGACATCCAAATCGCCAACAGACACATGAAAAAGTGCTCAACATCGCTCGGCATCAGGGAAATCCAAAGCAAAACCTCAATGAGATACCACCTCACACCAGTCAGAATGGCTAAAATTAACAAGTCAGGAAACGACAGATGTTGGCGGGGATGCGGAGAAAGGGGAACCCTCCTACACTGTTGGTGGGAATGCAAGCTGGTGCAGCCACTCTGGAAAACAGTATGGAGGTTCCTCAAAAAGTTGAAAATAGAGCTACCGTACGATCCAGCAATTGCACTACTGGGTATTTACCCCAAAGATACAAATGTAGGGATCCGAAGGGGTTCGTGTACCCCAATGTTTATAGCAGCAGTGTCCACAATAGCCAAACTGTGGAAAGAGCCAAGATGTCCATCGACAGATGAATGGATAAAGAAGATGTGGTATATATCTACAATGGAATATTATGCAGCCATCAAAAGGAATGAGATCTTGCCATTTGCAACGATGTGGATGGAACTGGAGGGTGTTATGCTGAGCGAAATAAGTCAATCAGAGAAAGACATGTATCATATGACCTCACTGATATGAGGAATTCTTAATCTCAGGAAAGAAACAGGGTTGCTGGAGTCGGGGGTGGGGTGGGAGGGATGGGGTGCCTGAGTGATGGACACTGGGGAGGGTATGTGCTATGGTGAGCGCTGTGAATTGTGCAAGACTGTTGAATCACAGATCTGTACCTCTGAAACAAATAATGCAGTATATGTTAAGAAAAAAAAAAAAGAAGAAGAATGTAGCAGGAGGGGAAGAATGAAGGGGGGAAATCGGAGGGGGAGATGAATCATGAGACATGATGGACTCTGAAAAACAAACTGAGGGTTCTAGAGGGGAGGGGTTTGGAGGATGGGTTATCCTGGTGATGGGTATTAAAGAGGGCACGTTCTGCATGGAGCACTGTGTTATGCACAAACAATGAATCATGGAACACTACATCAAAAACTTATTATGTAATATATGGTGATTAACATAACAATACAAAAGAAATAAGCCGTGGGCAATACAAAAAAAAAAAAAAAGAAAGACAAAATCTACATAACCTCACTTACATATGGATTTTAAAAAAAAATAAAAGAAAAGAAGGGTGGTTAACAGGAGCTGGAGGCTTGAAAAAAGGCAGATGTTGGTCAGACAGTATAAACGTCTAGTTATTTTATAAAGATGTTCTAGAGACCGAAAGTAGAGTATCAGGACTATAGTTAATAAAAATGTCCTGTGTACTTAAAATTTGCTGACATTGATCTTAAGTGTTCTCACCATACATACACAAAGGGGTATCCAATGAGGTGATGGATATGTTAATCAGCTTAAGTGTGGTAATCATTTCACAATGTGTATATGTATCAAAACATCACATTGTACACCTTATATATGCAATTTTATTTGTCAGGCATACCTCAATAAAGCTAGTGGGGAAAAAAAAAATGACAGGGTCAATTATTTGGAGCCAGGTGTCCTGAAACCCAGTCCTTGTTTCTTTTCATCATATCAGGGTAACAGTAATGATAATGTAAAGCAATTTGCAAAAAATAAAAGCACAGATACAATAAAATCAATCAAATATCATGTAAGTAGAATAAAACAGTGTAAGGAGGGATTGGGAAGTACGTACGTATTATATAGATATATGCATGTATATACCCAGAACTACACAGGCTCTGGGTGAGCTGTTTACTCAATCTTCTCTTTGGCCTTCAAAACACATGCTTTTTTATATGCTCTAGGAGGAGACGCGGAAATGGAAATTAAGACACATTTCTATGTTATGCCATTTAAAATGGATTTCCATTTTAGAAGACTCTGAGTTGTACAATGGTATTGGTGAAAAGTTGGGTGATTATATTCAAAGAATACGACTTGGCTGACATACAATTCCTGCCCATGGAAGCAAGAGGTCACCATTTAAAAAAGGAAAATCAATTTTCTAGATGGAAACACAATTGTGACAATGGTCAGAATTACATTTCAGAAGCTAAAATTTCACCATCCCACATAGGGAAAAAAGTGACTGAGAAATTCAAATTGATAAAACCTTAAAAGGTTACCTGCCAGATTACATCTATAATTTGGGAAATCCAGGAAGTTATTCATTTTATAGATAAACGTTAGGAACGTTTGTGGGCTGAAGATTTACGTCTCCATCAAATTCATATATTGAAGCCTGAACTCCAATATGACGATATTTGGAGTGGAGCCTTTGGGAAGTAATTAGGTTTAGATGATCTCTTACTAAAATCAAGCTATGATACATAGGAAGTAGCATCTAACTGACCATTTAGTAACCCCACCAAACTTTAAACAAAGTGTAATGAGATTGGTTCTTAGGACATATATACTATATTTTAGTTATCACTGCACTTTCTAATGGCCTCAGATCATGGTTTAACAATAAGTCTACACAGAATTTTGTAAGAATAAAAATCTATGTATGCATCTCACGTGATATCTTATTTTTTTGCTAAAGGAGAAAAAATGATTTACCCCTTGGGAATCTGTTATCTTCTTCATGCTTTGTGGCATCTGAAAACATTGTGGAAAAAGTACAAAAACAAGGCAGAAGAACTAGACTATATTTTTAGGCACATTAACTAAACAAATTTGTCTTGGACCAACCAGCTGAAATCTCTGCACTATCTATAGAGGGAGAGAAGTAGTCTGAGTTCAGAGTCACCTGGTCCATTCTCTGCACTGTGAGAGCCCAGAGGGCTGGACGTATTTAGTCGAGACGATGAAGCTGATTAGTTGAGGAGGCAGGCTCACAACTGAGATTTCCTTATCTGAATTCTAATCTGGCATTCACCATCAACATGCAGTGGCAGGCTTTGAAAACCAAAGAGAAATTAGTGCTAAAGAACTTCCTAAGGCATGGCAGGCAATGGAAATGAAAGCTAAGGTTACAATGATAATTTCTTTAAGATTCTTCTGCAAAATTTACATTACCCTAAGATCCAATCTGTCTACACTGAGAAAGTTGCAGAAGAAATTTGCACACGGATTATTTCTACAAGGATAGCCCAAGATCAAGAAACATGGTTTAGTTTGTATATAAAAAAATACTAGTTTCTGAATGACAAGAATTTCCTAAAATTATTTCTAATTAAAAAAACCCTAAAGCACCAATTTTTCAGAATGAGCCATTGCTAGCTATTCCAAATCCACATCCAAATGGAAAATAGATTTCTTATTTGCAAGTTCATCTTAAGTGATATAAATGACATGGATTCTGAGTGGTATAAAGATAAATTTTGTGTTTAAGTACATGCCTTAAAATTTCCGGTTGACTTCAGCCATATTACAAATGTCAACACCACTGCCCAAAATAATACATATACCTTATTGTCTTGGTTCTCTTTATAATTCTTTGGTATTTTACAGGCCATATTAATGTTACACCCAGCGACTATATCAATAAGAAAGAATAAAGCATCCAGTTCCCAATGCAGTCACTTGAAGGAATATAATGACACTGAGAGAAGAAGTGTTTACCATTAGTCCCCATTGACATTTTCAGTCACATAATGACAGGAGCTACTAGAAGCCTGTAAAAGACACAAACTGAATTTCTAATCAGTATAAATTTCAGAGGCTCATGAGGTCTTTTTGAAATGATCTACCTATTGCATTATAGTCTGCTGCTACTGTGAAAACCACATGTCATTTGGAGTCCCCAAATGCCATAGGTGGTTATGAATTCAGATCTAAGAGGATGCCTGAGACCCACTTTTGTTTATGGCTCCATCGGCAAGAAAGTTCTCCTTTGGTTCTGCATGAGTAAGTAAATCCAACAGATATTCTGGATATCCTGCACCAAACCCCTTGTTGGACACAGTCATTCCTCTGATCAAATATATCTGAATATTTATTATGTACATAAGGCATGAGGCTAGCACAAGAGAATCTGTTCTACCAAGTCAGAGAATGCACTAGTACCTTCCCTCTGGTGAGCCAAGCAGCCCTTCCAGTATGGCTAATGCCTTTCCATATACTCCTTCACAGACATTAATTCCACATCAACAGCAATTTCTCTTATCTATTTATCATATTCTACCTTTACGTGAATGCATAGGTCTTACTTGTTGACCATGTGAATCTAAAGTGAAATTAAACAGCCAAAAGACACACAGCTTAGTTGGTCAAGCAGACAGCACTTCAACCCAAGATTATCTGACTCTATAAGTCATGCATTCATTCAGCTTCCTTTTGGAAAGAGGAAACACAGTCTGGAGGGCTGGTAAAGAACAATGAAGATATTGAAATAATCAGGGCATCTGCCAAGTTCTGTCCTGCCCTTCTTCAGGTTATACTGCATAAAAATAAAGGTGACCCTTGAACAATGGGGGAGTTGGGGTGCTAACCCCATGCAGTCAAAAATATTCATATTACTTTTGACATCCCAGAACTTCACTACTAATAGCCTATTGTTGACAAGGAGACTTACCAGTAACATAAACGGCCGATTAATACATATTTTGTACGTTATATGTATTATAAACTCTATTCTTACAATAGAGGAAGGCAGAGAAAAGAGAATGTTATTAAGAAAATCATAAAGAAGAACCAAATTTCCCACTCAAATCAAAGTAAATAATTTAAACATGGAACTAAATAAAGAAGAAAAACACATTTACAGTACAGTGCTGTTATTTATCAGAAAAAAAAAAAAACACCTAGTCCAAACCGGTGTTTTTCAAGGTCAGTTGTAATATTAACCAAAAGGAAGAAAAGTAATGAGGGTCATGAAGAATTAGGACAAATAATGGAGGAATACCTATGATTGAGGAATTGTGCCGGGTACATACACAAGTATTAACTCAATTAATCTTAATATTGTTCCTATTTCCACACATGGAGAAATCACCTTCTCAAGAGCAGCACCAGGATGTAAATCTAGGCCTATTAGATTCAAACACGATGCATTTTCAAATAGTTGCGTTTGCTGTATACACTGAGGTGTGCTTGCTCCTTCTGGTAGACCTGTCAACACAAGGGATGCGGGAGCACTTCTCCCTCTTGTCAGAGTGGAAGAAAAGTGTAAGTGCTTTCTAAAATTTCCTTATTTCATCTTCATTCCCCACCAAACCCAGAACCGTCCTCTAGCATGTGCCTGTGAAAGAATCAAACCCACCAGCTGCTACTTACTTTTTCATTTTCTTAGTTTTTCTTTCCCATCATCAGGGTGGTCAAATCATGTCATTCTACCAAACCTCTTTGAAAACTTAAGAGGTGAGCTATTCAAACCTAATGACCAACTCTATTATATCTCGAGAAATTCTAGAATGTCTTGAGTTTCATGGTCAGAGTCGGTATTTAGCAGGAAAAGAAGACTGCGTTCTTGAAGATCCTCTTCTAGTGATAATGACACACGGGTGCCGTGGACTATCCTCTTCATACCTCATTTCCTGGGAACATTTTTAGGAACGGCATTCTCTCTGCCCAGCATAGGCATGCTTCCTCTCATTAGCTGGTTCACTTGGACTCATTTTGCAGTTTCTTCTCACAGCAAAGTTTGCTCTTATTTTCCCAACCTTTGCCAAATCCCCCTGATCATCATCCTTTACAGGACTGATGAGTGCTACATAATATTCATTTTTATGAGCGATTATATAATTCTAGTCCTAGGAGAGGAATATAAACTACAGGAAGACAGGGATTTATCTGCTTTTATTCAATACTGTCTCTCCAAATGCCTAGCAACATTCTGATGTGGAGTAGGTGCTCCATAAGTATTTTTGAATTGATTAATTTGCAAATTAATCACCTAGGGTTAAGGCTGGACAAACATGTAGCCACGGAACACAGCAAAGTCTACCAGATTTGAAACTTAGTTAATTGGGCCAATGTCCAATCCATGGCTGTGTTAGCCATGATCTGCCTTGGCTCCTGAGTCCTTACTGATATGTCATTTTTCTCAATACCAAGAATACAAAGGTATATTTTAAGGAATCAATGAGTAAGTATTCAGAATCTTCCAACACATGAGAATGCTAGAGAAGTACAAAGAAATACAGATCGCGCTTCCTCTTCTTAAAAAATTCGTAATGTAGTTGACTAATAGGTTGAGAGAAATCTGAGGAAGTGAAAAAGTAGCAGCATTAACTCAAGGGTAACCAAGAGGGAGGTCACTGAAGGCCAGGAGAATGAGAGATGCCTCAGAGCAGACTAGGGGCATAGAACCCAATGCTCAACCTGAAATACACAGGAGGGAGATGAAGAGGAGGTGCTTTCAGGGAGAACATTAGCTATTCTAAAGAAAGGGAAGGAAGCCTGCTTGACTCCTGCAGAGGTGGAAAAATAGTAACAGTATTTCCATTAAGTAGGGAGACCAGAGAATAAAGAAGCCTGAGACTTCAGGTGATGGGGGATACCACAATGAGCCATTTCCAATTCTTCTTATTTTTTATTTTTATTTTTATTATTTTTTATTATTTTTATTTTTATTTTTTTATTTTATTTTTTTTAATTTTGTTGGACCCATACTGTTTTCTTAGCTTTTTTTTTTTGTAGTTTTTAATTTTATTATGTTATGTTAGTCACCATACAATACATCATTAGTTTTTAATGTAGTGATCCACGATCCATTGTTTTTGTATAACACCCAGTGCTCCATGCAGTACGTGCCCTCCTTAATACCCATCACCGGGCTAACCCATCCCCCCACCCCCCTCCCCTCTAAAACCCTGTTTGTTTCTCAGGTCCATAGTCTCTCATGGTTCATCTCTCCCTCCAATTCCCCCCGCCCATTTTTCCCTTCCTTCTCCTAATGTCCTCCATGTTATTCCTTATGTTCCACAAATAATTGAAACCATATGATAATTGACTTTCTCTGCTTGACTTATTTCACTTAGCATAATCTCCTCCAGTCCCATCCATGTTGATGTAAAAGTTGGGTATTCATCTTTTCTGATGGGTGAGTAATATTCCATTGTGTATATGGACCACATCTTCTTTATCCATTCATCTGTTGAAGGGCATCTCGGCTCTTCCCACAGTTTGGCTATTGCGGACATTGCTGCTATGAACATTGGGGTGCATATGGCCCTTCTTTTCACTACATCTGTGTCTTTGGGGTAAATACCCAGGAGTGCGATTGCTGGGTCATAGGGTAGCTCTATTTTTAAATTTTTGAGGCACCTCCACACTGTTTTCCAAAGTGGCTGTACCAACTTGCATTCCCACCAACAGTGTAAGAGGGTTCCCCTTTCTCCACAACCTCTCCAACATTTGTTATTTCTTTCCCTGTCCATTTTTGCCATTCTAAGTGGTGTAAGGTGGTATCTCAGTGTGGTTTTGATTTGGATTTCCCTGATGGCTAATGATGATGAACATTTTTTTCATGTGTCTGTTAGCCATTTGTATGTCTTCCTCAGAGAAGTGTCTGTTCATCTCTTCTGCCGACTTTTTGACTTGATTATTTGTTTTTTGGGTGTTGAGTTTGAGAAGTTCTTTATAGATTTTGGATACCAGCCCTTTATCTGTAGTGTCATTTGCAAATACCTTCTCCCATTCTGTGGGTTGCCTCTTTGTTTTGTTGACTGTTTAGTTTGCTGTGCAGAAGCTTTTTATCTTGATGAAGTCCCAAAAGTTCATTTTTGCTTTTGTTTCAGTAGCCTTTGGAGATGTATCTTGAAAGAAGTTTCTGTGGGCAACGTCAAAGAGGTTACTGCCTATGTTCTCCTCTAGGATTTTGATGGATTCCTGTCTCACATTGAGGTCTTTCATCCATTTTGAGTTTATCTTTGTGAATGGTGTTAGAGAATGGTCGAGTTTCATTCTTCTGCATGTGGCTGTCCAATTTTCCCAGCACCATTTATTGAAGAGACTGTCTCTTTTCCATTGCATGTTTTTTCCTGCTTTGTCAAAGATTATTTGACCATAGAGTTGAGGGTCCATATCTGGGTTCTCTGTTCTGTTCCATTGGTCTGTATGTCTGTTTTTGTGCCAGTACCATGCGGTCTTGGTGATCACTGCTTTGTAGTATAGCTTGAAATCGGGCAACGTGATGCCCCCAGCTTTGTTTTTCTTTTTCAACATCTCCTTGGCGATTTGGGGTCTTTTCTAACTCCATTCAAATTTTAGGATTGTTTGTTCCAGCACTTTGAAAAATGTCATTGGAATTTTGATCAGGATGGTATTGAAGGTATAGATTGCTCTGGGTAGCATAGACATTTTAACAATGTTTATTCTTCTGATCCATGAGCATGGAATATTTTTCCATCTTTTTATGTCTTCTTCAATTTCTTTCATGAGTGTTTTATAGTTCCTAGAGTATAGATCCTTTACCTCTTTGGTTAGGTTTATTCCGAGGTATCTTATGGTTTTTGGTGCTATTGTAAATGGAATCGTTTCTTTAATTTCTCTTTCTACAGTTGCGTTGTTAGTGTATAAGAAAGCAACTGATTTCTGTGCATTGATTTCGTATCCTGCCACATTACTGAATTGCTGGATGAGTTCTAGTAATTTGGGGGTGGAGTCTTTTGGGTTTTCCACATAAAGTATCATGTCGTCTGCGAAAAGAGAGAGTTTGACTTCTTCTTTGCCAATTTGAATACCTTTTATTTCTTTTTGTTGTCTGATTGCTGTTGCTAGGACTTCTAGTACTATGTTGAACAACAGTGGTGAGAGTGGGCACCCTTGACGTTCCTGATCTTAAGGGAAAGGCTCTCAGCTTTTCCCCACTGAGGATGATATTTGCTGTGGGTTTTTCATAGATGGATTTTATGAGCTTGAGGAATGTTCCCTCTATCCCTATACTCTGGAGAGTTTTAATCAGGAAAGGATGTTGCATTTTGTCAAATGCTTTTTCTGCATCAATTGAGAGGACCATATGGCTCTTCTCCCTCCTCTTATTAATGTGTTCTATCACATTGATTGATTTGCGAATGTTGAACCACCCTTGCATCCCAGGGATAAATCCCACTTGGTCGTGGTGGATGATCCTTTTAATGTATTGTTGGATCCTATTAGCTAGGATTTTGTTGAGGATTTTGGAATCCATATTCATCAGGGATATTGGTCTGAAATTCTCCTTTTTGATGGGGTCTTTGCCTGGTTTGGGGATTAAGGTAATGCTGGCCTCATAGAATGAGTTTGGAAGTTTTCCTTCTGTTTCTATTTTTTGAATCAGCTTCAGTAGAATAGGTATTATTTCTTCTTTGAATGTTTGGTAGAATTCCCCAGGGAATCCATCAGGCCCCGGTCTCTTGTTTTTTGGGAGGTTTTTGATCACTGCTTCAATCTCGTTACTGGTTATTGGCCTACTCAGGTTGTCAATTTCTTCCTGTTTCAGTCTTGGCAGCTTATAGGTTTCCAGGAAGGCCTCCATTTCATCCAGATTGCTCAGTTTTTTGGCATATAGTTGTTGATAATAATTTCTAATAATCGTTTCTATTTCCTTGGTGTTAGTCGTGATCTCTCCCCTTTCATTCATAATTTTATTAATTTGGGTCCTTTCTCTCTTCTTTTGGATAAATCTGGCCAGTGGTTTATCAATCTTATTAATTCTTTCAAAGAACCAACTTCTAGTTTCATTGATCTGACCTACTGTGTTTCTGGTTTCTAATTCATTTATTTCTGCTCTAATTTTAATTATTTCTCTTCTAATGCGTGGCTTAGGCGTCGTTTGTTGCTTTTTCTCTAGTTCTTTAAGGTGTAGAGTTAGTTGGTGAATTCGGGATTTTTCTATTTTTTTGAGTGAGGCTTGGATAGCTATGTATTTCCCCCTTAAGACCGCCTTTGCAGTATCCCATAGGTTTTGGACCGATGTGTTTTCATTTTCATTGATTTCCATGAATTGTTTAAGTTCTTCTCTGATTTCCTGGTTGACCCAAACATTCTTGAGCAGAGTGGTCTTTAGCTTCCAAGTGTTTGAATTTCTGCCAAATTTTTTCTTGTGATTGAGTTCCAGTTTTAGAGCATTGTGGTCTGAGAATATGCAGGGAATAATCTCAATCTTTTGGTATCGGTTGAGACCTGATTTGTGACCCAGTATGTGGTCTATTCTGGAGAAAGTTCCATGTGCGATCGAGAAGAATGAGTATTCTGTTGTTTTAGGGTGGAATGTTCTGTAAATATCTATGAGGTCCATCTGGTCCAATGTATCATTCAAAGCTCTTGTTTCCTTGTTGATTTTCCACTTAGATGATCTGTCCATTGCTGAGAGTGGAGTATTGAGGTCTCCTACAATTAACGTATTGTTATCAATATGACTCTTTATTTTGGTGAACAGTTGGCTTATGTAGATGGCTGCTCCCATGTTGGGGGCATAGATATTTACAATTGTTAGATCTTCTTGTTGGATAGACCCTTTAAGAATGATATAGTGTCCTTCTATGTCTCTTATTACAGACTTCAGTTTAAAATCTAATTTGTCTGATATAAGAATTGCTACCCCAGCTTTCTTTTGAGGTCCGCTGGCATGGAAGATAGATCTCCATCCCTTCACTTTCAGTCTGGATGTATCTTTAGGTTCAAAATGAGTCTCTTGTAGACAGCATATGGATGGGTCCTGTCTTTTTTATCCAATCTGCAACCCTGTGCCATTTTATGGGAGCGTTTAGGCCATTCGCGTTGAGAGTGATTATTGAAAGATATGAATTAATTGTCATCATGTTGCCTGTGAAGACGTTGTTTTTATAGACTGTCCCTGTAAATTTCTGTTGTAGATCACTCTTGGGGTCTTTCTCCTTTTATAGAACCCCCCTTAATATTTCTTGCAGGGACGGCTTAGTGGTCACATATTCTTTCTACTTCTGCTGGTCGTGGAAGCTCTGCATCTCTCCATCCATTCTAAATGAAAGCCTTGCCGGATAAAGTATTCTTGGCTGCATGTTCTTCTCATTTAGTACCCTGAATATGTCTTGCCAGGCCTTTCTGGCTTGCCAGGTCTCTGTGGATAGGTCTGACGTTATTCTGATGTTCCTCCCTCTGTACGTAAGGGATCTCTTCCCCCGACTGCCCTTAAGATGGTTTCCTTGGTTCTAAGATTTGCAAGTTTTACTATGACATGCCGGGGTGCTGGCCTGTTTTCCTTGATCTTGGGAGGGGTCCTCTCTGCCTCTAGGACTCGAATGTTTGTTTCATTCCCCAGATTAGGGAAGTTTTCAGCTACAATTTGCTCAAATACATCTTCTAGTCCTCTCTCTCTGTCCACTCCCTCCGGGATTCCAATGATTCTGACATTGGAACACCTCATGGTGTCACTTATTTCTCTGATTCTATTCTCATGGATTCTGAGTTGTTTTTCCCTGGCCTCCTCTTTTTCCTTTTTATCTATTATACTGTCTTCCAGATCGCTTATTCTCTCTTCTGTCTCAGTTACCCTAGCTGTTAGATTATCTAGATTGGATTGGATCTCATTGATAGCATTTTTAAGTTCTGCCAATTCACCTTTCATTTCTGCCCTTAGAGACTCTATGTTGCCGTTAATTGATTTCTCCACTCTAGCCATTGTCTTCACAATTGCTAGCCTGAATTCCATCTCCGACATCTTGGTTATATCTGCATCCATTTGTAAATCTGCAGCATAAGTCATAATCTCTGAGTCTTTTCTGTTTTGGGGGCTCCTCCTCCTAGTCATTCTGTTGATGGGTATTTGAGGGAAGGTATAGAGTCCAAATTATTGACCAGAACCCAAGCAAGATGCACCTGTTTTCTTGGGACCTTAGGGTTGCTGGCCTCTTGTTTTCCCAGCCTGTCTTCTGTGGGAGGGGCTGGCCACACTGTTACTCAGGCAACCCTGTTTGGGCGGAGTTGCCCTGCGCCCCTGTGGTGGGGGATGGGCTCAGTGGGAATCAGTCTTTGGGGCTTTTGTTCTCTGGTGGCTTTCCCTGGAGGCTTTCCGCGTCTCTTCCGTGAGTCAGAGCAGAAGAGACCGTTTCCAAACCTCTGCCTCAGAGCAGAGAGACGGCAGTCTGTTCTTCAGTGAGCTCTCCAGGCCACACTGTCTCCGTTTCTGTCCGTGCTCCTATAAACTGCAGCGGCCTGGGTTGTGCGCCCCTCCGCAGCGCTCCCAGTCCTGCCTCCAGGTCGGGGCACGTCTCTGCCCTTTGTGCCTCTAAAACCGCCAGCCGCTCCCAGTTCGCGCGCGCGTGATTCCGCCACTCGGGGTTTCCACCCCGGGGACTGCAGTCCACCGGCGGGACCCCGGTGCACCGGGTTTCTGTCTCGGAGGCTGCAGTTCGCGTATGCGCGACCGTCGCTCTGGTTTCTGTTGGGGGGGCTGTGGTTCGCGTGCGCGCGACCCCGCCAGTCTGGTTTTCCACCCAGGGGGCTGTCCTAAAGTCCTTTCCTGACGCTACCGGTCTGCGAGTCTGTGCCCCGTCCCCAGCGCACGAGGCTGTCACTCACCGGCGGTGTAGGATCCCCACGTCCAGGCACCCTCCCGCTGCCGTTTATCCTCCGATATCTGCCCGCAGAATCACGGCTCTCCGCTTCGAACCTCAAAACCAACTGCCTGTGATATTCTGTTTGTAGAGATCCAGATCTTCTTACATCTGGGGCTGGTTTCGCGGGTGCTCAGAGTGGTCTGGTAGTTATCCAGCTCAATTCCGGGGGCCAGTTGAAATAGGGTCCCCTACTCTTCCGCCATCTTTCCCCCCTCTATTATTTTTATTTTTATGTTCAATTAGCCAGCATATAATTCTTAACTGTGGAAAGACATGCTGGAATTTATGGGAAGATTATTCTATCAAGTTTATTTTTCAAGGAATAAAAGTAGAACAACATGCAAGTGTAGGCAATTGGAGGTTGGGGAAAAGTCAATACACTCTTCTAGAATGGTAACAAATGTGTATATAGGTGTACATGTGCCCGTGGGCACACACACGCATGTGTGTGTGTATGTGTGTGTGTGTGTGTGTATGGATAGAGGACTTATTTTTTTTTTCTTTGTTTTTTTAACATCAAGTCTCCATGTTTTCAGCACTCAGATATCAGTACATTTAAACTCGGTTCAGTGCACTGAAATCTAATTTGTGGACTCTCACCAAAAGCAGAGAGCATGGCAGTCATGCAGCGGTTTCTATTGCTGTCTGGGTCCTAATTCTTTAGTTATCTCTTGGCCAATGGCAAGTCAGATGCCACCACAGTGTGATATTACATCACATGGAAAGATGACATGTGTCAAGCCCTCACTTGTTCCCAGCTATACTGATAAAAGATAATTCCAGGACAACAGCAAAAGAAAAAGCAGAATGCTTGAAGGTCAATTATCACATTTGACCCTTTAAATTGAAGATTCTCTGTCAACCAGCCAGAGCACGGATGGTCTAAAATGACTGACCTGTTATTTTTCTATAGACTTCACAATTTTTCTCTAAAACTGCCCACTTCAACTCAAGTGACACATTCTCCTTTGACCAGCAATGAAAACTGCACAGTACTCTATATATTTTCTCCTTATCATGGACTATTTTAAAGACTGTTTTTTCCTGTTTATTGTTAACTGTTTAAATTTCCAAGCCCCCTTCACTGAATTTGCTTTAAAAGCTATAACTGAGGGCTGGCTAAATTTTAAAGAGAAAATTGTAAAAGAGGTGAACTTAATAGAAACAAAAGAAAACACTCATGTATTTATACCTGTAAAATAGTGGGCTACCCGTGGCTGAGGTGAGCATTGCTGAATACCAAGAAAATTAATGTATTTACACTGGTCACTTAGACAGAGGTGCAGTTTAGGGAACAAAGTGAACAGGAACATCAACCATGTATGTCTACCTGTAATATTTGAAAACAGGATCATACAATCCTCATTTCCTTTTCTGAAATCAAGATTCACAACTTGAAAAACATGCTTTACCTTCCTCAGTATCTCTTTAGACTTATCACCATCATTATCAGCACACGGAAGTCAAGGAGACCCATCCTAAATCAACAATTTATCATATGTGTTCATCAAAAGCTCTGATGATTTTATTCCTATTAGCCAATATTTTTTTCCATATTACTGAAGTAAGATTCTATGAAAATTAAAAGAAATAAATTTAAAATTTAAAATTAAAAGAAATAGAATTTCTGGGGCACCTGGGTGGCTCAGTCGGTTGAGCATCTGAATCTTGGTTTCGACTCAGGTCATGATCTCACAGTCGTGGGATCAAGCCCCACGTCAGGCTCCCCACTCAGCATGGAGTCTGCTTCAGATTCTCTCTCTCTCAATCTCATATAAATAAATAAATAAACTCTTAAAAAAAAGAAATAAAATTTCGTATCTATTGCCTGTGTACATGCATGCTTTTGTAAAAAATTGGTAGATTTGCTCACTGTGCATTTTAATAGATTTTTAAAGAAACAGAATAAATTATTATATCCATATAGAGACGTAGATCCATTTGCCCTTTTTTGAATGTTTGCAAGTCTCACAGCATGAAGGAAATAAATACTTGTTGCAGAAATTTTTAAATAATTTCAAATAGGTAGGCACTTTGCTTATGACTCACGTTCTCCTCTTTAAAATCCTGTGCCAGATAACAAAAATTAAATTTTGCTTTTATCCATTATGTTCTTATAGATAATGCCAAAAGATAATTAATATTATAAAAAATGAAAATTGTATCCTAATGAGGATGATTTGCCTTCCCAAGAAACACAGGTCTAAGAATATCAGTTGAAGATTTACAGAAGAGTCACCATCTCTTTATTGTTCCTCTAAGGACAGGCCAACGGAGCCTGTGAGTTTAGACAGAATCAGCCACCCAGACTAGGTAGGCCACAGTGAATGGGATGCGCTATCCTGTTTACTGCTTCACTAGGTAACTAAGATTATTTCCCAAGAATTTCCATATTGCTTCCACCTTTATTTTTTTCCCTTATATTTTTCCAGGAATGAATAAATACCCAAGGATTTGGGAGTTTTTTGCCAGTATTGGAAAATGATAATGGTGTGATCTCCTTAGATACTGCCAGGCCCCTGCACTGGGAGGATTTGATTATAGGGTCACCCAAAAGACTCCTGAGAGGAGAGAAGAAATCTCTAGCCAAATGCTTAGTCACCTTCCCACTGTGGACTTTCAGTTCAGTAGATCAAGCAGTGAGATTTGGCTAATCATGGCACCTGTCTCCTTAAGTTAAATATTGATATGTAGGGATGACTCTAAAGTATTTCACAATCAGTAGGTCAAACCAACCAACCAGAAGGAGCTGGGGCCTGAGGACTGGGGCAGTCCTCCACAGGTTCCTGCTGTGCCAAGCAATCATCTTCTAGTTTCTGAATCATGGAGGACCTATGGATGTACTCGGGGAAACTCTGGGTGGTGGGTGGGGCGAGGCAAGGGAGCCTAAGTCTGATCCATAACTATCTTCCAACCTACACAAAAATATTTTAGGATTTCCACAATCCAACTGGCACATCTTTACCATTGTGTACTCCTGAAATTAGCCATATTTAGATGCATAAGCATCTCCTCTATATTCTAGGGAGTGTGGAAACTTAATTTTTGGCCGGCTTGCAAGTAAATCTTTTTTAGTTAAATATGGACACAATGTAACATGATGGTTAAGAACAGGGGCTGTACCACTCACTGTACAACACTGTTACTAACTCCAGCCTCCTCGATTCATAAAATGAAAATGATAAGAATACTCTGGGGATTGCTCTGAGAATTGATGGAATGATGTATAAAAAGCACTTTGCATGGCAGGTGCTCAATAAATGCTGGTATATGTCTACTTCGATAGTAGAACATATCTATCTAACTACACTGTCACGATCAGTAGAAAATAGAGCCTCCAGTCTATTTTAAGTTACCTAAAAAGAAACTGGCATGAATATATCTTACTTTTCAAGCTGTTGGGGGAATGATGTATGCCTTCAGATTAAGTTTGGGAATTGAAGAACAAATGTATTTTTGTAAGGTTTAAATTTTAAAAAGGTCAAAAAAAAAAAAGTGGTACCCAGTATCTTTTCATTTTATTTTTAATGAGAGAAATTACTTATTAGGAGCTGTGTGATATGGTTGTGATATTCCATGATTTACTGACAAAATATATGGTTTCAGGATATTTCTCCACAGATATGAATAAAAACTTTAAATATGTCATGCAGCATTTTTAAAAAGAATTTCATTTGGGAAGCACTATATGACACCTTATTTTGTAAGGAAGTTTAATAATTTTTTTGCCTTTTAAAAAAGGCAAAAATAATTTTTTTTGCCTTATTAAAAATAAGACCCAGTGACTTGAAGGATAAAAAAGCACATGGTAATATTTTTCAGCCTTCTTTAGGACATCATGAAGGTCACTGCCATATACAAGTTGTCTATTATAAAATTATAAGATGGTAGAGCCGAAAGAAACCTTCTCAATGAGCTTGATGCTAAGTGGAGAACATTGACTAATTCCAAATAAAATGTCTAATAAAAATATTCATCTCATAAGGAGAATCCAATATATAAAGCCACCTATAATGACTATCATCAACAATTTCTAATTATCATTAGAACATTTTAAATTTTCATTTGAAACAAATTTTTATTTGCCAGGAAACAATTAAAATATTTAGAAGAGCCAAGGATGCTTGTGGACACAGCTATGTGCATATGAGTAAGCATCAAGACATGCCATCTGTAGGCAATTAAAAGGAAGAAAATTATCTTTTTTACCAAAAAGAGTTGTGATGTTCAAATTTAAGGTTCCTAAATAGCCTATCTCTGTCCCTTCTCTTTGATCTTCTCTGCTTAGCCTTATCTTCTGAGGGGCACTATTATTTCCCACTTTACTGATATTCGAGCCAGAGAAATCCCACATTCTCAATAGGCAACACATTTTTCATATTGGTTATGGAACGTTCCTAAAGATATCAAGTTGAGGAAATCACGTCTGAGGTATTTCGGATCTCAGAGCTCTAGGTGGAAAAATCACATGTAGGCAATAGTACTGCCCTCCAAATTTTTTCAGAGGAACAGCGACTAGGAAGTCAGTCCACTGATGGGTCATAAAAATGAGTTAATTGTATTGGGACTGCTTTTTTTCAAGGAATGAAATATGAAATTACAGAAGAGAAAACATGCTATATACAGTAAAATAGAAAACATAATTGTATCACACATATTAATTCATTAAATTTTGTTTCAGTTTCATATATACACATACATGCAGACATCACACACATATGTGTGTACTACATTGTGATGTAAAAGGCATTTCTAACTGTTGCAATGGGCAAAAGTGTTTGAAACCCACTGAAATGGAACAGAAATCATAAACTGGCATTCAATAGGTAAGTTTCAGTCAACTAAACATTTAATTTAGCCCATGGAGTGGCTTCCTGGACATTGGATTTGTTGCTAATATTTAAAGATTGCAAGAGTTCACATAAAAAACTGTTTGTGTGAGTTCCTTTGAAAGGTCAGAAGACTAACATCCCTTTGGGACACAGTCCCTGGGAGCTGAGAATTCATTGCAGCACTAGAAAGGACATGGGCTCTCCAGGTCATCAGGGTCCCTCCCTCCTCCTCTGGCTCTGTTTTATACTTGCCAGACAACTTCAGGCATTTGAACTTGACACCACTGGTCTACACCTGTGCTCTGACAATGATCACAGAGGTCCAGGGTTTGTTAAAGAAACTCATGGTTTGACCTGGATCATCCCACTGCCTGATAGACACTGGGTCTAGACTGAATCTGGTCATGAAAGGTATAATTACAAAATCATCCATCTGTAAGGCAAATATAACCCTTAAAGGTCCTTACTGCCAACTTTTCATCTCACAGATGAGAAAACTGAGACCCAAAGGGAACAAGCGTAATGACAAACGTCACAAATAAGTTTTCACTTTTATCTGGATGCCCCTTCATGGCTCCCAGGAGTTGAGTAACTTTCAGAAATGAAAGGTGGCTTTGGGGTTATGGAAGCATACCTATGTGACCTGTAAATGATCTACAGGTAATGTAGACATTGGTAGAAATAAAGTACTGGAAATCAACATCATATTCACACCAACATCATATTTTGTTCACACTTGTTTCCTTATTTACCTACAGTATCCAAGTTTATGTCAATTGAAGAGATGTAACTGGTGTAGGTCAATGACTGCATAGCATACATTCTAAAATACGAACGACCCAGGTTAATTTCTCAATTTTGACAAATATAGCATGGTAATGAAAGATGTTAACATTGGGGGAAATTAGGTGAAGGGTGGATGGAACTCTCCGCATAGTCTCTGCAACTTCTCTGTAAATCTAAAATTACTTCCAAAATAAAAGTTCTGTTTAAAAATATTGAGAAACCATGAATAAAGATGTTATGAGAATGCCATATTCCTTAGCAGTAAAAACAGAAAAGGATAAATTTATTTTGAAGAAAACATTCCTTTGTCAAAAAAACTACTCCGTGTAACTGTCACCACTCAAAACCTTGCAACGGTCTGGCCCGAGGCTTCGAACCAGGTCATGGCTCTGAAAAGGCCCAAATGTTGCTCCCACCTTGGACTACAGTGCCCCCTTAAGACATATAACACACACACAAAAATAGTGTTAACTGATAAAGAGGTGTGCTTTCCAGACATTCTCTATAACACCCTAGAGAGAAGAAATACCAGATTTGGTTTTAAAGGCAGAGGCCCGAGAAGATGTCTTGCTTATTTTTATCCTGTGGCTTTAATGAATACTTAAGAGTATAAATTTTCAAAGAAAGAACAAAGGGGTGGGGGGAAGCTTGCCAACTGGTTCAGAGAAAGTTCAGGAGAATATGAAGAGGCCGAGACATCCTAGGCGATATGCCTTTTCAGATGATGAACAATTCCACCTTCCAAAATAGCCCATCCGGGCCCTCAAATTTGCGTGACCCCAATTATCCTGGAAGGAACTCTCCTACGTCTAGATCAATTATTACCAAAGATACGGTCTTGAGGGTATCTCAGCACTTGAATCTGAGGAAACAGGCAATTCTTCAAAATGCCCTTAAGGAGTCACTTTAAAGCCCCGTATCTGCTGTGGCAGAAAATAACTATGTAATTGCTTGCCATCAGTTCTTAGGAGAGGAACGCAGTCTAGTGTACATTGGTCTATACTGCTCAACAAAATCCTATGCGTGGGATGAGCAAAGACGCAGAGCTGGGAAGGAGATGAAAACATCCAGGCTTTAAAAAAAAAAAGGTTACCTATCGCTATGTCCGTGTGTCTCAACTGGGCTACTACTGCCCTATCTCAAATACTAAAGCAACCCACTGTAAGACTTCAAAAGATGCCCTTTATAAATTAATAAATAAATGTATAGTTTTATTACATTCTCTTTGTATTTGTCTGGATGGCAGTTATTACACATGTCCTGTGTTCATGGTTCTGTACCACATGTCTACACAGAAGGGATGTCCCATCTGGGCTGGGAGACCATGAAGCACCGATAAGACGATGAATAACTTAGAGTTGTAATGTGATAAATGCTACCAAGGAAAAGTAGTACATGGTGTTGACAAATAGCAAACAAGAGGGTTAATCTATTCTGGGGTCTGCAAGTGACTGAATTCTATAAGCTGAGTTCCAACGGACAGAGAAGAGTTGGTTAGGGAACACCAAAGCAGAGGTAAAGGGGGCAGGGGGTGCAGTATGTCCACGATCCAAGGCAAGAAGGGGCATGACATTTTCAAGGGGCAGAAAACAGGCTTCTGTGACCAGAACACTAGCTGTCCAGGGGCACAAGGGGCACGGTGAACCTGGACAAAGACATGGGCCAAGTCACACAGGTCCAACAGGACTGACACAGAAATCTAGCTGTGATCCTCAGCGACCTGAATTTTCTGGAAAAGGCAAGCCCAGCTCTGTGAAGTGTGTAAAAAAGCAAAGTGACAGGGACGCCTGCGTGGCTCAGTCGGTTAAGCATTTGCCTTCGGCTCAGGTCATGATCTCAGGGTCCTGGGATCGAGTCCTGCATCAGGCTCCCTGCTCAGTGTGGAGTCTGCTTCTCCCTCTCCTCCCCACTAGTGTTCTCTCTCTCTCGAATAAATAAATACAATCTTAAAAAACAAAAAAAAAAGACTTCCTGTCCTGGTCTAAAGAGAAGAAGCAAAAAAATACAGTGGGTGAATATTCTTGGCTCATTCAAAAAAACGACACTTTAATTAACATCTTCTCTGCCTAAGAAACCATCACAATATGAAACCCTGTTAGGTTCACCAAAATGGAAACTGGTTTCAAAACAAACAAACAAACAAAAAACATGGCCAACTATACACAGGTATGAGTGTCTGCAGAAGTAGCCATATTCTCGGGCTTTCAGAGTGACATGCATCCATATCAACCAAAGAGACATTTTGAAACAACCAAGAACTCTAAAAGTGACCCAGTCAACTGTCCCACTACTACATATGTCAGCCACTCATCAAAAAAAAAACCACAAAAAAAATGAAAAAAGCAGGCTTCATATACGTAAAATTTTTTCATAATAATTCTTGGAAGAAATAGCAGAAATGAAATACTCTAGAGACTTCATCTGCCTGAGGCTGATCTACTAATTATTGTTAAAAAATTAACCACCCAATTACATAATACTGAACTGATCATTTCAACACTCAATCAAGGAATGATACAAGAATCTCGTAATGCAAGGCCTCGTAATGCTCTTTTATCTCTCAAATAGTAGCTAAAGTTTTGCCAGAGAAAATAGAAGTCTTAGATGGTTATTCACAAAATAAAGTCTAAATTGAAATCACTTTGAATAACATATGGTCATTGTTTCTTATTTTTTGGTTCTTTTGTTATTATTGTAATATTAATTAAATATCTGGCTGGATGTAAATATGTTGAAATGGCCAGAAAAAAAGATACTATGTAAAAACACATAGAGTGGCTTTGTTTTACCAAAATCATGATTTTTTGAAGCCTTTCTTCCTTCAATAGGAAATATTCATGAGAATCTGCATTGTTCTTCCCTTCATGTTGTAGAAATAGCCTCGAAGCTGCCTGCCAGAAATTGCACAAAATACTAAAAACCATATACTGAGCTGGTCTTTCCTGTTTTCTCAGGAGCCCATGTATTGGGGTGGGGGGGAGAAGCTTTTCCTGCCCTTGGGGTCAACTGCTCCTGATTTAGTCATTTTCCTTCATACCGATTTTCTTTCTCTCTATTTCACTTCACCCACTTTTTCTCAATCTTCCTCCAGGGAACAAACTCACATTACAAATGCTAAGTCAGCAGCCAAGGCTTTCTCTCTAAGCAGGTGGTACAAATTCAAAGGGCTCCAAGAATGGCTGGAACCCCTGGGAATAGAATAGTGAGGTCACTTGGAGGACTGAGATCTCAGAGGAACCAGATTATTTGGGAGCTTTGAGAAAAGGCTGGAAGCAAGGACAACTTTCTTTTTGTATCTGCAATTGAAACACATTAATGCAAAGGCTGAGAATCCTTTCTGTTTTCAAAAGCACCCTATGGATCTGTACCTTCTTTTTTTTTCATGAGGAATTTAAATCACTAAATGGTTATCAAACTTTTAGCAGTGGAAGACTTCAATCCATTAAATCTCCACTAAAAGTGACATTTTAATAGTATATATTAATGTTTACAAGTTCAAAATTGTCATATGCATACCCAATAAACTGAAGTGATGTATATTTAACAACACAAAATCTTGCAGTTGAGGTTGATATATGACAGCTGCTTTCATAAACAAATTACTTGGGGATTTCATTTTAGTTGCAGAGTAGCGACAAAATCCTAATTCACATAGAAATAGGCCTGAAATTACCATGTTTTCTCAAGAGCTCCTCCTAAAATCTCAGACTATTCATCAATTAAACTAACTCAGTAGCCTGAAAGAGGGGTAGTAGAAATTTCTTGTTCCAACTGGAAATGGAACATTAATAATCGCTTTCTTACATTTCCTAAATAGTAAATATTCCACATGGATGGAGTCAATGAACAGACAACTCAGTCAGTAGTAATCTCCATTTTTAGCAGAAAGTATGCTTTAAAGTATACTTCAAAATTATGATATGCTAAAAATACCATTTTTAAAAAAGATCTGAGATGTATGGGCAACCATTTATGGTTAAAAATCGTACAAAAGTTCCAAAACAATTCATTTCAGGCTGAGTTTTTAAGTGCGGTCACTTGCATGTAACTATAGTTAAAGGGTCAATAATGAAACTAAACTCTGATCTTACCTTGGCCAAATTCAGCTCAGGCTGTTTCGTAACAGCTGGGGTGGGGTGAGGGGACTTTCTAATTTAATAATATCCACTAATATCACGGATAAAATGGAGTTCCTAGGATGGAATGGGTAATACTTGTATAATATTTGCTAGAGCAGCCTCTGAGTTTTGCCTGATATGCAATGCGTATGCTACAGGAATTGAGAAATTTGATATGATCGCAAGTGAACCAAGGATAACACTGTACCCTTCTAGTCAGTAACACATTTTCCAGAAGAGCCAAATATATGCCCAGAGACGGTAGGGAAATTTTTATTTCAAGAATCAATTTGATAAAACAAATTAAATACCTTGGTAATCTTCAGCACATTTAAACTTGTTAATTAATAAATGTATGCTATCCTAGAGCTTTCAAGTGATTAATTTCTTAAAATTAAATTTGAATCAAATAATTATTTCTTCTTGAAGCATACTGTGGTGCTAAGGAACACAAGTAGAAAACCAATCACTTAATTCAATCTTAACAGATAAGGGCAATATCTTGGTTGATAGGAGGCGGACAACAGCTAGTCCCAGCATTATAACTTAATTCATCAGTGACCAGTAAGGACAGAGGTAGATCCAAAAAAGATGTAAACATAAACACCTTGCACACACATCAAAATCACGTCCTTTTACATGAGCATGTTTCTTTCCATTGATTCATGTGTGTTTTGTTCAAACTAAACAGTGCCTATGTATATTTATTTACAGAATTTTTTTTTTCTAACAAGGAAGACATTTATATTCATACAACCCTCTGAATAAGATAGTCAGATATTTAACTGGAAAAATAAAGTGACTTTGTAAAGTACATTGTATAATATAAAGTATGTGCGATACTATGCCACTAAAAAGGAAATGACCACAACCAGTATTAAGGGGGATCAGTGCATCATTGACATTAAACCAACAGGCCACTAAGGAGATTCAAACAAAATTCTCTCCTGATCCCACAAAGGTCATACACACAAAGTCGTCTGTTTTTGCCCACTGTCACAACTTCTTTTTTTTTTCTTTTTCCTAGAGAGGGAGAGAGGGGTGAGGAGGGGCAGAGGGAGAGGGAGAGAGAGAATCTTAAGCTGGCTCCACTCCCAGCATGGAGCTCAGTCTCACAACCCTGAGATCATGACCTGAGCCTAAATCAAGAGTCGGACGCTTAACTGACTGAGCCACCCAATTGCCTCCCAACTGTCACAAGTTTATAACTAAACATCAGCAACGGATGATGTGATATTTTATAAACAACGGTACATCACTTAATAAAAGTAAATGACCCATTATGATTAGAGACTAAGCATGGGACAATTGGTGAAAGGTGACAAAGGATGGAGTCCACATGGATGGAGTCAATGAACAGACAACTCAGTCAGTAGTAATCTCCTTTTTTAGCAGAAAGTATGCTTTAAAGTATACTTCAAAATTATGATATGCTAAAAATACCATTTTTAAAAAAGATCTGAGATGTATAGGCAACCATTTATGGTTAAAAATCGTACAAAAGTTCTAAAACAATTCATTTCAGGCTGAGTTTTTAAGTGTGGTCACTTGCATGTAACTATAGTTAAAGGGTCAATAATGAAACTAAACTCAAAGGGCTACAGGCTAGATAATAGCACTGTATAAGTGTTAATTTCTTCATCTTGAGAGCTGTACTATGGTTACTTAAGTGAACATCCTTGTTTTATCAGAAATAATCACAAGATATTTAGAAATAAGGGGCACCATGTATGTAAATTACACTCAATAATTTCAGAAAACACTTACAAGGTAAGAGAAAGAGAATAATAAACCAAGTATGGTAAAATGTTAAGAATTGGGGAATCTGGGTACACAAGAATTTTGTGAGTACCAGTTGGGCAAATTCTGTGTGACTGAAGTTCTTTCAAAACAAAAAAAGGTTTTATACAACCATCTTACAAAGAGAGATCTGCAATGTTGCTCTGGATTGTGAAAAGACGAACAAAGTAACAGATATGGCACTCTATGGAGCTTTTATCTATGCACATTATACACACATGGATATAAAGTGTACCCACGTGTCTGACACACAAATAAAACAAATGCAATGTAAAATAAATAGAAACAATCACTTTGAATTCCAAATTCATTACAATCTGGTTCATAACATCCTTTAGATCCATGTCTGTTACTCAATTACTCAACACAATATAAACCTTCAAGAATAATTATGCCCTACAAAGTTCTAATAAAAAATTTGGTTCATTTACAAGGTTATTTCTAGAACCACAAAAGAGTTCAACTACCAATAAAATCAAAACTTTTCATGCAAGAATTTTTCCTACTATACAAGCTCATATGGCTTGTTTAAAAAACTGTATTTCTCTCCTTTATAACTTGACCAGTTGGGGCTTACATCTAATTAAATTAAAGCAACAAACATGCCAGGATTGAAAAGCTCTATTTTAAGATAATCTTTGGAAACACACTGAAAACAGAATGATGGACCCATTTGTATTGAGCGTGTAGGGGAAAAAAAAAAGTGAGAAATAGAAAGAGGTGAGATATAATATATTTTAAGTACAAAGAGATACAAATTCCATCTATAAAATGACACATACAAAAAAAAAAGATAGAATAGAGTATTTTAAGGGCAAAATAGTCAATGACAGCTGGGCTTGACTTTACCTTAACCATCTCTCTTAGATGCTGTGAGTAGCACATTTATACGTCTGATATATGTATGTACTCAAAGAAGGAATATTTTAGTTTAATTAATAAGAATACAAATATACAATAAAAAATATTCAGAAATACAAGACAATGGATGTGTGGAGGGAGGCACTCATTCTAAGGCTGAGT
Source organism: Phoca vitulina (assembly GCF_004348235.1). Classification (NCBI taxonomy): domain Eukaryota; kingdom Metazoa; phylum Chordata; class Mammalia; order Carnivora; family Phocidae; genus Phoca; species Phoca vitulina. The sequence continues at coordinate 17,857,123 of NW_022589735.1, forward strand.
GCCTCTGGACTCAGTCCTTGACCCTCTTCTTTTTATCACTTACTTAGTGACTCCATCAGTTTTCATGGTTTTAACTACCACCTGTTTGCCAACAGCATCCAGATTTATACTTCCAGTTTGGCTATTCTCAACACAAACATTGGGATGATCCTTTAAAAACATCACTGGGGGGGGGCGGAGCAAGATGGCGGAGGAGTAGGAAACCTGGATTTCCTCTGGTCTCAGGAATTCAGCTGGATAGGGATCAAACCATTCTGACCACCTACAAACTCAACAGGAGATCAAAGAAAAGAATAGCAACAACTCTCTGAACAGAAAAGCGACCACTTTCTGGAAGGTATGACGCGCAGAGAAGTGAATCCGAGGCGATATTCGGGAGGATAGACGGCGGGGGAGGGGGCCTCCATCGGCCACTTCTGGCAAGTGATAGAGCTGCGGAGCACAAAATCGGGACTTTTAGAGACTGCTCCGCTGAGGGACGTCGCTCCAGTGGCTAAGCGGGGGGTGGAACCCTTGCGGGACAGTGTGGTCTCAGGACCATCGGGGTCACAGAAAGAACAGGGGTGCCTGAGTGTGGCAGAGCTCGAGGTATTGGAGCGGGGAAGCCGGCTGGAGAGACGGAGCCGAGGCGCGGGCTCTCAGCTCGGGGTTGCCATAAACCGTGATCCGCGGCACAGTCGGGCCACTGCTCCTCCAGCAGGGACCCAACAAGCAGCAGATCCGGGGAGACTCACCTTCTTCCCCCGGGAGGAGAGGTGCGGGAGCGCACCGCGGGGATCTGCTGGGTTTGGAGACTCCACCCGGGGTCGGGTGCCAGATAGAAAGGCGCGGTCACAGGCCGGGTGAGCACGGAGTGTGGCCGGAGACCGGGGAGACGGGAGTGACTGACTGCTTTTCTCTGGGGGCGCACTGAGGAGCGGGGCCCTGAGTTCTCGGCTCCTCCGGGGCGGAGATTGGGAGGCCGCCATTTTCACTCTCGTCCTCCAAAGCTGTACTGAAAGCTTGCAGGGAACAAAAGCTCTGGAGAGCAAACCCGAGCAGATTACTTAGCCCGGACCGGCAAGGGCGGGGCAATTCTGCCTCGGCAAAGCCATTTGGGAACCACGGCAACAGGCCCCTCCCCCAGAAGATCAGCGAGAACAGCCGGCCAAGACCAAGTTTACCGATCAATGAGAACGGCAGAACTCCAGCGCTAGGGGAATACTGCACATAGAATCCACGGCTTTTTGGGGGTGCCTGGGTGACTCAGTTGGTTGGGCGACTGCCTTCGGCTCAGGTCATGATCTCAGGGTCCTGGGATCGAGCCCCGCATCGGGCTCCCTGCTCGGCGGGAGGCCTGCTTCTACCTCTCCCACTCCCCCTGCTTGTGTTCCCTCTCTCGCTGTCTCTCTCTCTGTCAAATAAATAAATAAAATCGTAAAAAAAAAAAAAAAAAGAATCCACGGCTTTTTTACCATGATTCTTTAGTCTTTCAAAGTTAATTTTTTTTTAACTTTGATTTTTTTTTGAATTTTTCTTTTTCCCTTTTTCAACCAACATCTTATCAATCCCTTTTTTAAAAAACATTTTTATTTTTCATTTTTAGAGTCATATTCTATCCCTTCATAGTAGTTACCTGTATTTTTGGCATATATATATATATATAAGTTGTTCTCTCTTTAAAATTTTGAGATAGTTTCTTCTAACAGATCAAAATATACCCTAAATCTCTAGTGTATGGTTTTTTTCTACTCCCCTGCCTGATCACATTCTCTCCATTTTTTTTCTTTTTTTTTTTTAAATCCTCTTCTTTCTTTTTTCAAACTTCTTATCAATTCCTTTTATAAAATTTTTTATAATTTTCATCTTTACAGTCATATTCCATCCCTCCATCATATCAACCCTATTTTTGTACATATATAAGTTTTTCTTTCTTTAAAATTTTGGGAGGCACTTTCTTCTAACAGACCAAAATACACCCAAAATCTAGTGTGGGGCACTGATATATGTAACAGCCTGATCATATTTGATCATATTCTGGTTTTGTTTGTTTTGTTCTGTTTTTGTTTGTTTTTATCTTTATCTTTATCTTTTTTTTTCTTTTTCTTTTTTCTCTCTTTCCCTTTCTTTTCCCCCTGTTTCAGGTCTTTTCTGATTTTTTAAAGTATATTTTCTGGGGACGTTGTTACCTTGTTAGCATTTTGTTCTCTCATTCATCTATTCTCCTCTGGACAAAATGACAAGATGGAAAAAAAAAAACCTCAACAAAAAGAACAAGAGGTAGTACCGACTGCCAGGGACCTACTCAATACGGACATTAGTACGATGTCAGATCTAGAGTTCAGAATCATCACTTTAAAGATAGTAGCTGGGCTTGAAAAAAGCATGGTAGTTATTAGAGAAACCCTTTCTGGAGAAATAAAAGAACTAAAATCTAACCAAGTCAAAATCAAAAAGGCTATTAATGAGGTGCAATCAAATATGGGGGCGCTAACTGCTAGGATAAATGAGGCAGAAGAGTGAATCAGTGAGATAGAAGACCAAATGATGGAAAATAAAGAAGCTGAGAAAAAGAGAGATAAACAACTACTGGATCATGAGGGCAGAATTCGAGAAGTAAGTGACACCATAAGACGAAACAACATTAGAATAATTGGGATTCCAGAAGAAGAAGAAAGAGAGAGAGGGGCAGAAGGTATATTGGAGCAAATTAAAGCAGAGAACTTCCCTAATCTGGGGAAGGAAACAGGCATCAAAATCCAGGAAGCACAGAGAATCCCTCTCAAAATCGATAAAAATAGGTCAATACCCCGACACCTAATAGTAAAACTTACAAGTCTCACAGACAAAGAGAAAATCCTGAAAGCAGCTTGGGAGAAGAGATATGTAACCTACAATGGTAGAAACATTAGATTGGCAACAGACCTATCCACAGAGACCTGGCAGGCCAGAAAGGACTGTCAGGATATATTCGGAGCACTAAATGAGAAAAATATGCAGCCAAGAATACTATATCCAGCTAGGCTCTCATTGAAAATAGAAGGAGAGATAAAAAGCTTCCAGGACAAAAACTAAAGGAATTTGCAAACATGAAACCAGCCCTACAAGAAATATTGAAAGGGGTCCTCTAAGCAAAGAGAGAGCCTAAAAGCAACACAGACCAGAAAGGAACACAGACAATATACAGTAACAGTCACCTTACAGGCACTACAATGGCACTAAATTCATATCTTTCAATAGGTACCCTGAATGTAAATGGGCTAAATGCCCCAATCAAAAGACACAGGCTATCAGATTGGATTAAAAAACAAGACCCATCGATATGCTGTCTGCAAGAGACTCATTTTAGACCCAAAGACACCCCCAGATTGAAAGTGAGGGGGTGGAAAACCATTTACCGTGCTAATGGACACCAAAAGAAAGCTGGGGTGGCAATCCTTATATCAGACAAATTAGATTTTAAACCAAAGACTGTAATAAGAGATGCAATCCCCATCAAAATACCATCCACTTTTTCAAAGAAATGGAACAAATAATCCTAAAATCTGTATGGAACCAGAAAAGACCCCGAATAGCCAGAGGAATGTTGAAAAAGAAAAGCAAAGCTGGTGGCATCACAATTCCAGACTTCAAGCTCTATTACAAAGCTGTCATCATCAAGACAGTATGGTACTGGCACAAAAACAGACACATAGATCAATGGAACAGAATAGAGAGCCCAGAAATGGACCCTCAACTCTATGGTCAACTAATCTTTGACAAAGCAGGAAAGAATGTCCAATGGAAAAAAGACAGTCTCTTCAACAAATGGTGTTGGGAAAATTGGACAGCCACATGCAGAAGAATGAAACTGGACCATTTCCTTACACCACACACAAAAATAGACTCCAAATGGTTGAAAGACCTCAATGTGAGACAGGAGTCCATCCAAATCCTAAAGGAGAACACAGGCAGCAACCTCTTCGACCTCAGCCGCAGCAACTTCTTCCTAGAAACATCGCCAAAGGCAAGGGAAGCAAGGGCAAAAATGAACTATTGGGACTTCGTCAAGATAAAAAGCTTTTGCACAGCAAAGGAAACAGTCAACAAAACCAAAAGACAACCAACAGAATGGGAGGAGATATTTGCAAATGACATATCAGATAAAGGGCTAGTATCCAAAATCTATAAAGAACTTATCAAACTCAACACCCAAAGAACAAAGAATCCAATCAAGAAATGGGCAGAAGACATGAACAGACATTTTTCCAAAGAAGACATCCAAATGGCCAACAGACACATGAAGAAGTGCTGAACATCGCTCGACATCAGGGAAATCCAAAGCAAAACCTCAATGAGATACCACCTCACATCAGTCAGAATGGCTAAAATTAACAAGTCAGGAAATGACAGATGTTGGCGGGGATGCAGCGAAAGGGGAACCCTCCTACACTGTTGGTGGGAATGCAAGCTGGTGCAACCACTCTGGAAAACAGTATGCAGGTTCCTTAAAAAGTTGAAAATAGAGCTACCATATGATCCAGCAATTGCACTACTGGGTATTTATCCCAAAGATACAAATGTAGGGATCCGAAGGGGTACGTGCACCCCAATGTTTATAGCAGCAATGTCCACAATAGCCAAACTGTGGAAAGAGCCAAGATGTCCATTGACAGATGAATGGATAAAGAAGATGTGGTATATATATACAATGGAATATTATGCAGCCATCAAAAGGAATGCGACCTTGCCATTTGCAACGACGTGGATGGAACTGGAGGGTATTATGCTGAGCGAAATAAGTCAATCAGAGAAAGACATGTATCATATGACCTCACTGATACGAGGAATTCTTAATCTCAGGAAAGAAACTGAGGGTTGCTGGAGTGGGGGGTGGGGTAGGAGGGATGACATGGCTGGGTGATAGACATTGGGGAGGGTATGTGCTCTGGTAAGCGCTGTGAATTGTGCAAGAGTGTTGAATCTCAGATCTGTACCTCTGAAACAAATAATGCAATATATGTTAAGAAAGAAAAAAAGAAGAAGAATGTAGCAGGAGGGGAAGAATGAAGGGGGGGAAATCGGAGGGGGAGAAGAACCATGAGAGACGATGGACTCTGAAAAACAAACTGAGGATTCTAGAGGGGAGGGGGTGGGAGGATGGGTTAGCCTGGTGATGGGTATTAAATAGGGCACATTCTGCATGGAGCACTGGGTGTTATGCACAAACAATGAATCATGGAACACTATATCTAAAACTAATGATGTAATGTATGGGGATTAACATAACAATAAAAAAATTTAAAAAAAAACATCACTCGGATCATGTGTGCCTCTGCTCAACCGTCCACATCGGTCTGCGATTTCACTCAGAGACATGGATGATGATACCCAATGGCCAGGCTCTCACTGCTTTTCTCATTCCATTTCCTAGTGTCCTTCCCCTGGTCCCTCTGTCCCAGCCACAAATGCTTCCTTGAATGTACCAGGCAGGCATGGGTCTGCCTTGGAAACTGCCCTGGCTGTATATACCAGCTGAGATATTTTTTTCCCACAGTTATTCGCACGGCCAATTCCTTCAACCCCTTGAAAGACTTTGTTCAAATAACACGCTCACAATAACCATCCTATTCAAAATAGCAACCTATCCCGACCTCTATCCTGGCATTCCAGAACCCCTTTATAGCAGTCGGCCTTTTCTTTTGCCACAGAATTCATCCCTTTCTAACATATTATACAACTTATTAATTTATTATGTCTATTGTTTAATGCCCACCTCCAACAGAGCAAGGATCTTTGATTCATTTATTAATATATACTCAAGTCCCTGCCATAATGCCCAGCACATAACGGGCACTCAATAAATAGTTGTTGAATTAAATTAAATTGAAAATAAGAGAAAACCTAGTAGGGGTATAGATGATTAGGTTGTTTTTGGAATTACTAAATTTGATGCCTCGAGGTTGTATACAGGTAGATGAGGGGAATATATATAAAGATTACTGCACAGAAATCCAGTAGATTACTCCAAATGGGCAGGAATAGTAAATCCTTGGTCATACTAGTCTAGTGACTTCTAACCAGGACCCTAAGTTCCAGTGGCAGGAGACCCCTAAAGTAGACAGCCAAAGATGGAGGTAAGTAAAAAAATCAGGAAAGCAACAATCTGCTTGAGACCTAAGGGACAATACTCTGAGTTAGAATGACCTGGAAACACCGAAAACATCAGGGAGACATCACCCAGGCCCCTCATTCTATACATTTTATTTTTACGCAGAAAAAGTTTTGGGAACGACATTTGCAAAATACAACAATAACTTTTTTCCTGGAGATTGGGCTCTGGAGTAGGTTTTTGATTGTGTGTCATTTCTCTAGTATGTGTATTTTTGTCCAAAAAATTCTTATAAAATTAAAAGTTAGTTCTTATAGAAAATAAGAGTTCTCCTAAAAGCCTACATATATTTCCTTATAAAAAATAAAATCTATCATTCTTGAAAGATAATACTGAATATATTATATTTCTTCTAAGTTCCTTGAATGTAATATTATATATTATCATGTTTTTAACTCTTGAGGTACAATAACTTGGATGATGAATATATAAGAACTCTCAGTACCAGAGTAAACCAGCATTATTCACCATTCCTATAAAGTCTGATCTCATATAAGATTTAACAAAAAATCTTCTAATTCATCTTATTACACCCATAAAAAGCCAGAAATGTACTTCAAAGGAACTGTGGATAGATTTTCTGAAGAACTTACATATAAGTAATAAACACAGAAAATATTTCCAAACAATGGCGTATTATCTTTACCCAAAATGACATATCCACATAATTACAATGAGTTATGTGTAATCTTGCCCAGAGTGAGGAGATTGGGTTAAGATAGTGCTTCTGGATCCCAACCAATAGGATTTTATGATTTGGGGACCATATTATATAATCATATAAATTTTATTCTCATCTTCTCTGTTGATATAAAATTCGCTCCATGCTTACTTTTTCAAAATACGAGAGAACACAAGGATACTCAAAAAGGAAACTTCTAATAGATTTTTTTATAATTAGCTCTTCAATTAGCTCACTGTTAACAAGTTGACTATGGATGTCTTCAACTCATTAGAAGCCAGTTAACAACTCTTATATTATTGTCTCATCAACTTACTGTACAATGGCTCAGCAGTCACAGCAGTAAATTAATTATGCTTTGTAGCATATTTACATATTTAAATATGTATGCATAATTGAATATTTATAAATTTGCATTATGCCCAGAAGATACTACTTTTTTTTTTTTAAGATTTTATTTACTTATTTGACAAAGAGAGAGCACAAGCAGGGGGAGCAACAGAGGGAGAGGGAGAAGCAGGCTCCCCGCTGAGTAGGGAGCCTGATGCAGGACTCGATCCCAGGACCCTGGGATCATGACCTGAGTGGAAGGCAGATACTTAACTGACTGTGCCACCCAGGTGCCCCGCCACTACTTTTTTTGCATGTTCTCTTGGGTTCTTTACCAAATGAGTGTCAGTTTAGAGAGTTCTGAAGCTTTATTCAGACAGTGGCACTAAACAAGCTGCCTGAATAAATATACAAACAAGAAGGCATAAATCAAAAGATTGAAACTACTTCATAGAGGAAAATACTACAAGTGAAGCTGATATGTGAATGACCTGCTAGTGAGCACACATGTTCAGTGACTCATTTACTGTATTTGGGAATGACTGATAATTAGGAATGGAAAGCTTCACAGCCTGCATGGTCTTCTAGACCTCCACCTCACTCACTACAACCCATCCCCCATACTGCAGTCTGGTCATAATGGTCCAAGCTCCCTGGAGTCTTGCAGGGGGAGGAAGAAGCCAAGGAGCCCCCTAAAAGTATTCTCTTAATGGTCTAAAACCCTCCCTCTGAACAACTACTTCCATAATGAAATTGAGATCAAATATGGCAACCTATCATTTGCCATCAAACTACCACCGCTCAATATGAAAAGGCGCTTATATTCAAGGAAGGTTCTTACCTGACAGTTTTCCTTCCTTTCAAGGGGAATAGAAAACTTGAACTCTGAGTTTTTAAACCTCCTAGTTATTCTAGCCAGTTTACTGGGGATACAGAGAAAATGGAGCTGAGCAATGAGAATGTCTGATCGAGTAGAAGGAGGAGGCTAATCTGTGCATTTCTGTTAACCTTCAATTATTTTTCACCAAATGTATGTCTATTTCTGTTTCTATCTTCTGTTGCACTAAGCTATGCACTGCATGGAATTATGTAGGTAAAATTCTGAGATTTCAATGTGCAGAATGTTTGCTAAAACCTTCTACTATTTTAGTATATGGATTCTATGAAGTTCTCTGGCTCAGATGGGAAAACAAAAACTTCTATCTTGAGTCCTGCCAAGGAGACTCTCCCTCATTATTCAAATTCCTCCTCTTCTAAGGTTGTTCCTTTCCCCTACTTTCAAACTCCATTTCTCATAGCCCACTCCCCCACATCCCCTGCACCTCACCTCATCCAAAATCAAATGCTTCTCAACCCTGCCACAAGGCACTGTTTCGCTCCCACAGGGTTATCCTGGAGCTAGTCTTCTGCTGGTCTCACTGCTTAATCTTTAAAAAATTATTATTAGTTAAGAAAAATGGAAGGAAAAGAAAAAAAGGAACACAAAGGAGAAAGGAATGAAGAAACAGAGAGGAATTACAAAAGAGAAAGTATAGGGAGACACAATGAAAGTGAAGGAAGGAAAAAAGGCAGATGGGAGAAGTCAGAAGAAAAAGAAAACACAGCCAGCAGAGAATTACCATGGTTCACAGATATCTAAAGCTTACTCTGGAGCAGGCATTGTGCTAACTGCTTTCCATGCAGTATTTAAGTTAAGAAACAAACCACCTACCCACCCACCCACCCACCCACACATATATGCTTGATATATGACAGGAAAAAATATTTTCAGAAATGTAAGCTTCCTTAAAAAACAAAATAAATATGTCATGATGTATAATGTTTTCTTTTCTTCGCATTTCATCCAAGCACAGAAAACTCAATTTTGTATTATTTGTATTTAGTTTAAAAAGTTAATATTAAAAAGAAAGCAAGTCTATAATATTGTGTGCAATATTTTCTGGTATTACAATTTAGTGATTTTTATCTAGTTATGTGCTCTTAAAAGATGTATCCCCATGGTAACTAGATCCTTCGACAATTATTCTATTTTAGTGCAAACCAATACAAAGGGGTTAAAAATACCTTAGTCTTGAATCCTGAGATTCACATTCACTCTGAAAGTTTATCCTCTCCTCCCTTCTCATTTTCAAGAGAATGTTTAAGAATTTTTCTCCGTCCTATTTCACCTCGTGTCAAACTGATCTGAACAGGAGTAGTTCTCAAACCATGAAAGCTGATGCACTTTGTGACAGTAAACTCCCAACAGGAATTTTTGCACTTAATTCAGATGGATAAATATTGCTTATATAACTTAATGTTAAGTGTTTATTGTGCTTGCCAATTTCAGAGAGAAAAATTTGGATTTTTGTCTCAGAGACAGATAATTTTTAAAAAACAAGGCAGCATGATACGGCCTCACGATGCATCATTTCAGTGCATGTATAATCTGAGAGGTGATTTGGGTTGTCCATAAGCCACCGTTAAAAGTAAACACTGTCAGCAACTGAAAAAGTTACCACCTCTTCCAGGTTTCTGCAGCAATTTTACGGATCTCTTCACTAATAATCACTGTACTATCATAAATAATTGTTAAAGCTCTTCTCTCCAGAAAGCGTATCAAATTCATCTTTATCATTCTAGTCCAGCACCACACACTTAGTAGGCTGTCAGTAAACAGAGTAGGGAGGACAGCCGTGATAGTGAACACTGATAGCTTTGTTTTTCATCAATCCGGTGGACTGCTCTAATATATAGTAGGAACTCACATCTGCTGGATGCAGATTAAATTACATTTCAGGGAGGATAAGAATAATAACACTAAAATAATAATTTAATAACTTTTTTAGCAAAATGGTGAAAGTAAGATTTTTCTATTCAAGCTAGATCATCATCCAGGGAAATGAGTCACGGGGTCAACCTCACCTCTTTCCACAAGGCTTCGTGGTTTTTGCCAGGCTCTGAAGAACATCAGAACTCTTCAGGGTTTGGGGGTAATCCATACTATCCACTTTCCTGGATTCCTCATGAGCATGCCCATTGTCATCCAGCGTGTGGGCGGTCAGAGGGAAGACCTGTCAACTGTCTCCAGATGGTGGCCTCCGCCTGCCTCCAATAGTTTCCTGCCACCCTCGAACTTCTGAGGAAAGAACGTGGTCCTACTCCCTGCCTGAATAAACTTTGTGTAAGTCGCCTCCGGACCTGGCATCTCCACCACACCCTCTTTGTACCTCTTGCCTTCCCATGCTGCACAGGTGCATTGGATGGGATCCCATTCTGCATTAGATCTCTAAGGCTTGGCTGGAAACCCAGATGGCTTCACCGAGCCAGAATTCCTAACTGATGTAGGGACTCTGTATTTCCTCTGAGGTCCCACAGTTTTCCCATTTTCTCCTTTCCCATGGGCTCTCCGACACTCCAGGCTCTTTCCTCTACTCCATTCCCAGAGTATGGCAAAGTTGCCACAAATGGTTGATGCCCTGCTTCCTATAAATCAATGTGTCTAGCAATCACCATTCAGCTGCACTCAAATGAAGGCCATTTTAGAGCAACATCAACTCTACCACGCTCAAACTGGCTCTCCTCAACCTCCGTTCTCTGAAATCATCTTTTTGGTTCTCCACAGCATTGACTTAGTGCAAAAAGCTTTGGGTATTTTTGTCCCTATTGGTGTCATATTTGGATTCTTTCTTCTGACATCACCTCTCTGTTACACCTAAATTCTAGAATTTTCCACAGCAGCAGCAGGGAAGGGATACTCTACCCGGCCAGGTGCACAGGATGCTCGTCATGGCACGGCAGGAGGACCTCGGTTTCTATCACTATTAAGGCTTCTGCATGCCTTTCCTATCTGATTTTTATCTAAAATGATATTCATTAAGTAACTGAATTTGGCATTTTTTTAATCATTTAACAAAGGGTTCTGTAAAATATCTGTGGATTTCCCTTCATTTCTTCATATTTTTCCCACATTGGGCATAAAGGAGAAAGGTAATTTTTTATTCTTGTCTGTTTTCACTTCCAGGCTACTGTGTTCCTCAAACAGAGAAAATAAAACAAGCATCCCTCAATGCTGCCTTTGATGTCTTTTTTCTCCCTTCTGTCAATATGGCCCCAACATCTGAGAACACACACATAAGAAGGTATGTGTCAACCCAGTCCTACCCTCTTAGCAGAAAGTTCATGCAAATGTAAAAAAAAGAATGCTTAGTTTCAGATTCTAGAGCCTTCTTCCGGAAACCAGGGAACCCGTGGCACAGTCCCAAGTTTTGTTTCCAAATGCATTCTACATCTAAATATGTCCAGACAGTACTACGGCTGTACTTCTCACTTCATGACTCAAAATTAGCCAGAGGCGAACTCAAACTGTTACTTGCAAACATGTTAATTTGATCAGAATCTCTCATGGCTCTTTTGCTTCCTTAATCTTTTAAGACTGGGGTCAGCAAACTGCAGCCTGGGAGCTAAATCCAACTTGAGAGCCAAATCCAGCTTGCCCCCTGTTTCTGTACAGCCCATTAAGCTCGGAATGGTTTTTACCAATGAATGTTAGCAATCACCTTGATGATAAGGAGCAATAACTTTGAACCACAATTAAGGAAAATGTGATTCTCCCAAAGAAAGAATTCAACTTCTCATCAGTAGACCTGTATTACAAAAAACTTGTACTCAATTATATTTTGAATTTCATCAATAAAATTTGTGGAAATGTGCGTGTTGTAGAAGCATCTACATTATATTCTTGATTTGGACTCTGAGCCCACAGAGCCTAAAATAGTTACTATCTGGCCCTTCACAGAAAAGGTTTGCTGATCCCTGCTTTAAGAGGACACAGCTGGAGATGTTCTATGGAATGCAAAGGAAAACCTCCACAGTAGTTAATTAATGCAAGAACTCTAGACGTTTCGCTATATATACATTTTTCAGGTTAAACTATATATATATATTTGTATATTTACATGCATATTTGTGTTTCTGCTTGTTGCAATGCACATTAACTAAACGTCACAAGTGGTAGCTCCTCCATCGTCACTTTCTTGCTAAAACAAGTATTACCATTTTCAAATCAGTACTTATTACTAGAACTGATTGAACATTTCCGAAGTATTAGACTTGATGACCTTCACAAACCATATGAGATAGGCATTATTCCTGTTTAAAGGTTACAAAACAGAGGCCCTGGAAGGCTGACCAGCCTACAGAAGACACGGAGCTAGTCTAAGGTGCAGCTGACTTTGACTCCAGGGTCCCCAAGCTTAGTCATAGTAACGTACTGTTTCTGCCTTTGTTTTCCTTCTTCTGGGAGTTTCCTTTGACCATCTCCAGCTTCTGCTTGTGTTATAGATAGCAAGTCACTGCTGTCCACCCTCCACCGCCCCACCCCCCTTCAGAAGCAGCCACACTGGCAGAGAGATTAAGGAGTGCAGCAATAGCTATGTCCCAACGCTACTTTGAACTTCCAGTACACTGACCTTGTTTAAATCACAAAGTCCAGCCTGGAACTCTGGACAAAGGCAAAGATCCAAGAGAGAACTGCAAATGAGCTGGGACTGCCAGAGCCAAGAGGCTTGACTCGCTTTCCTGAAATTAGGAGCTCTGACCAAGGGCGCTTGGGGAGTTGACTGATTGCATCTTCCACTTCGGTACTAACCTAAATAAGCTTTAACCCTGGGAGCCGTTACCCATCAAAGTGAAAACCTATCCAGAGTTACAGGAAGTCCAAATGAAGTAATCAGGAAAGGAAATGTGTTGGCAGTAGGGAAACCTGGATTAACAATCCACTTACTTCAACCATTAACTCACTGAGGGACGCTGGCTTCATTTCACGTTAACCAGGAGTTTATGATTTGGTTACAACTGTTGCTTTGATGATTACTCAAGTTTCTTCCAACTCTATGTTCCCATGATTTTAGGGCTCTAAAATTCATCTGTATAGTGACATGATGCAGACAAGAATGCCATGTGAAGGGTGGCCCGATATGATCAAATTATTCTGATACTGGCTAATCAGATCACACATTAATGATTTTCCTCAAAGGCTCATCTGGAATAGTCGGGACAGTATGCTACAACGATTTCACTGAAAACCTAGATTTAGTCTGGAAATGCTTGTAAGCTCTTGGAAAATAATTACTACATATTCTTTCATCTGTTACATTGCTGTGATTTTGCTGAGATCAGATGGTTCTAAGTTTTTAAGGATGTGTGATTTAACCAATTAATGCACTTACAGATTGTACTATTTTATGATCACTAATCTCTGGTAGGGAGCTGAATGGGTATAGGCAGCAGTGGCCGTATTTCCGAAGACGTGCCCGACCCAGGGCTTAACGCACAATGGAGCTTGCGATATGCGCACTGAGAGATGAATAAATGAAGGACAGCTGTAATAATTCATGTTATTTCCTGGACTGGTTATCTTAGGAGCAAATACGTAAGGCACAGAAATGTATTCCAAAAGTCAAAAAGGGAAATATAGGCATGTAATTATATTTGAATAACATAAATGCTTTTGGAAGACGTGCACATCTGAAAGGAGTTGTATAAATGCATTGAGGAGTAACAAGGGACTGGGGTGGCCTGATCTGTGCTCTCATGGGGAACGGTGGGCCTGGGCAGGACCTGGTGTGTGAAGGAGAGAAAATCTGCTAGGCTCAGATTAGTGACAAGAAGATGACCATGGGATTTAACGTTATTATCCAGGCCCACAAAGGCTCTGGGAATTACATAACACTTTCTTCACAGTTCATTCCCTGGATGACCTCCCCCCTCCAAACAGAAAGAGTAGGTCTGGAAATGGAGACCTGACTATCCTCCAGCGCCATCCATCTGGAGAATGAATTAAATCAGATTTCTCTTCAGGTCTATCTTAATCTATCATGTTATTGCAGGGGGAAACGCTTGTCCAAAAATGTTGTTTCTCCTTTTGAAACACTTGAAATTCTTCAAACAGGGAGCAAAGCTTATCATTACCTAATAAATCATCCATTGCCTCATTTAAAAAAGAAAAAAAGCTTATGCCTCACATCTCTTGCACCAATGTGACCATCTGAACTGCATGGTGAGCCTTTGTCAAGGCTTATTTCTCAAAGTGCATTAATGACCTATAAGCAATGACACGCAGCTGCTTTTTGTGTGCTCATTTTGTCTACTTCCTGATGGGTGCAGATTTAGGAAGACAACAGCCCTCACAATACCTAGCAGAAGTTTCTGCCCAGCAGTTACTAAAATAATGAGGTACAGTCGTCGCTGCTAAGGAAAATCATATTCTTAAATTAGGTCACTACTGCATATTCATAGTGGCCCATGGACTGAAGAGTTTGAAGTGGGACATCTACTTAATAAATGTATTTATTTATAATCGGTCATGTTCCAGAAAGAAATTAAGATGGTTTATAAAGATTCTTAAAGTACAGCAAGGGAGCATAAATTAAAAGGGGGGAAAGAATGGCGGAGTTACAATTTGTATTTAATTTATTAAGGTTCAGTCTAGATACGGAAGAGGTGGCAGAAGTAGAGAGCTATAACAGGGCCATGTGGTTGAGCGTGAGTCATTAAGCTCACAAAGAGAGGACAGTGTGGTGAATGTGAAGACAACCTGATTTAGTATATTTCTATATATATGGAGCCCTCTCACATGTACCAATCACTTTGCAGTAGACAAACAATGTTAAACACATTTATTTTCTTATCTCAGGAAGTCCACATTAGAAATGAGGAAATTAAGTCTAGTAAGAAACAGTGACTTACCATGACAAGTTGCCTTGCATAAATGATAATACAGAATATTTTCAGGAAGACTTACAGACTGGTAAACAGAATTAGAGAATCTTTTAGAGGAAGTCTACACATTATCCTACCAACAAATGACACATTTCAATATTATCAAATCTTTGAGATATCATTTTCAATATTAGCTTAAATCATGTGGAACTGCCATTTTGTAGGTTAAAAATGGTTAAACATCAGCCATTTCAGATGTTCAGCCTCACAGTTTGGATACCAGTGAAAACCAAATGTGATATGGATCTTCCGAAGCACCAAAATTCGTTCACCCTCACTTAATTCTGTAGCTTGCACGTGAGACATGTGATGCCTTTACTAAGGAAGAAATATAAATAAAGACACACTAATTATCCTTATAAGACTTTTTCAGAAAAGTAATTCAACAACAAACAACTCTAGATTCTGGTACTATGTTTTCTGTAGGGATTTTTGGGGGTGGATATCAACAACTATTCCATAGAGAAAGGTAAAGTAAGAATTTGGCACGGAAGTCAGCTTAACTACTGGAGTCCTTATTCACAATGGATATGTTACATTAGCAGGTGACATAGATGTCTGTGTCTCAGGTTCCTTATCTGCAAGTTGAAAATAATGCTATCACTTTCTCTAACAGTGAATCTATATAACTGAGCAATTGCATCATTCTATTTTGACTTCTGAAAAAGTCAGAGCCAAGTTAGCAGCTCAATTTCAGGAACCACTCTGACCCTTGTGGTCTACATATTAATATTCTTTTCAATGATTTTCGGTTATTATTTATTTATATTTCTCTTAGATTTAATGATCTATTTCCTCTTTATCCCACCTTTAGGAAATAGCATTTTTTTGTCTCTCTCTCTTTCTCTCTCTTTTTTTTTAGAGAGGGAGAGAGTGCACGCATGCAGGGAAGGGGTAGAGGGAGAGGGAGAGAGAGAATCTCAAGCAGGCACCACACTTAGCATGGAGCCAGATGCGGGGCTTGATCTCATGACCCTGAGATCGTGACCTGAGCTGAAATCAAGAGTTGGAAGCTCAAATGACTGAGCCACCCAGGAGTCCTGAGGAGACAGCATTTTTAATATTACCTCAAATCTTTGTGGTACAAGTTGGGTTAAAACATAACCAATAAATGAATACGTGAATAATACGCACTCACTATTCTGAAAATGTTGACTGAGGGTGATTTCTGTCAGAAAATACGTGTTATGCTAATTTAAAATGCATATAAATTCAAGCATGATAAAGCACTAACTGTAGGCGGTAATAACTGTAGCAAATTATAAAGCTCTCAGAAAAAAATTCAATTGAAAATAAATGTTAACTCATAAAATATTAATGATTTTTATGTTCAATAAATGTTGCTGTGAATTAAAAGAACTTAAACAGTATGAAGTAAATAAGCCATATTCACTGACGTCAATACTAAATGGTGGATAACTATAATATTCCCAAATACAAATGAATTTATTACATGTGTCTGTGCTATGCAAAGTTCATGTATTCAGTTCAAAACAGCATTTGCCCCATTGGTAAATGCACATTAATAACACTGACTATCAAACAAACACATCAGTACTACATTCTGTAACTGAGTTACTCCATTGAAATATATCAATTATAGAGGCAAATACACCTAAAAAATTTCCATATATTTTTATCACCCCATCACAGAGCTAACGGTTAAATTAGATCACAGCCATAAATAAATGAAATGGTAAGATGCATTATTTTCTAGAAAGGCACAAGCTTTAAAGTCCACCTCTATGAGAAAGAAACAAATAAACAAAAGACTTAAAAGCAAATTGTTCAAATCACTCTTCTGAAGTTAAGTTAGAATAAGAGAGGCTGGGATTCAAGCTTTCTGATTCTAAATTAAGTCGAAAGGCAAATAACAAGCTCAACATTTTACCACAAAAATGAGTCCCATAAACACAGGCACTGTAATTTGTGTTTGAGGTCTAGGCTGTGTGTATGTGAGTACACACGCATGTGTGCCACGTAAAAACAAAGTATGCACATTCCATTTGAGCTATAGTGATAACAACAAATCCAGAAATCGACAGAATAACAAAAACTAAAGACGTTCTCTCTGATTAGTCTAAGAAAAGTGAATGATGCCAGCCCAGACATATTTTAGATAAGACCTTAACATACTTTGAAGACAAAATGAAGTCTCTTTTAGACAACCTGTTACTTCTGTTTCCTCTGTCCTTAAACTCATTTCTTGGTTATTGCATTTTTTCTCCTTCTTCCCCTCACTAAAATTGTAAATTTAATTCTGGATGCTGTCTACAATCTCCCGTTCAGAAAAGCATAATACCCCCAGATACCTGCTGACAATTTACAGCTCAGTCCTTTCCAGGAACAGCCCTAAACCAAGGGAGCTCTCCCACCCAAGGTGGCGTTCCCTCTTGGAAGCACCCTCTACTCAAGATCTGGCCAATGTGTGGGTAACAAAGGCTCTGGCCTCACATCAGATCTCTGTGAAGGGCTACAGCAAGTTCAGCTCTTCCAATGGAACTGGGTGAACCCACTGCTGCAAAGACAGTGCCTTTCAACTTCCCCCTCTGCCTAATCCTGCTTCTGCTCTACCTGGATAGGTGCTTCCAGAGGCACTTCCCAATAAGCTCTTGTAGACCAGTCCCTATCTCCAGGGAAACATGATCTATGATATCATGCAGGGAAAAAAAAAGTGCCATCATTCAATTTAGAAGAAATTAAGCAGAAGTACAATCAGAACAATCTTTAAGAATTTGGGTGGGGCAAGGGTAGGAAGACACAAAACTCCCACTGGAGAAATAAGACCTTCAAGGTTTTGAACACAGGATTTCCATTTTCACTTAGACATTTTATAGTTTATGACTAATTTTCAAATGTAACACATCCATGACAACTCGCAGAAGATGTTCAATTGAGGAGAACAATAATAAACTGAAATGATGAAATAGTTACCCAAATCAAAGGAGACCCAAAGTTAATACACTACGTGTAGTAAAATACTAAATGTTTCAGTTGTTGAGAGTACAGGACCAACATGAACTGGGTTCAGGTTCAACCCAAGTTCTTTTCAAGGGAAGATGTCATCAATCTGCAGGGGCCCTCTGCCTTGCTTCCTTTTTATTCTGATTTTACTATAATTTCAGGAACAGGATCGAACTCTATGGGCAAAATTCTAATAAAATATTGGACATCGTCATATAAAAATAGAAAATCTGATGCTACCCTTTCATAAGCTTCATAATAATGTTCAGGACTAACTCTATCTAGAAAAGATGCAGAAAAGAACAATAGAAAAGATTAGTTTAGGGATGCGTCTATAGAAGAGTGAATTAAAAAGATTAGGTATCTTCAGTATAAAAAGGCGAAGCTGGAAATGAGGTAACTGGGTATTAAAAAATAAAACCCAAAATATAAAATGCATTATTTTTCAGCAATTCTTCAGCACACCAATTCCCCTAGTAGGTCATGCCCTCCTACCTCAGCATTCTGTTTTTAGTTGGATCATATCCTATAGCATTCAAAGGCTCTTGTGTCTCTTTTCTTCCATCATAACACTCCCTTCAGCTTCTAAAAAAAAGAATGATAATGCATCCTATTTCCATGTTCTCCACTACTATCCCTAACAGCCTAATCAAATCTGACTGCCGTGTCCCATGCCCAAAGAAACCGCTCCCACGACAGTTACTAGTGACCTCAGTGCTATGAAAACCAGGGGGTACTTCCAGGTTACCTCACTTCACTTCTTAGCAGCAATGGAGGAACACCCCTTTCTTCCTGAAAAACGTTCTGCTTCTGTTCCACCAAATGGTTTTCTTCCTAACCTGTTGGCACCTCCTTTTCCTTTCGGTCACCTCATTCCTACTTTCGTTAATTCGTTCATTCATTTGGCAGAATGGAGTCTGGAGATGCAATAGTGAGCAATACGAGACGTAGCTCCTGCTCTCAGAGTCCTTTACACCCTCCCTGGCTTCGCATTACACGATTCTTTCCCACTACCAAGATGGTGCTCTACATACCTTTTCTCTAGTTGTGCAGCCATGCAGAGCTCTTCATATAGCAATGCTTTCATATGCATTCTTTCCTCTTTTTGGGAAGGTATGCCCCAGCTAGCCCATCCCTAAAACAACTTCCGTGTCAGTGGCTCAGAACCTTACGCTGGAATTCCTGTCTCAATTGGCATATCCTCTTCCTTCACAGCATCCCACTCTTTCCTTCCATAATCATTGTAATCTGTAATGACATAGCTCCTGTGTTTGTTGGCTTGTCTGGGGCTCCAGGAAGTTAAGAATCCTGTTTATTATGTCTTTTACCTAGGTCTTAAAAGGCCCAATGAAATAGCTGGCACATTTTTCTCTTTAAAATAAATAAGACCTAAGACAAGCAAACAAACAGCTTCCATTTCACTGCTGGTGCAAGAGATGGTTTAGGTGAGAAATGCAAACAGGTGTCTGAAGTTCATCAATGAAAGAATCATAATTAACTTTTGCTAAAGTTGCTATCAGAAAAGATAAGTAGGCTTTTTCATATCACATTACTGGATCATATACACGCAAAAACAGGCAAGAAAAATTCAAACCCAGGCAATCCAACTACAGATCCAATAGCTCAGTAGGGCTACCCATCCATCACTGTATGGACATACCACTTTTTCCCCAGCCAAGATACTCCATTCCACTTGCAAGCATACTGATCTATGAGAGAGAATCTCAGAACTTTAGAGCTAACTAAGTCCTTGTAGATCTCAGAGAGACCACACCCAAGAAGTTCACACAGAGAGCGGGGGCAGATAAGACACCAGAACTTGGGTCTCCTGGTCCTCATAAGAGAGCTCAACCACTACACATTGGCCCTTCTTTTTGAAAATAAAGGAGACAGAAAACCAAGTTTCACCTACAAATGCTCTTCCATTACCTACAAAACATTAACCATGAATATTCTAAAGTACTTCTTCTCTTAAAGAAAAAACAATCTTTAAAAACTTTAGCTACTTTTTAAAGAAAGGCAATCTATGAAATTGCAATCTTTTTAAAGACCCTGAGATCTCTTAGGATATTTTTTTCAACATAGAAAAGTTTTTTCCTTCCATTTGTGTTTTAGAAAAAAGAAAAGAACTATATTTTGCTATGGGAACCCACTTATGTATGTGAAAAAATTTTGAAGTGTGAGAAAAAATACAAACAAAAGTCTTAAGAGTCTTAAGTCTTAAGAGTTATGGAGGAAAGTTGTGGGAGTGGGTGGGGGCCCAGAGAGAAAGGAGAGAAGCTCCACACTCGTGGATGGTAGAGCATGTTTCTGCTCCAACTGTAATGTTCTAATTTCTCTTAATTCTAATGGAATTCACCCATGGTTTACATAACTATAAATAACATATCAAAATTAATGTTTTGAAACAAACAAAAAGTAGACTTTCCAAAAGGATGCAGGTCAAACAAATTAGCCTATGTTCTCTGTCATAACAGTTTTCTCCCAGACTTTTCCAGCACAGTGGTGTAAAAGTACTTGCTGCTAAAGATTTCTTTCCACCAATTTTTTACTCTGCCTCAGGGAAACCCCAAAGAAGCCTTCTCTTTGGACTGTATTTACCTCAGGAGGATTTCTCACAGATTTTGCTAACAATAGAAATCATTCTTGGTTAGGATACAGACCCAGCGGGGTGTTCAAAATGCCACGGGCTACTCAGTGGTCCTGCCTGGCAAAGCCTGCTGGTAGGTACCATGTGAGCCATATGGAAATTGCTAAAATGGGAAATAAAGCAGCAGGTTCTGAAGGCACCAGCTTCCCTGGCCATGGCAGAATTAGCATAGTCTATGATGCAAAGCCTTCCTGCCTCTGAAATGCCCACTATCCATGCAGTATCACCAATCCATGGTGGTATACTGAACAGGATTTCTATATATTCTGCCGATTTCCTTTTTACTTCTTTGGCTGGTGCCTGAAATAACCACATTTTGAAAGAAGAAAGTCTAAAAAGAGAAGAACCTATGGAGGCCATACTTTGCTCAGCAGAAGTGATATTCTATAGATACCAATGTTGTGATAGGATAATTTTGAAGTGCAATGTAAACACCTGATAACTGCCAATATATGTGTACCTCCTTCCCGAGAGATAATATCAAGAGACTTTTTTTTTTTTACTTCTTAACATAAAAATTCTCAAATTCAAACTGTAACATAGAGACACAGCTGTACTAATAAGAGAGACCTATCGGAAAAGTGAAAATCACCTACGAGAATATCCTCAATAAGGAGAAAAAACACCATCAATTGACATTTGACAGGTGTTTTAGGTCAGGCTCTCTCCAGAGAGCATTGAAGAAAGAAATTATATCAATATAATATGTAGACAATATAGAAGTTCCTCTTTTTTTTTTTTTTTAAAGATTTTATTTTATTTGTTTGACAGAGAGAGAGAGAGAGAGACAGCTAGAGAGGGAACACAAGCAGGCGGAGTGGGAGAGGGAGAAGCAGGCTCCTGGCCGAGCAGGGAGCCCGATGCGGGGCTCGATCCCAGGACCCTGGGATCATGACCTGAGCCGAAGGCAGATGCTTAACGACTGAGCCACCCAGGTGCCCCTAGGAGTTCCTCTTTATCCACAGTTTTACGTTCCACTTTCAGTTACGTGAAGTCAGCTGTGGTCCGAAGCTGATGATCCTCCTTCTGACATAGGATCAGAAGGTCTATGGTAGCCTAAGAGTACAACAGCTCGGTCACAATGCTTACGACAGTCATCTCACTTCGTCTCATCACTTCACCTCATCACACAGGTATTTTATCAGCACACATCCTCACAAGAAGAAGGGTGAGTACAGTCCCATAAGATATTTTAAGACAGAGACTATATCCATACAACTTTTATTACAGTATATTGCTATACTTGCTCTATTTTCTTAGTAGTTATGATTGTTAATCTCTTACTGCGCCTCATTTACAAATTAAACTATCACAAAGTAGGTATGTGTAGAAAAAAAGTGTCTATATAGGGTTCAGTACTATCCATGGTTTTAAGGCATCCAATGGGAGTCTTGGAACATATTCCCCATGGATAAGGGGGGACAATTGTACCTTCTAACTGAAGAAAAGCAAAGTAATCTCAGAATATATAAATGCTATAAAAGTAATGAATGTGGGATCTTTGCTTAATCCCAATCCACACAAGGCACATTGTACCCCTCTTTTCAGGGGTGAATTTTCTGTAACACATTGCTTAAAGCTGATTGTGAGAAGCATGTTGTGTTTACCGTGAAAGTGAGTATGCACATACGTGTGTAGACTGTGAACCTGTTTTTTAGAGTGACTGAGTGGATAAAGACTTTTAAAGAATGATGATCAGTAGGGACGGTATCCCTGAGGCTGTTTAAGTCAAGCCATTTCCAAAGAAAGGTGTCACGCTCAGCTACATTACACAGAGCTGCTGTCACCCACTATCGTCAGCAGTATTACATCACCAGAATTGTCAATCACACATCACTTTCTCATTAATTTACAAGGAGATTATTTTATGATGACGCTTCATCTGAAAATAGAATAGGACATGTAACATTTATCTTTCTACTTAAAAAAAAAAAAAAAGGAGAGGGTTAGCAGGAATATTAAGGCATCCCTGGAAGATATGAGGGGACAGATGATACACTCCATATGTACATCTTTGGCAGTTAAAGAACATGCATCAATATTCCTTTATCACAAGTTTTAAAAGAGCCTTTGATTCCATACAGAACTAAATTGAATCCTTGGATTTAGTGACTGTCCAAGCATTGTGGATGCCACTTGTCATAAGGGAAGAAAGAATCAGCACATCATTAGGCTGGAAACTTAGATTCATCTCTTCATCATTCATTATAAAATACTTACTGAGCACCTACTATACGCTAGAGGTGCCGCTAAATACTAAGCGTATGATTATATACGAAACAGATGTTCTCGCTAACCTTGTGTCAATTAAAAAAAAAAACAAGTAAATATAAAAGTCCAAATTATGACAAGTTATATGAAAAGTTCTATGAAAAAGGAGAACACGGTGATACAGCAGAGAATATTGGGAAGGGGAGCACAAGGCCAGCACTCAGGGTCTGAGGATGAATGAGAAGTCAGTTGAAGAATAGGAGGGTCTAGACTCCAGGTAGAGGAAGCAGGTGTTGAAGACTTTGAGCCCAGAGAGTATGAAGTTTTGAGAACTGGAAGGGGATCAGTGTGGCTACATTATAAGCAGCAAAGGAGAGGAAGGTCTGGGATGAGGTCGAAAAGGTAGGCAACAAGAGATGGCTATGAGGCGAAGGCTACATTTTCAGTTCACTGGGAAGTCATTGAAAGGATATAAGCAGAATGACCTGATCCGATTTAAGTCTTAAGCAGACTCTCTGGAGAGTGCCTGTAGGCAATACCACCTCAATGTCATCCTAAGTTTTTTTCTCTGCTACCAGAATCCGACCTCCTATAAAATGAAATTCTTCCATGCCTTCCAAATGTGTGGGAAGAACGGCCAGGAGCAAGGGTCCCAGAGGAAGGGGTTTCCATACACCAAGTTCTACCAGAGGTACTCCAGCCTTCTTGGCAGCTCCCCACTCCATCCTCATGATTGCTGATTTTGTTAGCTAAGTATAGAGCCACAGGAATTGTGATCTTTTATGGATTGGGTCCTGGGAAAGCCCTCACAACCTTGATTCTCAGAAAGCTGGGCAGAAACAGGAAGTCCTGCCTCCTAGAAAAGGAACGGACAATGGATGCAGGAGGGAAGGAGACCTGTACCCTGAACACCATCCTCTGCCTGGGGGTGAGGGAGAACAGGTCAAGAGAAGGGGATGCCAGCCACAGCAGGAGTGCTAGGTCGCCCTGGGAGCCTATTAAGGCAGCAGGTGCCTAGATGTAGGGCAGTGCTGAAATTCGGCATAGCTGTGATGGGGAAAGTCTGTGAACCGCCATTAGCATCTTTCCTGTCAGGCTTCCTTAACCACAAAGCATTACCTAACTGCTGTGGTGACTAAGACTGAATAATTTAACTGTGGGGCTTGGGGACTTCAAACAGATTTCTCTTGCACCAAGGCTTTTAAAAAACAATGGTTGTTCATTTTCCTAGAAGACCTCCAGAAGGGGTGAGTTTTGTTGTGTTTTTTTTTTTTTCCTTTTCTAAGATAGCGCAAATCAAAGGGAATGATATATCCTCAGTGATTCCTCTAGGTTTTGGTTTGTTTGTGTGTCTTGTTATGGGACACAAAACTGTGTCAAAAACAGTGTTATTACTTCTCTGCTTCTCATGTTTTACTATTTTCTCATGTTTCGAAGGACTGTGATTATTTTCTAAAGGATGAAAGTAAAGTCTGAAAAGTCTAACTGCTTCTTGAACACCAGGACTTCCCAAGTAAATGCATTAAGTGAGTAGAAAGTTGTCCCAATCTGACTTCTCTAAATATTGAATTAACCTAATACAGGCAGTGAGGGGAGGGGAAGGGCGACAGAGAGAAATTCTACCAAGAACTGAGAAATTAGAGCAATAAAGTTTCCTTCTGAAAATTGAATTATAAAATCGCCACATAATGGGTTAGAGAGAGACAAGGTGAGTTATTTTGCAGAGCCAGAAATGGCTCCCAGACATGAAAAAGTGGCTATCATCAATAATAATGAGGCAGCAATGGAAGTTTGAGAGAAATGAAGAAAATGAACACTATCTTGGAGGCCTGGTCCAAGGGAGGGAATGCTTTGGCCCAAAGAAGTGTTCTCTCTGATCCCAGGGATAAATACAGCCTTCTATGCATGAATTAACTTACCTTAGATTGATGCCATTTAATCTAAACTGATTTCATGCAACCTGTGCAGGCTTTTAATTATATTCTGGTTTCCCAAGTAGTCTGCCTTTAAGGAAAGAAAAAAAAAAATCAGCTAGCCAAAAGAGGATGACCCCTCTGGTAGTAGTATTTCTCATTATATATTAATACACTGGCATTCTGCTTTTATTCATTAGTTTATGGGAACTTGTGTGGGGGGATCCTAAGAGACAGATTCACATTCAGCGTGCCAATAAATCAGGTTTCTGAAACAGGAAGGCTGAAAACCAGACCGTATCTCATAATCATGGACTGTGCTCTCCTCCGCAAGACATTAGCATTTCCAAGTAAGTAGAAAGAGGCGACCCACACATTTCACTGATGAGATACTTAAAGGCCCAAGGTCCTTAAGTGGCAGAACAAGGCCTAGAATCTGGGTCTCCTGATTCCTTGTCCACGTTGCATCAAAGATATATGTGACACACTAATTATCCATTCAGTCTGTCTAAATTCTAGGGTTTGGGATGAATAGGAATCCTCTAGGTATTCCCATTTGGGGACCATGCTAGGTAGAATTCATTTATCTAATTAGGTGATTTTCAATTCCCCCTTCCTCATCACCACCCAATGCATCCATTCTCCTTTATCTGCCATGTATAAGCCTGCTTATGATAGTTAAAAAAACAAAAACAAAAACTAGTGGCATCATACCACGCCTAACATCCAATATGTGGGTACAGATGGCATTTCACGGGACATGATCCTTTTCTACAAATGACAGGAAGTGCAAAATAATCCCTCAAAGATAGCAGGCTCTGTTGCACAATGATAAGCACGCCAGAGAGTAATTTTTCATCTTAGCAATTTCAACTGAGGAGCAGTTTCAACTGTCAAGACCTATCCATTTCTCATATTTCCATTATGAACTGTATTCTAACATACATTAACAAGCTCCTATGTAACACGCTGAATGTTATTATTTAGTATTTAAGTAGCTTTCTGAGAACACAAAGTGTGGTGCCAATCATGAGTGTTTTGCTCATAATACCATCTCTTCGGAAGCAGGTGTAAATCATTCTTCCGCTTTAGCAGCTGAGAAATGAACATCAAGTCAGAGTAAGTTAATGACAAAAGACATTAAATAATAAGCCCGGCTAGAATAAAACATGTATTTATCCAGTTTGGGCCATTTTACCATAAGGATCTTTTTAACCTTTTCGTGGACTGGCTCTTTTGGAAACTTTTTTTTGGCTAGTAGAAGCCTTATTGATTCACTTGTTCAAACACTGACATGTCAAGAGGGCAGTAGACTGAATAAGGAATCAGTCAGCCTGACACACCAGAAGCCCAGGATGTCAAGCTGGAGAAATATCCCGGTAAAAGCACTTAAAGTCTTGGTAGACTCTTATGGATTAAATATTACTCAGTGCTGATACAAAATTCAGCAGTGGATTTCCGTTATGCCTTCCCCGTGAGTGCCCGTTTCTGATGGAACAGATACAATGAAAACTGAACCGCCCTGATATTCACCTGACAACTTTGGTTCACGTGAACTTCCTCCCACTCTAACTACTCAATACTCTAGGGAAAAACTCTGGTTCCATTAACACTGAAAGAGGACAGAAATTCAACAGCTGTCAGTAGCAGAAAATTGATAGCCTCTTCTTTTCAAATTTAACCCCCCCGCCCACCTGCAAGTAATGTCTAGATAATACTACATTTAACTATGAAGAATGATGAAGGGAAGTTTCAACAGATAGACAAAGCCTCAGTGGGGGGGGGGGGGAGCCACTGAGCCACTTCTCAGCCACTATTCCCTCCACCCCACGCTAAGAAAATAGAGCCTTGACAACCAGCATCCTTTCCCCGCGTGTGAACGGCATCAACTGAAAAATTTCAGTAGCCCGGAATGACTTGCCATCCATCTTCTGGTGTTCTTACCGGGCCCTTTTTCCTCTCACACGATCCCAAAAGCATATGGTTGTAAACAGCCCTACAGATGGATGCAGAAAACTCTAACAGAAGCCAAGGGGAAAATCTGGCCCACAGATGTATGATTACACCATCGTGGGCCTATGCTGCTCATAAACCATGTGAGTTAAAGTATTTACAAGATGAATACAAGAAACACAAAACACGCATGAACGTAAAAGACAAGGATTTACTACACTATTGCATTTTGTCAGCTAATTAGAAATTCACTATCTAAGAGTCACGGGTACCATAAACAGAAGACGGGGCTGTGTAAGCAACTGCCTATTTCAGAGCAAGCTAGGCCCTAGTATGGATTTCCAACTTTACAAATTTTGTTTTACTAAGCAAATGATCATCACCATCCAACCCCACCCAACTGAATTTACAAATTATACACAACAAAAGCATTTAGTAACGAATAGTTAAATTCAGACAATGACAACACTGGTATGTCTTATGCCTTTATGGTTTAACGGATTCATACGCAGTATTTATATACGTTTAACATAGTCACTGTTTGAAAAAGCAGGTCATGATCACATAATAGCTTTGTCCCCAAATTAATGCTTTAAAACCTAAGATGATCTGGGGCGCCTGGGTGGCTCAAGCGGTTAAGCATCTGCCTTCGGCTCAAGTCATGATCCCAGGGTCCTGGGATCCAGTCCCACGTTGGGCTCCCTGCTCAGTGGGGAGCCTGCTTCTCCTTCTCCCTCTGCCCCTCCCCCCACTTGTGTGTGCACGCCCACACGCTCTCTCTCTCTCTCTCAAATAAATAAAATAAATAGGGACGCCTGGGTGGCTCAGTCGGTTAAGCGGCTGCCTTCGGCTCAGGTCATGATCCCAGGGTCCTGGGATCGAGTCCCACATCGGGCTCCTTGCTCGGCGGGGAGCCTGCTTCTCCCTCTGCCTGCCTCTCCCCCTGTTTGTGTTCTGTCTCTCTCTCTGACAAAGAAATAAATAAAATCTTTAAAAAAAATAAATAAATAAAATAAAATAAATAAATAAAACCTAAGATGATCCTTGTATATGGGAAAAAGATCCAAAGTGCAAAACTAGAGTGTTTGCAGAGGGATGTTACCCACACAAGGTGCTGCTAAGTAAAAACAGGTTTTATAACGTCAGGGGAAGGATAATACCATTGTTCTAAAGCCTTTCCCTTCTACTGTAATTTCCAAAGCAATTGAGGCTTCTTGGATTATCAACTGTCTGAGGGAAGTGGATTTTATCACATTGCAGCAGACTGCTATTAGGAGGGCAAACTCATTAGTCTCCACATATTCTCCTTTAAACTGAAAAATGTGTTAAGTTGCACATAAAAAAAATTATAATAAATTCACTGCTCTTAGCACACAGGGATTTATATAACAGAAAGCCCAATTTTAAGCACTCCAGAGATGAAGCCACAACCACAAGAATGAATACTCCAGATGTCACCCATCTTGGTGTGACTTTTTATCCTGCTGGCTCAGAAGGGCAACTGTGTCCCGGGCCATTCTATCCCTATTTGGGGCAGCAGCAAGGGGAGGAAAGGAAGAAAAAGGAGAGTGGTATGTGCAGCTGTCTACAGGATTTCCTGGAAACACTACCAATGACTTGCATTCAGAATGTCACCACCTGACTGCATCACATTTGAGTAAAAGAGGCTGAAAAGCATCATTATTCAGGGGGCACATTAGCACCTCCACCATACTGGGATTCTTTTTTCTTTTTAAGATTTTACGTATTTATTTGAGAGAGACAGAGAGAATGGGAGAATTGAGATCATGAGCAGGGGAGGGGCAGAGGGAGAGGGAGAGGGAGAAGCAGACTCCCCGCTAAGCAGGGAGCCCGACGCGGAGCTCGATCCCAGGACCCTGAGATCATGATCTGAGAAGAAGGCAGATGCTTAACCGACTGAGCCACCCAGGTGCCCCATACTGGGATTCTGACATGAAGGGAGAGAGAGGGAATATCCAATAGGGAGGCAACCAGCATTATCTGCTACTGATATGAATACACCGCTTTGTCCTCCAGTTGTTTCTATATACAAACACAACAGGACATAGTTTTGAAAGTTCTGGAAAAATGTTATTTGGCAGTGATGGCCGCCCTCCGAATCTCCAACCTCCACCTGCCGCATGTGACACTCCAGAATGACTCTGAAATACTATTAACTACTGTACCTTTTCCTTTCTCCCACCATGCCCCCCCGACCTGAAATAAAGATTATAAAAGAACTAGGCACTTTAGGGTAGGAAGGTAAAAAGCTGGAAGCGAAGAGCAAGGAAGGAAAAGGGAGTCCCCGCTACGCCCAGGCTCTGTGCTAGACACATCACGCATTTTGCCTCACGGAAACGTGACTGTGATTCATGAGGGAGGCGGTATTGTTCCCATTTACAAAGAAGAAAACAGAAGCTCACGCTCCCCATTTAGTGCCTTGCCTGAAGTCAGACACCTTAAATATTTTGAACCTGTGTTCTCTGACTCTGAAGTTCAAGTTATATCTAAAACAGACTTGAGTTTGTAGTTAGCAAGGGAAAAAAAAAGATCTTTAATTAAAATATATGAAATAAAACAAAATAAAAAAATGACCAAAATACTGAATTGCACTCTTCAGGCTTTGTATAGACAGACTACGCCTACATCTCGTCGGTCCTACATTTTACTGTTGCCGCCTCCATAACTGATATGGACATGTTGATCCTGAGGGAATTCATACTTTTTCTGTAAGAAGAGCAAACTAAATTATTGAGGTATGCCATCTGTTTGCACACACTCACACATGGGCCAAATTTGGTAACTGGAACGTTTTCCAAATTGAAAAACAGTACTCATAAATTAGGAATGATAATCAATGAAAAGTTTGTTTTGTAACCGAAGTGAATATTTTCTAGACATAATGTCATCAAACAGAAATAAATCTTAATGTCCATTTTAGCTTTGGCAGATATAGGCATATATATATAACATAAAAATGCCTTAGATAGTATAAATCTTTAAGACTAAATGTGGAGTATTATGTCATAAAGGTGTGACATACTCCAGAAAGAGGGTATCTTTATGTATCTAGTTTCTTCAAGGCTTCTGGATATAGCCTCAAAAATAAAAATTGCCTTAGAAGGTAAATCATTCGATTATCACATGGAAAAGGAGGAGGTCCTTGGCTAAATTTGAAAATCAAAAGGTCTCTCCTTTGGATTTCTTTAGCCCCATGTGACCACTGAGAGAAAGTTGTAATGAATGAGGTGGCAGACATCGAAATTAGTCTCCAATGCCATGCAGGTGCCTTCTTGTGAGGCCAGAAAGCTAAAATACTTCCCTTTCCAGCCTCCTTGCTCGCCATGGGACCCAAATGTGCTCAATGAGATGGAACAGAGAGGAACACTCTTTTTAAAGGAGTAGACAGCTGGAAAGCTCTTCTGAGCCCGCTTCAGACTTTTGCTCTTCTCCCTTCTTTCTGCCTGAAAACTGATGGGATGCTGGGTGTGTAGCAGCAATTTTGTCACCATAAGGGAAAACTTCCATGACATAGGTAGAGAAATAGAAAGACAGAAGATGCCTGAGTGCTTCATGACACTGTGACTATGTTGCTTTAGCCCTGGACTGCCTGCCTCAGAATTTATCGTTACATAAGAAAAATCACGGTCATAAATTTTAGCCACTATTAATCAGGTTTTCTACAATTTGTTGCTTGAACAGAGTCCTGACTTATACAAACCATGTATGTGTTCACTGATCATTAGGCCCTATCGCTGGCAGAAACTTTTAAACATTATTTAGAAGTATCTGAACAAAATATATTCCAATGTTTTAATTTTCATTTTCAGGTATTTCTTCTAAAATAAGATTATGTGTCCTTTCCTTACAAAGTGGAATAAAAAAAAAATGGAAGGAGCTGTAAATAAACCCAAAAGGTAATTTTTATCAAAATTCTAAATTGAAATGGAGATACATAGTTGGTGACTCAAAAGGAATTCATATGAAAATACTCTATGGCCTCCAGATAGTGTACATGTTTGTCTGTTTCTTCACCTGTTTTTAAAGTATCATTGCTGGGACATCAGTATTTTTAAATTTTCAAGGCAAGGAAACTTTTATTTTTTGTCAAATGATAGGACTTTGTCAGGATATAATATGAGCTTATGTATGACTTCACAACAAGGGAAGTGTATTTTCATTTACATATATACACATGGATACATAAAACACAATATACACACTTTCAGAAGAGAGGTAGTAAATTTAAAAGTAGACATTATATCAGTTTAAGGTAGACGTGCAAATAATTTATGGACAATTTTGATGTTGTACAGCTTTTGAGACTTACTCAAAGAGAAAAGACAACAGAAGGTTTCAACCTGTTTAAAACTTACTCTGCAGCAATCTGCTAAAAGCAAAATGGAAAATCCCATGCCACTTTTTCCATTAAAATAACTGACATTTAAACAACTGCCAAATGCATGTAACTTTTGTCCTCCAGTGGTGGAGAGTCTGATCATTCTTCACAATGAACAATCTCAAAGTAAAATTTGAGACCCATGCTTGGAATTTCAGCTGCACATACTCAAACCCTCTCCATCTGGTAAGTGGGGTGTGAAGGAGCCCATTTGAGAAATCCATTTATGACTGGACACCTGTCCAGGAAAGAAGCAAAAGCCATATTCAGCACGTTTAAAGTAACCAACTCCCTGTTAGAGTTCTTATCCAGGACTTGGACTGTTTTTATTACATTTGCTTTGGAGCACTTAATAACCAAATGGATTAGAAATTGTTCCTTTATTAAGGAGCCCATCAGTATTTCTTTAGACATTCGAGTTTTCGATTCAAATACTTATGAGAAGCCTCATTAAGTTTCTATTACCCTGCAACTCATTTCTAGTAGTCAGAAAAGTATTTGGAAAGGCAGAAGAAAAAGAGCAGGAGGGAAGAAAGGAAAGAGGATTAAATTAATCAGGTGGAATTCTTTTTAGCATTATTCTTGACACTACTGAAACACCGCTTGATTCTCCAGATCACATTCCAAACGTGTACAGAAAAAATTACACCAAATTGAGAAAATTTCTAAGAATGCGGAGAGGTGTTACCATAAAAGCTACCAACGTCAAGCACGAGTTATCCTGCCTTCTATCATCAACTCTGTCTTCCTGTTCCCATTGGTCAGTGGGATCAAATCCTTAAAGATGCAGAACCTTTCTTTGCCTAAAGATTTGTGACGAAAGGCCCTGAGGGATTCAACGTGAAGATGCAGGTAATCCCTGAAGGTGTGACTCTCCGGCACTCACATTTGATATGCCTCAGAAGCACGAAAAGGCCACAGGTGTTGTCATCTCCTTCAGAGTCTTGGCTTCAGAGGGGATCCCCGTGGCTAATGAGGACTGCACGGCTGTGCAGCAAGGAACTGGCTCGGTGCCCTCTTCTGAATCCCCACGTGAACTCCTCTCTACTGACCACATCATCATTTTCTTTCAGAGACTGCCCTTGTTAGACCAAATGTTCACTGCCCCTGTCAACCCTATGAGGAGTGACTCCCTGCTCTGTTTGTTAATTGGAAGTACTTCTCAAAGACTGAAGCACAAGAGTTTGTTTTCAACATATCAGCCCAGTACATGACATACCCACACCATTTCTTCCCTAACTCATCAGCTTTGTCCATAAGAAACGTCTGGTAGGACCTCAAAGAAATTCTCTTCATCCCCTTTGGTTTGTCTCTACTAGGATATGATATGTTGTAAGACCCCAAATGCATGTCTACTGCTTCTGGTTTGTTGCCAGTGATACTTTTCCAACATGAAATGATGCAATGTGTGGTTGGCTGTTAGCATTCAGCAGAATCAGCACCATGGCCAGGGCAGAGGGAAGAGGAAGGTGGGGCAAGGGCCTGAACCTCTGCCAATATTACTGTCTCCAACAGGTGGATTATTTTACAGCTTCTTTGCCCCAAGAAGTATGACTCTTACTAGAGTGATAATAAGGATCCTCAGCTCATGAGGTTATCTGAATCTCTCTGCCCTCTTCTTTCACCATACTTTAGCAATACAACATTCCAGATTTCCCCTGCAATGACCCTGCGTCTACTGTTACTTCTATTAGAGCATTCATACTATATCAACAAACTAATTTTTCCTACCCCTAAAATTGGATCATGTAAGATTATGTCACTTCATGGAAACTGTAAAAGAAGAGAATTGTATTATTTTTTAAAAACCTTTAAATGCTTATAATTTGTGTCATTTTAAAGTAAATATTTTCCTATGGTTTACATTTTCTCTCCTTTTCCTTCATTTCATCAAACACAAAATTCTTGAGTCCCTAGGGTCTGATTCATTTTATTATTTTTATGACATGTACAAAAATGCTCAATACTGATATTATCTAATTTATTCTTAAACTTTCTTAGACTTATTGGTGGAATTTGATGTCTTCAAGATTAAGTGAATGTGAAACAATTGACTTTTTACAACCTAGTGGACCCCTAGTATTTTTGTGCTTCGACATAACATGGGATTGTGAACCAGGAAAATACTTATTAAATGAAAGGATAAGCTAACCATTTCACTAGTTAATATGAGAAGGTTTTCCAGAGTCTCCTTTGCCTCTTAAAGCAGATTTTTTTGATTAAGAAGAAACTATTTTTTTAGACAAATCAGCCTTAACTCTAAAATAAACTCACAGATCATTGGTGCTAGGAGAAAATCTATTATTCATTTTATTAGGTTGAACCAGAAATAGCCAGTAGAGAACTATTTCAACCAACAAAAACAGCAACATCATATGTTTCAACTAATAATAAGAAAACTGCCTCCGGAGGGATTAACAGACTTGCCAAAGGTCAGTAACAAAGCTGGAATCTAAACCAAGACCTGCGGATTCCACACCAGGTGGCCTTGCATTTTAAGCACACAGGGCCTCTTAACATATCAGTTGTCTTTTTATTACAGTTTCTGTTTTCTACCATTTAAAACATTCCTGTCACAGACACAGGAAAGAATTAAGGGGACTTTGTGCCTAAGGAGTAACAAAGACAATAAGAATATTTAACCCTTGATTGGCTATTACCATATGGGATTTTAAATGGGTTAAATATTACAGTTTTAATATACGTTATTGAAAATAAAGTTTATTAGATTTCTTTACCAACTTGGAAAGTGATGCTATTAGTTGTCAAATATACAAGACGAATGAGAGAATTATGAAGAAAATTAAGAATAAACAGAAAAAGGAACAGAAAACTGATAAAGATATTTTGATGCACACTCTTATTTCAATTTTTCTGAGCTTCTCTGATTATTTCCTTAGAAAAGATTAACTTTAAGTGAAATTCCTGGGACACAGGGTTTGCATGACTTCTGAGAGATACTAACAAACTGCCCTCTAGAATTATTATTCCAATTTATATCTTCATTAGCTTGGTTTTAAACGTGTTTGACTATCTCCTGCCCTCCACAGTAATTCTTCATATGTATACTAGCCTGTTCTTTTTCTTTTATTTTATGAACCACTATATCACATTCTCTGACATTTTTTTTTATTTGGATAGTTCCATTCATTTCTATGAATGAGACCTGAACAAACATACAGAAATATCATCATAACATAAATGTTCTTCAAATTGTAGAGAAGATATTGTTTACTAATGATGTCTCCTTAAAGGAGTAAGTGCAAAAAATTTATTAGTGATGTCTCCTTAAAGGAGTAAGTGCCATTACTCCTTAAAGGAGTAATTGTTATAATATGTCTACACTATCACACATATAGAATTTGTTTAATGTTCCCATTTAAAAGCAAATAGTATCAAGGACTTCTGCTTCCAAAGACATGGGGTAGATGTACTTTATTATTCCCATGAAGTACATCTACTCCTTTTTTTTTTTTTTTGGATATGGATATAATAGAATATAAAATAATATATATGTATAATATATATAAATAAAAGATATGGATATAATATCTTTCTCTAATACTATCACAATGTATGTTTAAACCTATTTCCACTTAAAAGTAAGTGGTAGAATTCAGAAGCGAAGTGCAATTAATTTAATTCATGTCATTAAATGAAGTGTGTCACTCACAAATAATAAAGCCAATTCTGAAGATTTCTTTATTAATTAACCTTACACATTCCTACCTTCCTATGGTCTTTCACAATTACTCTATATACTCACAAAGAATCTTTCATATTATTTCAAGTTGACAAGTTTAACACTTCTTTAGTGTTAAGAGAAGTTAAGTGTCTCTTCCATGAATTCAGAACTTTTCACCTTGTGTTTCCATCATCTTTCATATTATAGTTACTTGCTTTGTTTTTTAAGGACTCCTGGTTATTATGTAGGGATAAGATTATAAGATCAAAATAGTAAGATCAAAAATAAATACAAGGGAGTCTTATCCAAAACATTAATTTCTAATCAATCTATAAGATAAAGAAAAGGATATAAAATGTATAGAATTTAGCATTACTTAATTAATGCTGATTCTCTTATCATGGAATTACTTTATTTGGCACAGCCCACTCTAAGACCACTTCTGAAAGACCACTTCTTTTAATAATAAAAAATAAGAATAAGTCATGGCCTTTACTGTAATTTCTATATTTGTATTTTCTTTAATGAGACTGACAGAAAATACAAATTTCTTCAGGGAGAATCAGTTTTCCATGTGGTGTTTCTATTATCTAATCATAAACAGGCAAGAAATCAAGAATTAATTCTTCTCTTTGGTGACTGCCATATTTTTGAGATTCATGATTTAAATTTTAACATTTTAGCCAAAAAAAAAAAGTTTAATTGTTATGTCTACACTATCACAAATATAGAATTTGTTTAATGTTCCCATTTAAAAGCAAATGGTATCAAGGACTTCTGTTCCAAAGACATGAGGTAGATATATTTTATTATTCCCATGAAGGACATTTAAAATCCCTGCACAATTACATATAAAATGAACATAATAGGACTCTAAAAGGAAAAGAGAAGAACAGCTAGGGACCTAGGACAAAAAAACCCAAGGGAAAAAAAAGGTGGGGAGTCCCCTGCATTTTCTTTTTGCATTATATATCCATGACTTGTTGCCGAAGGAGCCACCAAGCTGGAAATATCAAGGGAAGTAGACTGAAAAGGCCCAACAGAAAGCTTTTTCTGTCTAGCCAAATAACCAGGAAAAGAACAGCCTATCAGGACAGGAAAATTTAGACAACAGCTGTTCTACACCAATGAAATACCACAGAAAAACTGGGGACCCACCCCCACCTATAGCAGCAAAGACCAAGTAGGTAGCCTAGACTTCCACCCTCAGACACTATAAGAGGCACTCCAGAAAAGGTTGAGTATGGAGAGAACTTGGACTTTCATACCTAAAGGATAGTAAAAATTACCCCTCCCCTTCCTATAGCCTTCTTTCCTTCCCGTGGGTGTCAAAAGAGGAGAGTATAGAAACTGGATTTGTACCCACTCTAGCAGTAATGATGCACTACATTCACCTCATAGACTCTCATAACATAATATCCAAAAGGTCCAGGCTTCAGTTGGGAATCACTCATCATCCCAAGAACCAGAAATTTTCCAAAGTAAAGGAAAAAAAAAAAAAAAGACAATCAATAGATATGAACACCTTGATGATAAAGATACCAGAGAAAGATTTTAAAGACGCTATCAGAAACACAAAAAAAACTTCAATAGTTATGAATATGCTTGAAACAAATGAAAAAAAAAAGAAAAAAGTAGAAAGACTCAGCAAAGAAATCAAAGATATAAAAAATACAATAACCAAAATTAAAAACTCAGTATATGGGCTCAACAACAGAATGGAGGGGACAGATGAAAGAGTCCGTGAATTTATTTGAATATTACAGATTAGATTGAACAATAAAAATAATCCAATCTTGAAAACAGTAAAAACAGACTGAAAACAACAACAACAACAACAACAAAAAGAGCCTCAGGGTCCATAAGACCTTAACCAAAGATCTAGCATTCATTTCACTGAAGTCACAGAAGGAGAGGAGAAAGACAGCGTTACAAAAAAAGTACTCAAGGAAATAATAGCTGAAATTGTCCCTTATTTGTCAAAAGACATACACCTTCAGGTTCAGAAAAATGAGCAAACTTCAAATAAGATAAATTCAATAAAGAAATACGAAACAACAAAAATCAAAGCCAACTCTCTGAAAACTAAACACAATGAAAAATAATGAAATTAGTGAGAGAGAAATAATGTCTTATCTACCTTTTCTCTTTATCTAGGAGAAAAGTAATGTGGATTACAGCAAATTTCATATCAGAAACTATGGAGATAAAAAGGAAGTGGAACAACATTTTAAGTGCTGTTTACCCAGAATCCTACAACCAGTGAAAATATCCTTCCAGAATGAAAGATAAATCAAGATATTCTCAGATGAAGGAAAGCTAAGGGATCTAATCATGAGAAGACCTTTTCTAAAAGAAAGACTAAAGGATGTTCTGTAAACATAAAAGAAATAATTAAAAAAGAAACTTAAAACACCTGGAAGGAAAAAGGAACAGAGTAAACAAAAAAATGGGCAAGTACAACTAGATAATGCTTTGCTCTTGAGTTTTCTATATTACGTTTGGTGGTAAAATAAAAAAGTTTAAGACAGCCTGATACGGTTCTAAATATATGAAGAGAAGATATTTAAGGCAAATACTATATATGAGGAACAGTGAAAGGACACAAAGGGAGGTAAGGTTTCTATACTGTACTCAATAAGATGACAACACCAGTAGACTGTGATAAACTAGGCATACATAATGTAAAATCCAGAAACACTACTAAAAAAGCTATATAAAGAGATAAACATAAAAACACTACAAAAAATCAAAATGAGGGGTGCCTGGGTGGCTCAGTTGGTTAAGCGACTGCCTTCGGCTCAGGTCATGATCCTGGAGTCCCGGGATCGAGTCCCGCATCGGGCTCCCTGCTCAGCAGGGAGTCTGCTTCTCCCTCTGACCATCTCCCCTCTCATGCTCTCTCTATCTCATTCTCTCTCTCAAATAAATAAATAAAATCTTTAAAAAAAAAAAAAAAGAAAATCAAAATGAAATTCTAAAAATGTCCAAGTAACATACAAGAAGTTAGGAAAAAAATGGAGAAATGAAAAGCAAAGAGAAAAAAACAGGAAACAAAACTAAAATGACAGACTTAAGCCTTAACACGTCAATAATTGTGTTAAATGTAAATGGTCTAAGTACATCAATTAAAAAAAAGAAATTAGTAATATGAATGATCCAATTATATACTGTCTACAAGAAACTTACTTTAAATTTAATGATATAGGGCGCCTGGGTGGCTCAGTTGGTTAAGCGACTGCCTTCGGCTCAGGTCATGATCCTGGAGTCCCTGGATCGAGTCCCGCATCGGGCTCCCTGCTCGGCAGAGAGTCTGCTTCTCCCTCTGACCCTCCCCCCTCTCATGTGCTTGCTCTCTCTCATTCTCTCTCTCTCAAATAAATAAATAAATAAATCTTTAAAAAAAAAAATTTAATGATATAGGCAGATAGAAAAGATGAAAAAAGACATACCATGCAGACATTAATAAAAGAAAAAGCAAGAGGGCTATATTAATATCAGATCAAGTAGAATTCAGAGCAAAAACATGTATTTATTATAGAAAGAGAAATATTATATAATAATAAAAAGATCAATCCACCAAGAAGATAGAGCAACCCCGAGAACGCACCAAAAACAGGGCTATGAACAAGTTAAGCAAAAACTAAGACAAAACTACAGTTGTAGTTGGAGACTTCAAAACCCTTCTCTTGAAATTGTTAGTACAACTAGACAGAAAATCAGAAGGATATAAAAGAAACTCAATACCATCAACCAACAAGATTTAATCAACATTTATGGAACACTCCACACAACAGCAGAATGCACATTTCTTTTCAATTGTGTATGGAATATATACCAAAATATACCATATTCTGGGCCATAAATGAAAGGCTCAACTAATTAGCAGAACTGAGATCATACAGAGTGCACTCTCTGACCTCAGGAGAAATCAAACTAGAAATTAATCACAAAAAGAGAACATGAAAATCTCCAAACACTTAGAAACTAAACGACACTTAGAATCTAAACAACCCATGGGTCAAAGAAGAGGTTTCAAGAGTAATTAAAAAGTAAACTGAACTGAACAAAAATGAAAATAAAAATGTCAATGTATGTGGGACACAGCTATTGTAAAGCTGTGAGGGAAATATGTAGCTTACACCAGGGAAGATGAAAAGTCTAACATAAATAACCTAAATTCCTACCTCAGGAAACTAGAAAAAAAGAACAAAAATACCAGTACAAGATAAAAGAAGTTAATGATAAATATAAGAGCAGGAATCAATGAAATCAAAACCAGAAAAATAATATAGAAAAATCAATGAAATCAGCTGATTCTTTTGAAAAAATCAATAAAACTGACAAATCTCAAACCTCTAACAGGTGACAAAAAAAACGAGAGACAATACAAATTATCAGTATCAGGAATGGAAGTGGGGATATCACCACAGTCCCTGCTAATATCAAAACAATAAAAAAAGAATATTATAAACAGCTCTACAGACATAAATTTGACAGTTTACATGAAATTGATCAAGTCTTTGAAAAATACAAATGACCTCACCTTACTCAATATAAAACAGATAATTTGAATAATCCTATAGCCATTAAGGAAATTTAAATAATAATTGTAAAGTTCCTAAAAAGGAAAATCTCCAAGCTCAGATGGAGAATTCTATCAAACATTCAAAGAATTAACATAAATTCAACACAATCTCTTCCAGAAAATAAAAGATATGAGAACATTTCACAGTTCATTTTGTAAAGCTAATATCCCCCCAATGCCAACATCGATCAAAGACAGTACAGGAAAATAAAACTATATACCAATATCCCTCATGAATACAGAAACAAAAATCCTTAACAGTGCATTAGCAAATAAAATTCATGTATATATAAATTATACACCATGACCAAATGGCGTTTATTTCAGGGACGCAGGACTGGTTTAATCCACCATAGTAAAAGGCTAAGAAATATATATATATATATATTTATTTATTT
Organism: Phoca vitulina; assembly: GCF_004348235.1. Classification (NCBI taxonomy): domain Eukaryota; kingdom Metazoa; phylum Chordata; class Mammalia; order Carnivora; family Phocidae; genus Phoca; species Phoca vitulina. The sequence goes on from NW_022589735.1 coordinate 17,896,787, forward strand.
ATATATTTAAGAAATATATATATATATATATCACATGATCTTATCAATCAATGCAGAATAAGCATTTAAACAAATTCAGCATCCATTCATGATACAGATTCTCAGAAAAAAATAGGAATAGAAGGAAACTTCCTTAAGTTCTTAAAAAGCATGTACAAAAAACCCACAGCTAAGATTTTACTGACTGGTGAAAAAATGAATATATTCTGCCTAACAATGGGCACAAAGAAGGACAGCCACTCTCCCCACATTTTTGGTACAATATACTGGAGGTCCCAGGCAGGGAAGTAAGGCAATAAAAGGAAATAAAAGGCATACAGGTAAGAAAGGCAGAAATAAAACTGTCCTTATTTGGAAATAACATAATTGTCAAAAAATCCCAGAGAACCTAAAAATAAACTGAAAAAGAAATCCCCTGAAATAATAAATGTGTTCATCAAAGTCAAAGGATATAAGATACACATACAAAAGGCAATTGCATCCTTATACACTAGCAATAAGCAGGTGGACACTGAAATTTAAAACATGATAGATACTATTTACGATCACTCAAAAAATAGGTAGTAATCTAACCAAACATGTATATGCCTATACCCAGAAAACCACAAAATGCTAATACAGAAAATTAACTAAGATGTAAATAAATAGAAGTATCATGTTCATTAATTGGAAGACTCAACATTAAAAGGTTGTCAATTCTCCCCAAACTGATACTCAAGTTTAATACAATTCCTATCAAAGTCCCAGCAAAGCTTTTTTTAGGTAAAGACTGACAAGAATATTCTAAAATTTATATAGAAATCAAGAAATTAGAATGGCTAAAACAACTTGGAAAAAGAACAAAGTGGAAAGAACCAGTCTACCCAACTTCAACACTTATTATAGTTGGGATAATCAACATTGTGTGATATCAGTGGAGGAAGAGACACTAGACCACTGGAACAGGATTGAGAATCTAGAGACAGTACCACAGAAATATGCCTAAACGGTTTCTTGGAAAGATGCAAAAGCAATTTAATAGAAGACAGCCTTTTCAATAAATTGTGCTGGATCAAGTGGACTTCCATAGATAAAGCAATGAACCTCAACTTAAGTCTTATATATTATAGAAAAGTTAACTCAAAATATGTCACAGACTTAAATGTAAAGTGCAAAAACATAAAATTTTAAGAAAAAATAAGAGAAAAACTTCAGGACTTAGGGCTAGGAAAAGAGTTCTTGACACCAATAGCAGGATCTATAAAATGAAAAAAACTGCTAAATTGAACATCAGATTTTAAAACTTTTGCCCTAAGAAAGGCCCTGTGAAGAGGATGAAAAGACAAGCTACCAACTGGGAAAATATATTAGCAAACCACATATCTGACAAAGGACAAGTATCTAGAGTATATAAAGAACTCTTAAAACTAAGAGTAAAAAAATAAGTAATCCAATTCAAAAAGTGGACAAAAGATATGGACACACATTTTACCAAAGATAATATTTGCCTAGAAAATAAGAAAATGAAAAGATGTTCGATATAATAAGCCATCAGGGAAAATGCAAAATAGTCACTAAACACCTATCAAAATGGCAAAGATAAAAACTGGGACATCAAATGCTGGTGGGGATGAAGGGAAATGGAGAGACTGGATCACTCCTACATTGCTGGTGGGACCATGACTGGTAAAGCAATTCTGGAAAACCGATGGTTCTTATAAAACTAAACATGCTACTGCCATATAATCTAGCAACTGCACTCTCAGGCACTTGCCTAAGAGCAATAAAAATTTATATTCACACAAAAACTTGTACATACATATTTATAGCACCTTTTTTTTTTTTAGGTTTTTTTAAATTAACATATAATGTATTATTTATTTCAGGGGTACAGGTCTGTGATTCATCAGTCTTACACAATTCACAGTGATCACCACAGCACATACCCTCCCCAATGTCCATCACCCAGCCACCCCATCTCTCCCACCCCGCTCCACTCCAGCAACCCTCAGTTTGTTTCCTGAAATTAAGAGTCTCTTATGGTTTGTCTCCCTCTCTGGTTTCATCTTGTTTCATTTTTCCCTCCCTTCCCCTATGATCCTCTGTCTTGTTTCTCAAATTCCTCATATCAGTGAGATCATATGATACTTGCCTTTCTCTGATTGACTTATTTTGCTCAGCATAATACCCTCTAGTTCCATCCATGTCATTGCAAATGGCAAGATTTCATTTATTTGATGGCTGCATAATATTCCATTGTATATATAAACCACATCTTCTTTATCCATTCATCTGTTGATGGACATCTAGGCTCTTTCCATAGTTTGGCTTTTGTGGACATTGCTGCTATAAACATTGGGGCATAGCACTTTTTTTTCTTTATGATAGCTCGAAACTGGAAACAACCCAGATATCCTTCAGTGGGTGAGCAGTTAAATGAGGTATGGTAGATACATCTATACCATGGGATACTAGTCAGCAATAAACAGAAACAAACTATAGTTGACCCTTGAAAAATAAGGGTTTGAACAGCACAGGTCCACTTATACACATATTTTTTTTTTTTTTACAGTACAGTCCTGTAAATGTATTTGCTCTTCCTTGTGATTTTCTTAATAACATTTTCTTTTCTCTAGCTTACTTTATTATAAGAATATAATATACAATATAACAACACATGTAACATACAAAACATGTGTTAATCAACTGTTTATGTTATCAGTAAGGCTTCAGGTTAATGGTAGGCTATTACTAGTTAAGTTTTTGTGAAGTCAAGTTATGTGTAGATTTTTGACTGCTTGGGGATCAGTGCCCCTGACCTACTAGTTATTTAGGGATCACTGTATTGACTAAAACAAACAAACAAACAAAAACAACAACAACAACAACAAAAACCTGAATGGTCTCCAGAGAATTATAATGATAACAGGAAAAATGCCAATCCCAAAAGGTCATATTTTGCACAATTCCATTTATGTAACAATCTCGAAATGGCATATAGTAGAAATGGAGAACAGACTAGCGATTGGCAGGGGTTGGGGCAGTAGGGTAGTGGGTGGGGCTATAGAGAGATCTTTGTGGTGATGGAACTATTCCAAATCTTGACTATATCAATGTCAACATCCTGGTCATGATATTGCACTAGACTTGTTCAAGATATTACCACTGAGGCAAACTGAGTAAAAGTACATGGGATATCTCTGAATTATTTCTTACACTGCACGCAAATCTAAAGTTATCTCAAAACAAAAAGCTTAAATGAAAACAAATGGCTTTCTGGTGGTGAGGACCTCCTCATAAGACTATGCTTTCAAGAAGGACCTCCTCCAGCCCTCTCTGGAAGAGGAGAAGAGGAAACATAAAAGCAGCACCCAGTGTAGAGCCCCAGTTCCTACTTTGTGGATGTGAAGTGCCCAGGATGCTATAAAAACACAACTGACTTCAGCCATGCACAAGCAGTAGTTTTGTGTGTTGGCTGGTCTACTGTCCTCTGCCAGCCCAGAGGAGGAAAAGCAAGGCTTACAGAAGGAGACTCCTGCAGGAGCACTAAAAGCACCCTCAGTCAAGATGACTGGGAAACCATCCCAATGAACACATTTTAGATTTTTATTTTTTTTAAGATTTTATTTATTTGAGAGAGAGAGAGACTGACTGACTGAGAGAATGAGTGGGAGGAGGGGCAGAGGGAGAAGCAGACTCCCTGCTGAGCAGGGAGCCTGACTCGAGGACCTTGGAATCATGACCTGAGCTGAAGGCAGATGCCTAACCAACTGAGCCACCCAGGCGCCCATATTTTAGATTTTTAAAAAATGTTACTTATTGAAGACTTTGGTAAAACAACACATAAGGAAAAAGTGTAACAGTTAAGGGATAAAGTGCTCTTAACACAATCAATTGGCTTTTTGTTTATCTCAACTAAAAAAAAAATCAAACAAACAAAAACCAACAGTACTTCCAAAAATGAACCTTAGAAAACTGAACACAGTGTGTTTTCCACACATGAGTTAAAAATAAAGCTGAATAATTTGTCAATTCCATTTTCATTTTTTGTAATACCATGTACACTGGGAATTGTGTCATTCCAACTCGCTGATTGGAATCAGACGTTCCTATGGGATTTTGCTATCAAGGCTTTCTGATCTTGAAAGTAACACCATTCCCTTATACTTGCAGACAGGGTGAAGAAAGAAAATTAATAAAAATAAAAGTAAAGAGTGTGTGCCTTAGGTCTTATAGCTAAGTTAATACAAAATATGCAAGAAGAGAAAATACTCTTCAGTATTCCTATTTTTTTAAAGATTTATTTATTTATTTATTTGAGAGAGAGAGAGAGAGAGAGAGAGCATGCACAGCAGGGAGGGGCAGAGGGAGAGAGAGTCCCAAGCAGACTCCAGCTGAGCATGGAGACCGATTCAGGGCTCCATTTCAGGACCCTGAGATCACAACCTGAGCCGAAACCAAGAGTTGGACGCCCATCTGACTATGTCACCCAGGCGCCTCTCTTCAGTATTTCTAATGCATTTTCAAGCAAAGAGATTTCCAAGAAAATTAATCATGGGACCTAGTTATTTTCCACTCTTTTTGAATGACTTTTCATGCTAAACTCAATGTGACAGTGGAAAGCATTAAAAACTAATTCTAGACCTGGTTTATACCAACATATACAAAAGGTTCACTAGTAACTCACAATGAACAATTTCACTGCCGTTGGTCTATACTTTGCGTGATACATCACTGCCTTCATGTAACGGAACTTTAGGAAATCCACAGCAGGTACAAACAGCAAAATTATAAGCTCGTAAATGATCCTGTTAATGCCTACTTTATGTTGGCATTTGCCATCATTCAAAATGCATCTTCAACAAACATATGATGAAAAGTATACCTAATTAGGTGCATTGTCCTTTTATAATTTTTGACTAATAACATGCCTCAAACTGAGGATAATCAGTATTTATCATAATACTTTTTCGGGAACTATGGAAAAACAATTTAAAGAAAACTGTGAAGCAAACTGTTACAAAAGTGCAGTTATTATACAAGATACGGAGAAACAATTTTAAATCTATTCTTCTAAGTGGGCTAAAAATTATCCTAAAATATAACAGTTTAGCAAGTTAATTAAGATTTCATTGTAACTGCAAATTAGTAGAAGTGCATTACTGCCATGTTATTAAGAAAGAAAATGAGAAATAAAAATCTATATGACACGTTTTATTCTAGAAATTCAAAACAGCATTATAGCATTATCTTCTAATTTATATCGACAGAAGTGAAGACGTGTTTTGACAATCTCCTATTTCTGAAGCTTACAGTTTTCAGGAAGGAAAATTCATTGTTTTTCACCTTGCACACTTGGAATTAAAAACCATTTAAAATGCTTTATGTATTTGCCTTTTTAAAACAGAGTATGCTACTGGTAATTTAACTTTATTTGGAGAACTTGAATAATTGTGGAATAGAGATATTTTCTCCTACTAAAAATATGGTTAGTTGTTGTACATTTGTTCATTTTTTAATAGGCATTTTGGGTTTTTCCTAATTGTTGGGCTTTATGCTTCTGTTTCACACTACCACCAGTTTACAAGTCTCTAGTGGGAAAAGAAAACCTGCAACCCATTCTAATTTGGTAGCTATAACTTGCTATGGGCTGAAAACAATCTCATGTTAATATTTTGTGCCAACTAAGAACAAGCTGGAATTAACTGAAAGAAAATAAATTTTTTTAGTGCATGATCTTTTCACAAATTAGTTAAGAATCACTTAAGTCAATTACATGCATTTCTTTTCTCTCTTAATTTCAGGTCCTCAGCTATGCTCTGACACTTGAGGTCATCAGAAATTTGCTTTCACAAAAAGCTAAATAGTGTATTATTGTTCTATTTAAGTTTTATTGACAAGCACAATCGAAAGTGATGTGTCCATGAATTTATTGTAGGGTAAAGATTCCATTAAATGAGTTTCTTCTTTTCATGACAGATCCTGCCATTTATTCAATCTATTCAGTCAAGAACAGTGTTTTCTAAAATTGCACCACAGAATACTAGTCCTGACAGATGGTCTCCAAAAAGCAGAATCCTCACTCCAATAAGTTTCGGAAATAATGCCAAATGTATTGAATTTGACAAGTCCTCCTTATATGTAAGAGTGTGTGTGTGTGTGTGTGTGTGTGTGTGTAAAACTTATCCAATGAAATGAGCATTCCATAAACCCTATTTTGAAAAACAAGCATCTGAAGAGAGTCAACTTGTGTCTAAGACAACAATGGGTTCATCAAATCCTAACTGATTTTCTTCACCATGGGTTTATAATAAGATTTCATTTCCCTTACATTTAGGTTTTTACTCCAGTTTCGTATGCGCAGGCAATCTGTGTCACTTGCAGACTAAATGTAATAAATTCTCCTTGCATTCTTTTTTTGCCTGGAAACCATGCATTGAGAGAGCAGGATCACGAGAGCCTGGGTCCCTGAGCACCTCTTTGGAGCAGGCTCCATCTCCCCACCCCAACTTGCAAAGAAGAGTGCAGTGTGTTGGAAAAATAAACCTTTGTTGAGTTAACCTGAGATTGAGTTAACCCTGAGATTTCAGGGTTAATTTATTATTGCTGTATAATTTAACCTATCTTAACCAGTATAAGAGTTGGATTCTGAAATAATGAGAGCAATGCAAAGAGACTTGATATAAGACTTACAGATGTTCAGACATTGAAAATTCCTTATTCACTCTTTATCACTATCTATACTTGTCAAGACACAAATGATACATTTTACTTTCATAGATATTCATTAAATATACTTGCTAGGCTACTATGTGATAGGCACTGCTCTAAACTAAGAGGGTAAAGTAATATAAAATACACACAAGGTCCTTATTCTCCTAGAGCATACGTCAGATTGAAAGGAAGAAAATGCCCAGTGGGGAATATGCTCATTAAGAAAAAGATGGCAATTTTCTTATTAGATAATTATATCTGTAATTTCCATTCCCCTGCTAAATTTCATTTTAAAATATACTAAAATTACAGCAGTTATGGCAACAAAAAAATGAGCCATTACTCACTTTTTGTTAGAATGACAGATCAGATATTAAATCAAATATGGATATTTCTTGGTTCTCTTTAGTAATGGAAACCTATTTGAGTATAATCATTAAACTATTTCAAAATCTTTTTTGGAAAAGAGATATTCTAGGCAAACTGAAATAAATTTCACTTAATTCCATAAATTTAAACTTCTCTTAATCACTAGCCAAGTTCTGTTCATTGAAGCAACACTGCTGCTAAGAAGTTTTCTGAAATTAAAGAAACATCTGATTTCTAAATTATACTCCTAGCCACGTTAATGCATCACTACCCACCTCCATTATAAAAGTAATATGCTTTCTATAACTTATAGGAACAATATTAATATATTATTATTTTTATCTTTCCTTTCAAAAAACAAACTCTCAAAGACTTCCTACAGAATTTTATAATGCATACATGTGTACTAAATACTTCTCCTACACTAATAATGGAACCAGTATCTGTAATGATATGTTTTAAGATGCTGGTAAAGTGTGTTTAATTTGAAAATTAATGAATACCAAAGGGAAGTAAGTCAGCCAAAGTGCTGTCTGCCATGTACTTTATGGTCTGAAAGTACTTGAGGTCAATGCCAAGTTGAGGAGTACTATTCAGCGTAGCATAGAGGAGGACTTTTGAAGACATGAATTCAATCACTCCTCATACATTTACTGTTGGTAAATAGAGTAAAATAAGACAATTTTATAATTGCAAATGAGATCAAAGTTTATGACTAAAAAGTACTCAACTGGTTTACCTTTCCTCATAATTTAAAACAATCATCACAAAAAAATAAAATTAAAAAAAATCATCACTTTGTGTCAACTTAGTAAATAATAGCCTATCTTCAGGTTCACTAAACATTATAACAATAGTGATCTAACTCTAAACAACATGAGCTTATTGTTACATTTTCCATTCTATTGTTCTATTTTTCTTTTCTCTCTGCAACTCTACTCAGGTATCAGTGCTTTTTCAGTAAATACCTTTTTCTTTATCAATTTTCCTGAGGAAAGAAGACACATGATCAGGAACTAATAAGAATAGCATATGGTTAGAAACATTTCAAATCTAAGAAGGAGCTAAATATGACAATAAAGGAGTTTACTCTGTTAGGGAATATTAAGTTATCAATATACAAGATATGACCCCTTTTTAGTAGAAAGATAAAAAGAAAGGCATTATGAGTAAGAATTTGGGTAGTTTTTCGATAACTATCCCTCCCCCCCACACCCCTACTGAAAATACCCTAGAAGTGTTATTGGCCAGCCCAATATTCAATACGGAGAATATGAGAACCCAGGTAACCCTAAGAGGCTGTCGGTGAGTAATAGAATTCATTAGACACTATGAGCATTCGTGACTTCAGGAAGTAGATGGTGCACACCGTCTGCAGGGCAACAACCCCAAAGAGGTGCGTTGCGCCGTATTATTCTCCTTATTTAAAGAAATGTAAGTCCCCAAGGGCATACAAGGTAGCCTGTTATGAATAAGGTTTAAGTACTGAATAGAAATTCCACGGAGTAGACAGAATTTAGAAAATAGTATCTCTAAGAGTCATTGAAAGTAATTTATTCTATTTTTTTATGTCGTACGATAATGAACAACTGAAACAGTGAGCATCAACGTAGTTTAAAGACTGTAGGGCATTAATCAAATATAAGTAACATAATAATATGATGTTGAGAAAAATTAACTTTGAACAACAGTCTCTGATTTTTAAAAATTGATAAATACTAATAATTATTTAACTTTACAATATAAAAGTGTCTTCTATATACACCAAGCAATTAATACTCTATATTAAATGACAATAATATATATTACTTCTTTTTACTTTTTTGTTATTCCTAGGGATATCCTGGTTATTTCTTAAGGTAGTCTGAAAACAATGCATTTAAATAATGTTTCAATATATCAAAGAAAAATGATGTCAATCGTTTAAATATTTTAACTTCCATGTTGAAACACATTTCTCTAGTTCATATAGTTTCTTTTCACTTTGAATATATTTAGCATGTGAAAAGGTTTCTGTTCAAATCCAAATTGCCCAACTAAAATCTAGATTTTAGTTTTAAAATTGAAGAAAAATTTGTAATACAGTAATGTCTTTAAAGACAGAAGCCAAGGGGTGCCCAGGTGGCTCAGTCACTTAAGTGTCGGACTCTTGATTTCAGCTCAGGTCATGATCTCAGGGTCATGGGATCGAGCCCCACATCAGGCTCCACACGCAGCAGGGAGTCTGCTTGAGATTCTCTCCCTCTGCCCCTCCCCCACTCTCTCTCTCTCTCAAATAAATAAATAGAATCTTAAAAAAATAAATAAAGACAGAAGCCAAGAACTCCAATATTCTCCCTTACTGAAGAGGACAGATTAAAAATATACATACAAAAAGCAGACATGACCAGATCCCTGCAGGAAAAGGGGAGAGAGAATATGTTTTTCATATAATAAGTTGAAAGTTCAGTAACCTGACAATATTATCTCCTGAGCAACATAACAACAACAACAACAACAACAACAACATCAGGTTAAGAAGGCCCTCTTTCTACATTAATGTCTGTTCTTTAGTATCTCAATAGGCTAATTTTAAGTACTCATATTTTTTAACACTAGAGGGAGTACGTAAAAGAAAAAGAAGCCACATACTGATATTACCTAGTTCTTCAGTGCTTTACATAATATTGGGTCTTTGCAACAAACTGCTTGCTTACTTCTTATGGACATGGTGGAATGATTAAAACTTTTTAAACAGTATCCAATATCCTTTTTATATGTCATTTTCCAGTTAATTTAAAATTTATGCCTATTGGCAAGAAAGGTACATAATAGACAAGAAGTAGCAAAACAAAGTGAATGCATTTAAAAGTGGACATACATTTTCCTTATTTTAGTCTACATATTCTATTAGAAGAAAGTAGAATTATATCTTAAGTGCTCTGAAGAGGTTAAAATGACATGCCTGAGCCTAAGGGGATAATGGGCACTTTTAAATCAGAGCCAGACTTTTGTCTCAAGGTGAAGCCCTGAGGTTACGCTACATTTAGGGTTTGTATAGACAGGCTGTCTCCAGAATTTCCATATGGGAGGGATAACATGGGAACCGATGGTTGGGGGAGCAAAAACATGAGGACTTAATGAATTAATATTTTTTAAACCCTCTGCCTCACACACAGTAAGCATTCAATGTCTCAGGTATTAGAGAGAGAGCCTTTGTTCATTTCAAAGAATAAGAATAGGGATTGAGTTTAATGAAATGCATTTAATGAAGATAAGTAGATAATGAAATCAAAGTAGGGGAAAGAAGCCCTCCCTCCAGCCAACCTGCACACTAAAACAAGATTCAAAAATCCACGTAGAAAATGTTTAATAAGCATCTACTATATGCTCCTTCTCTGTAACTAGTAGATACACAGTAGAAAGTAAAGGTGATCATTTGACCCCTGAGAACGCTGATGGAACAAGAGTTGGAAGAGATCCAGTCATTCATTTATTTGTTTAATGAGCCCATCTCACATGACAACTCCTACTCTAGGAACCTGAGATGCATAAGGGAATAAAATAAATGTCATGGACCTCCAGAAGCTGACACTCTATAATAATCACTAGAAATAAATGGTTCAGGACTACAGAAGCTGCTAAGTATTATGAAGAGGAGAAAAGGCTTAACAGGGAAAGAAGGATAGAGAAAGGCAGACCACATAAACACGGACGGCGTTGCCAGAAGAGGCCATGGTAGGGTGACAGTGCAGTAAATCCTGAATGAGGTGGAAGGGTCCGCACAGAATTGGAGTGGGCCGTGCGAATATGCTCGGCACCTTCGTTCCTGGAACAGCACGATTACTGCAGCTGAAGCAAGGAGAGTCAGAAAGAAAGCAGCAAAAAAGGAAGGGGGAGGAAGACCAGGTGAGGAAGGAAATGTTGTGAGCCTCAGAACCACTCAGTAAGCACTGTGACTCTGAGGGAAATGGGGAGTCGCTCAGGGGATTTGAGATGAGTGATGTGATCCAGCTTGACCCTGACCGTGAGCGGGGAAAAGGGCTGAAGGAGGCAAAAGAGAAGACCAGGAAGTCGTCTGTAGCAATCCAAAGGAGAGGGGGATGTTGGCTTGGGCAAGGGGGGCAGCAGGCAAGAAGAATCGGTCAGATTCTGGAAACACGTTAAAGACAGAACCGACCAGACTTTTCAATGAATTGTAGGTAATGCATGAGAGCATGAGAAGTTAATGATGACTCCGGGGTCTGGAAGGATGGAAACACCATCCACTGATGTGGGAAAGGCTACAAGGTATTAGGTTTTGAGGGAGGAAGGAGATCAGGGTCCAGTTTGGGGCATGGTAAGTGGAAGATGTCTTTCAGGCAGCCAAATAGAGATGTGTCTTCTGTGGAGAGGAAATGTCCTGGGCTGATGATACAAATCTGGAAGTGATGGACCTATCAGTGGAATTTAACCACAAGAATGAACATGAACACCAAGAACAGTGTAAATATTTTCTTTTTTCAAAAGAGGATCAAAATTTGAGTTCAGACATCTGAGAGGAGGACTGAGTAAAGGTAACAGAGGAGGAAAAATCAGGGGAGAAAAGCATAGTATTCTTCAAGCCAAGTGAAGAAAGATTATTAGAGACGCTCAAATGCTGCCAAGAGAGTAAATAAAATGAGGTTTCCAAACCAACTATGATTAAATAAGGAGTCACTGACAGAGGCAGGTCTGGCCTAATAGTTAGAGCACACATTCTGATCGGAGTGGGTTTAGAAAAGAACACTACATCAAAAACTAATGATGAAATATATGGTGATTAACATAACATAATAATAATAAAAAACCATATGAGTTAAATAAACCATATAGCTCTTCTAGCTTTCCTAAAAAAAAAGAAAGAAAAGAATAGGTAATAGGTGATAGCAGTAGAGACGACTCTTAAGGGTTTTGTAAAGGAGAGCTAGGAAGTAGGATGGTAATTTTCAGGCGAAGTCGGGTCAAGAGAGGATTTTGCTATTATCTTTATTTTCATTTGTATACTGAAGGGCATCATCTGGGCCAGAGTGAAAAAGTGAAGGTATAGAAGAGATGGGGAGGATTGTCAGTGATTTTCTTCAGTAGATGATAAAAGACAGGCTCTCCTACATACGCGGAATGACTAACTTTCAGCCCTTAGCACCTTTAATATGTATTACTGGGAAATGGATCCTCAAGTTCAAATTCCTCACCAGATAACAAGAATGAGACTTTAAAAATGTTTTATTGACGATGACATGGTTAGCAGCTAACAGAGAAAGGATACTAATGTCTTTAAGAAGGCACAAATAAAGAACAGTTGTTAAGCAACAGAAGCAAATCCAAGGCAGAGGCACAGGAACGAGATATATGAGGACTTCAGAGTGCAAGTCGGGATAAAAAACTGAGATGGTGTCAAAGATTGTCCGGGATGGTCTCCAGGTTACTCACTGAAGGGAAGACAAAGATAAAGTCAAAGAGGAAAAATGGGCCCCCAGATGCAAGCTGGGAGGCTGGGTTTGTTCATTTGACATTTTACATATCAGGAGGCTAGTATATGATCTTTTAGGCAGGGGAGGGGCCTGAAGAAAGCAGTGCATTAAGAAGATTAATCTGGCTGTGTTTAGAGAATAAACTGGCAGAGAACAAAGGAGAGAGATCAGCTGTAGGGCTATTAAAACATCATCCGTGAAGTTTATGGCAAAAGGATTACAGAGGTGGCAGTGGGAAGGAAGAAGGCAGCGAATATGATATCCCCTGTTTAGCAAGAATATGCAACTTATCAGTGACGTTATACTCTTGTTGCATTATGCACTTTGCTTTCTGAGTCCTTAACACTCCTTCATAAATATTATTTCTGCCTTTATTTGAACGATGTCCCCACCCTAGCATGTAAGTTCCCGATGGGAGGGGCCATGCTCGAGTTGCTCACTGTTTTATTTCCATTGCCTTGTGGAGAAGAGAGTGGGCGTTTAAAGAAAATTGCTGAATAACTGAAGATGATATCGGGGCATATCAAAGAAGCTGATAAGAAAGCAAAAGGAAAAAGAGGAGAAGAAAAAATGTGGAAGACAGGAAGAGGGGGAGGAAAGAAGGGAAGAACAAGAAAGGGGAAAGTGACAGATGAAGTAGAGAATGGAGAGGAGGAGGGAGAGGAAAAACAGGATGCTGAAGTTAAAAACCCAGAAAACAAGAGAGGAACTATGTTGCCGCTGGGAACTGGGAAGCTGATTAGGGACCACGGTTTACAGGGAGAAATATCCAAAGTCCAACTCCACCACGTGCCCTCCGTATCAGTGACCCTCTCTGTCTTAGCTTCCCCATATAGAGAGCAACCTCATAATAACCTTATAATAACCTCCCAGGCTAACTAACGGGGGCGATCCCATGAGTTAACTCAGAACAGCTCCTGGTACATGAACAGATGTCAGTCATGTTCATCATCATCACCATCACCGTATTTCCTCAATAGCTTGTGCCATCCCCCAGAGCTGAGACACCATTTGAACCTCTCCTATCTCTACACACGTGGCAGATGCAGGAGGAAGGTAAGACAGATTGGCAGGTGAGATGAAGAGCCCCTTCCTTCCAGGCAAGGTTGCCGTTGACCTCCCTCGGGAACCATGACTGGCAAGAGAACACAGTCACTTAGCCTCGGTCACTGCCATCGTCCCTGCTGAGTCTCCCTTCTTTTCCCCAAATTGTAAAATAGGCCTGCACTTAAATTCCTTGAAATGGGTCAGTTTCATTTTTTCATCGTGAAAAATGGAAAAGGAAATGGGCGAAGTGCTGAATGGAAATGAGAAGGTGCCTTTTAAAAGTAGGTTCAGTGAAGGAAAATAGAATCAGGTAAATGTGGGGAAAAAAACACAAATAATGGTTTGTTTAAAGAGAGAGAGAGAATCCGAGATAGAAAAGAAACATAAAATCCCATTGCCTGATGGATAAACACCAAGTAAAAGCCTAAGTAAATAAAACTGTGGGTGAAGAAAGCAATATTTAGTTACACAGAGCAATGATTCTCGACCACCATGCATCCCCTCTCTCCCAGGGGACATCCGGTAACATCTTAGAGACATTTTTAGTTCTCACACCGACATATTGGGTGCCTACTGGCATCTAGTTAGTAGAGGCCAGGGATGCTGCTGAAGATCCTACAGTGCATGGGACAGCCTTCAACAACAGAGAATTTTCTGCCCAAAGAGTGGTGTTTGAGAACGCCCCAACTAGAGATGAAAGGTAGAGAGGAAAAGATGGAAATATATCAGATCCAGGCACTCCTCTGCTCAAAACTGCAAAGCCCCCATCTTTTTTTTTTTATACATTTTTTTGAATTTATTTATTTTGAGAGAGAGTGTGAGCATGAACGGGGGGAGGGACAGAGGGAGAGGGAGAAGCAATGTGGGACTCCATCCCAGGACCCTGGGTTCATGACCTGAGACAAAGGCAGACGCTTAACCTTAAGACTGAGCCACCCGGGCGTCCCTGCAAAGCTCCCATGTTGCTCTAGGAGTTATAATCCTTAGACAGGTCACCCTGTGTCCCCCGGGCCCCTGCTCATCCACTCCTGCCACGCTGGCCTCCTGGCTCTTCTGCAAACACGCGGGACACTGCTGTTCCCTCTGCCTGGGAAAGTGCTCTCCCAGACATCCATACAGGACACTCCTTCACTTTCAAGCTTTTCCTCTGACATCGCCATGTCTCTTTCTTAGTCAAGGCTAACTGCACCTCCTCCCCCGTGACCGCGTCCCCCATTATAATCTTCTATTGTGTTCTAGCACTTTCTAGGATTTGACGTAATTTGACAATGATTATGTTAGTCTGTCTGCCTCAGGTCCTCCCCACGCACCGTGTCAGCTCCTTGAGGGAAGTTTGTTGGTCACTACAGGCCCAGCAACTAGGAAACTGTCATACAGGATGCTCCGGACACTTACTTGTTGAGTAAATGAATAAAGAGGCTCAGACAAATTCAAAGGATAGTAGCAATAATTATAGACACATAAAAGTGCTCACTCTATTCATGGGAACTGTTTGAAGTGCTTTTCAAAGGCCTGCCCTCACATCCCTCTGATGTATCCTTATAGGAATTAGCCTATGTCTTACTAAGCATGTTTCCTAAGCACAGAGAAATCAATTAAAATGGAAAGCAACATGAATTTCCCTCCCATATTTGCATTCTCAGGGTAACATGATGGGTCTTTACACATTCCACTTTGCTTTCGAGAGCCTCTTTCACCCCCGTAGAGGGGGCACCCTAGGGCAGATGACTTTCTTCAGGGCCAGACCCTTGAGCTGATTCATGATTGTATCCTTTATGGTCTTCAGCACAGTGTCCTACACATACCAATACTTCAATAAATCTTATTTTGTGAATTAATGTCATATGGGAAAACATGAAAGCAAACAAGGAAAAATGCTGTTCTGGGAGCAGTTTTAAGAAAAGCATATGCCTAATTTATAATAAGCTCTGAAAACATTTTGTCCTATGGATGATGTACTCTAGCACTTACCATTAAAAAAAAAAAAAATGTGAGAGTTAACCTTTAGACACATGAGCATTCTATATAGTCTGGGGACAGTAGTGAAGTGTGTGTGTGTGTGCGTGTGTGTGTGTGTCAGAAGGAAACTGCTGATGAGCTACCCACTGGGCATAGAAGTCATCAAATTACAGCCATCGGGATTTCTTCTTTTCCTTCCTGTTTTTTTTTTGGCGGGGGAGTAGGGGGCGGGGGGCGAGGGAGAGAGAGAATCTTAAGCAGCTCCAACCCAGCGCGGAGCTGGATGCAGGGCTCGATCTCATGACCCTGAAATCATGACCCTGAGATCATGACCTGAGCCTAAACCAAGAGTTGGACGCTTAACTGACTGAGCCACCCAGGTGCCCCCTCTCTTTCTCCTTTTTGTAGAGGCAGGACTTTTGATCTTGAATATTATGGAACTAGGTTTCAAATAACCACCTGAAAATTAAAAACCAAAACAAAACACACAAGCAGTCATTTGTTATGTCTCTTCACCTGAGTTATTCTTACCTCCCCATGATTCTCTCAGTATCTGCAAAACCTTATTTTCTTATGAGCTTTTGTTCCAGGAGAAATATCCATGATTGTGTCAAACTTTCAGAGAGTTCTGTGATATGGAGGAAAAAATTAAGAACCACTGCTACTAGGAGGTAACTGATTATATATATATATATATATATATATATATATATTTAACTTGGTATTTTTCTGCAGCATGAATATAGTTGGAAATTTTAGGATAAGATTTGATACTAGGCGGGGCGCCTGGGTGGCTCAGTCGTTAAGCGTCTGCCTTCGGCTCAGGTCATGATCCCAGGGTCCTGGGATCGAGCCCCGCATCAGTCTCCCTGCTCCGTGGGAAGCCTGCTTCTCCCTCTCCCACTCCCCCTGCTTGTGTTCCTGCTCTCGCTGTGTCTCTCCCTGTCAAAAAAATAAATAAAATCTTTAAAAAAAAAAATAAAAAAAATAAATAAATAAAAAGATTTGATACTAGGCAAGAGGCAAAGAAACGCCAACATATCTGTTCGCTTTCATGTAGTACTAGAGAAGAAAATCTGTTGGAAATCATCAAATTTGCTTTCTCCAAGCAAGTATGGCATATATTATCTGTTGCTGAGAAGCTGTTTATAATGTGCCAAGCACCATAATAACTGACTCACTGCGCATAGGTATGTAATGTGCCTCCCTTCAGTTATTCTACAAGTAAACATTTATCCCAAACACCAACTTGAAGTAGCATTTGCAAAGCAAGGGGGAAGACAAAGGCCATAAATATAACTTCTGTCTTAACAATGGTAATGTTTTTACCTAAAGTGGAGTCTAAAAGCTGAATTCCTTTGGAATCTGCCAGGTCCTTCCATCCTCAAAAACAAAACAGCGAACATAGCAAATAAGGCAATATCCGTCCTGAGCTGACAGGATGCCTTGTGAGCCTGCTTTCCCTGGACATTGCTTAGATATGTCCATTACCTCCTTTTAATTAATGTTACTTTCTGGCTCTTACTTAGAGCCCAAGAAGTGCTTACTCTTGGTTCTCAGGTCTTAGGGGAAACTTTAGTCTAAAGCAGTTCATCCTAAAGAACTAACTTTGCATATAATGAAAAAATTTCTATCCATATTATACTAGAAAAAAACAAAGATTTTAGAAAAAGGTTGTTTCTTGTATCCCTTATGTACACAGGAAGAGGGGGTGCCTGGCAACTGCTATTACTAAAAACAATATGAAAACTCTAATTAAAAAGATATACACGCCCTTGTTAGTCAGCTCAGTAAGTCTGTGTCTGGTAGAGAGTTCAACAAGCTTTTCTCTTTATCAGTCATCACAGAAAGCTATGAAACCCCAAACATCTCAAAAAATTTAGGGACACTATCCCCCTTCCAAGACAATTTGGTAACATCAAAAGAAAATAAGTTTCCCAAATTCTTTTAAATTCATTTGAAACAGCTATACACAATACTCGATAGCAGCAAGCACCCATATTAGGTGTTCCTTTATTTGCTGTCATAATATAAAAAAGCTAAGTAAGATTCTTATTAACATTTTTTTGAATACCAAATAGGCCAAAAGTAATCCTGTGGCACCTATTTATTTGGACAGTGCAAATTTCAAGGTCTAACTGATTCACTATTAATTCTGCCTTGAGACTGATGCCCAAAATTGAGTGCAACCCACGAAAACAATGACTGCTACCACAAAATAATAATAAATACAAAACAAAATTAAAAAGATTTATTAGCTTCATATAAAATTTAAAAAAAAAAACAGTGTCTGGTATATGAATGGATAAAGAAGATGTGGCATACATATGCAATGGAATATTACTCAGCCATAAAAAGAATGAAATGTTGCCATTTGCAAGGACATGGATAGAGCTAGAGAGTATGATGCTAAGTGGAGTCAGTCAGTGAAAGACAAATACCGTATGATTTCACTCACATGTGGAATTTAAGAAACGAAACAAATGAACAAAGAAAATAAATATGAGAGACAAACAAAAGAAAAGACTCTTTCAATACAGAGAACTGGTGGTTACCGGAGGGGAGGAGGGTGGAGGGATGGATGAAATAGATCAAGGAGATTAAGAGTACACTTATCTTGATGAACACTGAGAAAGGTATAAAATTGTTGAATAATTATATTGCCCATCTGACCTAATATAACACTATATGTTAATCATACTTAAAGGAAAAAAAAGAAACAGTATCTATATATACTGCTGCTGGGAGTAAAAATTTGTAAAAAACTCTCTGGAAGACTGTTACTCTGAATTGAAAACTCTAAAACTTTTACACTCTTGACTTCTAAGAAAATGTAAAAAACAACAAAACAAGTTAGGAAAAGTCAGAGAGCTGAGTGATTCAATGCCTGGGCTCTAGCACTAAAATGCCGGGCATCAAAGACTCACTTCACTTACAAGTCAAGTGACCTTGGGCAAGTGACTTATCTCTGGCCTCCGTTTTCTTATCTGTAAAATGGCATAACAATAGTATCTCTCTCATATGTCTGCTTTGGGCATTAGAAGATTCAATATAAATAAATATACTTAATGAGTAACTGGCAGAGAGTAAAAATCTCTTTTAGTTATTTTTATTGCCAAAGCTATTCTAAAAGTTTTAGTGATACATAACAACCACAAAAATTTGTAAATTAATAGAATGTCCAACGTTAGGGGAACTTACAGCAGATCTACATAATCATTATGATCTAATACCCTTCAAGAAAGGAGAAAATATCCCTGCATATAATTTCATAATTTTATATGACTTCACCTGTGCTAAAAATATGCATACAAAGACTGAAAGGAAAAATAGCAAAATGTTTAACATATCTTTTTCTGTTGGGCATTCAGGATAATTTTAATTTTCTCCTGTATAATTTTTAGATTTTTCTGAACTTTCTCTAATATTCATATTACTTCTGAAATCAGAAAGGAAAAAAAAAAAAGAAATTAGTTCTTTAAAAAAACTAGTACCCACAAGGTTGGGTTTGGGGGAGGATTGAATAAGTAGAGCATGGAGGATTTTTAGGACAATAAAAATACCCTGTATAATACCATGATGATGGATATATGTCATTATGTATTTGTCCAAACCTGTAGAATGTACAACACCAAGAGTGAGCCATATAATAAACTATGGACTTTGGGGTATTACGATGTGTCAATGCGGATGCATCAGTTGGAATAAATGTACCACTCTAGTGGGGGATGTTGATAACGGGGGACACAATGCATGTGTGGAGACAGGGGATATTTGGGAAATCTCTGTGCCTTCACTTCAATTTTGTTGTGAACCTAAATCTGCTCTAAAAAAATAAAGTCTTAATAAAGTAAATACATTTAAAAGTTTTTTTTTAAAAAAAAGAAGAAAGTACTATTTGTTGTTTACTCATCTTTTATTTTTAGCTTGATGTCGGTTATGCACATTTCAATCAGAACTGAATCAGAAGCCTATTGGAATTTTACCCTTCTAATTCTCAAAAATCGCCCATGAAATTTTTCGGGAACTAGATCTATAGAAGGATCTGTAGTTTAATTTGGGAAAATATGTTTTGCTCAAACTTGCATTTCTCTTCTACTACATTTTGATGTAAACACCTGAGATCCTCAGAAAAGTAAGGGTGGAAAAAGACGAATCCAGGTGACAATGAAAGCTACTCCTTTATTATCTATTTACTTCACTATTGGCTGAGGCACATTATCTATTTATTACTTTAAGGCACGTGAGTTTCCTATCAGCTATTCCCTGAATCTTGAACAGTTTTAATGCACTGAAAACAGAGACAGTGAAAGATGGTTATTGGTTATCTTTATTTTCTCAGAACCATTCTGCTCCTTCAGTAACATGCTAAGTCACCATGCTTAAGGCAAG
Source organism: Phoca vitulina (assembly GCF_004348235.1). NCBI lineage: Eukaryota > Metazoa > Chordata > Mammalia > Carnivora > Phocidae > Phoca > Phoca vitulina. The sequence continues at coordinate 17,916,718 of NW_022589735.1, forward strand.
AAAAATTAAAAAAAAAACATTTTAGCATTTGGTAAATATCCTTGAGTTTAGGGACACAGACTGTTGTATAAAGAAGCTAAAGTACAGCTATTGCTACGATTGAATGAACTGTGAAATTTCATTCATTCACAACTTTAGAACTTGGGAAATACTCCAGAGATTATTCTCTATAATTTGTTCTAGTGATGAATTTTATGTGCATGGACTTATTCACCAAAAAATACTTGGTAGGATTTCCTAGAGCAATAAACTACAGAACTTCACAAGGATAAGCCATTTAAAAGGCGGAAAACATTTAAAAACAAAAATATTTTGCAGGTAATTGTTAATTCTGTGACTTCTGTTTTCATCAGTCCCCAAATGGATCGTTTCTAGTGGATTTTCAAACTTCTCAAAATTAAACTTAAGCTTAATTTATTTCTCTGTATGACCTCATAAGAAAGATCATGGCTGTTTCCCAATCTACAGCCATAATACTGACCTAACTTCCCACCTAAGAGTCCAATCACTGAGTCCAGGGCACAGAAAGAATAACTCATCTTAACTGGATCCTCTGTGAGAGACATATCTACTCACAAGGCTTAGCAATAAATAAATAAATTTATATATACATATAATTTTATATATAGATAGATACATATATATACAGACACATAATTATATTTATCAAATATTTTAAATTTAATACATTTATTAAATAAATAATATATGCATATATCCAATTAGCAGTCTGATTACTTCAAATTGTAAAATGAAACACTACAAACATGTTCAAAGTTATAATCAGTCTAAACTAAAAGAGAATATAGCTTAAGCAGCAATGAGTTTTGTTTCCAAATCAAAGGCTCTTTACTACATATTCCAGTCTCTGTCTAACCAACAAGATCTTTGATACCATATTAACACCAACATTTGAGGCAAAACAGTTTACCAGTGAGATCTTCATAAAAGAACAGGCAAATTGGTACCCAAAGATGTCAGATTATTTGACAACTATTTTTAAAGAGTAATGACTCTTTCTTCTACATTTCTTAACAACAACAACAAAAAGGATATACTCACACCTAATAAACCAGTAATGGCTAATTTCATCCCTAAAACTCTATAGAGTTTCACCACTATTTTTTTTTAATGTGTAGAAAAAAGCATCATGGAATAATATTGTATTATTACTGTTATGTATTAATGCTATTTCCTGTTAAATCCTTCTCCGCTCTACTTCAAATTGTATCCACATCTCAAAGATCTAAAATCTTCCTTTTTGACTATTCACCCACCCAAATGACTTATCCTTCAGGAAAAACTCCAATACTCAATTGTGGGACTCGGATATGTGATTTTCTATATATGGCATTGATCCATCTGTGTTTATCATGACAATCTGAATAAATTGTAAGTTCCTTAAAATTCTTATCTTACCATCGTTTTTAAGCTTCTACTTTCTTCACTGAAGGCTTACTATCCTAAAGACATAGCAAATATCACTGTATAAATCTACATAAACTAATTCTTAATCTCAATTCTGTTTTTTATTCTCAAGCCTCTTAGATCAGAGTGAGAGTGGCCACTAAAAGGAATAATGCCTTTTTACACTACTGATGTTCAAAGACAGGAAAAACGCATCCCAAACTACCGCTTTGAGCTCACTGAGACCAGAAACTACAACTCAAGTCATCTTGGTAGCCATAAAAAGATGTACCTGAATTTTCAGAAGACTCAAGACCAGAAAACTTCTAAAAAGAAAAGCAATTTCAAAATAACCTCAAGGGTCCAATACTGTTGGTGCAGAATTTATGCAAAAATAAAAAATAGAATATTCAAAAAAGAATACTGCATTTTAGAATAGAAGCAAAAAAGAAAAACAAATACCATATGGTGACTAATATAGTGATCTAGTCATAATCAGTTTTTTTATTTCTAATTTCTGCTCCAAGTAATAAGAACTGTCTGCTAATTTATATCAAGATATAGTAGGGCCTAAAGGCACAGCATTGCCAATAAAGGAACTAGAATTCTAAATATAACAGTTTATGTTTAATACGTACCATGGTAGGCTTCCAGAATATTGAATGTAACTGTTGATGAAGAGTGAAATTCATATTTACAAGTCATAGCTATAGGGACCAACAAGGTTTGCAATTTTACAAAGTTTTAAGTTACTCCTCCATTCAAAACTACATCAAAGGCATGTTCAATCACATGTGCAGTACTATCTTAAAAAGATAAATGCTGGACAACTGCAAGATGTCATAGGTTAAACATGCCCTATAAATATTTGTTCTCAAAATAACTATCATTCATGTTATATGAAAGGCCAGGGTTCTGAGATTGAGCCTTAGTAGACACAACTCCTTGTGCAAACCTAAGACAATGATAGCCTCAGGAAAGTAATTAACAATCTCATCACAACCTTTATCATTCATAAATTTCACTCTCAGGGTAAGATTTTTCCACAAACAGGCCCTGGCAGCCAATCAAAGATTCCAAAGCATTAAGTCAAAATTTTATCTCTCCATCTGTCTAGAAGATCCATCCTTTCATTTACTTGGTTATACATTATTTACGCCTCCCCACACTTTTTGTAAATGACCTGTTCTTGTTTTTGCCCTTACAAAGGCTCAAATAAAAGAAGACAGAGAAAGAGTGGGAGATCCACAGACTTCCTGACTGACCTCTTTGTGATTCTAATGAAGAGCCCTAGGGAGGTTAAAAGTTTCACTGTAGATCTACCTGGTCTCCGAATGTCTACAGGATAATGAGCCAAAGGAGAACCAGGACTCTGCAGTTCTTCCTTATTTATTCTGTCTAAAATAGAGAGTGGAGTGACACATCATAACATAAGGAAGTATGTGCCCATAAAGGCAGAGTTTTGACTGCCTTTCTCTTAATTTCAGCCTCCTCCCTAAGACAGTAAACACATCACTTTGCTGATGTAGGTTTTCCTCACCCCCACGGTAGAAACCTCAACTACTATAAAGCACAATTCTGCCAAAGGGAACATGCCCAAATTTGTTCATTTTTTAAAACGCCATAATGTTTCAGATGAAAACACAGCCTGCCAAAGATGTCAAATAAAAGAATAACAAAGAAGAAACGAACAGCATCTTTAGACTTGAATTTCAATGCATAACCTCCCCATCTGTCAACCCGTTGTGAAGCACTGATCCCAGGGATGCCCTGCGAACACAGACAAGTTAGATCCTTGCACCTATCATCTGTATCAATCTCCACTCCCAGGACCTCACTGGTAATTGCGTTCTGTCTCTGGAACAACCTGCAGAGATGGCATGAGCCACTGGCAAACCCAACCCCGCCACTGAATGGGCCATTTTCACAGGTTTTCATTCGGCAACAAATGCGGAGCTCAGTTCCTCGAGGTAATGGGAAATCCGGGGAGGAAGGGAGTTGGGCTGGGGGAGGCGGGGGTGGAAGGGGGCTCTTGCCTCACGTTTGGATTGGAAATTGGATAGAGGAGGTCGATGTCGAGAGGCCAGACATCCAAACCACCCTCAGTCTCCTCCCACTTGGCCTCCGAAAACAGGAATACCATCTTGGACCTCGCGTACGCCCCACTCCTCCCCTTCCCGCCGCGGCCACCAGCTTAGAAGTTAGAGTCTTCGCTCTCGCACAACTGCGGGTGCGGACTCCCTGACCGAGAACCGCACCAGCCAGCCTTCGGTAGCGGAACGGCGGGCTCCGACTCCGCCACCAGCTCCGCGGCGCCACCAGCTGCCGGCGGGGTAGGCGCGCGGGAGACCCCACCTCTCCCACCCGACCCTCCCTCCCCCACCCCCGCCTTGACTTACGCAGCCTCAACCCCGACACCCTCGGCTTCCTTCAGTCCCAATCACAGGGGTAGGGGTTGGAGGGCAGAAGTGGAACCGAGGGTCAGGGTGAGGGCGGAGCGGGAAAGAACGCAAACAGTCCGGTTCCCAAGAGCCAGGACGCAAGTGGCAAGACCCTGCTGCACGCCCACCACACACACACACACACACACACACACACACACACGAACACGCTCACCGACGCGCCCCGCTCCCCAGGTTCAATGCCAAGTGGCTACAAGATGGGAGGAAGGAAGGAGGTGGGGTGGCGTGAAGGCCCGGAGTTACTGGGAGCGGCGTTCGGAGAGCAGGGGATGCTTCAGGAACTGCCAAAGTGAGAAAGTCCCAGACCCCCTCTCCATCCCCAAGCCTGGGCTCCCCTGCCTGCAGCCCGGGTCGCCCTCCTTCCAGCGGGGCTCGAGAGGCGGGGAAGGGAGCCGGAGCCGAGCTTCCCCTGAGCTGCCCTCCCCGGCCTGGCCCAGGGCCCGGAACCCGGCCCCCCTCCAGCCCCGGCTTGGGGAGACTGCCAGGCAAGGAGCGACTTGCCAAAGGACTCTGGGGGAGCAAGAGGGCAGGACAGGAGCATTTTGCACGCTCCGGCCCGGCTGCTCATTTCTTCCTCTGTCGACACACCCCCAGTGAGCCCCCTTCCCCGACATTACACGCACACAGATAGAGAGACACGCACCCGTTCGCCCTTCCCACCACCCCAAGTCCATCGATTAAAACACTAGTTGATTTCTTCCTGATTAAAAAGAAAAAAAAAAAAAGTGCAACAACTCTTCTCAGGAGTCGCCCGAGCCAAGAAAGTCCGTCTGCGGGCGTCTTTCTATAGTTTACTAGGAGTTAAGAAATCGGGCGATCCCCAGTGAAAACGGGACCGGAACCCCGAGGGGGCGAAAGGTGACGAACTCCGTCCCCACCCCCGCGCCTCTCACCTCCTTAAGTTCCTTGGCCACGTCCTTCAGGTCGCCCAGGACTAATTCTAGATCCTCCACGATGATCTTGATCTGCTCCTTCACCTTGGTTTTGGAGGCTGCCGGCGGTCCCTCGGCTGGAGAGGACGAGGAGGGGGTCCCCTTGGACTTGGCTGACATTCTCTGGGGGCAGGCGAGGCAGGTCAGCACAGGCGGGCGAGCGGAGGCTGCTGGGCGCCCCCGTCCCTGGCGCTGCTGCGGCCGCTGCCGCCCCGATCCCCCCACATCTTGGACGCTCCCTGGGCAGCGGCGGGCGGCTGCGCTCGGCGCTCGGCTGGGCGGCCGCACCGTGGTGCTGCCATCAACTCCCCGAGACGCGGCGCTCGGCGCGGGGCTGCAGACGGGCGAGCAGCGCGCCTGCGCCTCCTCCCGCCGCCGCCCGCCGCTCTCGCGCACACACGCGCTCGCTCCCCGCCCGCGGACACGGCCGCCCGGACCGCCGCGCCCGGGGCCGTCAGCTGCAGTGCCCGCGGCCCGGACCTCCGGGAGCCGTCGCCCCACACCTGGGCGTCCGCGAGCCGGGAGCCCGCTCCGCGCCCTGCCCACCCCTGGCCTTGATCCTGAAGCGCCCTCATCTTCGCAGCCCGCTGGGTGTCTTCGCACGGCGAGCCCGGGTGCTTCCTTCTCGCCCGCTAGCAGAGCCCTGGAGCCCCCAGCACACTTTCTGACAATATGCGAAGAACCACAGTAGGGCCAGGAGTTGGATGGGGGGGCAGTAGAGCGACCCTAAGTGTTTACCCAGGACCAAAGTACGTTCAGAAGGCCTCCAGTCACTCTCCTGGTGACCTACGAGTTAAACGGAGGTCTTCCTACTTCTGCAGGAGGGAGAGAGAGAAATGGGCATACATGAGGACCCCTCACCCCCTGGAATAATGAAATTCAACCAATATTCTTGAAAGAGTTTGCCTAATCCTGCTGATTCCACAAAAGCAATAGCGGATTTATTAATTTCAAGTCCTCACACCAAAAATCCCCCGGGGGGGAGAGTGTCTGAGTCATCTTGGCTGTACTTATCTGGGACAGCTCCTCTTTTTCTTTCTTTTTTTTTTTTTAAACTACCCTTTCTATTTTCCTGATGTATGTTTTGGGTGGGTGGGAGGGCAGAATAAGCTGTCTGCATCTCTTCTTAGGAGCACTGAATAAGAAGAGTGCCTCCAACTTTTTTCTTCCATCAATTTTTTTTTTTTTAATTTCCATTTCGAGTCTTTTGCTACTAAATAGGAAATAACTTTCAGACTGTTCTGTCAAAGGGACCCAGGGAGGGGAATTAATAGGAAGCCTTCAGTTTCATTCTCAGTAGGTGGCTCCCATTCTCATTAGCTAAAGTTTTAATTTCCTTAGTAACAAACCCATGGGCTATTAGCTACTGACCTGACAGGATGGCTGTACTTTATTGTCTTCAGTGCACACTACTCCAAATCATTATTTTAATAGGCTGCCCCTTTTGGTCATGCCTTCCCCCGGGGCCCTTGTTTCTTCCTCCTCACAGCCCAGGTGGCTCCAACGAGTTTCTAGAGATGAAGAAAATCTTGGCAGTTCTTCTCTTCTGAGTTCCTTAAACCCTCCATAATCAATCAGTCTTAATTCTGAACAATTTATCTTGACAAAATCATTGGAAGTCATACATGGAGTATGAAAAAAAAAGAGGCAACAGAAGAAAACACATAGAAATTTAGATATGGTGTCAAAACAGTAACAGCATTGAAAAATACATTGAAAAATCAGAGGACAAAGAAGAAAGGTCAAAAGCAGGGGCTGCTGGAGGACAATTAAAGTAAAGAAAGAATCAACCAGTGTGCAGTAAGCAAATTGGAGAGGAGAAAACGAAGAAATACTTAAAAGTGTTATATAAGTAATATGCTTAAGGTCTCTGAGTTGGGGAGAATAGATTTTTTTTTCTAAGTTCTTTTATCTCTGCAGGTTCTTTATATTATATAGATATAACAGTAAAAATAATTATATCAGCTTTACAAACTCTCCCACTGGTAATTTCTGATCTTTAATGACACTCTTATTTCATATGTGAATAGAGATAAATGGTCAGAAATGGCAGGAGATCATATGAGAAAAAAAGAAAAAGTGCGTTTCCTCTAGATTTGAAGTTTTGACTCTCAGTAGTAGGCAGGTAAATACAGAAGCCCCCCAAACTCAAAGTATAATAATTTTAGGCAAGAATATTGGAGAAGAGGAAAGGAAGTGGTATTTTCCTTCCCACTGACAAAATAATACTCTTGTAATATAAGAATATATCCATGCTACTCTCAATCCTCTTCACTAAAGATGTGGGAAAAAAAAATCTGTTGTCCTATGATATCCATTGCTATTAAGGAACTGAACTATTCTGGCTCAAAACTGAATCATAATTATTACTCTAAAACACACCATCCACACCCATATCACAGTTTATTCTTAAATAATGGCTGTCACCTATCTATGTCTATACTGGAATACAGTATGGAGTCAATTAAAAGGGGAAAAGTTAAAACTGACTTCCAAACCCAAACTAAAAATCTTTTAGGACCCAAGCAGTGGTGGCTACCACTATTTTCCAGTTATTAAGCAGGTATGGGTAAAATATTCCTAAACAAGAAAATTTTAGAGTTAAAAAATACTGAGGGAAAGAAAGCAGAATGAAAACGACACAAACATATATTTATATATATGTTTTATGTATATGTGTGTGCATATATATATATATATATATATATGCAGTCTATTTACTTTCTACTTTTTTTGTACCCATATGGAAAAAAATCATTCATCATTCATTCCTTTGGCTCATCCTGGACTCTCTCAGAGGTTCGTATATGATGTTTTAAGCCAAATTATGGAGACCACAGAACAAAAGCGACACATAGTAAAATTTCTGATGAATCTGTCCATAAATTTCTTTATGTACTAGCACTAACTACAAATGGGTACATACTTAAACCCCATCACTTATAAACTTAGACACATAACAGATTTCTAAATAAAGGAAGGTCTTATTCACAGAAGTGATTGTGCACCCCGCATTTTATTTTTTCTGTGTCTTTATATTTTCTGAGTTTTGCAGCAAGAAGGATTGGATAATTATAGGAGATCATCTAGTGGTTGTTTTTTTAGTTACAAGCACTTATCAGTATTCTTGAGCGTGTGTGTGTGTGTGTGTGTGTGTGTATGTAATCTACTGCAACTGATCCCTAATAATTGATGTGCAGGAAATGTTAGGACACTGACATAATTTTGAATTCATAAAGAGTTCAAGAATATTCCCAAAATACTTTGTCCCATTTTGGTGTGGTGGCTCTTACTGATTTATTACCTTAACAATGCTCATTGATTCTCAAACAATGGATGCTATGCATGATATAACATCACTCTTAATGGAGACTTTTGGTTTTCTTTCTTATTTTTTCTTTTGCATGAATTTATTTTCGTTTGAAAATCTAATAAAGTTATTAGAGATCTTTGAAAAGATGAAAAAAAAAAAAAAAGAATGGCAGCATTGCTCTGACCAAAATAGTTTTCTCTGGGGGATTGTGGGGGAGAGTGGGAAAGGACATGAATGGCTAAAAGATAAAATGCTGTCAGTGAAACACAGCAGAGAAAAATAAGGAAAGTTCTCCATATATACGGTGACTAGTAAATACATTGCATACATGGGCAGTGGCTCTCAGACTCTGGCATGCATGGGAGCTTGTTAAAGCACAGATTACTGGCCCCCTGCTCCCATGGTGTCTGATCCAGTAGGTCTGGGGTGAGGTCTGAAATTTGCCTTTCAACGTGTTCCTAGGCTGCCAGAAAGGGATCACAGTTTGAAAATCACTGGTTTGAGAGATGAAAAGAAAACTTCAGGTTTCCTTTTTTTTTTTTTTTTTTTAGATGTTATTTATTTGACAGAGAGAAAGCACAAGCACGGGGACCAGGAGAGGGAGAAGCAGACTCCCCGCTGAGCAGGGAGCCCGATGTGGGGCTTGATCCCAGGGTCCTGGGGTCATAACCTGAGCTGAAGGTAGACGTTTAACTGACTGAGCGACCCAGGCACCCCAAACTTCAGGTTTCTTTCTAGCCACAGTAAGCCTTAAAGATCATCTAGTTATATCTCTTTATGTTACAGATGAGAAAACTAAGACCCTGGGAGGTTAGAAGATATATCCAATGTTTCACATCTAGAGAATACAAACTACAAATACAACAAGCTAGAACTCCGTGTTGACTCATACGTTTTGTTGGAGTGGTCTCCATTTGTCCCCAGAAGTGTCTCCTTTTTATCAACTCCCTTTTGGCATGACGTCTAGCTTCTATAGATAAATGTATTTTGGTTTACAAAATGTGATCTGAAAATTTAAGTGGAAGTATTCTAAGTAGAACTGTGTCTATTGCAAAGCAGTTGCTTAATAAATACCTGGCAAGAAAATAAAATACTGAACGAAGTGTTGTCCACCTCTATGCATTTTGAGATTAATTTAATTCAACAAATATTTTTTAAATGGCTGCTCTAGGCAAGAATCTACACTATGGAGGATCTATAGCAACTAGGTTTAGCAAGACATAGTCCTAGTAGGAACAATTAGGTAATTCCACACATGACTCGAATATAAAAACTGAGATTACCTCCGAGTATCTCGTCTTGCCTTCTCTCCCAACTGTAATCAGTTTATTTCACTTGATCTCCGAAGTCAATATATACTTGGCTTTTGTTTTGTTTTTTTGTCTTTTACTTTTTATCCATATATCAGAAACTGAACTTTGCCTTAACTCAACAAAGGATATTGTTTCAGAGCCAAACCAAAGAAAGGATAGAAATATCTTCACGTGGGATTGGAGCCAGAAATTCTAAGATCACTGGGACTACTTCTTTCTGTCCCTGCATCCCACCACCGTTTTGTGGATTGTTACTTTCTCTTAAGCTCGTTTCTACATAAGGTTAAAATGGGGTCCCTGGTAAGTCCAGGCTCACATCTTCACAACTTTGCAACTAGAAAAGAAAAAGATCGTCACAGCAAGCTTCCAGGAGAAGACTTTGATAGGGCTAGCATAGGGTATGGACACCTCAGCCCATCATCATGACTGGGTTGGGCACAAAGCTGATATCAGAGTCGTGGCATACCTATGGAAAAGGCATACATTTGTATACTCATTACCACGATTTTCCAGCAGGTGGCAGTAAAACAAGTTATTCCACCGAAATCTGTATACTATGATAATTTTCTTATATAGAAGTAAAGTACTTTTGGGGCGCCTGGGTGGCGCAGTAGTTTAAGCATCTGCCTTCGGCTCAGGTCATGATCCCAGGGTCCTGGGTCGAGCCCCGCGTCAGGCTCCACACACAGTGTGGGGTCTGCTTGAGATTCTCTCTCTCTCCCTGTCCCTCTGTCCCTCCCTCTCATGCTGTCTCTCTCTCTCCCTCTCTAAAATAAGTAAAATCTTTTAAAAATTTTTTAAAAAGAAGAGGTAAAGTGTTTTCAAGAAGCAAAATCATTTTCAGATTCACACAAAGAAAGACACCATAGAAGTTAGCAATGCTTGGGTGAGAAACTGGTGGTGAGGAAGTTTAATGACTGGCCCAGCTTGGATCGAGTTGCCTACACCTGTGTCCTATTTCTCCACCAAAAGAGGAAACGTGCCCCTGTGAATATAAAAACAACAGGTGTCCTCCATATAGACTTTAACTGGATCATATACCTTATTTTTTTCTCACACTTAGAGATTAACATCTTTTTCTTTAAAGATTTTATTGATTTATTTGACAGAGACAGACACAACGAGAGAGGGAACACAAGCAGGGGGAGAGGGAGAGGGAGAAGCAGGCTTCCTGCTGAGTAGGGAGCCCGACGCGGGGCTCGATCCCAGGACTCTGGGATCATGACCTGAGCCAAAGGCAGACGCTTAACAACTGAGCCACCCAGGCACCTGAGATTAACATCTTTTAATTGTTCTTGCTTCTCAAAGCTAGCTTCACTCAAGTCTTCCACTGGGCATTCAGTTTACCCATACTAAGAACCCTTCATCCAGTCCCATCTCAGGGTCCCAGCTTAGAAGACCTCACCAAGCCCAGAGCTGCCGAACTGCCCCATGACATGTGCAAGCAATTCTGAAACAATGACTCCTTTCACCCAAGTCTTCAGGAGTTTCCACTCATCCTAAATCCCTGGGACCTCTGCCTCACATCCCATTTCGCCTCTCAGCTTCAAACTTCTGGGCCAAGTGAAGAGAGAACCTGAGACTTTGAATACTCCAGGACTCTTAACAGACATGCCAAAGAGGTGTTTTTTAAAACTTGGCTGATTGCCACTCTGCACAGTTTAACAGCTTAGCAGCCTCTTTCCCTGGAAGGCAATTCGGCTACAACCAACGAAAACTTGATCATTTCATAGAAAACAACACACCCTACTAGCACCATGATCACTGAAAATTCTACTCAATCATTCACGCACCCAATTAATTTTAGTAGGTACTTGGCAATCGCTGTTGCTCTAAGTTTCGGGGTCCTTAGTTTTTTATCTTAGTTTTTGTTTCCCCCCCACAAGAAAGTAAGTAAGGGTGAGCCAGGGAGAATTACTGGTTTTGATAAAATCAAGGAGGACAGAGAAGTTGGCAGCACTTGTACCCCTCCCTCTGCTTAAGGAATTCTCTGGCCTTCTGGAAAATAAAGCTGGGTCCTGCCAGGTATAAGGTGCCCAGCAATGTCATCCATGGTGTATGGTCAGAGTATGTAGTTTTAGTTCCTTGTCTGAAAACTGGGATGGGACGACCCAACTCTGCAAAGAGTCTAGGCATTCTGTATAATGCTGAGTGTAAGGACTTAGACGCCCTGCCAGTCTGAGCTAGTGGACCTTGATACAATAATCGGGGTCCATAATGAAGCTAATACTCTAGTTAATTGTCATGCTACTTGCACTTTTCAATCCCTCTGGCTCACCAGAAGTCCATGAGCTTTGGCCCAAGCCTCAACCCAAGCTTCAAATATATATTGTTATATTTGTGTCCCCAGTGCATTCCAATGTTGAAGCCCTACCCCCGGCATGATGGTATTTGGAGATGGGGCCTTTGGGAGGTAGCTAGACTTAAATTAGTTCATGAAAGCGGGGCCTCAGAATAGCATTAGTGGTTTTATTTTCTTTTTTAAGATTTTATTTATTTATTCTGGGGTGGCGGGGGAGAACGTGGGGCAGAGGGAGAAGGAGAGAGAAACTCAAGCAGACTCTGCTCTGAGCACAGAGCCCAACAGGGGCTTGATCCCACCACCGCGAGATCATGACCTGAGCTGAAGGCAAGAGTCAGCTGCTTATCCAAATGTGCCACCGATGTGCCCCAGCATTAGTGGAGGGGAAGAGAGAGATGTCTCCTTCTATGAGCATGCACCAAGGAAAGGTCATGTGTGGCCACTATGGGAAGACAGAAATCTGCAAGCCAGGAAGAGAATCCTCCCCAGGAACTGAATCGGCCGCCACCCTGATTTTGGATTTCCTCACTTCCAAAACTGTGAGAAAAGAAGTATCCGTTCCTTAAGTCACTTAGCTTGAGAGTATTCTGTTATGGAAGCCCAAGCTAAGATAGATTTTGTTTTGTTTTGTTTTTTTCCAGCTTTAGCGAGATATGCGACATATAATGCTATGTAAGTTTAAGGTGTACAATGTGATGATTTGAAAGATGTAAAACGAGGGCCACCTAATGCCTTCATCCTGTCACATGATCACCATTTCGTTCTTGTGGTGAAAACATGTACAATCTTCTCTTTGGGGAACTTTCAAGTATGTAATACAGTGTCATGAGCTACAGTCACTATGCAGGACTATTAGATCCCCAGAACTTGCTCATCTTGTAGCTGAAAGTTTGTACCCTTTGCCCAACATCTCCCCTTTTTCACCATTCCCCCACTAGTAACCACCACTCTACTGTCTCTTTCTGTGGGTTCAGATTTTAAAGATTCCATGTTTAAGTGAGACCACACAGCTTCTGTCTTTGAATTATTTCACTTAGCATCATGCCCTCACGATTTATCCAACTTGTCACAAATGGCAGTGTTTGATTCTTTTTCATGGCTGAATAATACTCCACTGAGAGAGCGAGAGCGAGAGAGAGAGAGAGAGAGAGGGAGGGAGACATCGTCTTTACTCATTGGTTGAGTAACACTTAGGTTGTTTCCATATCTTGGCTATAGTGAATAATGCTTCAATGAACGTGGGAGAGTATGGATATCTCTTCGAGGTCCTGATTTCATTTCCTTTGGATATATTTCCAGAAGTGGGATTACTGAGTCATATGGTAGTATGAAGACAGGTTTTGATACTGAGAAGTAGGGCAGTGTTGGAACAAATATGTAAAAATGTGAAAGCAGCTTTGGAGCTGGGTGAGGGATAGAGGTTGGAGGGGTTCTGAGGTACATGCTAGAACTACGGATATTAGGGCTACTCTCGTGGGAACTGAGAAAGAGGAGAGTTAGAAAGCAAGGCTCTATCCCCTTAGAGAGCACATAAACACTCATGCAGAGAATGTAGAAATATGGACATGACCGGCCATTCTGGTGCGGTCTCAGATGGAAATAACGAACATTGTATTGGAAACTGGAGGAGGGGCGCCTGGGTGGCTCAGTTGGTTAAATGTCTGCCTTTGGCTCAGGTCAGGATCCCGGGGTCCTGGGATCGAGCCCTGGATTGGGCTCCCTGCTCAGTGGGGAGCCTGCTTCTCCCTCTCCCTCTGCCCCTCTCCCTGCTTGTGCTATCTCTCTCTCACTCTCACGCTCAAACAAATAAATAAAATCTTTAAAGAAAGGGCGGGGGGAACTGGAGGAAAGGCGATCCTTGTTATAAAGGGGCAAATAACTTGGTTGAACTGTTTTGGAATTCTTCTGTTTTGTAAAAGGCAGAACTTGGGAGTGATGCAAGTGGATATTTTTAACAGAGGAGATTTTTAAGCAAAAAGTGGAAGGAGCGGTGTGTTTCCTCCTGGTTGCTTACAGTTTAACGCAAGAAGGGAGAGAGGAATCGTTAGGTAAAAAGGAACAAGAACTTAAACATTAAGAAAACTATGAGCTGACCATTTTGCAAAAATAAATACAAATAAGCACTGACCATTTTGCAAAACTAAATAATAAATAACCCATGCCAAAGAGAACACCAAAGGTGTGGCTGGGAAAATATAAATTGAACACAGCCAGTTTGAACTGAAGGGGATGGAGATGGGACAAAATAAAGGAAGTCTATACAACTTGTTAGATCCCATAGGATTGGGTCATAGTGTTATTAGGATGTGAACTTGCACTCTCCTTCAAGAAAGGGGAAGAAGGACCCCAAAGGCAATTCAGAGATCATCCGGGCCACCCTCTTGGTTTTAACAGATTGGATAGGCTTCAACCAAAGACCTGGGGAGGAGTCCATCTTGCAAAGCCATGGGGCCAGGCAGCCCACAGCCTTGGGGGCATAACGCCACCCAGCAGAGCCACAGAGATGGGACGACTGCCCCAGCAGGCCTGTAGGGTAGAGCAATCCAAAGAGGATTGATGACTGCCGAGCTTTAACATATGATGAAATCTGCCTTACTAGATATGGGACTTGCTGGGGACCCAAATCCCTTTCCTTTTATTTCTCCCTCTTGGAATGGCAATGTCTATGCTATGCCTGTCCCACCACTGTGTGTTGGAAGCACAGAAACCATAGCTCTGGTTTCAAAAGTTCACAGCTAAAGGGCAATTCTGCTTCTGATTCCGATGATATTGAGACGAGACTTTGGACTTTAGGCTATAGGGTTGATGATGGGAAAAGTTAACATTTTGGGGGCTGCTGGGATGCAATGAATGTATTTTGCATGTGAGAAGGAGATCAGTTTGGGGGGGCGCTGAAGCAGAATGTTATTGACTGAATGTTTGTGTTCCCTCAAAACTCCTATGTTTAAGCCCTAAGCCCAGTGTTATTTAGAGATGGGGCCTTTGGGAGGTAACTGGGGTTACACGAGGTCATGAGAATGGGCCTTCATAACAGGATTAGTGACCCCCCTGTAAGAAGAAGCCCTCTCTCAATACTTCTCTCTCACTCACCCCTCCCTCCTTCCCCTTCCCCTCACCTCCTTACCTCCCTCTCCCTTTCTCTGTCTCTCTCTGCGCAAGACCAAGGACAGGCCCTTTCTTGTCAGGGCACAACAAGAGGGCAGCCAGCCATCCGCAAGCCGGGAAGAGAACTCTCACTAGAAACCAAATCTGCTGGCACCCTGATCTCCAACTTCCCAGCCTCCAAAACTACGAGAAAATAAATCTCCGTTGTTTTAGCCACCCAGCCTATGGTATGTTGTTATGGCATCTGGAGCTCTCTAAGATAGGCATTACCCACCTCAGAGGAGTTCTATAATTACATGAAGAGGGCGTCATCTCTTAGAGAATGTGTGAGTTAAGCCGTGGAGTCTGGCGAATGCATGCAGTGTGTATGCGAACAATGCTCTCTGGGGTTTTGTAATTCACAAGCTGTGAAGCTGAATGTTAAAGTGCTCTGAAATGGACAGAAAGCAGTAGGGAGAGAGAGAGCAGTTAACCCGGTTAGGACGGATGCACAGTTGATAACAGCCTCAGGGCCTACATTAGGCAGGAATAATGAGGCTGGACTGGAAATAATCCATAGGCTTTTCAGGAATGAGAAGGAGGTATAAGCCACATGCTCTGGCAACTGATTCAAGACATCGGTGTGAAAGACGTCGAGTTTGATTTTAAGATTTTGAGACCATGTCATTTCCAAGTGTTCATTCGAATAGGTTTTGAAATATACTTACAAGTCATGCATAATCTGGTAATGATGCACTTTGCTGGACTGAAGGAAAAATAAGCAAGATGAATGTTTCATCTACTAGGAAACCAAGTGGTCAGATGTGCTGTTTTCTTGCAGAGGTCAAGTGTGTATGTAAATGATATATCATTTAAAGACCAGATATTATTATCAAAGTTCCTGTGTCAGAATAGTCAACATCACAAAATAAGCAGGTGCTTGCACCCTAATGAAAAATACTTATACTTATTACAGTGAGATTTTAGAGAATCTTAGAATTGCAGGATTAGAAATGACCTTAGAAGCCATATAATCCAAATCTTTTAATCTTACTGATATAGACACTGAGTTCAGAGACATTACACAGAACTAAGTGATCAGAATCAGACCTTCTGATACTTGGTCATACACGGACCCTCGAATGATACAAATAGGTCAAAACATTAGTTGTCCCTAAACTAACTCTTTTCAAAAGCATTGTGTAATAATGAGATATCATAAGAACCATCTCTCCTACCTTAAAATCTCCTACATCTTGAGGCCTCTGGGCAATCTCTAGTACTTTAAAAGGTCTTGATTACAATATCCTTTGAAAGATAGCAGGGATTAGAAAAAGGAACCCTTAATACTCCAGGTTCTAGAAAAGCTGTATAGGAGACCTCCAAGGACAGTAGCAGAATAAGATAGAAAAGAAACTGTTAACTTGATAATACAGCCAAAAAAAAATTAGTATGTAACTTTGTAACACAGATTTCTTAATGTTATGTTTCCAAATTGAATATATGTGTATAGGATGGCAACAAGGAAATATTTTTAACCATCTGTCACTACTGAAATTTGATCAAAGCCTTGCTATCTTTATTTTAATAATATTTGGTTCTAATTCTGTTAAGTTTTTCTCAATACCTTTTCCATACTTATAAGCGGTTTCATTTCTTTTACAATAACTTCTAATTCTTTGAAAAAGGTGTTTAATTTTATTTTGAGAGAGAGAGGGAGAGAGAGAGAAAAAGGTGTTTTTTAAATTTTATTTTGAGAGAGAGAGGGAGAGAGAGGGGGCAGGGGCAGAGGGAAAGGGAGAATCTCAAGCAGACTCCACGCTGAGCAGAGCCAGATGTGGGGCTTGATCTCCCAACCCTGAGATCCTGACCAGAGCCAAAATCAAGAGTTGGATGCTTAACTGACTGAGCCACCCAGGGGTCCCTCTAATTCTTTTCAACCATTTTCAATCCAGCATGTATTTGTAAGTGTTATAACTAACGGGGAAGAATGCTCAGTGTTGATCAATTTAAGACAATGTCTTTACTCCATAGTGGCATCCCATCATAATGCCTTCTATATTAGTTTTTCACATAATTTTTATAAAAACTTTTTAGTATTACCATGTGTAAAGTCCTATCAGGCTGTATTTCCACTGTGCTTAGCACCAGCTCAACTAGTAGTTTAGCAGGGCATTTGAAAATGGTTCAGCCCTTTCCCACGTAGCACCGTGGGACAGCAAAGTGTCCCTCATTCCATTAAATGCCCCTCATATCAACTGTCCAGATGTCTAAAAGACCCCCTGGAGAGTTTCCTTTAAAAACTACTTTGCCGTGTGGTTTTTAGGATCTAATAGAAGGGAAAGTCTCTATCCCTTATTTGGGGTTTTTAAAGAACTAGTACAAAGTGTTACACTGTCTCTCTTATTCTTTCTAAACAATAAAGCAGCAGGCGGACCGTGGAAACTGAGTAGATTTGAAGTTAGACACCTTTGGTTTGAAACTCATGTTGTCACTAGCTCTGTGCTCTTAGACACTGAAACTCCACCAGTGTGGTTACAGTACCTATTTGCAAAAGTGAATTGAGAATCAAAAGAGATAATTATGTGGAAACATTTTGTAATCTGTGAATTACCGAACAAATGTTAGTCACTGTTATTCTTTTTGTTTGTTCTGATTGATGTTCTCTGTGCTTCCTCCCCTGCTACCTCCCCTGTTCCAGGACTTGGCTGCTTTCCAGAATTGCTTGATTAAGTAAACCCCTCTACAACAGCAATTTTTCAAGGTATATTCTAACCGTTTCAATTTTTTTTTTAATTTTGAAACACTGCATACTATGGTACCCCTCTTACATATGATGAAGGTGAATATCAGGATATGAAAGTCTGAAACATCTTATCTGTTTAATTTTTGTTTCCAAACTTACTTCATTTGACCATGGGATCCCATACTTTCTATGTCTTGTCCTCCCCTCCCCTTCCCTCCCTTCTTTCTTCTTTTAACATAACACCTGTAAATATTCTGCTTAAAGAATTTCATAGAACACAATTTAGTAAGATCTGTTCCAAAAGCTTTGAATGATGATTACACTTGATCATATTTTGCTTTTCCTAAGAATTGATTCTGTATACCACGATTATTCGATATAGGAGGGCTTTATCAGAAATTTTGTTGTATGTTTCTGTAGCATTTTTATGCTCATGTATTTTTCCAAATAACAAATTTTGTTCTGTTATTTTTATTCATGCTGTATTTGTATAGATCCCTATTATTTTCCACCCACTGCCTAATGTCACATCATCATCTCCCTCGAGGCTCAGTATCGAGCAATAAAACTAGAGCGGGGAAGTACCATTATCCTCACTTTAAGGTTAGGAGCCTTAATTGAGATCACACAACTGTTGTGGGACCAGCAGCACAAAGCAGGTGTCCTCATTCTTGCTGATTGAGCTTCCTCCTACGACGTGAAGCTTCCAGACTCCTAGTCTTTCATACCGTGCACCTCCAATCCTCTTTGCTGTCTTTCAGTGCCAAAAACTAGTGTATTTTCTGCTTTAGGTCAGACACGTAAAGGGGAGAATTTGCTTATATTTAGCTGCCTGATAACTGAACTCAATCTTTATTCGCTACAGGGTCTTTGGGAATAGGAGAGAGAAGGAGAGAGGTTGGGAAGGTTCTCTTTGGTTTGAATTACTTAAGGAAAAGTCTCCAATTCTCAAGTTCAGACCAAGATTTATTCTAGAAACCTCAAACTGTGGCTATGTCAGATTTTTTAAGCATTAGACTGAATCCACTCAAAGGTTTGGGTTAATAATTCCACAGCAGAGAACAATCTGTGCTATAAACAACGGGACTTTCCCTGCTACAAGGGAATGACAATGTTTTCTATGAAAGAAAAGCAATTGTTCAAGTGTTGCCCATCTGGAGCCATAAAAGAGCTCAGAATACACTAATGCAACCAAGAAAACAAAAGGGAAAGCTTTTTGCCATGTACTTTCCACCATGCATTTGACACGTTGGCAGCCCGGTAACATTCTTGACATTTCTGAGCTGTTCAGTGTAGCAGCACACGAACAGAAAGTGTTACTTAGACTCCACTGGCACATCACCAGGCTCCAGCACAAGGTAACATTCGGTTGGCTCCTCGTTTGATAAGCTGAATGCCAGGTAATTTATAGCCAAGCGAACCGGATGGTCAGGGTGGTGTGAAAACCACGCCGTGTACCAAACTCTGCAATAATGTCACCACTGGATCCAATTTGCTCCTGACCCAGGATTTTTACTTATTTACTGTTTTATGAGCTGCAGCCTACAAATCAACAACTTACGCAATATTGATTCTAAGTCGGGGTCTAAGCTATTTCTCATTTATCTGACAACATGTATGTTTGCAGACTTGGAAACCGTGGGAAGATAGAGGGCTTCCCTAAATCCAGTCATCAATTACATATTATAAAATTAATTTAGTATTATCCTTTTGATTTTGACATAATACACACATTAAAATCTTCTCGGTCAATTTTGGAAGCCTAACCCTAGTAAAGTGATGAAATTAAAATGGAGCTCCCCCGTCACTTTTTACCATGCTGATTCTGCTACCACAAACCGCGTGCTGGGCCGCAGGTGAGAGAGAGGGGGATGATGAATGGAGCCTGATGAGGCGGTCACCAAAGCAAGAGTTCACATTACTGAAACCAGACAAACTGTTCACTAGTTTTTGCAGTGATCTGTGCCCGGGAGACTCACTTGTGTGGACCGCATCCATGCATTCCTTTGCTCTCTGCCTTCCACACTGGTTCAGATGATGGAGACAAGAGGAAGAATATTTTTTTTAAAAGATTTTATTTATCTATTTGAGATAGAGAGAGCGAGCGAGAGAGCATGAGCATGAGCAGGAGGAGGGGCAGAGGGAGAGGGAGAAGCAGACTCCCCGCTAAGCAAGGAGCCCGATGTGGGGCTCCATCCCAGGACCCCGAGATCATGACTTAAGCCGACAGCTGAAGCTTAACCAACTGAGCCCCTCATGTGTCCCAAGAGGAAGAATATTTCTTTAGCATATTGCCTGCAGGTTGGTTGGGTCCCCAAGTCACAGCCCTTGACAAAAGCCTTCCTGGGTTCTGTTTATTCTGTTCTCCCCACTTTTCCCTTCAGACCTCGGCTTCACCTGACATTCTGTACCACTGCTTGGTGTCACTATACTCTGAGCACACTTGTCCACTGTCCCTTTATTAAGCTCCTTTCCAATGACCCTATGTGAAAGTGCCATGTTTTACCTCACCCTGCCTTATTATACACACTACAAAGTCGAACATGTCTGCACATGTATGGCTGGCCCACCAGTGAGGGTCCTACTTGCAAGACTATACAAGAACCGTGTAGGAAGTCTTTTCCTCTAGGAGAAGAGTGAACTAGGGCCCAGCTTTTGTCCTGAGCAGACAGTCATTGCAGGAAAATAATGTGTACATGTGTTTTACAATATAGGGTATATCTTCTGGCTCATTCTCCCACCCACATGGCCACCCTGGAATATGAGTGCACTCAAATCCAGTTCATTTTATAAATTACTTACATATTAGCTCAAAACAGTAGAATTTTGGTGAATTTAAATGATCAAAGTAACACGTTTTTACAGATGCATAATATTTCATATTTTTCTCCTAGTTTTCTTTCTTTAGCTCTCACATTTAAATCGTGCAAATAACTTTTCCATCATACACACCTTGTTCATATTATTCTTCTAAGCTATTAGACATATTTGGACATTATCAGTGTGTATAATTTTGCCGATTGTTTTTTCCACAAGCAAGATTAGGCAAATAAAAGAGATCAGGCAATGCAATGATAGGCGGAAATAAATATTTTTAAAATGCAGTTGAATTATGTTTAATTCCTGTAGTTACATCTTTCATATAAGAATAGTCAAGTGCACTGCTGATTAACTTGAAAAGAACATACTAAAATTGCTTTATATGGGGCGCCTGGGTGGCTCAGTTGGTTAAGCGACTGCCTTCGGCTCAGGTTATGATCCTGGAGTCCCGGGATTGAGTCCCTCATCGGGCTCCCGCTCAGCAGGGAGTCTGCTTCTCCCTCTGAAACTGCCCCCTCTCATTTGCTCTCTCTCTCTCATTCTCGCTCTCTCAAATAAATAAAATCTTAAAAAAACTATAAAATTGCTTTATACGTTAATTATTTTAGAAACTCTGCCAGAAGCTCAAGTTTCTTTCCATGCTGTGCTGGCTTATTCTTCCTATGTAAGTGTTCTCATCTGAATATTTTATAATGGCAGATGCAACTCAACACTGTGTGGTTTCTCAGAGCATTTGCATTTTTCTATAGAGTTATATACTGTTAGACCGCTCTAGACTCCATGATAATTCCATAAAATGGAAGACTTGAAAGACACGTTGGATGGATTTTCACTGGGGCATGGAGCAGGTGGAGTGTAGCTGATCATATTCCCAAGAAGAGGTCTCAGGGCATTTGGTGAGTGTGAATGTGTCTGTCCTTTGGGAAAATATAACCGAAGTTAGCACTACATTTTAATATCTCAAAATGTAATTAGCTGATTGTGCTTTTATTTATTTTTTCTGATTGTGCTTTCAAGTGGTTTTTTGCCTGTGGTGTTTGATGATTCTGCCTCCCTAAATTTTCTTTTCAAAATTAGATGCCGGACCACTAACAAAAATATGAGGCAAAAGCAATCTTCACCACTGCTGAGCATTTCTTCTTTGTGTGATCAGAATAGAGTGAATGTCCACCTGCACTGTCCCTTCCACGCAGAGGCTGTGGCTGACAGGTAACAATAGGGCAACTAGGGGAAGAGGAGATATAAGTGGTGGCAAATTGAAACCCAGGCGGGAGGGTAGAGCCCTCGGATGTAAAATTAACTGAGCTAGGAAAAGACCAAGATGTAGCCCTGCACACTAGAAATTATATGTTTTCACATAAAGCATACTTCTTTAAATTTGATGTATAAGAAGACTGCAGAGGGTAAAATAAGACCACCTCTAAAGGCAGAAATATACCAACTAAGTGCCAAGAATGAGCCTGGACTCATGTATCACAATGTGCCTTATGGTTGTAGCTGAAATATGTACTCAGGTCCCCAATATTACCCAAGAGGAATGTGGGAAGAACAGGGTAACTGATGGTCCATGATTGCTGGCAAACACTGAGATGGGGAGCATATCTCCTCACATAAGGATGGGGACCAGCAGCAGCAGGAGCAGAGAGAGGGAGAGAGCGAACTGAAGAATATGGGAACTGATTAAATGCTGCAAAACAAGTAAAACAAAAATTAACTTGAAAAATAATAAGAGGATGCTTGAAGAAATAATTTAATAAAGAAACCAGAGGAAACACTTTTATAAAAGAAACCCGTTTAGAAATATCAATGCGAAACAAGAAAATATGTCACCTATGGAACAATACCAGAAAAGCATAAGACAAGAACAGGTTAAGAAGTCAAATAATATACTCGATCTTGGAATATTTCTGGAATATGTGTAAAATGTATTAAGCTCTTAGTACACTTTCTCTAAGTAAGATAGTATTTGGCATATTCTCTGATCAAAAAGCAATACATCCAGAAGCCAATAAAACTTTAAAAGATGTTATGAAATGAACAAAAGTATGCTTATAAATAACTGTCAAATCCCATTAATAAAATGCTTAGTAAATAATGTCAATGAGATCACTAGGCTCTGAGCCCTATGAAGCCACTAAATACTTGTCTTATTCACCGCTGTATACCGAGTGTGGGCATTTCTGGTATATACTTAATAAACATTAGTATCCTACGTTGGGTTCCACAGTAGTAGAGCTGAAGACAGAGATTCTTGAGAGTACTCTCCAGGAGAGCATGGAAGGATGTAAGGAAAGCAAGGGGGTATAAAGAAAACAGGCAATAACAGAATACCATAGACTTGGTGGATTAAATGAGAGACCTTTGTTTCTCAGTCTGGAGGCTGAGAAGTCCAAGATCAAGATGCCAGAAAGGTAAGTTCATTCTAAGCCTCTTCTCTTGGCTTGTAGGTGGTCCCCATCTCACTGTGTCCTTACAGGGAAAGACAGAGAGCAAGGGAGTGAGCCTCTCTGGAGTCTCTTCTTACAAGGGCAATAATTCCATTATGAGGGCCCTAATCCACCCTATGACCTCATCTAACAAGCTAGCCCTAATTATATCCCAAAAGCCTCATCTCCAAATACCATCACAGTGGTGGGGAGGGGAAGGCTTCAACATGTGGACTCCAGAGGGGACACAAACATTCAGTCCATGACACAGTTTCAGAAAAAGACTGGCCTCTTACTGTGACCTAGTCTGGTCCCACCAAGAGCTCTTAAATATTAGTTGCACCACCAAGGCTACATATATGAAACAGATATTCTTGCTGGTTGCCTCTGGGTACACCATCTTTTAGGAGTCATCTCCAAAGATGAGCCAGCTGTCAGATGTCTCAAGGCTGCCATTTTGACTTAGATGCCCTTTCTGGTCATTACACCCACGTTGCTTTTGATGGTTAAGTGCTGCTCCTGGACCTTGACTATTCTGGGATATTCTCAACCTCATTAAATGACAAAATTATCCACTGTCAATTGTGTCATACAGAGGACAGCCATTATTGAGGTACTCAGGAATGCTGGTGTTCACCAGCACATCCTTTATTGCTTTGGCATTTTCAGTTGGAGTCTCTTCCAATTTTACCTAACAGATTCATTCTAGCATTTGCTCTTCTCTGAGCCTGAGGATCTATCTTGCACACACTCCCATAGCTGTTCTGCCATCTCTAACTCACTTAAGGTGGGCCATCACCCTTTGCAAGTTTCTAAGAGTCATCCAAGAAGCCTATGAAAATCATCTCCAAAGGCCTGTGCCCAGGGGTTAATTCCTGAGGCATGAAACTTGTGCTTTAAACTGAAAGCTCTCTCTTATCCACAATTATATTCCTGTCCCTTCTGGTTCAGTACCTGTAGTCTCCACTCACAGGGATACTCTCCAATTCTTTTTGGCATGTGTGAGGCATGTCCTATTAGGCAGCTCTGATAGTTCCTTTGGTAAAACATTCCTCTCTTTGCTTCCTGTAATGAGCTTTTCCCTTTTCAAGTCATGCTCAGATTGGACAAAATTATTGGTATGGTGGCAAGGAGGGTAGTTGAGGGATAATCCTGAAGAGGTCAGGATGTCCTGAGAGGCAATTGCCACAGTTATGTCTTTGAACAAGGGTGACCACTTTTCTCTCATAAGGCAGAGTACACTAAGTCCACAGGCCTAGAGGGCTCAGGGGAATCTGGGAGTTGGTATATTTCAACTGCCTCTACCTCAATATAACCAACCATCCTTAGTCTCATGCACCCACCCCTTACCTATCAAGGCCCTGACTTTGGCTACTGATATTATATATGTATTTCTGACTGAATGCTAGGCATTTGCAAAGTCCTCGATAGGTTTGCTACATTCTCCAGAAAAACCATGCCTGGAACATATTCCAACTCCATATCTCTTTATCCAGTTGATTGTAACAGAAAGTTATGAGCACCAACTATGTACAAAGCATCTCACTGAATACTTACTGCCTTCTCTTGCTTATTTTGTGTTGATGTGGTACTGTCATTCATATCCAGGCCCCTGTGTAAAAACCATGTAGCCAGAAGTGTTGTCCTCACTGAACTCTCCCTAATTCCACACCTTTAAGTAATGCCTAATTACAAAGTTCTTTGTCCAAAAAAATTCCAGTGGTCAGTTTGCTGCTGAGTAGCCTGTTCAGTTTAGATAACAAGACTAATCAGGAAACAATAAATCTAGATTGTTGGTTTGGACAAGAATACCATAATGATAGCAGGAAGATCTTAGAGTGGGTCCTGAAGAAAATATCACAGGAAATTGTGAATGACTGCTGTCTCCCTGCTCCCTAGAGATCACCATAGAAATTTAGACCAACTTTTCAACTCAGAAGCTTGAATAATAAGTGCTTGATGTAAAGTCTGGGGTATGGCAGAACACAAAAAAGATAATATCTTCGTGTCCTTACTATGCACTCTGCTCAATGCTTTAGATGCATTAGCTCATTCCATCTTTCTTTTTTTTTTTTTAAAGATTTTATTTATTTATTTGAGAGAGAGAGAATGAGAGACAGAGAGTACGAGAGGGAAGGGGATCAGAGGGAGAAACAGACCCCCTGCTGAGCAGGGAGCCCGATGTGGGACTCGATCCCGGGACTCCAGGATCATGACCTGAGCTGAAGGCAGTCGTTTAACCAACTGAGCCACCCAGGTGCCTCATTCCATCTTTCTAAACATCCTAAGTTCCATAATGTTTATCCCCATGTACAGATGAAAATAGTGAGGAAGAAAGAACTTAATTACATGTGGAAGTTCTGCACAAGAAGTAGCAGAGTTCTGAATTAATCCCAAGGCTGACTGACTGCAAATTCAGTAGCCTTACCCACTACTTTAACTCGGAGTTTAAAACAAAAACAAGGGTGCCTGGGTGGCTTAGTTGGTTAAGCATCTGCCTTCAGCTCAGATCATGATCCCAGGGTCCTGGGATCGAGGCCCTCATTGGGCTCCCTGCTCAGCGGGGAGCCTGCTTCTCCCTCTCCCTCTACTTCTCCCCCCTGCTTGTACTCTCTCTCTTAAGTAAATAAATAAAATCTTAAAAAAAAAAAAGAAGAAAGAAAGAAAAAACTAAAATTAGGAACTCCATTATCTGTCATGAATCTATAATAAACCTGAATATGTTTCTGTTCTTTCTTGGTCTCAACTTTTCACCTGTACAATGAAAACATTTTATTTTATGAACTCTAATAAATTTTCCACCTGCAATATTTCACATATCCAATTAATCATTTACTTAGTGAGCTCACATCAGGTGCCCAGAAATGTTAAAGCACACCACTCGATGACCTGGGTAGTATTAGTTCAAACAATTTACTTTTCTTGCATTACTTTGTTTTTCATAGGAGATTTTACCAGGAGACAAAAATAAGTCATCACCTGTGTTCTTTGCTTCTTTCCTTGGGTACTATGCACCAATATTATAGACACATAGACACATAATTTTTTTTACCAATAATTGGGCATCTTTCTTACCCTAATAATATTTTCTTTATTCTAGACACAGAAAATACTTATTAAAAACACTCCATAATTATGTAACTGACAAACTGTTTTTCTCATTTTATTTCCAGCTCTTTAAGAATGAAACAATGAAAAAGGGGTCTGGAATGTTTCCTCTGATGGCTGAAATCTATTACTTGGACCATAAAGTTGATGTCAGAAAAACACAGGATCTTTTATGATCACACATTTTTACATCCCAGAAGCTATAAATGTTTCCCACAAAAGTATTAAAATACTTTTGCTATTCTATTCTTTGTGTTTCTAGCAGCCTTACACACTCTACATGTCAGAAGTGATTACTCTCACCATGATTCTCTATTGTGTACGGATGTAACTCATTCTATTAATTACTTAGTATGTGTTTTCTCATACACTGTGCCATCTTATGAGTATGCACAGATTTAATGTCTGTGTAACACTTTCATCTTGAAAGAGACGTATTTTGTTACTTGTTCTCTTAAAATAAGTAATGCCAGAAAAGACATCTATACTGAATTCACCGACACTGAAGTACTTTGTGTCCCACTGGCCATGGGCTGGCTCTCTCAGAAATCAGTCTGCCAGGTAGTTATAGGGTCAATTTTACTGGGTATTTGCTACTTCACTAATCCTTTTTTCTGTGCTTTTCGCCCTCACTCTGTTCTACATCACAGGGAACACCGTTTTCCTGCCAGCTAGCTTCTCTTGCCAACTGGCTTCTTGGCAGGTTTAGGCAAAGGTGAAAACAGGGAGGTGAGAATAAGAGAAACGGGAGTCTTTCTCTCTTTTTTAAAATTTTTTTAAAATTTTATTTTATTATGTTATGCTAATCACCA
Organism: Phoca vitulina; assembly: GCF_004348235.1. Lineage (NCBI taxonomy): Eukaryota > Metazoa > Chordata > Mammalia > Carnivora > Phocidae > Phoca > Phoca vitulina. Next base: position 17,943,443 of record NW_022589735.1, read on the forward strand.
TGCATTACATCATTAGTTTTTGATGTAGTGTTCCCTGATTCATTGTTTGCATAGAACACCCAGTGCTCCATGCAGAATGTACCCTCTTTAATACCCATCACCAGGCTAACCCATCCTCCCACCCCCCTCCCCTCTAGAACCCTCAGTTTGTTTTTCAGAGTCCATCGTCTCTCATGGTTCATCTCCCCCTCCGATTTCCCCCCTTTCATTCTTCCCCTCCTGCTATCGTCTTCTTCTTCTTCTTTTTTTTTTTTTTAACATATAATGTATTATTTGCTTCAGGGGTACAGGTCTGTGATTCAACAGTCTTGCACAATTCACAGCGCTCACCATAGCACATACCCTCCCCAGTGTCTATCATCCAACCACCCCATCCCTCCATCCCTCACCCCTCCAGCAACCCTCAGTTTGTTTCCTGAGATTAAGAATTCCTCGTATCAGTGAGGTCATATGCTACATGTCTTTCTCTGATTGACTTACTTCGCTCAGCATAACACCCTCTAATTCCATCCATGTTGTTGCAAATGGCAAGATTTCGGTTTTTTTGATGGCTGCATAATATTCGGGTTAGACCCTGTGGCAACATCTTTGGCAGGGGCTGCATCTCCTTCGCTCCTGCAGAACAGGCCCACCCCTCCGCCCCCCACTGCACCCCAACCGCTGATGGCCACGGTCCTAGCTCCCCCTTACGCAGCCCAGCTTTTGGATCTGGTATCACTACCTTTTCCCTCTGTGCCGTCTGCTCCCAGACTAGTCATGCTTCCAGCTGTTATTAATCTTGGGTTTGCCTCATTATCCCGGAATGATTCACCAGCAACTCTATCACTGTGCAAACAATTCCTTGAATTTTATTCTCTCTTTTTGAAAGACCGACTACTGTTTCTCTCTCTCTCCCTCTCTCTCTCTCTCTTTTTTTTTTTTTGGATTGGTCTTATAGATTGACCCACACTTACTTATTTCCCATTCATTCACCCAGACTTCATTACATATCAGACTTGGGCAAGGCAGTGTAAGGGTAAGAGCCCACCTGGAAATAAGATGCACATTTTTTACCTTCCTTTATGAAAATTATGGTCCAGGAGAAAAGACAGATATTGTATACTAAGTTGTAGATACAATACATAGTGTAAGAGAAATTATCTGATATTACAGGATCAACTAACAAAAGAAAGTAAGCCAACAGGAAGGGTCAGGAGAGAACTTATTTAAAAAATATATTCTACCTAACTTAATTTCCCATTTTACAAATGATCTATAAAATCTTCAACAGTATTTGCCTTGAGCATATCAAGCTATGTGGCTGGACAATGTGGAAGGGAAGAAGACTTCCTCTATTATGCATATTCTTCTGTAATCTTTGAGTAATGTGCTAACTGCATGTAATGCATATTCAAAAGCATCATTTAAAATTACCTATAAATATTTGAGGAGCACCTGGGTGACACAGTCGGTTAAGCGACCAACTCTTGGTTTTGACTCAGTTCATGATCTCAGGATCATGAGACTGAGCCCCACGTCAGGCTCCCCACTCAGCGTGGAGTCTGCTTGAGATTTTCTCTCCCTCTCCTGCCTCTCCCCCTCATGCTTTCTCTCTCGCTCTCTAAAATAAATAAATAAATAAATAATCTTTAAAAAAATAAAATAAGTGTTAAGTGAATTAGGTGAATATTTTTTCTAATTTAAATATATATCCAGAGAGGTGCATGACAATTCACTATGGTTTTAGAGATTCTCTGGCTAGTAGAATATCCCCAGTTAGGATGAAGGTGACACCAAATACTTCAAGTATTTCAGCAAAAAATGTGACTATATGTTAGATAACATGTGACCCCAAATGCTTAAATAATAAAGGAACATGGATAGACTAGTTGTCTGTGTAATCCTTCATTCAGAGCCTCCTGCGTCCACACTAAAGAGCTACAAGGCTTGCATATGCAAATATAAGTATTGAAACCTGTCCCTGTACATCACCTTGCCCTTTATTTAGCTTGGAAAGACCACCTTAGGTTAAAGCTATTGTGACTTGTTTTAGCACTTCCTTATTTTTTTGTGGGTGTTCAATTTGATCACAAATATTTACAAATTATATAGTATTTCCCTGGCATTGTGTCTGGCTCTGAGGATGATATAATAAATAAAATATATATCTTCTCCTTTAGGATTTTTTTTGTCTGAGAGATGCAGACAAGTGAATGAGTGCTTATAATACCAAATGATATATTCCAAGAGGGAAGTTGACATAGTTATGGGAGCCCAGTAGAAAGGTATCTGGCTAGCCTTGGGAAATCAAGGAACACTCACTGGAGGATATGAGAGCTAACTGGAAGAAGAATCAAAAGTCTCTCTTGGTGGAAATACACAAACTTGTATGTTAACTCCTTTTTTTGGGTCACAAGACTGAAACCAAACACTGGTTAATTTTCAAAAGAGGCAAAAACAATATGGTACTTAATTAAGGAGATCCAGTTTATAACTGTTATAAAAGACTATAACTTATTTACATGAACTGCTGGACCCTCACCAATGCCACGTAAGGGTGATTGCTAATCAAAGAGATTCCACAACATGCCAGCCACAAATACCTTTTTCTTAGAACTAAGGCATAGGGTTTGTTTTACCCCGAGGACTCCTTATCCCCATAAAAGCATTATAATTAGAGTCATAATTAGTAAAGTTGCTCATTATTCTTAATTAAATTAGACATTAGCCAGACATCAAAAATTATAATACACACCAATTATTTGCCAGAGTAAGTTATTCATATCATTTGCTTTATGCTTAATGTACAGCCAAATGGAAAACAAAACAAAACATAAAAGTACAGCCAAATGTGCCAAGTAAAGCCAACAAACCAACCCCTCTGTAAAACTCCTTCATAGCAGAGTTCCGTGCTGGTCCAGGGGGCTCACTGGCTCCCTTTTCCATGGCTTTGTCTCTGTTGGTTCTTAACTTGACTTTGGCTCTCAGTAGCTTTCTCTGCCCTGCTCTGTAAGAGAAAGTCAAGGGCAAGGTCAGGGAGGTTCTAACAAACATCTGAACTCACTAACCATGGCCACACTCCCTTCGACATGCTGCAAATCTTTTATTTCATCTCTGTTGGTTTCCTAGCCAGGATGGTCTCATGGTCATGATTCCAAGTTCCCCTCCCTTTTTTTTTCTTTTAGTAGATGGTGGAGTTTTCTTTCTTTCATTTTTTTTTAAAGGATGAGGCCATTCAACATGGTCTCTCTCATCGTCCTTAGTTGTCATTTCACCAATATGAAGTGTTTCTCACTTCTAACCTCTCTCAATATAGATAGAAAAACACAGTTGCTGCTTTCTAAGATGAATTCTTTTACTTTAACTCTTTTTTCACAAACCGTATTTTTAAAAATCAAGCAAATGCTCTTGCTTCATTGTCCTGCATTTTTCTTTTAATTTTTATTTTCCCTCTCCACTGGCACCTTTGTCTTTGTCCACGAAGGTACCATTGTCTGCCCCTTATACAAAAGGCTATTGCTTGATTCTACCTGTTGAGTTTGTCCATCTTTGTCTCTTTTGCACACAAAATACACACATGCACTGGCATGTATTATATGCATGGATTATACAAATACTATACAAACACAGAACAGGGAGGGAGCGAGTGGCTGGGGAGATGGAGAAAAGGTTTTTTAAGACTGAGGCTTGAGCCACGTTCTGGAAGAATCAATGAGACTTTTCTAGACCAGCGGTTCTCAAACTTTTATCTCCAGACCCTTTATGTTCTTAAAAGTAAGTGAGGATCCCAAAGAGGTTTTGTTTATCTGAGTTTTATCTCTGAGTATTTTCATACTATAATTTGAAAAAGAAATTTATAGGGGTGCCTGGGTGGCTCAGTCAGTTACGTGTCTGCCTAGAGCTCAGGTCTTGATCCCAGGGTCCTGGGATCGAGCCCTGGGTCAGGTTCCCTGCTCAGCTGGGAGTGTGCTTGTCCCTCTCCCTCTGCCCTGCTTGTGCTCTCTCTCTCTCAGTTTCTCTCTCTCAAATAAAATCTTTTTTTAAAAAAAAAATTTATAAAGTATTTTAAATTGACTTACAAATAACCATAAAAACCCATTAAATGTTCACATAAAATATATTTTTATAGGAAATAGCCACATTTTCCCCAAAAAGTCAGAATATCATTGTTTTACAATTTTGCAAATCTCACGTCTGATTTAAAGGAATGATGTTGGCTTCTCATATCAGCTCTACGTTAAGTCTTTTGCAGAACGTTGTTTTGAACGAAGTATGTAAAGAAATGTCTGCATCACAAGTGCATATATTGAACAAGGGAAGATAATTTTAATAGCCTTATCAGATAATTGAGCATATCATTCTTTGATATTACACTAACACTTGGCAAGTGGTAAACTCATACAGGTTAGTTGTAATGTGCAATCCAAAACCAGTATCAGTGAATTATTCTTACTGTTTCATTAAAAGGCACTGGCCTGTTTTGCACTTTCATATTTTACATGAACCACTGTGCACTGGTCATTTGAAAAATATTCATTCATAGACTTATGCAGAACTTTCCATTTTTGACACCTTTCATTTGCAGTATAAAAATATCCCAATCATTATCAGAACTGTCTTTTAAGCACTGAGAAATGGCCAAGCCTAAGTGGCAAATAAAAATTTTTCAGAATTCCAACCGTGATGCCAAATTTCAAATTTTATCATTGGTAACATATACTATCCATTCTTTTCCTTGAAATGATAAACTCACTTTGTTCATTTTCCAGAGGTCTGCCAAATACATGATTCTGAATAATCTTAGGTTTCTTTTATTCTTTCAAATGCATTTTCATTAAAAAATACGGTGGGTTCATCTCAAAACTCAAACAACTGCACAACATTTGGGGGATAACCATTGTATTTCAGTGTCCAGAATAAATGCTTTACGTGTACTTCCCTTTTTGCCACACAGAATGTTTAAAAGTTGAGTAAAGAGGAGTCATGATTTAATAAAAATAAGAATCTTACTGCTTTATTAAAGATATTCCTAAGTAAAATTCTTCTCCCCCCAACTTCAAGTGCTGGCAATGAAAAATACAGTAATCACTTGTATACTTTGTTGCCATCGCTGTGATTGGTGCCAAGTGTATGTATCATTTTATAAAATCTTTTGTAATATCATTGCACATGTTAGCACAGCGAAGAAAGGCAAGCAGTCACAGTATATTCTGGAAATGGTCTTGATCTCCTGGACCTCCTTAAAGGCTCCTGGGACTCCTCCCACACCCCATGTTCATGGACCAAACTTTGGGAATTGCTGCTGTAGATAAAGAAGCTTAAGAGACATTCTGGCAGAAAAAAAATAGCGTATATAAAGACTACAACAACACATATTTATTAACAGTACCTAGTTAACAAGAGCTTATAATTATCCACAATATATTACTCTCTGCTCCCTAAACATGACTTACTCTTTTGGTCTCCACGTCACTGTACCCTTGAAGGAGTAGGGTAGATAGTAAGATGCCTGGAAAGACAAGTAGAGGACACTGTGGGTTCACTTGTATTCTGTGCTCAGTTTGGTGGTAAGATTGGCAATATACTACCTTGCCCTTATGGTTTTAGTCCATTGTTCTTCCAAATCTGTGGAACTGCAATGTCCAATGGTAGCCATTAGCCTAATGTGGTTATGTAAATTGAACTTAATTAAAATTAAATTAAATAGCATTAAAAATTCAGTGCCTCCATTAAACTAGTCCTATTCCAGGGCTCAGTAGCAAGTGTGTCCGCTGGCTATTATTTGATTAGTGCAGACATAGAGCATTTCCATCACTGCAGACATTTCTGTTAGACAGGGCTGGGGTGGAACGTCATATTCTTTTTATCTTCCCCATAATTTACTCTACTCCCCTAACCCTAGTTACCATCATAAGAGGGATTTTGAATCACTTGCTTTATTCATAGTTCTTGACTATTTCTTTTTAATACAAACCCCATGAGAATGCCCTATCCAATCAATGCATTAGATGCACAATTCCTCGATGTCCTATATTTCCAATGTCTTTTACCTCCAGGCCAGTCTTTAAAATGTCCAGAGCTTATCCAGCTCTGAAACATTAAACTTCACTCTCTCATTCTCAGATCACATACCCCTAAATTCTAACTCCCACTTTCTCATTTCCATTCTATCTGCTACTTCAACTCTTAAAGAGCTGCCATGCACCTATCATCAAGTAATAGTTTTACATCAACATGAGAAGACTCTTCTGGCCTAGACTCCTGGTTATTATCACCTGAGTGAAAGTTCTGGCATGGGTCTAGGGTGGCACCCACTGATAGGACTGATCCAAGCCAGGGTCATCTTTCTTGACTGCCTACATTTTGTTTCTTTCCGCACATGTCCTGTTCGAATTTCTCTCTACTTTTACCCTCCCCTTTTGAAGCTGGACGGATGTCATGACTTTTGAAACATAATCTTGGGGGTTACCAAAGCCTGTTGACCAGCTAGCTCCCTATCTTCTTGAATTTCTATCATCTGTCTTCTACCGCTGGTGTATACCAGAATCCAGGAGGCTGCCCTAACTCCTTGCAGCCTTCCATTACTCACATCCAATCAGTCACTAAGTTCTGCCCTTCGTAGCTTCCAAATGTATGTCAGATCAATTCAATCCTTTCCAAAATTCTCAAAATAAATCTCCTGGTAGCCCTGGGGAAAGGGATTGGTTGATTAGAATTGGAAGTTGCCCCAGGGAGAGGTGAGTCTCCAAAAGAATAATTTGGTGTTTAATGGATATACTTCTATCAGACTTCTACTAAGGGAAAGAGGGGATTTTAGGTCAGCCATGATCAGCAATTTAAGAAGTAACAAGGTAATTGATAATTCCTCAAGACTTAGAGGTAAGTTTGGAACCTGCAGCCCAGAACTTCCGGAAGCTGTAAAGAGAGAAGAAAATAAGCTATTTCAAGCAGTGAGAAGAGCATTTGTCGGGGGGGGCTGTTGCAAAAGGTCAATGCATGATGGGAGCCAGCTGTGAATGATGGCAATGGCTCTGTGAGCACAGCCACTGTCTCAGAGGGAAGAGCAGCTGTGCAATGAAACCCCCTAGTTTCTTCCAGTAACACAAAAACTTGCGGACTTTCTCTGCACAAGTTCCCAGCATACAACTTCCTGACCATGGCAAGGGAAGACCATGCACAGAGAAGGTGCCCAATCCCACTGAGGCAGAGGGGAATTCATGGTTGGAACAGCAGGCTAGGGACTCTTCCAGCTACACCTCATTCTCTGAGAGGTGTCGGGGCAATCAGGAGTAAGACAAGGCTGTAGGAGACATCCAGGAAATCATTCTTGCCCCTTAAATTATCCACCTTCTTATGAGACCAAAGGAAGAAGGTCCAACAGTGCAGACATTAGTGCTGCTTTAGTCCAACTTTGTCTTAACACCAGTCCTGTGCTGGTGGCCTGGGGATATGAAATTTACATTGTTATTTCTGGATTTGTTTTATTTGTTCTGCTATAATACAGACTCCTGGAAGACAGGACATATGTCTTAATAATAACCACACACCCTCTGATAATGTTGGGTGCTCAGAGATTTTCTGTGTTTGTGATTTAGAAGTCTAGGGAATATCGTCTCTTCTGAAGAGTGTACTAAGGCAGAGAAATCAAGTTAGTATTTAGTTCTCTTAAGTAGTAACTTATATTAGAGTTTATATTTCCCTCTCTTTTTGTTTTTATCAGAATAATAAATTCTAACCTCTCCAATACTTTTAACTCCACTAGTATTTTATTGGATTTATAGGATCTTTAGTGTAATGTCTCTCCCTTGCTCTCCAAATTCCTGTTCATATATATAGACTGTCTTTATGTCATATAAGTACAGAATTAGAAGTGACCAAAAGAGCCTATTAGCCTGTCTCTACCACTTTTAGGCAGGTTTGAATTTATAAGAGCAGAAGCAATGTCTAATGGTTATTGTATTAAGCAGTGTGTGTGTGTGTGTGTGTTTTCATATTTTCCAAAAATCCAAGACTGAGAATCAGGAATTGACAAAAAGATTTTTGCTCTACTCCTGAAGACAAAAGGCATTCAAATGCCAAAATCTAGAAATTTTAGATTAGCTTGACATTTTTTTTATTTATTTATTTATTTATTTATTTATTTATTTATTTATTTAAAAGATTTTATTTACTTGTTAGAGAGAGAGAAAGAAAGCACAAGCAGGTGGAGTGGCAGGCAGAGGGAGAAGCAGACTCCCTGCTGAGCAAGGAGCCCAACAAGGGACTTGATCCCGGGAGCCTGGGATCATGACCTGAGCCAAAGGCAGATGCTTAACAAATGAGCCACCCAGGTGTCCCTACCTTGACATTTTAATGGAGAAAATAGAATACTTGGAACTCCTTTTGTCTGGTAGCCCCCAACACTTTCTAGTTACTCAACCTGTTTTATGTTCTTTATCATGCTTAGCACTTCGTGACATTATTTTATATACTAAGTTGTTTCTCGTCCCTTAGATTATAAGCTCCATGAAGTCATCACCTTTGATTTGCTCAAAATTCCTACCATCTAGAATAGCATACATAGCTGTACTCAAAAAGTATGTGAGTGAATGAATGAATATAGAACACATGATCACTTTTGATTCAAGATGATAATAGTTACTCTTTGCAAAAATGCATTCCAGGGCGCCTGGGTGGCTCAGTCAGTTAGGCATCAGACTCTTGGTTTCAGCTCAGGTCATGATCTCAGGGGTCGTGAGATCCAGCCGTGTGGGGCTCCAGGCTCAGCCGGGACTCTGCTTAAAGATTTTCTCCCTCTGTCCCTCCCCAACTCGTTCACACTCTCTCTCTCTAGAATGAATAAATCTTTTAAAAAATGTATTCCACATGACAAACATTATGTTAAATAAGTACTTTATATGTAGGCTTTATTTAACACTAACAAAAACCTTTTAAATTGAACAGTATTATTCTCGGTTTTAAAGAAAAAATAACTGAATTTAAGAAAAGTTGAGCCGATGGTATAAAATCAAAAGCTGGTTAGAGAATCACTTCGAGTAGAACAGCGTGAGGAGTTCTGTGGATCTGCCTCCCCAGTGAAACCGGTGAAAACTATTTTTAAAAGACAATCTTTGAAGTCTCTGTAAATGGTTCTAGGAGCATACAGAAGAAGAAAGATTTCTTAAAGAAAATATACTAAAACTCAATAAGCACAATGAGCTACTATTTGAACCAAGACCTACTTCCTCCCAACTCAGGGAAAAAAGAGGAACACCACTCCAGGTGGGCATAGCCAAGAACTGGACTCCTCTCCCTAAAGCCCCCAGTCAGAGGCCTATGCTCTCCGTGGGGGGCAAGTCTGTCAGCATTTATCATTCTACCCCCAGATAACTTCCGGCAAGTGTGGCTGAGAAATGGGGGCCCCCTTCCAACCAGCCCCAATGAAGACTCCACCTTCATGACAGTAGAAATACAGAGCTCCTTATGGCCCTCGCCTTGCTTGCTTATTTTTAAATTAACTACATTATTATCACAGTAATGAATGCATATAGTTTAAAAAATACCTCTAAGGGTCTTATATTGAAAAATACAAGTCCCCGTCTAACTTCTGAGCCCTTAGTCCTACCTCTTGGAGGCAACTAGCATCAACTCTTCTAGCTATTGTTTATGGTCTTTATTTCTGTATTTCTTTTTTTTTTTTTTTTTTTTAAATTTTATTATGTTATGTTAGTCACCATACTATTTCTGTATTTCTAATTAATGGGCTTGTGCTGTTAATTCTTGATTCATTAATTTTACAGATGACCTATTTACTTCTGGCCATGGTGGATGAGGTTTTAACTTGAAAATACTCCATTCACCCATATGGTCTCTCCACCCTCCTCCTACATGATTTATTTTTTGCTAAACTACTAGTCAGTGATAATGTTATGACTGAATTTGCAGTTGTTGTTCCCCACTGAAACAAGTACAAATATTCACTACAGATATTTCTCCAATCCTGTATCTCTCATCATTTCTTCCTAGAATTAATAATTGCTGAATTTTTTTTTTTTAAGATTTTATTTATTTGACAGAGAGAGAGAGCACAAGCAGGGGGAGCAGCAGGCAGAGGGAGAGGGAGAAGCAGACTCCCCACTGAGCAGGGAGCCCGACGCGGGACTCGATCCCAGGACCCTGACATCATGACTGAGCCACCCAGGCGTCCCTTGCCTTTTTTTTTTTTAAGTCACGACTTCATTTATTTTTAGAGTACTTAAGGTTCACAGAAAAACTGAGAGAAAGATACAGAAATTTCCCACTTCTCACTTTCCACTCAATGTCCAGTCTCCTGCATTAGCAATACTACCAGCGTGGTACATTTATTATCACAGATGAACCTACTTCACTTTTTTTTTCCTAATGTGCTTTTTATACTTTTCTCAGAAATATGAAATATTCACCACACCAGTGATTAGTTTTTATATATTCAAGTATGTTCCTTCCATTTTTCTCCCTTAGAGATCCTTTATCTGGAGTCCTTGATTCTTTGGATCCAATTCTACCTGTTGCTTTCTGGGCTTGCTACCCATTTGTCTACTTGGGACTCTTCTTTCTCATTATCTCGGAGATTAATTGCTTTCTCAGTATCCTTTAATGAGCTACCTTTCACCCGGATCCCATGTCTTTTTACTTTCTTGGTTTCATACTTCATCTGACAATAGGAGGTCCTCTGGAAACTTCCTATAAATGCATACATAGCAGATACTAAATTATTTGGTCATCTAAGTATGTCTTTATACTGTCATAAGAACTGACTACTATTTGATCTGGATATAGAATTCTAAGCTGGAAATAATTTTTATCTGGATTTTTATGACATTATTACACTATCTTTTAGATTCTGAGGTTGAATTTGCATCCTTGGTGTGCATTGTATTGATGTGTCTTGAAGTAGATCTTTTTCAGTGGGCCTTTTCCATCTGGAGACTCATCCCTTAAGTTCCAACAATTTTTCTTATATAATTCTCTCATAATGTCTTTCTATTTTTCTTTGACTAAAACTACCATTTTTCAGGTGTTCACTCTCTTGGGTTGATTCTTAATTTTGTAACCATTCTTCCTTATTTTCAATCTTTTGGGTGCGTGTGTGCACATGCACGCATGTGTGGGCATGAACACACACTATTTTCTAGGAGATTCGTTTGGTTTTATTTTCCAACACTTCTAATGATATTTTTCTCATATATTTTAAATTTCTAGAATTCCTATCTTGCTTGCTGGTTCTCATTTCTCCCTAGACTCTTGTTCCGGTTTCATAAATAAACTTCATATTTCCACGATGATATGTAGAGGGGGTTTTTAGTTTTCACTCTTTTGAAGAGTATTTTCTTCTGTACTTAACAGCCTCTCCAGATCTTTCATGTTCCTTTTTCTTCTTCTTCCTAATATCTATCTTGGGTCTCTATTTTTTTATGCAGGAAGCTTCCTTCAGATAGCTGATAACTTCTCTGTCTCCCAGTATTTAAACGGATGCAGCAAACTGGTTACTCCCCTCACACAGGCACTTGCTGTCTGATGCCTTTTCATTCAAAGTATGGCTCAAGGACCAGCAGAAATGCAGAAGTATTAGAAATGCAAAACTCAGGTCACACCCCAGAATGAATGAATTGGAATCCACATTTTAGTGAGATGTGAGGGGTTGGCATGCACATGTAAGTTTGTGAAACACTCGTTCATCTGACTTCCTTATAGTCAACTTATAAAATACATCAGGCTTTTCATTACCCTCATTTCATTTATGACTATCTGTAGGAATTTCCCCCTTGAGGTTCTTTCAGTTTCTTTAGAAAATAATCTTGTCACCTTGGGGGGAGGAAAAGTGCATGCTGACTTCTAGATTTCTGGGGTAAGGATAGTAATGAACTCGAAAGTCTACAGGACTTTTTTTTTTTTTTAATTATGTTCAGTTAGCCAACATATAGTACATCATTAGTTTTTGATGTAGTGTTCAACAATTCATTAGTTGTGTATAACACCCAGTACTCATCCCAACACGTGCCCTCCTTAATACCCATCACCCAGTTACCCCATTCCCCCACCCCCCTCCCTTCTGAAACCCTCAGTTTGTTTCCCAGAGTCCAGAGTCTCTCATAGTTTGTCTCTCTCTCTGATTTCTTCCCATTCAGTTTTTCCTCCTTTCCCCTGTGGTCCTCCACACTACTCCTTATGTTCCACATATGAGTGAAACCATGTAGTAATTGTCTTTCTCTGCTTGACTTACTTCACTTGGCATAATCCCCTCCAGTTCCATCCATGTCCATGCAAATGGTGGGTATTCATCCTTTCTGATGGCTGAGTAATATTCCATTGTACATATATACTACATTTTCTTTATCCATTCGTCTGTTGATGAACATCTTGCTCCTTCCACAGTTTGGCTATTGTGGACATTGCTGCTATGAACATTGGGGTGCACGTGCCCCTTCTTTTCACTACATCTGTATCTTTGGGGTAAATACCCAGTAGTACAATTGCGGGGTCATAGGGTAGCTCTGTTTTTAATGCAGGACTCTGTTTTTGACCAATCACCCTGGTTTAAGCTCCACATAATTCCTGGTAGATACAGTCCCTCAAGGTTTTGAGCTTGTTATGGGTTCTTCAGGGCAAACTGCCTTCCTTGTCTTTTGTATGTCTTTGGTTTTGCATGCACTTTGGTTTTAAATCTCTCTGTTTTGTTAAGTCACGTAGCTCCCTTCTATTAGGCTGTCTCTGCTCCAGTTCTTTTTCTTTTCATGTGATAAAGCCACTGAAAAAATTCACTCACTGTCATTTAGTTAAATATTTGAAGAGAGAGCACAGAAATGCCGTGGCCCAGCAGGGAGGTAATTTCAAAGCAGTGGAGAGAAGTGGGCTGTTGCAGAGGAAGGATCTGAATAAAACGGAAAGCAGCCTGGGGGCCCTAGAGAGCACACAGATGAGGAGATGAGAGAAGAGAAAGGACAGGGAAAGAGGCTGCTAAAAAAAAAATTAACCATCTGCTTTGCCATTTTGTCTTGGTTGGGTCCTAATGCCAGGTGTCAATTCTAGTGCCCGGCAGGATTCTTGCTGGCTTAGCGAGAGGAGATTTGGGTTAATGCAGGTCAACTTGCCCCACCACCTCCAGTGATCAAAGCAGAAGACCTCTTCGGTGTCTCCGTGTCCTCCTAACGTGATCTTGGGCCCTGGTATAATCTGGGGAGTTAACCGGGTCCTTCTTTAACCACAGAACCCTGAGGCAGCCATGTCGAATCCACAGTTATCCCAGATGACCTGGCAATGCCAGAAGGTTCCAAGAAGGAAAAGTATTACAGTGTCCCTAGATGAGAAGAATGACAAATATGACAAATGGAATTTAGAACAACAATTCTCTAAGTGAGTTCCAAGCAACATTACCCCAGTAGATGCTCCTTAAAAAAAAAAAAAAAAGAGTTCTGGATCAGTTCCACTGAAGGCCTTTCACACTGAAAAAAGTCAAGTTCATACCCATCGTGCATACCAAAATAAGCCCATTAGACTGTGGAAAAAATGCCAACAAGCCCAACAAAATTCTGATTTCCCTGGTGTTAACTTCCTTGGTGCTTCAAACAAATATTAAATATTGATAGAAGGTTTTTTCTTTCCCAATTTGCTGGTGTCCCACACATGTACTTTATCTGCCTAATGGTTAATGGTTACTCTGGCACAGGTTCTAGAGTTCAATAATTTGGGAGAAGTGATGCATTTCCTCTAGAAGGTCCATAATGTGTGTGAGTATATTAAAGAGTCTGACAGTTCACTGGAGAGAAAAATGCGCAGCTTCAACACGCTGTTTCCAAATCTCGTTTGACCAGAGCACCCATTTTTGACAGAATACCTATTAGTATTCTACTGAACTAATGGTCTGCAGAAGGCATTTGGAGGCCACTGTTTTAGAGGACTCAAGTTGGACAAGGAAGGCATCTGGCCCACACAACCCCCATCATGTCCAACAGTCTGCACAAAGAGACATGATGGCACCAAAGATTAATCTTTCAAGGCATCTGTTCTTTTAATGTGGAACATAAATCCCAGCCATCTAAATATACTTCTTGCTTTTTCCAGATAAAATATTTTTCTGTACCTAACTGGAGTGTAACAGTATTGGTGCTATTTTAATTGCCACTTGATATCATTTCAGAAGCAGCTGGCTATGTTTTGATTGCAATAGAATTGACAGAAGTTGTGTATGTGTAATGTAATTTGTAATTCTTTAAAGTTTTGATTTGTGTCTTTTTTTAAAAAAAAGCACCATGTACCTCAACAAATGATAAATCGCGCAAGAAATTTGAGATTCTAACAATCTGGTGTGGACTGGATGAAGAGAAAGTAAATTTAAATTATTTATAAATTGAAAGGTACCCAAAAAAAGTAAACATTTTCCTTTGCTTAGTAATATGACAGGCAGTACTACACGGCCTTTGAAAATTCTAATTTTTAGAATGTGCCCATCATAACCCAATGTGCCTCAAATAAAAAGAAATATGTACCTCTTATATACACAACGAATATAATTATCTAATAAAGGAACACCATCTTGGAAGATGAACTCAATTGCTTTATATAATAATCACTTATCGTAACAAGGAAGTCAGAAGTGACAGCACTGAATAACTCTGATGGAAATATATTTTGAGCTATTTTTTCTAGTTTAATTTATGGATATGTTGACCTATCCCTCTTCTTCCATTCCTCCTTGTTATCAAAATCCTGCATTAAAAGAAGACCAAGATTCAGGATATAATCTATGCCTAGAGAAAAAACACAGCTAACTCGCCCAAATGAGGATTATAATATTAGCAAAACACTTGTCCAAATAAGTTAATGAAATGCAATATATGGTTTCACAGTGCATATGGTACAAAAATTCTTCCTATTTCTTATCCTGTCTTTAACATTAGAGCTAAATGAACATTAAGAAATTTAAATTCACTGTGTGTCTTATAGTCAACGGAAGACTGTATTAGTGATTATAAAAATAGTATTAATATGAATAAAGGCTTACTGGTAAGTGTTTACTATGTATAATAACCTAAGGTAAACTCATTTTTTAAACTAGACTTTTTCATAGCAGGTTGTGGATCACAGCAAAATTGGGCAAAATGCACAGAAATTCCCTTATACTTCCTGCCCCCACACAGGCATAGCCTCCACGTTATCAACATGCTCGACCAGAATGGTGCATTAGGTATAATGGATGAACCTGCAATGACACATCATGGTCACCAGAGTCCCCGGTTCACACTGTGGTTCACTTGTGATGTTGTACATTCTGGGGTATTGGAAAAAGCAGAATGACATGTGTCTACTAGTGACTAGTATCATACAAGGTCGTTCCATTGCCTTTCCCACAACTCCCGGCAAACATTGATCTTTTTACTTTCACCATAGTTTTTTTTAACCTTTGCCAGGATGTCATATAGTTGGAATACTATTGTCTGTAGCCTTTTCAGATTGGCTTCTTTCACTTAACAATAGACATTTAAGTTCTTCTGTGTTTTTTCATAACTTGGTAGCTCATTTCTTTTTAGGGCTGAATAATATTCCATTGTCTGAAAGTACCACAGTTAATGTATCCATTCACCAACCGAAGGACATCTTGGTTGCTTCCAAGTTTTGGCAATTATAAGTAAAGCTTCTGTAAACATTCATGAGTAGGTTTTGGTATGGACATAAGTTTTCAACTCCTTTGGGTAAATACCAAGGAGCACAATTGTTGGATTATATCATAAGTGTATATTTGTTTAAAAAACAACAACAACAAAAACACCAGACTGTCTTCCCAAGTGGCTGTACCATTTTGCATTCCCACCAGCAATGAATGAGAGTTCCTGTTATTTCACATTCTTGCTCGCACTTGGTATTGTCAGTGTTTCGGATTTTGGCCATTCTGATAGGTGTGTGGTGGTATCTCATTTTAATTTCCATTTCCCTGATGACATACAATGTGGAGATTGTTTTTATATGCTTATGCGTCATCTGTATATCTTCTTGGGTAAGGGCCTTTTTAAGATTGTTGGCCCATTTTTTAATCAGGTTGTAGGTAAACTTTGTACGCCTAGAGTCTTAGGTATGAAGACTACCCAAACAATGTCACTGCTGCATGATTCACTCTCTGTTTTGTGAAATAGGAGAGACCACCTATTATTTTTTTCTTAGTTTTGCAAAAAAAAAAAAAAAAAAAACTATCTTAAAATATTGCCTAGAAAATCTCTTCCTTTTAAGCACATACCACTCAGCACTCAGTCCTCAGAGGCTGCTGGGGACTAAGATAGTTTGTTGGAATGGTCTAAAAATGGGAAACTATAATGTTTCAGTGAACATTTCTTTTATTCAATTTTATTCTGATTAGAAAGAATCCTCATACAGGGATAGATAGAAGGTAAGTCTGAATTTTTCTATAAAGAATATGTAAAAATTATGAAACATATTTTACTAAATAAATTAGCAACAAAAGTTTTGGGGGAGGGGCACCTGGGTGGCTCAGTCGGTTGGGCTTTTGCCTTCGGAGCAGGTCATGATCTCAGGGTCCTGGAACGGAGTCCCACATCGGGCTCCCTGCTCAGTGGGGAGTCTGCTTCTCCCTCTGACCCTACCTGTCGCTCTGTGCTTGCTCTCTTTCTCTCTCTCTTGCACGCGTGTGTGCAGAAATAAATAAATAATCTTTAAAAAAATGTTTTGGGGGATAAAAAGTGCAACTTATCCTAAAGAAAAACATTGACTGAATAGAACATATAGAAAAGAGCCAGGTTTTATATTATGCAATCTATCCCACTGAAAGCCTATTTTTCTAGATAAAAAATGTTTTACATGTTAAATAATCATGCTTTTGAAAATATCAATCCTTATACATACTAAAGTATCTAACACAATGTATACAGGGCACACATTATAAGTATTTGTAGATAACAGTGTTTTTCAGGAAAGCATAATTTTCCTCAAGCTATTTTAAATATACTGTTCTACTAAAGGTGATTATTATCAACCCAAACGTCCAGTGGAATGCCAGACCTAGTAAGCCAAGTAGAGAAAATGTGTATCATAATTCTACCTTCTTCAGACGTTTCCCTATGATCTTCCCTTTTCCTGTTCTTATCATTCTAAATTATCATCAGTTAAGGGGACCTTTTCTAAGGCATTCTCAAATTCTTTACAAATACTTCTTAATTTAGCATAGCCCATCTCCTCGTCTCATCACTCCCAGAGTCACCACAAAAGTCTCTCCCTGAGACAGCGCTCAGACCTTGCCAAAGTTCTTCTTAGCCTTACAGAGGATTTTCTCACCTGACAGACCTGTTCACTTACCTCACTCTCTAATGCAAAGTCCTGTTTTACTTACTCCATCTCCTCTCTTCACTACAGTTTCTAAAATATTGCATGATATCTTCTACATTTATTCTTATAATAAAGAACTGGATTCCAGGGCACCTGGGTGACTCAACTGGTTAAGCAGCAGACTCTTGATTTCAGCTCAGGTCATGATCTCAGGGTCGTGGGATCGAGCCCCACATTGGGCTCTGTGCTCAGTGGGGAGTCTGCTTGAGATTCTCTCCCTCTTCCTCTCCCTCTGCCCCTCCCTCCACATGCTCTCTCTCTCTCAAAAAAAATTTTTTAAGTCTTAAAAAAAAAGAACTGGACTCCATTTTTTAAAAAATTGAAGTACAGTTGACATATAATGTTACACTTGTTTCTGTTGTATAGCATAATGATTGGACAAGTTTATATGCTATGCTATGCTCACCATAGAGCAACCTATAAATTCAGTGAAATTCCTATCAAAATACCAACAGCATTTTTCACAGAACTAGAACAAACGATACTAAAATTTGTATGGAACCACTGAAGACCCCAGATAGCCAAAGCAGTCTTGAGAAAGAAGAACAAAGCTGGTGGCATCACAATTCCAGACTTCAAGATACACTACAAAGCTGCAGTCATCAAAACAGTGTAGTACCAGCATAAAAACAGACACACAGATCAATGGGACAGAACAGAAAGCCCAGAAATAAACCCATGCTTATAGGGTTAATTAATCTGTACACCACTTTTTATGTTTGCTCTGACAGCTTTTAGTTTCCCACCTATCTTTCCTGCTGCCCCAGAGGGCAAGCACGATGAGCCCCCTGGGCCACTCATCCTGAGGTCAGTGGCAAACCCGCCTGCAAACTCCCCCCACCCCCAAGCATGTGGACTCTTCCCCGGACCCACACCCAAGCCACCACAAGGACCCTCTCTTTGCTTTGTTCTTGGGTTGCTCCTTGCAGAGTTTCAACACTTCAGCTTTGGAAGTCCTTTAGTGGTTTACTGTGTGAGTAATCAATTTGATTTCATATTTATGGGTCTCTATAAGTTGTTTGTCCTGATATCTATTATAAATTCCTGGGGGGGGAGTTGGAATTTATAGCAGGAGACACTAGTCACCCACATAAAACAATTCCTATGCATTTATTTATAGCAATAAATCTCATCCTTGTCATTAATACTTTTCATTCAAAATGTTAAAAATGTCTTATTTTCATTGTGCCCAATACAGATATTTATATAATATATATATGCATCATATATATAATTATATGTGTAAACATATAATTAATGTCTCCATCTACACAAATGGTCTCTGTCTTGATGTGAAAACTACTAGCAGCAAAAAATGTCATCTTAGTTTTTCTGTGATTCATTTTAGTTTGGAGGTAAATGAATTTAATTAACATAGAAATAGGGGCGCCTGGGTGTCTCAGTCAGGTAAGTGTCCGATTCTTGATTTTGACTCAGGTCATGATCTCAGGATCGTGAGATGGAGCCCCACGTTGGGCTCTGCGCTCAGTGCAGAGTCTGCTTGAGATTCTCTCCTTCTTCCTCTGACCCTCCCCCTGCTTTCTCTCTCTCTCTCTCTCTCTCAAATAAATAAATAAATCTTTTAAAAAATAAAAATAAAATAGAAATAAAGAGTGAAGGAACAATTTCTCTATAGTCTAAAGACTCATATTGTGTTTTATATTTTACTGTCCAATACTGTATCTTGGTAATATAATATTTATGTTCAGTTTGTTTTAAATCATGTCTTAGTCCATACACAGGTTTCTAGGTCTAATACTTCATTCAGGTTATTCTTTTCAAGCTTCCTTTCCTAACTTTGGTTTCCGGATGTGCTAATCATCTGATGGGCATAGCTCTGTGTGGATTAGCAGCTAATTCTTTAACTTTACAACAAAGTTTTTTAACCTTGCCTCTTTGTACTCTGAGTTATTGTGACTTACAAACTACTTCCTGTGAAAAAATATCCTTTTACTGTTAGACTTCATGTCAGTCACACATTATTGCAAACATCTGGAATAGAGGAGAAAAGACTTGGATTCTTCCCCCAAAACACCTCAAAGACCAAGCAACAGGATTACATAGTCAAACTAATGATATGAAAGTACAATGTGGAAAGGAATAAAAACATTGAGGTTATTTAAGGAGGTGGGAGTAAAATCAAGAATGTGATGAACCTATCAGTTATTCCATCTATCTTCCTTTAGGGATGACACAGTCATTTTTCTTTCGGCAATAGTTTGGTATTTTTTACTTTTACACAATTATTATTATTTTTTTTAAGGCAACATCCAACTCAGTTGGTGATCAAATGGCCATGGGATGAATATAAGTGCTCCGGAGCCTAAGACTAAAGTTAAAAATGATGTTGGTGCCATAGTCTTGCCACTAGTGTCATTAACACTGTCTGTCTAGTAATTTCCTTTTTAGTCACTTTACTGGAACTTTCTCCAGAATATATCCAATAACCCTATGACTTACCTAGTTATCTCAGAACCCTGAGTGCTATTTTCTGCTCTCAGCATACTTCGATAAATCTTCAAAATGCAAATAAGAGCTGCAGGCAAGTGAAAAAGAATTCTAATCTATAAAAATATACATTTCATTGGTTTTACATGGTTGAAATATTTTACAGCTTCTAAATTAGCTGAAATAAGTAGTCTAACCTTACAAGGGAAAAAATTTTGATAATGACTTATTGAACAAACACGCTCATAAAGAATACAATACGTAAACTCTTTAGGAGAGACTAGTGTGTCAGTGAATTTACTAGACAAAAATGACAGTTTTACATAACCATGAACTTTAGGGAAAAAGTAGAGAGGAAATGCATTCTGCTTATACAGGAACGAGCCTTAGAAATGTTGAAGATGACTTGTGCCCATTAGCGCCTTTCTATCCTATCCTTAAGGGCGTGAGAAAAGACTATAAGACACTCTGATGGCACCCTCATGTCAATGATTCCCTTTTCTCTGTAAAGGGAGAGACCCGTACCCAGGAGACCCACTAGACTCTTAACTGCCATGAGACTTCTTTTCCATTCTCTGAAGCTTACTCCCTTAAAAATCGTGCCAAAATGAGCCAATGAGAGATATTATCCAAGGAATTTGAAAATTGGGCAATGTAACATCAAGACATTCATTGGAGTAGAATACTTTGATGGACACTCCCTAAAGAGAAGATACATGTATTCTTGTTGACATCAACACAAATTTCCTCATTTAATCTCTCTGTTGGCTTCACTTCCTCAGTTATTCCCATGATTCCTATTCTCTACCCCAGCTCTTTTTCCAAATAAACTGTCTTGTTACTGCTAGTAATTTGTCCAGAGGTGGTTTCTGTCACCTGTCAATAAAAAGGAAACTTAAATTATACAGATATTGATACCAGACAGTGAATTGTATGCAACAGATATTCAGGGACATGTGGAATATTTATTTATTTATTTATTTATTTAATTTTTTAAAATTTGAAATCAATTAATTAACATATAGTGTATTATTAGTTTCAGAGGTAGGGTTCAGTGATTCATTAGTTGTAGGTAACACCCATTGCTCATCACATCATGTGCCCTCCTTAATGCCCATCACCCGGTTACCCCATCCCCCAGTTACCCCATCCCCACAACCAGGACATGTGGAATATTTAGAATGGAATGTCATGCCAAGAAAGACTGGAATGTGTCGAGTCCTTTCCTTATTTTAGGATGGCAATCAGCTCATGGAACATGGGGTCAGAACAAGTGAAATGGGCTATTTCCTGTGATCCACTGACCTCGGTGAGGTAGAAATTCTGAAGAACTGGACAAATGATACTACAGAAAATTTAAAGCAAATATCATGGGTCTAGAGAAACATACTTTTTTATAGCATTAGATAACATAAAAGATTCAGAATCAGATTTAAAATTCTGGACTAAGTCATGGAATAAAATCCAAAATCCTGAGAGGTACTAAAAATAAGTCCACTTTTTAGAAACAGAACTTTATGGTATTACAGCTTCTATCGTTGTGTTCTGGAAGTGCAATGGAAGAACTCTGAGGAGTGCACTTTTATTATCTACTTCATCTAGAAGAAGAGACGGACCAGCCAGTAGCTAACAGTGTGGCCCAATGGTCAGGGTTTCACATGATAGATGGAGGCTTAATGGCAATGTGATTGGAGAAAGAGTATGTGAATCAACTTTTCAGGATAGTTTTTGAACTTGAATATTCTCTAGATGCTCACCAAAAGAACCCCTCAAGGAAAGAGTCTTAAATGAAAGGAGTAAGATGACCTATTTGTGAATATCAGTTATCCTTCTTTGCCATTGTTCAATGATCCTGAAAAAGCTGCCATGGGATAGGGAAGTAGACTATGCATGGGCACAATTACACAGACTGCCTTCAACAAGGCCAACTCTACCATCACTAATGATCCCATCATTACTGCTGGAACCCCCTTTGGCTGCTGAATGTACATGTTTCTAGAAAATCAACTAGCCTTGAGATTCCTTTATAGGAGCATGCATCAAGGTAAGTGGCAAGTGTTGGTGGCCAATAGATTCTATTAGATCCCTTCCGTCATGAAATGAACAGTAATTTCCTTCTTATTCTGAATAACACTAAGACACTTATTCTGAATTTACTTCTGATGGCATCATCTTTCGTGGATTTACCAAATTCCCTATATATCATGATGATATTCCACACAATTGTTCATGGGCATAATAAGCACACTTAATGAGGAAATAAATAAGCTAAGAGGCATGTGTGTTCGAGATTCACCGGTATTTTCATGCATTCAATATTTGGAAGTACTGGAAGAGAATGCCTTATTGAAGTCTCACCAGTGGCTTCACATAAAGATGAAAATTTACGAATTTGGGAGCTATCTTGCGGGATGTTGTATATGTTTTCTACTCTGGGCTGTGGCAAACTCAAGGTTTACTTATTCAGAGAAGGCATATTTTTCATCAAGTGTCTTATACACTGTGAATGACTCACTCGGTGCCTATTCCAAACCACTTCTCATGTGCAGGGGACAGAAAAATAAAAACTTTCTTTTCAGACTCCCTTGCAGTTAAGGCTCAGTATGTTATCACTGCTTTGTCCATCTGATGTACACACACACACACAGGACTTTAACCCAGAATCTGGTTTTGTGAGAATGGGATGTATATTATGCTGGTTGTATTGTGGCAGAACCAGAATGCGCTTGGAAGCAGCAGCTTCTGTGATGGCTCGTTGAAATGAGAGCAGTCTGAGTGTAGCAGAATCAGAAGCATCTTTGGAGAGGCTCATTCCTCAAGACTCAAAAGAGAATTGTTACTTCAGCTCCACCAGTATTTGTAAAAGCTGTCTATACTCCTTAATATTTACCTTTCCAATGAAAGTAACCAAACTAGATTCCTTTGTTTTCAACTAAAAACCAGGACTGATAATAACTGGAAACTAAAACTATCATCTGACCATGTTGAACCATTAATGTCATGGAATCAGGCAGAAAATAAGGTCAGAGGGTCTGGACTAATACCCAATATCGAAGGAAATAGGCTTGGTTGTAAATATTTTAGGATGCTATAACAAATGTAACCAGGTAGAACTCTAAATTGCTCATATTCTTGAAGAATAAAAGTGTAAGCCACTCTATTTGGCAAAAGTGTCCAAAAGTGCTAACTAAAGAGCTGAGGAGCAGTAAAAGACATGGAAAATGGTATAATAACAGGACAAGGACCAGCTACTGCACAGGTGTATGCAATTAAGTCTTGAGGGCTCTATTTTTTCCTCTATTTCCCACTTATTATTATCATTGTTATTGTTTTTATATTTTACACTATTACTGCATTTGGTGTTTTTCAAACGTGTGTGTGTTGTGTGTGTTAAACATGCTAATTAAAAAATAAAATAAATAAAATAAAATAAAAATTTAAAAACATGCTAATTAGGCTGGTATTGGTATGATTAAACTTCTGCAGTATTAAACTAGCTCAACAGAAAAGTAGACAAAGATAAATGATAAAAAATAGTTATTACTGATTATAAACTAATCTATACTTTTCTAATGATGAGAAAACTGGGCTCAAAATAGGGAAAGAGAGTATGAAAGACAGAAGTATTTGATTTTCTATCTATCCCTTTTTAAAAGTTACCATTAGCTAGGAGAAAGTTCTCATTGCAAGGAAGATTATAGTGACATCTACATCATCTTTAATGGGTGAATAAACTCTCCTTTCATTTAAATAGATTATACCATCCCATTCCCCCTAACCACTAAACTCTCTCAAACCTTGATATCTTGTCCTTGATAGGAAGGAGTCAGAATAAATGACTTCCTATATTAATACTACATCTGAGTGATCTCTTTTGTAGGTACTGTTTTTCTATTTTGTCTTGCCAGGTACACTTACCAGAGACAATAAAATACTCTGATGATAATTTTGTAGAATGTTACTTTTATTCTCTCACTTTTTTTCTTAACTGCTAACACTAACACTAACATGAAAATGAAAGGAAAAAATTAAAAACTGGAAAAATAGTTCTATATAAAAATTCCCTTATTATCCTCTATACTTTAAAATATACCATTTATTTTTCATTATTAGCTGATTACATTACATACTGATGAATTACATGAACTTTTAAGGAAAAATAATATCAACAATAATACCAGGATTATGCAAACTTTTATGCAAAGATATTTTAAGAAAGAAAATCACAGACTAAAAACCATCATAGAGAATGATGCAAAAGATCCTTAACAAAATATGAGTGGTTTAAACCCAGTAATATATAAAATGTATAACATATCACAACCAAATGGGATTTACTCCAGAAATGAAAGATTAGTTTAATACTTAAAAATTATTTATTTGCCGAAGATGGCGGAGGAGTAGGAGACCTGGATTTCATCTGGTCTCAGGAATTCAGCTGGATGGGGATCAAACCATTCTGAACACCTACAAACTCAACAGGAGATCGAAGAAAAGAATAGCAACAACTCTCTGAACAGAAAAGCGACCACTTTCTGGAAGGTAGGACGTGCGGAGAAGTGAATCGGAGGCGATATTTGGGAGCATAGACGGCGGGGGAGGGGCCTCCGTCGGCCGCTTCTGGCAAGTGATAGAGCCACAGAGCACAAAATCGGAACTTTTAGAGTCTGCTCCGCTGAGGGACGTCACTCCGGTGGCTAAGTGGGGGGTGGAACCCTCGTGGGACCGTGTGGTCTCAGGACCCTCGGGGTCACAGAAAGACCGGGGGTGCCTGAATGCGGCAGAGCTCCCAGGGATTGGAGCGGGGAAGCTGGCTGCAGAGACGGAGCCGAGGCGCGGGCTCTCAGCTCGGGGTTGTCATAAACCGTGATCCGCGGCACAGTCGGGCCACTGCTCCTCCAGCAGGGACCCAGCAGGCGGCAGATCCGGGGAGACTCCCCTTCCTCCCCCGGGAGGAGAGGTGCGGGAGTGCACCGCGGGGATCTGCTGGGTTTGGAGACTCCACCCGGGGTCGGGTGCCAGATAGAAAGGCGCGGTCACAGGCCGGGTGAGCGCGGAGTGTGGCCGGAGACCGGGGAGACGGGAGTGACTGACTGCTTTTCTCTGGGGGCGCACTGAGGAGCGGGGCTCCGAGTTCTCGGCTCCTCCGGGGCGGAGACTGGGAGGCCACCATTTTCACTCTCCGCCTCCAAAGCTGTACGGAAAGCTTGCAAGGAACAAAAGCTCCGGAGAGCAAACCCGAGCAGATTACTTAGCCCGGACCAGGCAAGGGCGGGGCAATTCTGCCTCCAGCAAAGACATTTGGGAACCACGGCAACAGGCCCCTCCCCCAGAAGATCAGCGAGAACAGCCAGCCAAGACCAGGTTTACCGATCAATGAGAACGGCAGAACTCCAGCGCGAGGGGAATAATGCACACAGAATCCATGGCTTTTTTACCATGATTCTTTAGTCTTCCAAAGTTAATTTTTTTTAACTGTCTTTTTTTTTTTTAATTTTTCTTTTTCCCTTTTTCAAACAATATCTTATCAATTCTTTTTTTAAAAAACATTTTTAATTTTCATTTTTAGAGTCATATTCTATCCCTTCATAGTAGTTATCTGTATTTTTGGCATATATATGTAAGTTGTTCTCTCTTTAAAATTTTGAGATAGTTTCTTCTAACAGATCAAAATATACCCTAAATCTCTAGTGTATGGTTTTGTTCTACTCTCCTGCCTGATCACATTCTCTCCATTTCTTTTCTTTTTTTTTTAAATCCTCTTCTTTCTTTTTTCAAACAACTTCTTATCAATTCCTTTTATAAAATTTTTTATAATTTTCATCTTTACAGTCATATTCCATCCCTTCATCATATCAACCCTTATTTTTGTACATATATAAGTTTTTCTTTCTTTAAAATTTTGGGAGGCACTTTCTTCTAACAGACCAAAATACACCCAAAATCTAGTGTGTGGCACTGATCTATGCACCAGCCTGATCATATTTGATCATATTCTGGTTTTTTTTGTTATGCTCTGTTTTTGTTTGTTTTTATATTTTTCTTTTTCTTTTTTTTTTCTTTCTCTTTTTTCTTTCTTTCCCTTTGTTTTCTCCCAGCTTCAGGTCTTTTCTGATTTGTTTAGAGTATATTTTCTGGGGACGTTGTTACCCTGTTAGCATTTTGTTCTCTCATTATTCTATTCTGCTCTGGACAAATGACAAGACAGAAAAAAATCACCTCAATAAAAAGAACAAGAAGTAGTACCGACTGCCAGGAACCTACTCAATATGGACATTAGTACAATGTCGGATCTAGAGTTCAGAATCATCACTTTAAAGATACTAGCTGGGCTTGAAAAAAGCATGGAAGTTATTAGAGAAACCCTTCCTGGAGAAATAAAAGAACTAAAATCTAACCAAGTCGAAATCAAAAAGGCTATTAATGAGGTGCAATCAAATATGGGGGCACTAACTGCTAGGATAAATGAGGCAGAAGAAAGAATCAGTGACATAGAAGACCAAATGATGGAAAATAAAGAAGCTGAGAAAAAGAGAGATAAACAACTACTGGAACACGAGGGCAGAATTCGAGAGATAAACGATACCATAAGACAAAACAACATTAGAATAATTGGGATCCCAGAAGAAGAAGAAAGAGAGAGAGGGGCAGAAGGTATACTGGAGCAAATCATAGTAGAGAACTTCCCTAACTGGGGAAGGAAACAGGCATCAAAATCCAGGAAGCACAGAGAACCCCTCTCAAAATCAATAAAAATAGGTCAACAGCCCGACATCTAATAGTAAAACTTACGAGTCTCAGAGACAAAGAGAAAATCCTGAAAGCAGCTCGGGAGAAGAGATCTGTAACCTACAATGGTAGAAACATTAGACTGGCAATAGACCTATCCACAGAGACCTGGCAGGCCAGAAAGGACTGGCAGGATATATTCAGAGCACTAAATGAGAAAAAAATGCAGCCAAGAATACTATATCCAGTTAGGCTGTCACTGAAAATAGAAGGAGAGATAAAAAGCTTCCAGGACAAACAAAAACTAAAGGAATTTGCAAACACGAAACCAGACCTACAAGAAATATTGAAAGGGGTCCTCTAAGCAAAGAGAGAGCCTAAAAGCAACAGAGACCAGAAAGGAACACAGACAATATACAGTAACAGTCACCTTCCAGGCACTACAATGGCACTAAATTCCTATCTTTCAATAGTTACCCTGAATGTAAATGGGCTAAATGCCCCAATGAAAAGACACAGGCTATCAGATTGGATTAAAAAACAAGACCCATCAATATGCTGTCTGCAAGAGACTCATTTTAGACCCAAAGACACCCCCAGATGGAAAGTGAGGGGGTGGAAAACCATTTACCATGCTAATGGACACCAAAAGAAAGCTGGGGTGGCAATCCTTATATCAGACAAATTAGATTTTAAACCAAAGGTGGTAATAAGAGATGAGGAAGGACACTATATCCTATTTAAAGGGTCTATCCAACAAGAAGATCTAACAATTGTAAATATCTATGCCCCTAACATGGGAGCAGCCAAGTATATAAGCCAATTAATAACAAAAGCAAAGAAACACATCGACAACAATACAATAATAGTGGGGGACTTTAACATCCCCCTCACTGAAATGGACAGATCATCTAAGCAAAAGATCAACAAGGAAATAAAGACTTTAAATGACACGCTGGACCAAATGGACTTCACAGACATATTCAGAACATTCCATCCAAAGCAACAGAATACACATTCTTCTCTAGTGCCCATGGAACATTCTCCAGAATCGATCACATCCTAGGTCATAAATCAGGTTTCAACTGGTACCAAAAGACTGGGATCATTCCCTGCCTATTTTCAGACCACAATGCTTTGAAACTAGAACTCAATCACAAGAGGAAAGTCGGAAAGAACTCAAATACATGGAGGCTAAATAGCATCCTAATAAAGAATGAATGGGTCAACCAGGAAATTAAAGAAGAATTTAAAAAATTCATGGAAAACACAACAGTTCAAAATCTTTGGGATGCAGCAAAGGCAGTCCTAAGAGGAAAGTATATAGCAATACAAGCCTTTCTCAAGAAACAAGAAAGGTCTCAAGTACACAACCTAACCCTACACCTAAAGGAGCTGGAGAAAGAACAGCAAAGAAAGCCTAAACCCAGCAGGAGAAGAGAAATAATAAAGATCAGAGCAGAAATCAATGAAACAGAAACCAAAAGAACAGTAGAACAGATCAACAAAACTAGGAGCTGGTTCTTTGAAAGAATTAACAAGATTGATAAACCCCTGGCCAGACTTATCAAAAAGAAAAGAGAAATGACCCAAATCAACAAAATCATGAATGAAAGAGGAGAGATCACAACCAACACCAAAGAAATACAAACAATTATAAGAACATATTATGAGCAACTCTATGCCAGCAAATTAGATAACCTGGAAGAAATGGATGCATTCCTAGAGATGTATCAACTACCAAAACTGAACCAGGAAGAAATAAAAACCTGAACAGACCTATAACCACTAAGGAAATTGAAGCAATCATCAAAAATCTCCCAACAAACAAAAGCCCAGGGCCAGATGGCTTCCCAGGGGAATTCTACCAAACATTTAAAGAAGAATTAATACCTATTCTTCTGAAACTGTTCCAAAAAATAGAAATGGAAGGAAAACTTCCAAACTCGTTTTATGAGGCCACCATTACCTGGATCCCAAAACCAGAGAACAACCCCATCAAAAAGGAGAATTACAGACCAATATCCCTGATGAACATGGACGCAAAAATTCTCACCAAAATACTAGCCAATAGGATCCAACAGTACATTAAAAGGATTATTCACCGCGACCAAGTGGGATTTATCCCTGGGCTGCAAGGTTGGTTCAACATCCGCAAATCGATGTGATACAATACATTAATAAAAGAAAGAACAAGAACCATATGATCCTCTCAATAGATGCAGAAAAAACATTTGACAAAGTACAGCATCCTTTCTTGATCAAAACTCTTCAGAGTATAGGGATAGAGGGTACATACCTCAATATCATAAAAGCCATCTATGAAAAACCTACAGCGAATATCATTCTCAATGGGGAAAAACTGAGAGCTTTCCCCCTAAGGTCAGGAACGCGGCAGGGAGGTCCACTATCACCACTGCTATTCAACATAGTATTAGAAGTCCTAGCCACAGCAATCAGACAACAAAAAGAAATCAAAGGCATCCAAATCGGCAAAGAAGAAGTCAAACTCTCACTCTTTGCAGATGATATGATACTTTATGTGGAAAACCCAAAAGACTCCACCCCAAAACTGCTAGAACTCATACAGGAATTCAGTCAAGTGGCAGGATATAAAATCAATGCACAGAAATCAGTGGCATTCCTATACACCAACAACAACAAAGAAGAAAGAGAAATTAAGGAGTCGGTCCCATGTTCAATTGCACCCAAAACCATAAGATACCTAGGAATAAATCTAACCAAAGAGGCAAAGGATCTGTACTCAGAAAACTATAAAATACTCATGAAAGAAATTGAGGAAGACACAAAGAAATGGAAAAACGTTCCATGCTCATGGATTGGAAGAACAAATATTGTGAAGATGTCAATGCTACCGAGAGCAATCTACACATTCAATGCAATCCCCATCAAAATACCATCCACTTTTTCAAAGAAATGGAACAAATAATCCTAAAATTTGTATGGAACCAGAAAAGACCCCGAATAGCCAGAGGAATGTTGAAAAAGAAAAGCAAAGCTGGCGGCATCACAATTCTGGACTTCCAGCTCTACTACAAAGCTGTCATCATCAAGACAGTATGGTACTGGCACAAAAACAGACATATAGATCAATGGAACAGAATAGAGAGCCCAGAAATGGACCCTCAACTCTATGGTCAACTAATCTTTGACAAAGCAGGAAAGAATGTCCAATTTGGACAGCTACATGCAGAAGAATGAAACTGGACCATTTCCTTACACCACACACAAAAATAGACTCCAAATGGTTGAAAGACCTCAATGTGAGACAGGAGTCCATTCAAATCCTAAAGGAGAACACAGGCAGCAACCTCTTCGACCTCAGATGCAGCAACTTCTTCCTAGAAACATCGCCAAAGGCAAGGGAAGCAAGGGCAAAAATGAACTATTGGGAGTTCATCAAGATAAGAAGCTTTTGCACAGCAAAAGAAACAGTCAACAAAACCAAAAGACAACCGACAGAATGGGAGAAGATATTTGCAAATGACATATCAGATAAAGGGCTGGTATCCAAAATCTATAAAGAACTTATCAAACTCAACACTCAAAGAACAAAGAATCCAATCAAGAAATGGGCAGAAGACATGAACAGACATTTTTCCAAAGAAGACATCCAAATGGCCAACAGACACATGAAGAAGTGCTGAACATTGTTCGGCATCAGGGAAATCCAAATCAAAACCTCAATGAGATACCACCTCACACCAGTCAGAATGGCTAAAATTAACAAGTCAGGAAACGACAGATGTTGGCGGGGATGCGGAGAAAGGGGAACCCTCCTACACTGTTGGTGGGAATGCAAGCTGGTGCAACCACTCTGGAAAACAGTATGGAGGTTCCTCAAAAAGTTGAAAATAGAGCTACCATACGATCCAGCAATTGCACTCCTGGGTATTTACCCCAAAGATACAAATGTAGGGATCCGAAGGGGCACATGTACCCCGATGTTTATAGCAGCAATGTCCACAATAGCCAAACTGTGGAAAGAGCCAAGATGTCCATTGACAGATGAATGGATAAAGAAGAGTGGTATATATATACAATGGAATATTATGCAGCCATCAAAAGGAATGAGATCTTGCCATTTGCAACAACGTGGATAGAACTGGAGGGTGTTATGCTGAGCGAAATAAGTCAATCAGAGAAAGACATGTATCATATGACCTCACTGATATGAGGAATTCTTAATCTCAGGAAATAAACTGAGGGTTGCTGGAGTGGGGGGTGGGGTGGGAGGGATGGGGTGGCTGGGTGATAGACACTGGGGAGGGTATGTGCTATGGTTTGTGCTGTGAATTGTGCAAGACTGTTGAATCACAGATCTGTACCTCTGAAACAAATAATGCAATATATGTTAAGAAAAAAAAAAAAGAAGACCATAGCAGGAGGGGAAGAATGAAGGGGGGGAAATCGGAGGGGGAGAAGAACCATGAGAGACGATGGACTCTGAAAAACAAACTGAGGGTTCTAGAGGGGAGGGCGGTGGGAGGATGGGTTAGCCTGGTGATGGGTATTAAAGAGGGCACGTTCTGCATGGAGCACTGGGTGTTATGCACAAACAATGAATCATGGAATATTACATCAAAAGCTAATGATGTAATGTATGGTGATTAACATAACAATAAAAAATTAAAATAAATAAAATTTAAAAAATTATTTATTTGCCACATTGACAGAGCAATGTAGAAAAATATCAAGTGTTTAAAATCAACTCCCATTTACAATACATAAAAGAAACTCTCAATGTATTGGCAATAAGGAGAACTTCCTCAATCCAATAATATGTATCTATGAAAATTTATAGTCATCAACATATTACTAGCCAGTACAATGAGACAAGGAAAAGAAATAAAAGAACTTAAAGACTGAAAGGAGGAAATTGCCTTTATTCATAACCAATAATTATATGCATTAAAAACTCCAAGGAATCACCCAAATCTACTAGAACTAAGTGAATTTAACACATTACTGTACAGAAGGTCAAGATTCTGAAACAAATTGCATTTCCGTATATAAGCAAGAAACAATTCAAAGTCAAATATACAACACATTTACAATAGCATCAAAAATAAAATACTTATGAAGTAATTTAACATGAGATATGCAAGATCCCCATACTGAAATCCATAGAACATTGCTAAGTGAATTAAATAATACCTAATACATGGAGAGATATATCATCTTCATGGATTGGAAGACAATAACATGCTAAGATCTAAAATTAATGTATAGGTTTAATGTAATCACAATAGAAATTCCAACAGTGTTTTTTTTTTTAGAAATTTACAAATTGGTTCTAAAATTCATACAAAAAATACAAAAGATCTTGAAATAAAAAAACAGTCTTGAAATAGAAGAATGAGTTTGCAAGAGTTATACAAGAGTATCAAAAATTATGCAAAAGCCACAGTAATCAAGATCATTGGGTAATAATGTAAAGCTAGATCAGTGGAACAGGAGAGAAAGTCCACAGATAGTTCTACACATGTACAAAGGCAGTTCAATAGGAAAAGCAAAGCCTCTTCAACCAATGGTGCTGGAATTACAGATAAAAATAAGTCACTTGTTTACGAGAACTGCTGTTTAACAGTGTATCTTAATTCAGTATTGGTAATCTCACTTTAAATTAAAATAAAGGTTAGCAAAACCTCAGAAACATCTGCTGGTCTACTTCTGTTTGAAATATAAAGGCCAAAATATGAACCCAGTCTTTGCCATGTGCTGGGTTGCTGTCCATGAATGAATTATATGACATCTGTCTTCAATTTTTTTCATTTATTATAACTAATTTTTATTTATCATAAATAATTATGCATTTATTAAAAAAAGTATCAGGCCTTGGCATGTGCTGGATATACGGTGATGAACACAGCAAAATGGTCTTTATTTTCAAGGATTTTCAGTATATAGTGTTTAAAGGTGGAATACACACTCATTAAACACAAACATATGATGACCTATTTTTGTAACATAATACAATTTGCACAATATTTAATATATTCATTTTGGAATGGATCTCCTCTCAATATGTCAGTATAACTCCTTCCCAATAACTATGAAAGAATCTGTAATTGTACTTGGGAAATATAATGGTTCCTCATTAGATTGGGGATGATGATCAGATGTCACGGTTGGGCTGAGGTCTGAAGGTTGTAAGGAATTACTTCAGTACTGAGTATAATGACAGAGGTTCTAGTTTTAGGAACAAGTGGAAACCTCCTGAAGTGGATGAGAACTTTGTGAGTTTGAGGAACTATCAGATGGTTTTGAATCTGTGTGTGTTTGAGGAACCAGCCAGTCAGTCTAGCAAAGAGTATGAAGGGAGAGAAGTCACTGCCCAGCTCACACAGAGCTCGGGGGCTGTGTAACAGATTTTGGAGTTTATCCCAAGTGCACCACAGTAGGTTTCTGAAAGGTTTTGAGGAAGACTGGTGCTACGTGATATACTCTAGATTTTTAAAAAGCCACTATCTCCTCTGAGTAGGAGACTGAACAAAGAATAATACACAGATTGTAGGTACGGAAGGAAACAAGAGTTGTCCCATGTCGTTAAGGGCTGTGGGCAAAAGGGGGTTCTGGCCCCTGAGAAGACCATCTCGCTTCTCAGAGAGCACAACGGGGCAGAGTATCTCCGCACACTGCCCCAGTTGCTGATTTTTAGAGTTCCTTTGAAGCTTCCTTAAACATGTAGATAATTGATTCATCATGGCTCTTGGCTCTCTAGCTTACAACAGGGAAAAATTTATTCTGACTTGAAACATTTGAACGGAGATGCAAATCACCTCCACCACAGGAGGACTTCAGCGTAAGTCCTGTTAAGCATGTGACTCAGAGCAGCGTAGCCCCCTTGGGGGCCTATAAAGGACTGGCCTAGTGCAAATACACACTTTAAAATGCCTGAAATGAAGGGGTGGAGGGGGTTATCTAACACTGTATATTTCTGTCTTCCAAGACAACAATGCTAGTATTTATAGTTAATGCCTACTTACTATTTCCGAGAGTAATTTAGAAGGTGGGCTAGAAGAGAAGCTGATTAAACACCTTTAAATGCTGGAAATTAACCTACCCTATTACCATTCTTAATCATTTAAGAGTATTTCACGATGGAGACTCTGAAGAAGCATCAAGATCCTGCAATTGTAAGCTAAGGCAGTTTAGCTGTCGAAATAAACTTTCCATGGGTAAAAAACTTGTGTAAACACTGAAAACAAAGCACGCACTATTTGCTGATTTCATTCTTTATTGATGTAACAGTGCACGAGAGGAACACTTCACTTGTAGCTTTCCTAGAAACTTCCTTCCCATTCATCCACACCCTAGACTGCAGGACTCAAATATGCAATTTGAGAAGACATTACAGCACTTTTACAAGGCTAATAGACTAGATTTACCTTGGGGACTGTAATTCAAATGCCTGTTGAAAATCCCACCTCTGATTTCATCTACAATTTTTGAGTGTACGATTTAACTTCTTCAGGCTTCCACTCTGCTTTGGTGATCAAAGTAGTATTTTAGAGGTGTAAAACTTATATTCTCACTTCCTCGCTGAAGTTGCAAGGAAGTTGGTATCCAACACCTTCAAGATAAGATATAAATTCTTTAATGTGGTAACAACAACATGAGCAAACCTTCTGGTTCCTGCCTCACATTTCAGTTTTTTTGTTTTTTTGTTTTTCTTGCCGTGTAGACTGAGCTCTGGATTTCAAATGGCTCGACTGAACACTCTGTGATATAACATAGCTGTGACAAATGCCAAGGCTGGGACCTCTCTGAGAAAGATTTTATTTTGTCCTCCTGACTTCATTCCAACCCAATCTGACTTAGAATAGATGACGCTGTATTTTAACTAATTCCGTGTCACTCTTTCCCATTAGACTCTGAGCGACATAAACCCCAGGGTCCAACAGATTTCTTAAGATATACCACTCAATTCCTATTTGTTGAACGTTAAAGGAAGAATGAAATACACATTCATTCAGTTATATAGTTTAGGATTAGATACTGCAGTTAAATGAAAATGGAATATGAATTAATAATGATGTGGCTCTCTAAACAACCCATAATATTCAAGATGATGGTTGTATCAGAAGAACCTACAACATCTACATTTCGGGAAATAATCAATAGCCATTCTGATCTGCAGAGTCATATAAAAACTTGTATTTATTGACTCCAGATCTGAATAGTGTAACTAACAAAGGATGTGAAGAAAGTGATAGTGAAACACCAAGTTACATATAATACATAACAAGAGACTGCAGATATAAAACAAAAATTAAAAAAACATTTTGTGATTAAAAAAGATGTTTTGTCATAGTACATATGTAAGAACATCAATAAGGACTGGATAATACTGTATTATACATCACTGTGTATACCACTCAGCTTAAGAAACAGTATATTAGCAATACTAATGAAGTCCTTGGCAAATCCCTTTCTACAAATATGTAAAAACTTCCTATTATATGTAAATAGAATACAGGTAACTGCTTCTTTTTCTCCTCTTCTTACATCATTTATTTTTTCTTATTATCTCCCTAAAGTAGTTAGATCGAATAGAATATTTTTGAGATGATGGTGAGTATCCTTATCTTCTGACGTCAAAGGAAATTACTCCAGCATTTACCAGTAAGATTCTTTCTTGAAGTTCTTCAGAAGCTAGCATATATTCAGTTAAGAAAATTTCCTTCAACTTCTGGTTTGACTTTTTATTATAAATATGTGGTGATTTTTTATGGAAAGGTTTTTAATCTATTGTGCAGATCTTACGGTTTTTCTCCTCTAATTGGTTAATGTTAAAACATGTCTGCATCCCTTATTAAACCATACTCATCTAAAATGTATTATTTTTGGAGTACCTGGGAGCTAATTTGGTTAAGCATCTGCCACCTTGGGCTCAGGTCATGATCCCAGGGTCCTGGGACTGAGCCCCGAGTTGGGCTCCCTGCTCAGTTGGGAGTCTGCTTCTCCCTCTGCCTCTGCCCCTCCCCCAGAGCTCTCACAGTCTCTCTCGCTCTCAAATAAAATCTTAAAAAAAATAAAATAGAATGTATAATTTTCTACACATCGGTGAATTCAGTTTGGTGGTATTTTTCTTCCTTTTGCTTCAAAAATAAGATTGACATAAAATTTCTCTTTTTCTTTCTGAATGTATGTGGAATTGTATCAAGAACGTATTAGCTTCATAAATTCACTTAGGAATGTATTGGTTTTCTATTACAGCTATAACAAATTACCACAAACTTAATGGCTTAAGACAATACAAATTTATTATCTTACAGTTCTACCGGTTAGAAGTCTGACATGGGTCCGGCTGGGCTACTGCAAGGATGTCAGCAGGATTGTATGATTTTCAGGCCTTTAAGAGACTATTCATTTCCTTGCTTTTTGAGCTGCTAGAGGCTACTTTCCTTTGGCTCAGAGCTCCTTCTTTCAATTCCAAAGCCAATCATGTAGCAGCTTTTTGGAACCTGCTTTCCCTGCCATATCTCTTTGACACCCCTCTTCTGCCTCCCTATCCCACTTTGAAGGACCCTGGGTATTACACTGGGTCCCTCTAAATAATCTGGTGTATTTAAGGTTCTTAGTTCATCTGCAAAGTGCCTTTTGCTGTGTAAAGTAACATGTTCACAGGTCCTGGGCTCAGGATGCAGATATCTTTGAGGGACAATCATTCTCTTTACCATAGGTACTCCTACTTCTGCTTTTTGTGGAGGAATCTAGAGGGGATCGAAATGATAATTCCTTGTACATTTGGTAAAATTTTATGTGTACCATCAAGAGGATTGGGGGGGGCTTCCTGTGTGTGTGAAAAGATTTTAAAATAAGGAGTTAATTTCTTCAATGATAACAAACACATTCATATTTCTTGAGTAAGTTTTGATAAATTCCAGGATATATAGAGTTAACCTACATTACACAGAGAGGATTATTACCATAATGTTTTCAAAGTGTTCTTTAACCACCTTTTAAAATGTATACTTATTTGGGGCGCCTGGGTGGCTCTTTTGGTTAAGTGTCTGCCTTCTTCAGTCAGGATCCCAGGGTCCTGGGATCAAGCCCTGCATCGGGCTCCCTGCTCCACGGGCAGTCTGCTTCTCCCTCTGCCTCTGCCCCTCCCCCTGCTTGTGCTCTCTCTCAAATAAATAAAATCTTTTAAAAAAATGTACACTTTTTCTGAATTAAGATTCTTTTTTTAATATGAGTTCGATCACCCCCCAAATTTCTGCATTTTATTAGTCTTTTCATTGTAAAGAAAAGACTCTATGCTTGTTGCAGGTGTATTTGTCTGAATCTCACTGATTTCCAAACTTGAGGTCATTATTTCTTCTCTTTGCATTGGAGTTATTTTATTTTGTTTTGTTTTCTTTTTTAAAGATTTTATTTATTTGTCAGAGAGTGTGAGAGCGCAAGCAAGGGGAGTGGCAAGCAGAGGGAGAAGCAGACTCCCCGCTGAGTGGGGAGCCTGATGCAGGGTTCAATCCCAGGACCCTGGGATCATGACCTGAGCCGAAGGCAGACGCTTAACCCACTGAGCCACCCAGGTGTTCCTATTGTTTTATTTTCATTTTTAAACCCTTAAATTAGATGTTTAGTACATTTACTTATATGTAGTAAACACATTCAAGGTAATAAAATTCCTTCTAAGTACTATTTTAGCTACATCCTACAAGTGTGACGTGGAGAAATTTCTTTAACATTCAATTAAAAGTAGTTTTAGTTTTACATTGTTTTCTTCTTTAAATGATTAGGTATTTATTTATTTATTTTTTAAAAAAATTTTTGTTTGTTTGTTTTATTTATTTATTCATGAGAGTCAGAGAGAGAGATAGAGAGAGGCGGCGGCAGAGGGAGAAGCAGGCTCCCCTCCTAGCAGGGAGCCCGATGCGGGACTCGATCCCAGGACGCTGGGATCGTGACCTGAGCCGGAGGCAGATGCTTAACCATCTGAGCCACCCAGGCGCCCCAAATGATTAGGTATTTAAAGTGTACTTTTAAAATTCTAAATGTTTGATATTTTATTTATTTATTTATTTATTTATTTTTTTTAAAGATTTTTTTTTTTATTTATTTGATAGAGAGAGACACAGCGAGAGAGGGAACACAAGCAGGGGGAGTGGGAGAGGGAGAAGCAGGCTTCCCGCCGAGCAGGGAGCCCGATGCGGGGCTCGATCCCAGGACCCTGGGATCATGACCTGAGCGGAAGGCAGACGCTTAACGGCTGGGCAACCCAGGCGCCCCATGTTTGATATTTTAATCAATGTTTTTGTTATTGAGTTCAAATATAATTATAATGTGCTCAAAACGTGGACTATAATACTGAGTTTTAAAAACTATTTGTAGTCTTCAGGCTAAAACATGGCCAACTAGGTAAAACGTAAAGTGTAGGTTTGAAAAGAAAGTGTAATAACTGTTAGATGAAGTCATATACAAAATTCAATATATGCACAATGAGTTTGATATTATTTATATATTATGCATAAAAATACCTACACACTTACATTGTTCATAACTAATTTTTTATATAATTTTAAACCTATTTGATATTCCCCTTTGCTGGTGGATTTGTTCATTTCTACTGATAAGCTGTGTGTTTGTGTTAACAGATAAATCAAGTCTGTAATTAGTATATTGATCTGATAAACTAAAGCATTTTATCATTATAATTTTAATGTACTGACAATTTTTTTTTGCCTAAAGTTTATTTTGTCTGGTTCTAGAACAGCCATTCCAGTGGTTTTTTTAGTCAGCATTTGCCTAGTGTACTCTTTTCTAATATTTTTTTCTTTGTGTGCTTCACCTCCACCCCCGCTTTACAGAGATACAATGGATATAAAACACTGTGTAAGTTTAAGGTGTACACCATGTTTTGTTACACTCGTATTCACAAAATGATTACTACCATAGCATTAACTAACACCTCCAACACATCATATAATAACCATTTTTTTGTGTGTGTGGTGAGAACATTTAACTTACTCTCTTAGCAACTTTCAAGTACGTAATACAGTATAATTAACTCTAATCACCCTCATACACATTATCCCTAGAATTTGTTCATCTTGTAACTAGAAATCTGTAACCTCTGGCTGACATTTCCCCATTTCCCCCACCCTTCAGCCCCTGGTAAACACCATTCTCCTCTCTACGTCTATGAATTCAACTTTCTTAGATTCCATATATAAGTGGTATCATGCGGTATTTGTCTTTTCCTGTCTGACTTATTTCACTTAGAATAATGCCCTCAAGGTCCATGTATGGTGTTGCAAATGGAAAGATTTCCTTCCTTCTCACAGCTGAATAATATTCCACTATGTGTATACACACACACACACACAAACACACACACACCCCTTCTTTATCCATTCATCTGCTA
This sequence comes from Phoca vitulina, assembly GCF_004348235.1. NCBI lineage: Eukaryota > Metazoa > Chordata > Mammalia > Carnivora > Phocidae > Phoca > Phoca vitulina. The sequence goes on from NW_022589735.1 coordinate 17,982,345, forward strand.
ACAGACACTTAGGTTGTTTCCATATTTTGGCTATTGTGAATAATGCTTCAATGAACATCAGAGTGCACATATATCTTCAAGATACTGTTATCATTTCTTTTAGAAATAAATAATGCTACAGAAGTACCACTGCTGGATCATATTGCAGTTTGTAATTTTTTGAGCAAACTCCATGCTGTTTCCCATAGTGGCTATACCAATTTATATTCCCACCAACAAGGTAGCTACGATAGGATATTCCCTTTTCTCCACATCCTCGCCAATACTTTGTCTTTTTAATAATCACCATTTTAACAGGTGTGAGGTGAAATCACATTGTGGTTTTGATTTCCATTTCCCTGGTGATTAATGATGTTGAACACTTCTTGCCTACCTGTTGGCCATTTAAATATCTTCTTTGGAAAAATATCTTTAGTTCCTCTGTCCATTTTTTAATTAAACTGCTTGTTTTTGTTTGTTTGTGTGTTTGTTTTGCTACAGGATTTCTTTATATATTTTAGATATTAACCCCTTATATTGGCTATGTGGTTTACAAATATCTTTTCCCATGCCTTAGGTTTCCTCTTAATTTTGTTGTTTCCTTGCTGTTCACTAGCTTTTTTTTTAGCTTGATGTAGTCCAATTATTTATTTTTGAAATCAGGAAGCATAATACCTCCAGCTTTGTTGTTCTTTCTCAGCTTTGCTTTGGCTATCTAGGTTCTTGTGTGGTTTCATATAAATTTTAAAATTGATTTTTCACTTTTTTTGGAAAATGCTATTGGAATGCTATTGGAATTAGGGATTGCACTGAATTTATACAAGAGTTTGGGTAGTAAGGATATTTTAAAAATATTAATATTAATTCTTGCATTCCATGAACCCTGGATGTCTTTCCATTTGTTTGTGTCTATTTAAATTTCTTCCATCAAAGTCTTGTAGTTTTAGTTTATAAATCTTCCACTTTCTAGGTTAAATTTAATTATAAATATTTTACTGTTTTTGATGTAATTGTAAATGAGACTGTTTCCTTTATTTCTATTTCAGACATTGTTATTAGTGTTTAGATACAAATGATTTCTGTATGTTGCTTTTATTCCTTGAACTTTACTGAATTTGTTCATTGGTTCTAAGAGTTTTTTGGTGGACTCTTTAGAGTTTTCTAAACATATTATCATGTCATCTGCAAATAGAGTTTTACTTCTTTCTTTCAAATTTGGATGCCTTTTATTTCTTTTTCTTGCCTGATTGCTCAGGCTGATTGCTCAGTACTATGTTGAATAGGAGTGGTGATAGTTGGCACTTTTGTCTTATTCCTGATCTTAGAGGAAAAGCTTTCAATCTTTCATTGCTGGGTATAACATTAGTTGTAGGCTTGTTGTATATGGCCTTTATTGTATTGAGGTATGTTCCTTGTATATAATCCATTTGCTGAGCATTTTATCATGAAAGGATATTGTATTTTGTCAAATGCTTTTTTCTACATTTATTAATAGTATAATTTTTATCCATCATTCTATTAGTGTGGTGTATCACATTTATTGGTTTGTGTATGTTTGAACCATCCTTGTATCCCAAGGATAAATCCCACTTAATCATAGCATATGATCCTTTTAATGAGTTGCTAAATTTGGTTTGCTAACAATTTGTTGAGAACATTTCCATCTATATTTATCAGGGATTTTGGTCTGTAGTTTTCTTATCTTGTAGTGTCCTTATTTGGTTTTGGTATCAGGGTGATTTCCTGCCTTGTAAAATGAGTTCAGATACATCCCTTTTCATTTAATTATTTTTGAAGAGTTGAGAAGGATTGACATTATTTTTCTTTAAATATTGGTTAGAATTCACCTGTGAAGCCATCTGTCTGAGCTTTTCTGTGTTGGGAGGTTTTAGATTAACTGTTATAATCTCCTTTCTCATTATTGGTCTGTTCAGACCTTCTATTTCTTCCTGATTCAGTCTTGGTAAATTGTGTGTTCTTAGAATTTATTCATTTTTCTAGATTATGTAATTTGTCGACAAGTAAGTATTCATAGTAGTCTTTTATGATGCTATGTATCTCTGTGGTCAGTTGTAATATCTCTTATTTCAGATTTTATTTGAGTTTTCTCTCTTTTTGTCTAGCTAAAGGTTTGCCAACTTTATCTTTTCAAAAAACAAGCTCTTCGTTTCATTGATATTTTTATCATTTTTCTGGTGTCTATTTCATTTATTTCTGCTCTGATCTTTGTAATATCCTTCCTTCTGTTAATTTGGCCTCAGTTTGTTTCTCTATTTCCAGTTCCTTGAGGTGTAAAGTTATGTTGTTTAGAGATCTTTCTTATTTCTTGATGTATGCATTCATCACTATAAACTTTGCTCTTAAAACTGCTTTTACAGCATCCTATAGGTTTGGTATGCATGTTGTGTTTCCATTTCTCCTTGTCTCAAAACTTAAAAAAAATTTCTTCTGTGACCTGTTGGCTGTTCAAGGGTATATTGTATAATTTCCACATATTTGTGAATCATCCAGCTTTTTCTCCTATTACTGATTTCTAGCTTCATACCATTATAGTCAGAAACAATTTGGTATGATTTCAATCCTCCTAAATTTGCTAAGACTTGACTTGTTACCTGACATATTATCTGTCCTTGAGAATGTTCTGTGTGTTCTTTAGAAGATTATACATTCTGCTGCTGTTAGAAGGAATGGTCTGTTGATGTCTGTTAAGTCCATTTGGTCTAGATTATGTTTCAAGTCCAATGTTTCCTTGTTGATTTTCTGCCTGGTTGATCTATCCATTGTTGAAAGTGGGGTATGAAGACAATTGGTTATTATTGTACACTATAATGATGATGATGATGATGATGATGATGATGATGATCTCCTTTCAGATATGTAAGTATTTGCCTTATATATTTAGGTGCTACAATGTTGGGTATATATATACTTATGATTGTTATGTCTTCTTGAATTGACCATTTTATCATTATATAATGAACTTCTTTGTCTCTTGTTGCTGTTTTTGGCTGACAGTCTACTTTGTCTGATATAAGTATAGGTACTCCTGATCACTTTTGGTTTCCACTTACACAAAATATCTTCTTCTATTCCTTCACTTTGAGACTGTGTGTCTTTAAAGCTGAGGTGAATCTCTCGTAGGCAACATACAGCTGGGTCTTTTTTTTTTTTTTAATCCATCAAGCTATTCTATGTCTTTTGACTGGAGAGTTTAATCCAGTTACATTTAAAGTAATTCTTGATAAGTAAGGACTTATTAATGTCATCTTATTCACTGTTTTCCAGCTGTTTGTAATTCCCTTTTCCATTTGTTCCTCTCTTGTTTCTTTCTTTTGTGAATTGATGATTTTCTATAGTGGTATTCTTTGAATCCCTTCTTATATCTTTTGTGAATCTACTGTAAGTTTTGCTTTGTGGGTATCAAAAAGTTACATAAAACTTCTAGATATAACAGTCTATTTTACACTGATGATAACTTTGACAGTATACAAAACCTATATTCTTTTATTTTCCCTATTTATATTCTTAATATCACAATTTACCTCTTTTTATACTGTGCACTCATTAACTAATTATAGTACCTCTGATTATTTTTAATACACTTGTACTTTAACCTTATACTACAGTTTAGTGGCTAACACATCACCATATTACAGTATTAGAATATTCTCAATTTGATTATATATTTGCCTTTACCAGGTGTGTTTTATATTTTCATATATCTTCATGTTACTAATAAGCATCCTTTCATTTCAATTTGAAGGACTCCATTCAGTATTTTTTGTAAGGCAGTCTAATAGTGTTGAATTCTCTCAGTTTTTGCTTGTCTGAAAAAGTTTTATTTCTCTTTCATTTCTGAAGGATAACTTTTCTGGATAGAATATTTGTTGTTGACAGAATCTTTTTCAGGACTTTGAATATATTATTCCAGTTTCTCTGGGCCTGTGAGGTTTCTTTTGAGAAGTCCATTGATAGCTGTATGTGGGGTCCACTGTAATTTACAAGGTGTTTTCTTTTTTAACCTCTTCTTTCTTTTTAGATACTTTTTGTCTTTAATTGTTGACAGGTTTATTTGAGTGTCTTGAAAAAGATTTTTTTCAGTTTTTTTGGTGACCTATGGGCTCATGAACTTGGACAACTATATCTCTTGCCAGATTTGGGAAGTTCTCAGCCGTTATTTCTTTAAATAAGCTTTTTGCCCCCTTCTCCCTATCTTCTCTTTCTCAATTCATAAATTGATCCTTTTGGTGGTATCCAACAGATCATTTAGGCTTTCTTCATTCTTTTTCATCTTTTCCTCCTTGTTATCATCTGATGAGATTCTTTCAAATTTCCTGTCTTTATCCCACAGATTCTTCTGCTTGATCCATTCTATTGTTGATACTCTCTACTGCACTTTTCATTAATTCTATTTTTTCAGCTCCAGAATTTCTGCTTCTTTTTTATATTTGTCTTTGTTAAACTTTTCATTTTGCTCAGATGTTTTTTTCCCAAATTTACTGAATTGTCTTTGCATGTTTTCTTATAGCCCACCGAGTTTCCTTAAAACAGCTATTTTGAATACTTTATTTGGTAAATCACAGCTCTGCTTGTCTTGGGTCTCAGTTACCAGAAGGTTGTTGAAATCCTTTGGTGGTGCCATGGTACCTTGATTTTTCACGTTCTTTGAAGTAGCAGTCACCTCCTCCAGTATTTACTGCCTTCCAGATAGAAAACCCTTTCATCAGCACTGCTATCTGAGGCTATCTCAGATCTTCTGTAGTATACCTGCCTCGTACTTCTTGTTCCCTCTTATGGCAGAAATCTTAGCCCTGTATGCCTTCTCTGGATGCTGCAGTGCACCAAGCCAAGTGCTGACAGCATCTCTTTTGTTTTCTCAAATGTGGTGCCAAAGCTGAAATTTGTGGTCTCTTTCTGGTCTGCAGATTTGACCAAATTTCTGTGTATGCTCACTAGTCATCTGCCAAAGCCCACTTTTGCCACTGTGGGGACTGCACATGGAGAGCTGGCCTTAGGGTGGAGTGTGGATGGGGGTGAGGCATGCAGAGCACTGGGGTGCCCATAGACCAGTTGAAGGGATTATGAGTGAGGCATTTCCAATAGCTTATGGGTGGGCTTCTTGATGGAATCCACAATACAGTTAGGAACCACATCTCTTCAATGTTCTCCAGGAGTTCTAGCTACCAGTGTTGCTGCCTCCTCCTGTCCCCCAGTCATGTAGCTCATGGCTCAGTACTGTGGATTGTGTGAGAGAGAAATCAGCCACTCTGGCAGCATCCCACGTGGTTCAGAAAGCTGGTTGCTCACGCAAACACTCTCCCTTTCCCCCATGCGATAAATCACGAGCCAAGGAAAATCTTTCTTGGCACTAAGATGTGCTGCCTTGCAGGAAGAGTGATATGGGTAACATAAAACTGCTTCTCTTACTCACTCCAATGGATCCACGTATGTATTTATTTACTTCAATAACATGCTGAAACATCTCCTCTGGAAACCCGGACTTCTACAAAGGTTCTCTTGTCCATGAGTGACTAAGTTAGTGTTCTCTGAGGCCTCCTGCACCATGGCTGAGAGGGGCTAGAGCTGCTTTCACAAACCACTACACGGTCCACATTTGGGATCAAGGTCTCCCTATATGTTACTGATGCACAGATGAGCAAGACTCCTCTTGGGTCCCTTTGTATATGGTGCTGGATTCCACACTTACATCAAAGACACTTTTACCCATGGACACTGAAATTTTATTGTTGAAGACCAGGGCACAAACAGGGGACATCTTAGGCCACCATGATGCTGATTTCATTCCTTTTGTGCCCATTTTTAATTATATTTCCTATATACAGCATATCTCTGAATTTTATCAATTTTATCAATCAATATCTTCATTTTTGTTTGTTTTTACCTGCGAATCTATTTCCTTCACATGTATTACAATTACAAATATGCACGAAATGATGTCTCTCTTTTGTTTTGAGCTTTTTTTGTCCTATTTTGCTTATATCATTTGTTTTTCTTATTTTGCTTTTTTCAAGATTGATTTTTTTAAAATTCCATTTCCTCCCTGTTTCTTCTGGAAGTTGCATACATTTCAATTATTTTAGTGGCTGCCATTCTACTTTTACAACACATATATAATTCAAAGATTAATCAGAATCTTTTCTATTCTACCTAGGTAATATTTGAGGTCACTTCAACTCTTATCAATCCTCTCTTTTTGATTTATATACTGTTGCCCACAATGTTACTATCGGTATTTTTAACTTCCCAAATTAGATAATAACATTGATGATGTATATTTTCCCAGACATGTACCAATTTCTTTGTTCATTATTATTTCTTGCATCTCAGCCCTTCTTTCCTGAATAAATTTTTTCTCATTTGTTAAATACATTCTCACTATTTTCTGTAATAAGGTCTGTTGTTGATAAGCTATCTCAACTTCTATGTGTCTGAAAATTATAAATTGCAGCACTTATCTGCAGGAAGCAAAGCACTCTCAGTTTTCATTATAGGCACAGTCTGTGGTGTAAGCAGCCTTGTCTTTCGGCCATTTTGGTCTAGCACATTGAATGGTGTATGAAGTGTCTGTACATGATAGGGATGGTAGGCAAATTGCACTAGAGGAATCACAGTAGAGTCCTTTTTAGCTCACAACTTATTCTTGGGCTATATAGTTGAGACTGCCCTGCCATGAGCTATCAGGTAACCATGTGACTTCAACTGCCTATCATGAACTGGGTATTTTCTGATCCAACAAGCCATAAATTCTGATATAACCAGGATCATTCCATATCATTTGAAGTTGATGTGGCATAGCCATGAATGAACAAATTCTGCAGCAGATGGCTCACATTCTCAGTGTCCTCCTACTTTATTGCCCATCCTCCCTCAGACAATGTTAGCCTCATATGGAGTTTTCTAGTCTAATGAGGAGAAAAGAAAAACAAACTTAGCTTGTAAATGGTTTTAGAGAGTATAGCTGCACTTGTTTGAAGGGACTACTAAGATGTTCCAGCCCTACCCTGGCATGGCTCTGAGGATAACAAAGTAGAGAAAACATCCTTGTAGGCAGAAAGTATTTTTTTCTTAGTAAGAAATATATTTTAAAGTATAACTGACATTTAAACATAAGAGAATCACTGTAACCATTTTTTTCAGGATGGTCAGGGACTTGGAAGGCTGAGAACAGACAACTGGTAAAAACTTGGAAAATTTTCCTCTTGGAATGACATCAGTCTAGGAGTAATTTTGTTCTATGTGAGTACTCATCCGGCTGCTGAATATACACTTAGTGACTAAATTGATGAAGTAAACTATTACATGGCTATCAGTCAGCCTTTTCCCCCAACCACCCCCATATTTGCTTAATGATTACTAACAAAGTGCCTGTGGTAGAAAGAATGGATGTTATGTATAGATGCAAAAAACACAGGCTGGCTATCACCAAAGATGGTTTTTTTTCCCCCACCAATTTTGCCTGATTGAATGATAGCAATATCTAACCTTCCAAATGGCTAAATAACTGAGTAACAAATCACCTGATGGCAGATAAAGTATATCCCTGACAGAGGGAAATTTGTTTTTATGGGAATAATCACATTTTGTATATAATTTGACTTTTTCATTTATCACACTTCTAAAAGCAGCAGTATCTATATTATGAAATATCTTGGCACTACATTATTCTACCTAATCTTTCTGATCAAGAAATTCATATTCTTACAAAAGACATAAGGCAATGGGGCTTGTGTCCATGGGATTTATTGGTTTTGCCATGTACCTTATCACTTGCAAACCACCTGAATTATAGACCACTAGGAAGGAATAGTAAAGGCAAATACAGTCCTTGCTAAGAAATACACTTAAAATGTTTTGGAATCATCCTTCGGGAGCTAGTATATACTCTGAGTCAGCGATTAATATATGGTTCTGTTTCCTTCTTTGCCCAACCCAGAATATGTGGGTCTAGAAACATTGTTAGGCACCAAAATGAGACTGTCCCTCTCAATATCACAACAAAGAACTCCCTCACAATGTTCATTGCCCTGTAACCAATTCTTTTCATGCTCAAACTGGCTATAGTGGATTCTGTTTTACATAAATAAGAACTCTGGCAGATATGGGTATTAATATTACCTATACAAAGTATACTGAATAAATGTTTCTGGAATCTGTGAATGGGATTCTACTAAACCTAAAAAACATACTATATACAAACTCTTTTATAGTCAGTGTGATTCACTGGTCAAAGAAAAAAATCTATTATTAGAAATTGGAAGTGCAAATCCAGTCACTAGATGATTATCTTGAGCCTTAATTTTCTCATTTTGACTTAGTTTCTTTCCAGGGTTGGAAGAATGTTAACTTCCACCATGTTTGTAAAAGAACTGGATTGTGAATTTCTTACATGCAACGACCATGACCTTCATATTTGGTTATATCCAGCATCTACCATGATATCTGACACACTGTCAATAAATAGTTGTTCAGTTAAATTACAAAGTTTATGTACTATGTTCATGTTAATTACTCATATTAATAAAGTCAGTGTTCCAAAAATACCTTCATAATATTCATTTATCTAATTATAAGTATCTAGATATAGACAAAGTGTTTTTTGTATACAAAGCAACAAAATGTCAGCAGTTTTCTTGAGCTAAGGTCATTAATAAACTTACTTGGAAGTTATATGCCCAGGGATATGTGTTAGCTGGCACTTACTATGAGTAGTAAATCTATGACATCAACAAGAAATTCTGCATAAGGAAAGAGGCATGCAGAAACTGGTTTAGACTTGGGGAAGGAAAGTTGAGATAAACAAGCCACAGGCAGAGAAGGAATTTATGGGATGATTAACATGTCAAAGGAGATATATTTATTAAGGTATTTTCCATTTGGAGTTTGGTTTAAACCATTTTCTCTCCTTCCTTGAACATGACACACATAATTTGGGAAAATCTACACAGCTCACTAATCACTTGGTAGTGGATTTAATTGAAAAGCCAAGTCCTATTTCAAGGTTGGGAAAAAAAGAGAGGCCCTTTAAAGGATGATACTCACATACAGATTATAAATACAAATTGTTGTTTATGAGTGGCTTCTAGAAAACCTGCTTTATAAATAGATGCAGATTTCTAATTAATACAGCCATTGGGGGAGTTTACATTTTATATCCACTGAATATACAACAGGGTATTTAGAGTTTTATTATATTTATTTTAAAATAACTTCAATGTATAACACTGAGTTAGTACTAATTTGTTCATTCATTCCTTCAATCATTTTAAACCATCTTTACTGGAACATAATTCACATGCTGTAAAATTCACCCCCTTTTTTTTTAAAGGGGGAAGGGCAGAGTGAGAGGAAGAAAGAGAATCTTAGGCAGGCTCCATGTCCAGCACAGAGCTCAATGCAGGGCTTGATCTCACAACCCTAAAATCATGACCTGAGCCAAAATCAAGTCAGACACCTAACCGACGGACCCACCCAGACACTCCCAAATTTTTAAATTTACTGACCCACCCAGACGCTTAACTGACTGACCCACCCAGACACTCCCTTAAATTTAAAGTATACAATTAAATGTTTTTTAGTATATTCACAGAGTTGTGCAACCATTACCACAAATTAAATTTAAAACATTTCTGTCCCCTGAAAAAGAAATTTCAAATCCACTGCTTCCCCTAAAATCCCCATCCATCCCTTACCGACCACTAATCTGATTTCTGACCTTATAGATTTGCCTCTTCTGGACACTTCATATAAATGGAATCAGGCAATATGTGATTATTTGTCACTGGCTTTTTTCACTTAGCATAATGTTTTCAAAGATCATCCAGTTGTACTATGTATCAGAACTTCATTTCCTCTTATTGACAAATAATATTCCTTTGTATGAATATGTAATGTTTATCTATTCTTAGGCTGATAGACATTTGGGTTGTCCCCACTTTGGGAGATTATGCATAATGTTGTTATGAATATTCACGTACAAGTTTCTGTATGGATAAATGTTTTCACTCTCTTGGACGCAATTATTGGTTCATCTGGTTACTCTGCGCTCATATTTTTGAGGAACTGCTATACTGTTTTCCAAAGTGGTTGCATAGTTTTATATTACACCAGCAATGTTTGAGAATTCCAATTTCTCCACATCATCAACAATACTTGTTATTGTCTCTTTTTGATTATACCCATGAATGTGGGAGTGAAATGGGATCTTGTTGTGGTTTTGATGTGGATTTCACTTGTGACAAATGATGTTAAGCAACTTTTCATGTCCTTTTTGGCCATTTGCATATCTTATATGAAAAATGTTTCTTCAATCTATTTTCTGTTTCTAATTATTTGTATTTTATTATTCAGTTGTAAGAATTTTTTATATATTCTAGATACAAGTATTCTATCAGATATATGATTCAGAAATATTCTCTTCCATTCTGTGAGTTGTCTATTTACTTTCCTGCTTGTATCATTTGAAGTACAAAACAATTTTTTAAAAATTTTGATTTAACTCATGTGATCTATTTTCTCTCTCTCTCTCTTTTTTTTTTTTTGCTTTTACTTTTACTGCCACATCTAAGAAACCATTGACTCACCCAGAGTAAAGTTTACCTCTATATTTCCTTGTAAGGTGTTTATAGTTTTAACTCTTATATTTAAGTTTGTGATCCAATTTAATATTTGTGTATGGAATGACATACACAACTTCATTTTTTTGCATATGGACATTCTGTTGTCTTTGCACCATTTATTGAAAAAATATTCTTCATTTAATTGTTTGGCACTCTTGTCAATTGACCATAAATCCAAGACTTTCTTTCTGGACTCTCACTTCTATTCTACTATTCAATGTATCTACCCTCAGGTGAGCATGATACTCTCTTGATCACTGAAGCTGTGTAGTAAATTTTCAAGTAGGAAACTGTGAGTATTCCAACTTTGTTCTTTTTCAAAATTCTTTTGGCTCTTCTGGACCTCTAGCATTTTTATAAAAATTTTATCTCTAGATTATCCACTACTGCAAAAGAAAAAAAAAAAGTTAGAATTTTGATAGGGATTGCAGCGACTCTTTAGATCAGTTTGGCAAATACTGCCAGCTTAATAATATTAAGAATTCTGATCCATGAACATGGAGATCTTTCCATTTACTTAGATCTTCTTTAATTTCTTTAAACAATGTTCTGTGGTTTTCAATGTTGAATTTCAGTGTTGAATTTCTTTTGTTAACTTTACTATTTTGTTCTTTTTGATGCTATTATGAATGTAATTGTTTTCTTAATTCATTTTTTTCACAACTAGTATTTAGACATACTTATTTTTCATACATTCATCTTTTATCCTGAAATACTGTTAAACTCATTTATTAGTTCTAATGCTTTTTAATGGATTATGTATAATTTATATGTTTAAGTTTCTGCCATATGCAAAGAGAACTAATTTGACTTCTTCCATTTCAATCAGGATGCTTTTTATTTCTTTTTCTTGCCTAATTAACCTGCCTAGGATCTCTAACACAATTTTAAACAGAACTGTCAGGAGGAGGTATTCTTGACTTGTTCCTGATATTAAAGGAGAATCATTCGGTTTTTTACCACTTCGTGGCTGTAGGTTTTTTGGTAGATATGCTTTATTGGATTGAAGAAGTTACCCTCTATTCCTAGTTTGTTGAGCATTTTTATCATGAAAGAGTATTAGATCTTATCAGATGCTTTCTCTGAATCTTTTGAGATAATCATTTGATGTTTGTGCTTAATTCTATTAATATGGTGTATTACTTTGGTTTTTAACTGTTAAACCAACTTTGCATCCCTGCAATAAATCCCACTTGGTCATAGTATGAAATCCATTTTATGCATTGCTGCATTTGTTTTATAGTTTGTTTGTTTTGGTTTTAGTATCTTTTAAAACTCATTAAATCTAGTAACAAATGCCAGTGATTCTGCTAGACAATAAGGATGAAAATGTGATCAAAATCATACATAATCCCTTCTGTCATGAGCTCCTAAGTTTTTGTTTTTTTTTTTAAAGACTTTATTTATTTATTTGAGAGAGAGAGAATGAGAGAGAGCACATGAGAGGGGGGAGGGTCAGAGGGAGAAGCAGACCCCCTGCCGAGCAGGGAGCCCGATGCGGGACTCGATCCAGGGACTCCAGGATCATGACCTGAGCCAAAGGCAGTCGCTTAACCAACTGAGCCACCCAGGCGCCCAAGCTCCCAGTTTAGTTAGGGAGAAAGACTTTATTCAAATAGTCACACAAATTCTTACTAGTAACTAATTAAAACCAACATTATAAACAGAAAAAACATGGCTCTAGGTGATCCTACAACAAAGGAAAAGACCTAAACTGAAATGTGGTGTGGTATGTTCTGTAATTTGAAGGATATTTGGTTACTAACTAGGAAATGGAGGAGAGGGAAGCATTCTAGAAAGAAGAATAGAGTATTTGAGAAACTGGGGAGTGTGGGAGACTCCACAGTCATTTTTAAGAGAGGTCTGGAGGGAGGCTCCAGACTTTGACAAGACCTACATTATCCAAGTCCTTCTAGGCCAAGTTAATATTTTCCAATTTTACTCCAAAAGCAATAAGCAGCCATTGACAAGTTTTAAGCAAGTGAAGTGACATTATTAGATTTTCAGTTTTAAAAGATAGCTCAGACTGTTTGGTGGAGAATGGACTGAACAAAGGACATAATGATTGTCCGGAAGTTATTTAGGAGGTCAATGATAGTAGTCCAGATGAAAGATGCTGGCTGCTTTATTGGCATAGGCTGGTTGTAGAGGAGTTCCAGGTAAAAGGAACTGTGAAATTAAGATGAAATTTTACTTCTGGCTTTTTTTTTTTTTATTATTACTTACAGATTATGAAATGGTGTAATTAAAGTTCTTCACATCTCATTTTTATGCTATTGTAAAATTCATAATTTTCACAAAATACACAAACCCAAATTATTGAAATGTTAGAGTTTTATTAACTATGGAGATAACGTAAGTTAAAAACAGGAAATATAGAAACACTTAAAAATTCATATAAATAATTGTAGAGCACCAAAACATCTAAGCCAAGCTTGCCTATCATGTTCAAAAGGTCTGATAAGGTAAATGGAGAATGAAAAACCTCTTTCAGCTTCATCTGAAGGGAAAATACTCTCAAATTAATCTAATATTTTCTAAAGCACACATGTGCTAGTAAGATAATTAATAGAACTTTATACTGCTTTAAAAATACTGTGTATTAGATTTTTACTGCTTAAAAATCAGTTAATACTTTTATTATGGAAGTGAAGTTTTGTATTTTGTTGTTTTTTTGTTTTGTTATATAACATATTGCTGGTGCAAATTTCAATAAGCAAGAAATTAATTTTCTTGTCACAAATTCTGGTTTCTAGTATTTTCATTTTACAGAATCACATTTGCAACGATGAAAGCTCTAATTTGCACAAAAGAGCAATGGAAAATTAATTTAAAAACACATTTGGTTGCACATATGTTAGGAATAAAATTGTTGTTTTAAATGGCTTAATTAGAACAGTTTGTCATACTTAGTGGAAACTGGTATAATGGCATTATTTTAACTACTAAGTTGTGGCAGAAATTGAAAGAGTATGAGAGACACTCTTTTGGAGCTTTGTACTTTTATGTTTTTAAAAACCATTCAATCTGTCTCATTATCTGCAAGGTACTTGTCACTGTAAAACTGAGATATTCAGAAGGATGTGAGACTAGAGCACAAAGAGAGATCAGCTTGAGTAAAATAACGTCTATTTCAACATTTAGTGCATGCAAACCCTTTTTATCTTTGAACGTGATAACGGCCTGAAAAGTGTGTGATTTCTAATAGTGAATTTCCTATTCAAAGCTAAATTAATTAACTACATACCTGCAGATGGACAGAAGAGCAGGCACTTTGCCGAACATGAAAAGAAAAACACAGCTTAGGTCTCAGTGAGGGTCACAATTTCCATAGCTCCCAGAGGACTTTCACCAGGAGACTTGATGGGCACATGGTAACTAGTCACACTCTACCTTTCTGGTTTCTGTGTCTCCCTCTTACTCTACGCACACTAAATATTCTGACCAAATGAGGCCATCTAATCTTTCTAAGACACATCCCATATTTTCCTGATTAGGTTTCAGGAGAAGTCAGCGGTCTCAACATCTCAACAACTCTTATATCCAAATTCTTCCTCAAGTAGTCGCTGTTCAAATGTCCTAAACTACCTATGACCCAATACCTAATGGAGGTCGTCTTGTCCCTCACCCCACTCCCCATTCCTGTGAGGAAGATTATCTTCTTCCTCACTTATGCCCTTAGAGTACAGTCACTTACACACTTGGCTAGCTTAGGTACTCCATGAGGTTATAAGCTCCCTTGAGGCCAATTCCCTCTTATCTTCATATTTTACCTCTTTCTTTGCCTCAGACAGTTCTTGACGCATAGCTTAGTACTGTCAAAATGAATTGCCTTCACAGGGTTATGGGTAGGCTCAGGCTCATGACGCACAGAATGACTGAGAGAGTGACTCACAGATCCAAAAGAGGGAGAAGAGCCTGCTGCTCTGGGTTTTTAATGGTGCCCTGGGGATGCATTTGGAGAAAGACTTCTTCGTACAGCGAAGTTTCTTATATGTCAAAAGAAAAAAAAGAAAGTAAAGGAAAGAGCCAGAGGAGTTAAGAATTTTGACCCAGAAAAGCAACAGTGGCATAAAAACAAGACTGAGCTAAGACTGAGCATGAAGGAATCAGGGCACCTCCTCAGTGAAAGCTGAGACTTCCCACCAAACACCCCTTTCACCCTTCCTGATGGAATTCTTTGGTGCACAGCTTATTTCTGAAGACTGGGCCAACAGAGTCATTTAAAATGGTGAGTTAAAAAACATTAACTGCATATCATGGCTATTTGTTACTCTTTGCCGGAGAACAGTATCTTAACTCCTTTGCAAGGCTTCCGGAATCACCTGTCACAAACTTGTGCACTTTGATGGGATGGTCAGAGTGTGCCTCCCACCAAAGGAGCAGAAGTTCCAGATACTCACTCTTTTAGGTTCTCTCGCAGCTCAAGTTCAGGCAAATGAGCTATGTTGCTAATCAGATTTCTAGAGATGACAGACTAGATAGAAACTCTCTGGCAGAGAGGAACATTACGGCAAGGTCAAAGTCCAGAAGCAGCCAGAGCAGCGGTGCTAATGTGGGTGCCGTATGTCCAGGGCTAACTGAATGCACCTGGCGCAGCTTTCACTATTTTGGGGAGGGGGGTGAGGTACGTGCTGGTGGTCACAAATGCATTCCATGAAGGAGCATGGGGAATTTTTCCGGACTTCCTGTCAGTCACCTGACATTTCTGGCGACTCCATCCACAACCTAGTGTTCTTTTAAAGCATTATTTGCCTTAATGTAGCAGATGACTTCAGGACCTGCCAGTCAACTTCCAACCGTCAGTCCCTGCTCTTTGCCTCAAGGCTGGCTCTGGCTTTCTGAGCCCACCCCACCCTGTGGCTGGAAAAGAGTCTGGAAATACTGGGTGGATTCATGGTCCACAGAAGTAGCCCTTCATCAGCAATTGTTAGGAGTTGGCTTTCAATACCCAGATCTCCCCTGGAGGTCATCATCCTGTGTGATTAAGCTACAATAGCAGCCTGTTTGATAATGTATCTTTTGGGGGCTTCTTTCCCTTTTCTCTTTCATTTCCCCATTCCTCCGTTCCTGTTACTGGGATCACTTCCCAAATAACCTCTTTGCATATGAATCCTGTCTGAGAGTCTGCTCCTGGTACACAAACTAAAACACGTAAAAAATATAAAATTTGGTTTATGTTGCTAATAACGCAGAAACCTGACTACCTTCCTATATTATGCAATTTCCCATCACATAAAAGTGTCTAGTCACAGGGTGAGTGATAATCTAACCTCTCATGATGTTTCTCTCTTTGCCTTTCACTCCTTTCTCATTCTCATTGAAATTTTGTAAAAATAAAAATTTAAAAAAGCATGGAGGGGTGCCTGGGTGGCTCAATCGGTTAAGCAATCCTTCTCTTGGTTTTGGCTCAGTTCACGATCTCAGGGTTCTGAGATGGAGCGAATGAGCCCTGTGTCTGGCTCAGTGCTCAGCGGGGAGTCTGCTTGAGATTTCGCTCTCTCTGCCCCTCCCCCACCTCTCTCTCTAATAAATAAATACATCTTTAAAAAAAAGCATGGAAAGTGAAATTATAGATAGTTTTTGTTAAATACCATATTTAGCTCTTACCAATAAGCAAGACACTGGACTATTTACCAATTTTTCTGAATCTCCATTTCTTCTTGGAGAAGTGATGGTACCCATAACTCTCTTACTATGAAAATACATAAAATAAATATTTCAAGCGCCTAGACAGTACCAATCACACTAATGGGCAACATACATACATTCCTTTTTTCCTCTTTGTTCCACCTTTTGCTCCTTTCCTTGATCAGCCTCCTTCTTTCTTATATAAACAATAACTAACAAAGTCAAAATACCTAAGGAAATATAGTTTTGGTGCTATCTCTAGCTGTGCAGGCACTTAGCACCCTTGATAGAACATTTCTCTCAAGGTGGCAACTTTAATTCTACATTTAATGATATTTTCACTAAATGCAAAGCTCGGCCCAACATGGACTCACCTGAAGTTACCTCGCACTATAGCCAAACTGTGGAAGGAGCCGAGATGCCCTTCAACAGATGAATGGCTAAAGAAGATGTGGTTCATATATACAATGGAACATGACTCAGCCATCAGAAAGGATGAATACTTACCATTTGCATTGACATGGATGGAACTGGAGGGGATTATGCTAAGTGAAATAAGTCAATCAGAGAAAGACAATTATCATATGGCTTCACTCATACATGGAACATAAGGAATAGAGCAGAGGACCATAGGGGAAGGGAAGGAAAACTGAAGGGGAAGAAATCAGAGAGACAAACCATGAGAGTCTCTGGACCCTGGGAAAGAAACTGAGGGTTGCTGGAGGGGGGGGGGGGGGGGGGGGGAATGGGGTAACTGGGGGATGGGCATTAAGGAGGACACGTGATATAATGAGCACTGGGTGTTAATATGCAACTGATGAATCACTGAACATTACATCAAAAACTAATGATGTATTATATGTTGGCTAATTGAATTAAAAAAAAAAAAAGAGTTACCTCACACAAAACACATCTCTCTAGCATCGATACAGTTCATTCAAGAACTTCTTTCTGCACCCATGACTTTTTCACAGCACACGCTTCATTCCTTCTCACATATTCAACACGTTGATCATAAATCCTTGGTGTCCTCAATATTTCTCTGGCCACTGCCTTCCTCAAAGCTGCTTGCCCTTTAAGTCTGGACAACTAACCTGGCTAATCTGATCAACTAATTTAAATCAAAATACTCTTCCAAATAACATTTGCATTTATTACTTGGGCTTTGTTAACTCTGAGGAACCAAGAGAACTTTAAGCACAGAAGCAGAATCTTTAAGGGGGATATATGTGGACAAGAAGATACTTTTCACACTTTCAAATCCTACTCCACAGGTGACTGCTTCTTCCAGCAAAATAGAATACTGGCTCTGGGACTTTCTGATTATAATAAATCTCCTATTTCATTTGACTTCTTACCAATTATCAACTGTCCTTAAAATACTAAATACACCCTGTCTTTGAAAATGAGCGACTTTTTAAACTATTCACGTAACAAGTGCTTTTTAAACACCATTATGTTCAAAACATTGTTAGGCATTCAAAGACAGCAAATAAAGATACCCACAGATATTTAGATACTCCAAGAGCTTAGGTGTTAGTTGTGAAATCAAAGTATATATGCATGAAGTTGTTATGCAGAATTTGAAGAATGTCTATGACTTCCTGTGCAAACGAATTTTTATGCACAAAACATTGTCATGGAGTTCTAGAATGATAAGATGAAGGGGTATTACAATAGTTAAGAAAGACAGCATGTGTGAAATTTGGAGCAACCCTTGAAGGAAGGGTGAGTATTTAGGTAAGGAAAGAGAAAGATGAGCATCCCAGGTGGGGACACAGTCCCAGAGGCTCAGAGACTAAAGGCAGTTCTACTAGAGAGTGAAGTGACCCATTGGGCTAAAGCAGTGTTCTAATGCTGAGAAATAAGTGAATAACTTGAGTATGGCTAAAGTTTCTGTTCAGCCTAAGAGGTACGTGACTACAGGTTGATATTTTATGTTAGAGTGTATGGGAAATCACTGGATATGCATTGTGTATCTTTCTGGAACAATTTGACTCATATTTAAGGGACGTGTAATTGACATCAAAACAAAGAGCCATACTGAGAGTAGATTGCAGGATTAACATGAAACTCAGCAGAAAGACCCCAGGGGAAACACAGATTGGAGCTGTGTTAATATCCTATTGGTAGCTAAAGATCAGACTGAGGGTGAGGTCATCAAAGAGAGTGTTCAGAGTAAGAAAAGCAGAGTTTGGGGGCACACAGACCAAGAGCTACACATGAAAGAGCTTGAGAGGGAAAAGTGGAAGACATAGGGGGTGATCCAAGAGAGAGCTGTTGGGAGAGCTATGATGTCAAAGAAGGGATTGTCATCCCTGTCGAATAATGCAGAGAATTCAAATGAGGGACACATTAAAAGATATCCTTTAGATTTAATTCATAACCAACAATGAGCAACATCTTGACAGTAATTTCAGGAAACGGGCATTGAGAAGCTCAAATAAGGTTAGAATTTTGGAGCGGTGACCAGGGTTCTTTCCCTGTCCCCAGAAAGTGGCTCATCTGTAGGTCACAGTTTCCCTTAGGTGAAACCCTCTGGCTCCCAACAAGTGCCATTAGGAGTTTCCTTCTCAACCAGGCTAACAATCCATATGCTATAACTTTTCCTTTCCTTACTCAAGTGGTAACATGGCTTTATCGAAAGGATTCTGTTGAAAAATCCCATCAAGTGCCATGCGAAAGACTTGGGTGCCTTGAGGAAGGGGGTGCCAATGTTTATCACGAGAACACTGTTATGACAATACAGGCGAGTCCTATTCAAAAGCAGGGGTAGGAGTGAAGGTAGGGAGAAGAGTTGGTGTTGGGATGTGAGTTAAGAATCAGAAGTCTTTTAGTATACTCTAAACAAGCTTTCAAGAAAAGCTCACATACTTAAGCTCCAAACCACTAGCTGTCAAAGTGACTAAAGGGAAGTTTCCCCCTTTAAAGCAAAAAGCATGTAAAATACTGAGGAATTGTAGATTACACATAGCCACTGACATCGAAAAATTTAGTTAAGTAGTAGAAGACAAATGATCGCAAGTTTGGGGAATACCAGACAGGGTGAGGCCACATCGACAAAACCTACAGAGGAACGACTTTACAAAAATGATTTTAATTTTTATATAACTATGTTGGACCCCGTTTCAGTGACATGATGAAGAAAACATATTTATTTATCTGGTGTTCTTTCAGACAGAGGAGCCACATAATTAATGCAAGCTGCTGTGGCTCATGTTAGAACTAACGCATCCCATACTAGTAGAAGAAAAAAAAAATCAAGCCAAAAAAACAGAAACTAAGACATTGGGCAAGGTATGAATCACATCCTGTTCTCGTAGAACTGTGTGGTTGTATTTGATTTACACAATTTGGTTATGGGAATCAGCCACCAGAAGTCTGTATAAATGTTTTCTTGACTGAGCTGTACAGAACCAAAAAGGACAAACAGTTTCAAATAGAGGAAATTGCTACTTCAGAGTAAAACTCTGGCATTTACTTAAATTTGTGTTCTAAATGTCAAACGCAACACAAGACAAAGTTTAGCCATATTTCAGGTCTAATGCTTGAGAGACACTCTCAGCACAGTGTCTGCTTGCTTACTGGACGCTCAACACCTGTTCAAGGGATAAATTAAATTAACTAATGAATGATCAGTACCCTCAAAAAAAAAAAAAAAAAAAAAGCGCCATAAACTACACATTAGAAACAAGTACATCAGACTCTGACATCTGTGAAGACCTGCTGTTATTGTACTGATTCTCGGAAACAGACTCATTAAAAAAAAATTTAAACATTTAAAAAAATGGTGATTACAAAAAATTAATTCTATTTTCTTAGTTCTTTCACTTGGTCATCTCACCTATTCTTAATATATTGACGTATTATTTTCCCTCAAAGAAAGCACAGATTCTAAGGTCAAACCTAAAGGTTTTATTTCGAAAGGACAAGTTAAGCTAAAGGACGGAGATCTACTTCAAGCAAAGCCACCCAAGAGTGGCAGTTTCCTTTTGTTGCTTTAATGTGATGTTTGCCCCTGTGCTTCTGAAGGTGGAGCAGAGTAGCCAGAGAAGTCGAACACTCCATTGTGATCTACCGCAAAGGTCTAACCGTCCACAGACATGTAAACAAATGTATTCTTAGAGGTGGGTTTGGTTTCTTCCCTGGGCTAAAAAGAAGTGAAAATTGAAGAGAAGCTGATCTGGCAGCCCATACTGTGTTATACGCATTTGACAGTATTGTTATTAAAACCTACCACGAAGACAGAGCAAAGGCATTTACCATATCACATCCTGACCTCATTTTTTTCTTTGTTAAAAGATGAAATAAGAGGGAACAATTTTTCTCCCTTAGGAAATTATTAGCTAGGGAAATTATTTCTTTTAATTTTTTTAAAGATTTATTTATTTGAGAGAGAGAGAGAGAGAGAGAATGAGCGGGGGGGGAGTCCAAAAGCAGAAATAGGGTCATGGAGTAAATGGATGGCCAAATTGTTGCTTTATTTCCTGGGGCTGAAAATCAAATTTGACTGAGATTCTTTTTATTTCTCTCTCTACAATTGAATGTGTGTGGGAAATGGTTTATATGCATCTGCACGCACATGTGCATACACACACGTGAACTGTTATCAACTTGCCAAATATCTTATCAGTTTAATTAGAATATTTTACAACTAACAAACAAAATGGCAGAGGTTTTAAGTGACTAACACAGGCTAGTATTTTAGCACCTCAATGGTAAATCATAACTCAAAACTCAAATTTTAGTCTGTCTTGAAAATTATCTGTAATTGTTGAGTTTTATAGGCATTTTGTAATGCTGGTTTCAAAACACAACCATTTAAAAGTGAGCAAAACATCTGCCCACTGCTAATATATGTCCCCTAGGTCTCCTGTGTCGTCTGAGTGATAGGGAAACACTGGGTATGCTTCGGTTTGTAATGAACAGCTTTAAGAAAATTCCCCTGTGGTTGCCTTGACCTTTCCAAATGTAATCTTCTTGGGATTAACATTTTCCTATGTTAAAAACATGCCTGCAAAAAGAAATATGTCTGCCGCACAATACAGAATGGAGTACAATGTGCATTTTTTTTTTTTTTAAGATTTTATTTATTTATTTGACAGAGAAAGACATAGTGAGAGCAGGAACACAAGCAGGGGGAGTGGGAGAGGGAGAAGCAGGCTTCCTGAGGAGCAGGGAGCCCGATGTGGGACTCGATCCCAGGACCCCGGGATCATGACCTGAGCCGAAGGCAGACGCTTAACGACTGAGCCACCCAGGCGCCCCCTACAATGTGCATTTTTATACACGCAAATTTTTACATTGGGATTTCAGATGTGATGAAACAGTATAGTATTAATGCTTGGAATGGATTAAGTAATATTAGAAAGAACTTGAGTATGGGAAGGAGAAAGAATAGGGTTTCTAAGCAGAGGTAGGATCAAATTCAATGGGCAGCTACTTAATTTACTAAGAAGATAATATAAGAACAGTTCAAAGAAATGTGGATGAATTTTCATCAAGGAGAACACTAAAATACATATATGTGTGTGTGTGTGTGTGTGTGTGTGTGTGTGTGTATATATTCATTCCAGTGTAGGTTACCTACAAAATATTTATGAACATAAATTTAATAACCACTGAATTTAAGATGTGCAATCTCCTTCCTCTCATTTGAAAAAGAAATCAAAATGGTCAATGACATGTAGTAAAGATAACTTTTATGATGGTACAGAAAACATGATGCTGACCTGTCTTCTGAGCTCAATGAATGGAGTCAATTGCTGACTGGATAAATAAGCACCAGTTACATACTTTACCAACAGGCCAGGCATGGAATCACACAACATACCTCTAATGCAACTTCTCAGAAGCAACTTCTCAGTCCCTCGGATAGCATTTTTTAAAAAAAATTAATTTCTGATCATCAGATCACCCTTGTGATGATATGCCAAGAGAGAAAACGAAAAGCCTTTGCTTTTTATGAAAAGTTCCCTAAACCTATTATTTATTTGACTCATTAAAGTCACTTAAAACTAATTCAACAAATGGAACAGTGAAAGATAAAGCTTATTGTAGTTTTATATACGTACTGCAGAGGAAAGGCAGCTTATCTAAAACCCATTCTGCCATTTTTCTTCCCTAATAGTATGCTTCACTTTTTGTTCCCCACTCTGGTTTAAAAAAAAAAAAAAAAAAAAGAGTTGAGTCTAAGTATCCACCATTGGTTTCACTACAGGAAAAAACAAAAAACAAAGAAACTATTATTATGGTGAATGTCTACATTAAAAAAAATAGCATGTTCACTAATTTATGTTCTTTTAGAAATCTTCCAAAAGAGAGCTTTTTTTCTAACTATTCAAAAACTTATTCCTAAAGAACTTTTAAAAAGACATAAAAATGAAGGTAAATTATGTATTGTTTTCTTTATAATGGCAATTGATGGAAACTTTCCTTAATCAAAACTCAGTACGAAGTTTTCTGGTTCAAAGTTATTGTTTAGAGTCTTTGCTACCTCTACCTTCTGCTCTGAAATCAGTGCAATAAAAACAAAACAAAACAAAACAAGAAAACAGTAGGGGCGCCTGGGTGGCTCAGTCGTTAAGCGTCTGCCTTCGGCTCAGGTCATGATCCCAGGGTCCTGGGATCGAGCCCCACATCGGGCTCTCTGCTCAGCGGGGAGCCTGCTTCTCCCTCTCCCACTCCCCTTGCTTGTGTTCCCTCTCTTGCTGTGTTTCTCTCTGTCAAATAAATAAATAAAATCTTTAAAAAAAAAACAAAACAAGAAAACAGTAGAAAAGCTTTTATTTTTAATGAAACTATGGAAGAACCACTGCCAAATATAATGAAAGACTGGCCATACAGAGGAAAGATTCTAGGGATTTAAACCACTTCACATCTCAAATAGGATACAGAATATGCCCAAATTAGGTGGCATGCCCTAAAAGGTGGGCGTGGGGGCAAATCAGTGACAACTTTTTTGGAAAAAGAAGGTCAACAGGCACATAAAGGCTGCAAGAAAGTCCATGTCCCTACATGACACCATGGAGTGACAAGGGAAGCAGAGTAAGATGAAGAATATCATGGATGCATTATCTTTGCCTCAGGCTCTTCCCACAGTGCCAGAATGGAGGAGAGTACACTACGTGAATATCATTTCTAAAATTTCTCATCCTTGGCAACTAAGGACAAGTAAAAAACCAGCAAAGGACATGTAGGCTTCTGCTAGGAGTCAAAAATATCTTCTGCTATCAATGAGCAGAGATAGACCCAAAACTAAAGTGTGAGTTTGCATAACTGACCCAAATTTTACAGGCGTGATTTTCCAGCTCAGTGCCCTGGCTCAAACTGAAGTACTATTGTTAAGCAGCAAGCTGGCCCAGAAATGATATCTCTCATTCCAAGATTAGCAATAATCAGAAGTGACACAGTATGTGATACAGGCAAAGAAATTATAAGAAAATATGAGCAAAGGAATGCAAGTAAGGTGTGCCTGGGTGGCTCAGTTGGTTAAGCATCCGACTCTTGATTTCAGCTCAGATCATGATCTCCAGGTTGTGAGATCGGCCCCCGCATCAGGCTCTGTGCTCAGCGCAGAGTCTGCTTGTCCCTCTTTCTCTGCTCCTCCTTCTTGCTCTTTCTTTCTCTCTGCCTCTCAAATAAATAAATAAAATCTTAAAAAATAATAAAGGAATACAATACATCAACAAATTAAAAAAAAACACAAAAAAATAGCAAACAGAAGAAACTCAGAAACCATTTTTTCCCTAAAATTAATTACAGACAAAATGGCCAATAAAATGAAAACAAGCTCAAATAATAGTTAACTGCCTTCAAAGAACACATAACGATACAACAATAGGACAGTGCTGGTGCAGCTCAGAAATGAAAGGAAAAGCATTATTTACAAAATTTAAAAATAGTCACCGTATAAAAGAAAACAGACACTACCGAAAAAGTCAGTTATTGAACAAAGCAAAGAGAACAAAAAGGGGCACACTCAGCTGAGTGTCCAAAACTTGATTCTGGCTCAGGCAATGGTCTCAGGGTCCTGGGATTGAGCACCCCCGCCCCCCCGCCGCCGGGGGGGAAGGGGCTTGATCGAGCCCTGCTTGAGATTCTCTCTCTCTGCCCATCCTGCTCTCTTTCTCTCTCTTTAAAAAAACAAAACCAAAATGAAACAAAAACCCCTACCCCTCCCCAAAATGAAAGGTAAATACTGAAATTCATATATGACTACACATGCATAGAATATATCTGGAAAGTAAAAAAAATCAATTTAACAATGGTGCTTCTGGGAAGGCTCAACATTTTGGGAGTCTTAGGAGTGAGAAGGATGATTATCTTTAATTACATACTTTTATTTTCTCTTATTATTTTTTATAAATTTTTATAATACCAATCACCTACTGTGTGCATACTCTGATGCATTTTACTATATTAAACTATCGTAAAGACACTTTAAATTATCCTACAGACATTTGTGGCAAATTAAGTTTGTAGTTTATCGATGGATCTTTGTTGTATAGAATATTTCATTAAAACCACAATGAACACTGATTGATCATATTTAAAACTTTGTGACCAGAATTAAATGTCAATGAAAAAAGTACCAAGGTGGAAGAGAGATAAAAAAACACAGAAAAAAAAAAAAAAAAAAAAAAGCCTGTAAAAAAAAAAACCAAACATTTCAAATGATCAGAGATCAGGATTATTTTATTTCAAAGATTTTATTTATTTATTTGACAGAGAGAGAGCACAAGGAGGCAGAGTGACAGGCAGAGGGAGAGGTTGAAGCAGGCTCCCCACTGAAGAGAAAGCCCAATGCGGGGCTTGATCACAGGACCCTGGGATCATGACCTGAGCTGAAGGCAGATGCTTAACCAACTGAGCCACTCAGTTGCCCCAAGATCAGGATCATTAATAGCACATTTGGACAGAAGAAAACTATTACTTCTAGTCCCCAAGAATGGTGGACCATCTAAAAACTTTCCATGAGTTGTTTGGTTTTTTCCCTGTGTTTTGTTCTGGCTTTTTTTTTTTTTTTTTTTGGATATTCACCATTTCTGGGCCTGGGCAGAGCTGGCTCCGGTACTTTGTGTGAGAGTCCCAATTTTCTTTTCAAACTACCCTTCTTGCCTGCACACTATTGCTTTCATCATGTCTTCCTTTATTATGCTCATTGGTACAGGACCAGGTTTACACAATATCAGCAAATTAGCATGGCTTTACTTAATCAAATATGTACCCATTACACATTTGGAAACAGTGCTGGAACCACATATTCTGTCTTTTCAAAGCACTGCCTTCCTATCACTGGGTTTCAGGGCATGTTAGGCCTTTAAGAAGTGACATTAAAGGGAATGGTGATATAAGACACACTCTTCATTTTAAAAAATTGAACATATTCAAAAGCAAGTTCTTAAAGATCACTATACTGATATTTGTTTGCATCCTAAGAAACTAGGCAAATTGGAAATGTAAATATTAACATAATAAAAAAATAACGTGCAAATTGGAAAAAATATACCACCAAATGATTGCATTACTTAATTGCTTTAAGTTAAATTTAGTTTTCCTTTTTCAACTAAGAATGTAATGTAATGGTAAACTTTGAAAATAAAAAATGATGAAATCTACTAAGTAATTGGAAAAGACAATAATTAAAGGTACAAATGTAATTATTCGAAGATAAAGGATGAAGAACAATAAATCATTGAGTAGAGACAATGATACAAAGGAAGCAAACATGATTTGTGTTATTTCATGAAAAAAAGGACAATTTTCCCATTTAATCATTGTAATTAATTCTTCTAAAATTAGTTTTAAAAAAACAGAACACTCATGGATGATTGATGTGGTGACTTCTGACTGGAAAAGAGAAAAGTGCTGTGTTTTATCTCCAGTGGTTGAAAAAGAGAAGAAAAAAAGAAGACAGAACCTTTCATTCCAGCTTTTGTTCTAAAACAAAAATTAAATCAATTTCCAGGGTCTAAAAAGCATTTTCAAATTAAAAAAGTCAAATTCCCTTACTTACATGACATAACAAATAGAAGTTTAATTTAAAATGGAAAAAAAATCCCAAAAACGGGATCCCAAATCAAATTTTTTGGGGATCCCAAAAAATCAAAACACAAAAAGAAAAACCTGAAACTAAACAAAATACAAACTTTGATTACATACTACATGGCATATTG
Source organism: Phoca vitulina (assembly GCF_004348235.1). NCBI lineage: Eukaryota > Metazoa > Chordata > Mammalia > Carnivora > Phocidae > Phoca > Phoca vitulina. The sequence goes on from NW_022589735.1 coordinate 18,008,770, forward strand.
CCAAGGATGGCATTGGCCTTTTCTGATGGGCTACCACTTCTTGAACCTTTATTTGCCTTACGTAGTTTTAGAAATTTACCTTTGCCTATAAAATCTTTCATCTTGATTTTCGATTTCTACACATTTTTGAGCAAACAAATGTAAATCTCTTTACAAATATACTACTATGGCAATGGAAACATACATTAGTTTATATTCCTGAGGATTGGCTCCCATATCAATAAACTCTACTGAACTTTATGCTTTGAACGCTTGGATCAAGCACTCTCTGGAGGATGCCTACTTTCCCAGGGCTGTGTGTACACTAGGTCCTATAATTCTTTACACCATCGTTCCTTCCATCTCTCAGCAGATCCTGCATTTCCTGGGCTGGGGTATGCTGTGAGTTAACCCTCATGTTTCATGTGATGATCAGAAGGGGAGGTAGGGGTACATTCTTTTTTTTTTTAAGATTTTATTTATTTATTTGACAGAGAGAGACACAGCGAGAGAGGGAACACAAGCAGGGGGAGTGGGAGAGGGAGAAGCAGGCTTCCCGCAGAGCAGGGAGCCGGATGCGGGGCTCGATCCCAGGACCCTGGGACCATGACCTGAACCGAAGGCAGACGCTAAATGACTGAGCCACCCCCAGGCGCCCCTAGGCGTACATTCTTGAATGGGATCTTGAAAGGCAGGAGCCTCTGACGCTGTTTTCAAACAAGAGGGTACTGCCACCTTTTAACAGGGAGGAAGAGCCACTTCTGCAAACCCAGAGGGTTAAGGGGAACCAGGAGATTCGAGACTGTGAACGTGTAGATGCACGGAGTCGTATCACAAGGCACCGTGTACCACTCCTTCCCCAAAGGGCCTTCATCTTGGCATAGCAGACTTCCAGGTTTGAGAATTCTTGGGAACTCTATGACCTTGGTAATTAATTTCTGGGCATGATCCTCTACTTCACCTTCTAGCTTACGGATGTGAAACTCTTTTTATATGCTACTAATTTGGATTTTGGTTTCACAGTAGGCCTTAAAGGGATGAAGGATCACCTTCAACCTTCCATTGTCTTTCTTCGAGTCCTCTATTAACCTCACTGAAGAGCCATCTGATTCCATAATTCTTATATTTACTACTTTTCCAGAATCTCTCAGCTAGCCTCAGACTGTACTCACCAGTGCATTTTCTTAATCATACATCAGGACTCAGTCTACTACCGGTAACAGTTTTAACAATTACACGTGTACAGCACTCACAGTACTTCCCCACCACCACTGAGAGATCCTCAGCGCAAATCAGCCAGTGGGGAGCCCGGTGCCAGAAACCATTTTAGCCCCTTGTTTTGACCACTCACTTTTGGCACTAGCAGTCATATGTGGAGTTTCCCAAGAAACAGACATCAAAATGAAGACTGTTCTCTGGGAATAATATCTACCAGGGAGTGAGAGAAGCAGGACTATACAGAGGGAGATTGGAACTGTGGTGAATTTGCCCTGGAAATCCCAGTCAATTCCAAAGGACCTCTGCTGAGAAAGATTTCCCAGATTGAGGCCAACGGGTGGAACTTTGGAGCCATCCACCCCCACAGAGTTGCCTGTAGAAAACGGGTCTCACAAGACAACTCCCTCTTGCCAAAAGCATTTACTGGGGAGGGATTCATCTGGTAGCCCTGCAGCTGAGAAGAAAGAGTGCCCCCCTCCTAAAAGGGGAATCTGTGTGGTGGACCACCACACCTACTACATAGACTAACACTCAAACGTCACTCTCTTTTTGTGAAGCATTCTTTAACCAATGTAAATAATGTAATGAACACATAGTTCTGTGTGTGCTACTGTTTCTCATTCATTCATTTAGATGATAAATTATCATTTCTATATCTTTATCAACTGCAAAAATTTTAACCTTTTGAGGATATGAATCATACCTCTAGCCAATGCTTTACACTTACTAAGTACTGATTAACACTGTTATGGATGATGACAGGCAGCCTCTGGAGGAAATGTATCAGAATTCCAAGTGAGCTAAATAATTTTGCAGCATGACCTCTCATCAGTGTGGTATTAGGTATGCAACAGTATGGTTAAGGAAGAGTGCTGTGCTGAGAATAATGAAGAACATAATGGAAAAACAACAGTCCTTTATTTCCATTGATTTATACATGTTTAAAGTAGGACTGCTTTTAATATTCAATTCCTCCAAGTGTTAGGTTAGTTTTACTTGTGCACACACCTAGATTTTGTTTTGATAAAGATAATTAGAAACAAGTATTATTTGGGGGGGAGCACTTCATGTTTCATAAAAGATTGTGGAAGTGATGAATTTCATATTCATATGAATGAATTCAATTCATCATGTATATGATGAATTCATATACTACCCAAAACAACCTATACATTCAATGCAATCCAATCAAAATAACACCAGCATTTTTCACAAAGTTAGAACAAACAATTTTAAAATTTGTATGCAATCAGAAAAGACCCTGAAAAGCCAAATTAATGTTGAAAAAGAAAAGCAAAGTGGAAGGCATCACAATACCAGACTTCAACCTGTATTACAAAGCTGTCATCATCAAGACAGTATGGTACTAGCACAAAAACAGACACAAAGATCAATGGAACAGAATAGAGAGCCCAGAAATGGACCCAGAACTTTAGGGTCAACTAATCTTTGACAAAGCAGGAAAGAATATCCAATGGAAACAAGTCTCTTCAACAAATGGTGTTGGGAAAACTGGACAGCCACATGCAGAAGAATGAAACTGGACCACTCTTGTACATCATACACAAAAATAAACTCAAATGGATGAAAGACCTGAATGTAAGACAGGAATCCATCAAAATCCTAGAGAAGAGAACAGGCAGCAACCTCTCTAACCTCAGCTGCAGAAACTTCTTACTAGACGTGTCTCTGGAGGCAAGTGAAACAGAAGCAAAAATCAACTATTGGGACCTCATCAAGATAAAAAGCTTCTGCACAGTGAAGAAAATGATCAACAAAACTAAAGGAAACTGATGGAATGGGAGAGAAGATATTTGCAAATGACATATCTGATAAAGGGCTAGTATCCAGAATCCACAAAGAGCTTCTCAAACTCACACCCAAAAAACAAATGATCCAGTCAAGAAATGTGCAGAAGACATGAATAGACACTTTTCCAAAGAAGACATCCAGGTAGCTAAAAGACACATGAAAAGATGCTCAACATCACTCATCATCAGAGAAATACAAATCAAAACCACAATGAGATCCCACCTCACACCTGTCAGAATGGCTAAAATTAACAACTCAGAAAAAATAAATAAATTAACAACTCGGGAAACAACGGATGTTGGCAAGGATGTGGAGAAAGGGAAACACTTTCACACTGTTGGTGGGAATGCAAACTGTCGCAGCCACTCTGGAAAATGGTATGGAGGTTCCTCAAAAAGTTAAAAATAGAACTACCATATAAACCAGCAATTGAACTACTAGGTATTTATCCAAAGGATACAAAAATGTTGATTTGAAGGGGCACATGATTTGAAGGGGCAGTGTTTAAAGCAGCGCTATCAACAATAGCCAAATTACGGAAAGAGCCCAATGTCTACCAACTGTGACTGATGAATGGATAAAGAACTCAAGTTTTTTGGAGGGCATTTCAGTTAAGGACTTTGGTCTCTGGGGCAGCCATACTCATATGAGTATCTGCACTCCTGGTCCATGCGACTCCATTTGAGGTCTCATGAGGGGTCTTGTGAGACACTTCCCAGGTGCCCACACAGAGACTTCCTTATCCTGACTCCTGGACGATGCCTTCTCCCACTTGGACGCAGTCACTCCAAGCTCTTCCCTGTCTATGTTCCCCCAGCCCAATGGTCCATAAGGAGACAGAAGCCTTTTACTGGGGCTTCTGTACTGCATCTACCTGACCTTCAGCTGGCACCATCACATGGGGAAAAATGGAATATGGGGAGTTGGCACCACTTTCTGTCTCTTGCTTGGACCGTCATAATAAGTGGTAAATGCTTGCTCCTTTCAGGGTTGTCCAAATGGGTCACCTTGACATCTGATTACTTAACAGTTAAGTGTTTACCAAATTTCAGACCTTAACTCAGCGATCATGGAACTTGCTTTCTCAACGTCAAAGACCCTTTGTCTCAGAGATGTTCACTGTCAAATGTGTGACTCCTCAGCCACGTCTAGATTTTAGCGAAGTACTTTTGAAGACAGAAACATTTTCTGAGGCTAAAGGATAAAGAGGGTGGAATTTTGGGCATTGTGAAAACTGTTTTAGGTTTTGGGAGCACACTTTGAAGAGATGGATTTTATTTGTAAGAGTACTGTGGTGACACTTCACATGAGATTTACTCTCTTAGCAAATTTTTGCATGCATAATACAGTATGGGTAGCTATAGGAACAATGTTGCACAGTAAGTCTCTAGAACTTATTCATCTTTTGTAATTGAAACATTCTACCTGTTGAACAGCAACTTTCCATTTCTCCCCACCCCCAGGCTCTGGCAACCACCATTCCATTCTGTGTTTCTATGAATTTGTCTATTTCAGATCCAGCAGAAGTAAGTAGAATTATGCAGTATTTATCCTTCTGTGTCTGGTTTCACTTATAATATCCTCCCGGTTTGTCCATGTTGTTGTATATGGCAGGCTTCCCTTCCATTTTTAGGCTCAATAATATTCCACTGTATGTATACACCACACCTTCTTTATCCACTCATCCACTGGTGAAGATTTAGGTTGTTTCTGTACTTTGGTTACCGTAAACTATGCTGCAATGAATATGGTAGTGCAAATACCTCTTTGAGATCCTAATTGTAATTCTTTTGGTTAAATACTCAGAAGGGCTAGAATTTGACCCATGTACCTGCAATTGGGTAGAGACCTATTCTACCTACTGATTGGGCCACCTCCAATTCCCTTTAACAGTTAAGCTCAGAAAGGTGGCTAGATATCTGCATATCTACACAGTCTTACCATATGTGTAGTCCTTTCTTTCCATCTTGCAGAGATAACTTGAGTTTGTAAATAACCCAAAGTAAAAGCCAAAGTTCTTACAATGGCCTATGGGAATTGGCCCCATCTGTCTTTGTCCCTGGATATCTCTCCAATCTCCTCTCCTATACCTTCCATCCTGCTCCCATGTGAAACCACATGAAGACAGTTACATTTCACTCCAGGACTTTGCCTTTGCTTTCCCCTGTCAAGAATGCTCTTCTCCAAATATCTACTGGCTTGCTCTCTCCCCTTTTCTAATACTATCTCCTGGCCACCCTATCCAAAATTTAAACTCCTCCCTCTCTGTTCGCTGCTGAATCCCTTATACTTAAAATGATGTCTGGCACATGGAAGGTGTTCAATAAATATTTGTTGAATGAAGGAAATAAATAATTATACCTACAAATCAGGAAGTCCTGAATACATTTTAAAAGCTATTATGTATTGTCATTGAAGCTCATCTGTTGCTTGGAGATAGACAAGGGCTCTATTTGTGAAGTCCTTGGAGAGACTGAAACAGAGAGCAAATGCCTTAGTGCCTGAAGCTAAGGGAGCTGTTGAGAAGCGCAACCTCAGGAAGTAACTCACAACCCTGGATTGCTGTGTACAGCCAAGGAATCATCTTCAGATCATACCTGGCCTACATGCAACTCTCTTCCTACTTAACGCTAGAGCTGGAAAAAAAAAAATCCCTCCCACTTCGGCAGTATAGTTCAGAGAGAGACATGGCACAGATCAGAGAGTACAAAGAACAAAGAGAATGAGCAAGAACCTGCAGAACACAGAAGACATTCCTCCTAATGAGAAGCTGCAGGCAGCACTGAAAAGGGAGCAAGCCTCTTAAAACTCTGGCACTCCACGGATTCATGGAAATGATTAATAAGAACAATTATTTCAAGTTTGAACCTTCAGGAACTGCAAAGACTCCAAGAATGGTGTGGAGCTAGTGGTAAACCGATTCTTGAGGAAGTAACTGTTGAAGTGCAGGTAGTTAGTTAACTTTTTTTTTTTTTAGTTAACTTTTACTGGCGCTTTGCAACCTATTGGGCATGACTGTGTTTATCCCTCACAACTTCATGTAGTTGTGTACTATTTTATACAAAAGGAAGATGAAAGTGTAGATAATCTGCTCAAAATCACAATCTAGGAAGTAGTGAGTTCAGAATTTGAACACAGAATCCTATGATGTAGCACAGTGAAAAGAGGTACCAGATGGGTGAACAGAGAAAACCAGGATCTGAGCTAGTCTTGCCAGGCTAAGCATTTCTAACATCTCCTAGCAAGGAAAAGTTATCAGGAAATACCACAATCACAATGTGTGTGTAGGTGTGTGTGTGTGGATGCGCACGTGTGTACATGTAGTATGTAGCGTGTATGTGTGTGTTCTTCTTTAGTATATCCCCAAGATGGGGTTTAACTATTTGTGATTAATAATTCTATTGCACCTATGAGGTCCTGAGTAAAACATGATATGTAGTATTTATAGGAAATTTTCCAGATTTCCTAGAGATTTTTTTTAGCAATGTTGATTTTTCTGGTGCAGTGTCTTTACTCTGAGCACAAGATTAAAAATACTAATTTGTAACTATCAGTTATGGGATACTTACCGGGTGCCACGTACTATGACAAATGCTGTACATAAGTCATTCCAATAAATGTGCATAGTTATTACCTCCATATTACATAAGGAAATGCTGAGACTCAGAGAGATAGTATAAACTATGCAAAATCACAAAGATTAAAAATTAGTTCGCACTGACTTCCGAGCCCCAACCATTCAGCAAAATGTCATGCCACATAAAGGAAATAAACTATATGAAGAACAATAAACTAGTATACTCACTTTATAACATGTTGAATGAAGATGGTTTCAAGCCATCTTACTAGTGGTTATTAAAGCACTCATATGCCTGCATACCTTTTTATTTTATGACTTCAGTGCTCCTGCTAATGAACACTCACCATAATTTTCCTTGTATGGTCCACTGATCATGTCCTCTGTTCCTGATTACTGAGAAATTCCAAGATCATTGGTCCATAGGTTAGGGTCAAACTCTCTCTTAGGAGTGCAGAGGAATGAGACTGTGGCTCTGAGTGAGTACAGGTGGGATAGGACACTGAGTATTAGCAGGTGGAGTCAGAATCCAGGAAGTTCAAGCAGGCAGAGATAGCTCAAGAGGGAGGATAGTGAGATACTGCTTACTGATACACAGTAAGTGGAAGATTTCCAAATACTGTAACAAATGGATTGGCTATGAATAGAAGACATCCAAGAAGATTGTATCATATCATTTTCATTATGCTAAGCAGGAACAAACTGGTCCCTTAAACACCAAATCCATGTTTCTTATGAGAGAGTTAATTCTGAGTCTGCTTTTTTTTTTTAAGATTTTATCTATTTATTTTATATATAGAGAGAGAGCACAAGAGGGGGCAGGAGCAGAAAGGGAGAGTGAGGGAAGGGGAAAGAATCTCAAGCAGACTCTGCGCTGAGCATGGAGCCTGACAAGGGGCTCGATCTCACTACCCTGAGATCATGACCTGAGTGGAAACCAAAAATCGGATGCTTAACCAACTGAGCCACGCAGGTGCCCTGAGTCTGCTTTTGAGATATGCTTTATCACTGGTCAGTATTTTAAGCTCCATACTCCTATTTTATTACGATAACATGGCCAATACTTTTCAGAGCAAACTCTCTATATCATAATGTAACCCATACACAACTAAGGATTCAGTTTATAAAAGAGGATCCTAAAATGGATTCAAGGTTGCAAAAGGAATTTTGATACAATTTTGATATTTCCATACACTCATTTACTCTATTTGCTTCTGGCTTATACTCATTTGCATTACCATCATGTATTAAATATACACTGTTACTTTTCTTAAAAGAACATTTAAAAGGTGAGAAAGTCTCATTTTACAAAACACTTGTATTACTTTAAGAGAAAATTTAACAAAAAAAGGAAATCAAATGATGAAATGAAAAACTTTTAACAATATTACTGAGAGAAAGGGTATCACATCAGTAAATGAATTCATGTTTGAAAGTAGGTATAAAAGGTACGGCAATCATGAATCCATCCTGAAACACTGGGAAGTACTGCCTAAGACCTCAAAATAGTAAAAAGGACAAATATGAAAGCTCAAGTTTATCTTATGGGATCAACTGTGAAATCACATATTATTATGTCAACAGGAGATATTTTCACTTCCAAGATAATGTTCATTTATAACAAGATATTCCAACAAATATGAGCTGAATCAGATAAACAGGAAGTAGAAAGTTACTTCAGGCTGGAAGATACTGAAAGACAGGATCAGTTTTTTACTTAAACTTAATGGAATAGCTGGGGCCAAGCTGGCTTTGGTTATGAGTAGGGCATTCATATATCATCCAAACTAGGATACTCTTATAGATTAAAGGGGCACTTTGCCAGGGTAAGAGCTGTAAACTAGGAGGATTATCCCAGGCAACTTGGAAGTTAATGTCATCTTATTTATATGGTATGACATGATGTCTATTCGAAGAACCTCAACTTTACCTTCACTTGCTTCTAAATTTACTTGGTTTTTTAAATTTATTTTTTTTAAAGATTTTATTTATTTGAGAGAGAGACTGAGTGAGAGAGTGAGCACGAGCAAGGGAGGAGTAGAGGGAGAGGGAGAAGCAGACTTCCCACTGAGCAGGGAGCTCTGACACTGGGACTCCGGGATCACGACCTGAGCGGAAGGCAGATGCTTAACCGACTGAGCCACCGAGGCGCCCCTAAATTTACTCACTTTTTAAAATGATAATAAGTATTGATCTATGGCTTGTAAGGTAAAGAACCCTGAATAGGATAATGCTTTAAGAATTTAATATATGTGTATGCAAATTTTTAGTTTACTGTACTCTAAAGGCAGAACACAGAAGGTATGCATCTGAATACTGAGTGCTTTGAATAAAAGAGGAGAAAAGGAATGCAAATCGTATTACATACAACCAGTATTTGTTAATTGCAACACTTGGCACTGAAAACGTGTCATTTTCAAATGGTGAAACAATCACAGCTGTATAAGGAAATGTGTTAACCATGCTATGATTAATCATTACTTCCCGTATTACTTTGCCTAGAAAAATATTTCACAGAAAAAGAAGGCAGGCGCCTGGGTGGCTCAGTCAGTTAAGCAGCCAACTCTTGATTTTGGCTCAGGTCATGATTTCAAGTCCTGAGATTGAGCCCCACGCTGGGCTCTATGCTCAGTGCAAGTCAGCTTGAGATTCTCTCTCTCCCTCTGCTCCGTCCCCTGTTGCGCTCTCTGTCTCTCAAAAAATAAATTAATAAATTTTAAAAAAAAAGGGAAAAAAAAGAAGACAAGTTTTTCCCATCGATAATAATAAAATGAAAAAAAAAAAAAGCAGGGGCGCCTGGGTGGCTCAGTTGTTAAGCATCTGCCTTCAGCTCAGGTCATGATCCCAGGGTCCTGAGATCGAGCCCCGCATCGGGCTCCCTGCTCTGCGGGAAGCCTGCTTCTCCCTCTCCCACCCCCCCTTCTTGTGTTCCCTCTCTCACTCTCCCTCTGTCAAAAAAAAAAAAAAAAAAGCAGTGTTAACCATGGGTAAATACGTTTGTTCTAAGTGCACGAGGAGGAGAGAGTCGCATACACTCTTGGAAAGCATGGGAACTGATGCAATCACCCTGGAAAACACTCTGGAAAACTATTTGACATTATCTACTAAAGCTGAATATATACTTATGTTTTGGCTCATGAGTTTCTATCCTCACAGAAATGTGTACATACATTCATCAAAAGATACACAAAACGGTAAGGGCAGCATTATTCTTAACAGTCTCAAACTAGAAACTACTTAAATGTCCATCCGTAGGAGACTAGAGAATGATTTTGATGCAATCACACAATGAAATACTATTCATCAATAAGAATGAAAAATCTGCAACCACTCTCAACAATGTGGATCAATCTCACCAACGGAATCCTTAGTGGAAGAATCCAGACAATAGGAAGGCATATTGTAGGATTCTTCTTATGCAAAGTTCAAAAACAGGCTAACCCAATGCCTAGCATTGAGTCAGGGTGACTCTTAGCCTTAAGGTGGTAGCATTGACTACAAGGGGCACAAGGGAGGGCCCAGAGGCTGGTGAGGTTTTGTTCCTTGATCTGGACGCTCATTACATGGGTGTGTGTACGATGTGAAAAGTTAATCAAACTGCAACACATTATTTGTGTACTTTCCTTATATAAATAATTCTTCAGTCAATGTTTTTGAAAAGAGGCAAGCTTCAGTCCAGCACTAGTGGAAATGATAATAAATTGCAAATTAACAAGTTCTGAACTAATTATGTTTTAAAGCATACAGAAGCATTAATTCCCTTCTAATCTCTGAGAAAAGTTGCACTACACAAAATATGTCCCAAGGTTTTATAAAATGGTTTGATGGGATTTTTTCCAATTCTAAATTTCCTTTCAAAAGAAAATCTACTCATGTTTGCAAAACTTGGGATTATAAGAAAAAAATGAAGAGTATGACCCAATTTCCTGAGTTTCCTGTATCTGTACACACATAATATGTGCATTATGTATAATACATGTATATGGGTAATATCTGTATATCACATATATAATACATATACATATAACACATATATGAATTTATAGTATTAGTGATTTTTTTCCTGTTTCTCTCTTTTAACAATTATATGCAATGCTTTTCTTAAAAGTTTTTTTTCTTAAAATTTAAAAATATAATTGTTACAGTTTTAAGGACTGTTTTCTAGAATGCAAAAATAAGAATGTGGACCATGTGAATGCTTTCTAATGAGAAAGGAAAATTACTGTCAGCAGCATTACCTTTCACTGATAACTTATTAAAGAATGTAAAATACAGTTTGTATTTCTGGACTAAATTTACTAGGTAGGTTGTACTCGGTCATTCATAATATATATAGAAATGCTTACAGAGGTATTATATAGAAAAGGTTCTAGAGTTGAAATAATTCTTCTCTTTTTGCTTATAAATGTGTAAAGAACTTTTGGCTTTAAACTCTCATCATTTCAATATTTGCTATGAATGCAAATGTAACAAATAAAAAACTATTATAGCAAACTGTGTTTTAATTGATAAACCAGTCTTATCATGACCTTTTATATTTTACTGTTATTTGCCTTTTTTACATGTCTTAATATTTTTCAATTTTATTTAGGTTGCAGTACATGGTTAATGCAATTTAGAAGTAAAACATAATTAGTATCTGATTCAACTTCCTATCATTGTACTTAGAACAAACATATACCACTAACAAGCTAGCTAGACATTGAATAATTACTTAGTTGGTGTTACAAACACTTTATATGGTGTGTTATTTAGACATTCAAGACAACTTTATTAATATTTGTAGAAACTGGGATTTGGGGGTAGGCAAGACATTCATTAAAATGTTTCCAAATTTAAATAATGGAATATTCATATTACACCTGAAAATTCATTATACAATATATTTTTTCAATTGGATTATAGTGAAGAAAAAGATATGGTTTTAATATGTTATATAAAAGAAGACACTAATGCTGAAAAGGTATTTGCTGTTATTTCTTGACGGTGAATGTGCATTTGTGAACTGCTTTAAAATGACAAAAATAAATAAATGTAGAAATAATTTGGGAGGTAATCCTCAACTATAAAATTTTAATGCCCTACAGTATTTTGTGAAGACTCTTCTACTTCTTGAGGGCTGGGGCAAGGATGTACAAGAAGATTTGAGGTAAAAACATTTCTGTGAGTCAGGTATAGATAGATGCCTGTTTATCTACAAAAACATACCCTGTTGTTGAAAACCGATTTCTGGGCTCTGGAGCCGAAATAAAACATCAAGACAGAGTTTGCGGATAAAGAGGAATGACAGTTTTATTGCTTTGCCAGGCGAAGGAAGCTGCAGCAGGCTAATGCGCTCAAAACTGCAGACCCGAGGTGCCTGGGTGGCTTAGTCAGTTGATCATCTAACTCTTGATTTCAGCTCAGGTCATGATCACAGGGTCCTGGGATCGAGCCCCGTGTGGGGCTCTGTGCTCAGGGTGGAGTCTGCTTCACATTCTCTCTCCCTCTCCCTCTGCTCCTTCCCTCATTCACGCTCTCTCTCTATATCCCTCTCTAAAATAAATAAATAAAATCTTAAAAACAAAACAAAAAACCTGCAGACCCACTGGGGTAAAAGGCTGAGGAGTTTTAGAGGAAAATACAGGATCTGGGCAGTTTAGACAGGAATCCGGTGTGAGTCGTGTTCATCATGTCTTCAAGGTGGTGTCCGACTAGCCCAGGCGCTGGCCATCCAAGTCTCATGACTGAGTACACACTGAAGTCAGCACAACGTCCACACCAATTCTGAGTTCCCTGAACAAAGGATTCTACAGAAAAACAAGGCAAGGGGAGGGGGAGGCTTCAAGAATGAGGAAGAGAAAAATCTGTTCCGTTTAAAGCCAAGCCTTGCTAAAGCACGAGTGTGCCCATCTGAATTTCCTTCCATCTTTATGTTTCTATAGTGATTTCAATATCCTACAAATACGTTCACTGCCTAAAATGATAGTAATGATGGATGCCAGAAAAGCTAAGCACAATTTCATGCAGAATATAACAGATCAGAATACAGAGAATAAAGAGAAATTGAACCAAGGGTTATTCAGAAAGACAGGAGAAAGTGAAACCTGAGATTTACTCATCCAAACTCTGACAATCAGGTCTGATAACCTCAGAAGAATTCATGGGTAAAATGGAACGAGACCCACCCCTCCACACCCTTCCCCAAGAGAGCAACAGAAGGACTAGCTTCCCCTGGGATTCCTCAACGGGCAGCTCCCTTCTCTGCCCATAAGTCCCAAACAACCTCTTGGCCTCACTTCCTTTCTTATCCATGGAGAACTTCCTTCCAACCAAGAAAGAGGAGATTACTGAAGCCATGCCTTTCCTCCTCTCAACTCCTTTATTTTGATTTCTGAGTTAAGATACAAAGAATTTACGGAACAAGCCATTTGCTTTCGTGTTTTGTTTCTTTTCCTCAGTAATTTTGAGACAAAAATCATTAAAATGGGAATGATTAGGGATTTTAAGAATTTTCAAATCCATTTTTAAAAGACAATTATTTTAATAGATATGTAAATTATCTTAGTAACCTCTACCTAGAAAAGTCAATATTCTGGAGACCACATTGGAAAATAGCAGGTCCACCCTCACAGGCTTTGATATTAACAAAGTTAAAGTCTGGGTGTTGCACTTGTTACAAGTCTATACATAGAGATAGCAATTGGGACTGGCAACAGAGAAGTTCTTCCCTGCCTATCTCCACTTGAATTGTTTCATGAGACAACGTTCTGCTTAGAGTACTGATACTAAAGTGGATATGCTACACATTTTTTTTTTCCCCCACATCATACAAGTAATGTGCCGAGGTCATAACAAGGTTTCAGGAAGACACAAGTCACACAATGGCGTGAACACCCCATCACACTCATGAACAACAAAATGATCAATGATATGCTAAATATTTAGTCTCTAGATTTTCTAAATTTGGTACCTGCACCATCACTAGAAAGCTGTATTCCAAGCCTCCGTAGAGCTGGTTTTACCCAACTTTTCCCGAAGGCTTAAGCGGGCCTTAGGTCTTTACAGAGGCCTGCAGCAGCACTTGGGCAGCGGCAGACTGACCATGAACTTGACGAAGTTCAACCTACAGGGCCCCTCACTGGCACAGGCCCCTTCTGGGAGGGCCCCGAATACTGGCTTCATAAAGTCGATAATTTCGGCAAAATTTGCAAATATAAGATATTTTACTCTACACCCTGTTCGGAACACTGCCTGGGGCCATCTGCTTTCTCCTGTGACACGCTTCCCTTCTTGTTGTCTGATGGTTATCCGTATGGCTCCAAGAACGTTAGGTATCTCAGAGGAATTCGCATTGGCCGTACATTTATTTTGGATTTACGTTACGTGATGGCAGTGACTTTAGAGGAAAATTAGGCTATTCTTAGTCTCTCCTGGTCCTGCTACAAAGCTGCAGGGCCTGAAGTCATAACGTGACCAGCACTGGAAGAACAAGAGTCAGGAAAGAAACAAGGCTGGAAGTGCATAGAGGCATATCTAGTTCTTCAAATACACTTCCAATTACCATAGAGGTAAAACTGTTAAGGGGATTCTGCTCTCATCAGTGCTAAGTGCAGAGAGAACTTTCTGCCTGTCAACAGCAGACTGAGCAACGCGGTATAAGCAATTTAAAGAACCACCATACTTTCTTTTTTCTACTTTTTCTGGAAATAGAGGGAAACGGATTTATCAGGATTCCTGTCTCGGTAGGACACAAACCTGTATCATTCCTATAGACAGTGAGTCTGTGTGTGAAGTGCATATTTTATACATCCAAATGTTTCAGATTTTATCTTTGTGTATCTGACACCTTTTCTATTGCTGAAGTCTAGAACTTCCAGAGAAAATAGCAGGCAGATCATACCCAAAGCAGCAAATCCTGAAGAGGAAAAGAGAAATTTCTTAGATTTTTTTCAATAATCTGATAAAAGAAGAGGCACACATCATGTAATTACACTGGGAATATATTCAAGTTTCTGCTCTTTTGATTTAACAAATTTACTGACATTATCAAAAATAATAAAACTCATATGCCACCATAACCAAAATATCAAAGCATACTGGCTGATGTATGTTGTCAGTCAAAGGATTTTTTTAAAATTAGTTCTCCCAAGGGGCGCCTGGGTGGCTCAGTCGGTTAAGCGTCTGCCTTCGGCTCAGGTCATGACCCCAGGGTCCTGGGATCGAGCCCCACATCGGGCTCCCTGCTCAGCGGGAAGCCTGCTTCTCCCTCTCCCACTCCCCCTGCTCGTGTTCCCTCTCTCGCTGTGTCTCTCTCTGTCAAATAAATAAAATCTTAAAAATAAATAAATAAATAAAATTAGTTCTCCCAGGAAAACTTGAAATATAAATTCTCTGAAAATCTTATAGTTCATACATGGAAGAAATGGAGAGATTTCCCCAAATGTGGCAACAATTGCAAAAATTTATGTAATGTTATAGACAACTTATAAAGCTCAAATAAACTTCTTAAAACCATCTGTAATAATAAATTCTAATCAACCACACTATTTCCTCTATAATAAAATTGTCGCCTCAAAAGAGGTATTTATTCCTAGAGTATCCAGCCAACAGATGCAGAAAAAAAATTATTTTTTTAAAGATTTTATTTATTTATTTGAGAGAGAAAGAGAGAGACAGTGAGTGAGAAAGCACAAGCCAGGGGGAGGGGCAGAGAGAGGGAGAAACAGACTCCCCACTGAGCAGGGAGCCTGATCTGGGCTTGATCCCAGGACCTGGGAGATCATGACCTGAGCTGAAGGCAGAGGCTCAACCGACTGAGCCACCCAGGCACCCCCGGAAAAAAACAAAATTATTGAGTTACGGCAGGCTGTTAATAGTTTCTCAACTTTTAATAGTATTAATCTTTTGTGATTTACTTCACTCTAAAGAAATATTATCTTTTCTTCCTAATTTTGTATTTGTAATTTTCCATCCTGTTTCTTAAATGGGAGTCTCTAAGATAATGTAAGTTTCTGGCCTCATAAAACCTGGATCAGTTGTGTGTTTCAATGTGTTTTTCTGCCACTGTCGAAAATGACCACATAATTTATTTTCCAAACAAGGACACTTTTGAGAGTGTAAGTTTTATATAAATGATTACAGATTTTAAACTGGAAAAGCCCCTAACAAACCAGAAGTAGGTCATCCTACTTAAATAAAGACAGGATAAATTTCTGATGGATGGCACAGAGAGGGAAACATTGGTCTCTTCTGGGAAACTGGTATGATTCTTTGTTATTTATTTATTACAGCTATATCTCATTATGTTTTTTTTCTTTCTTTGATTTCCAGGAAACTTAGAGGGAAACTTTGTGCTCAATAACTGTAGATTTCTTTAGTTTAGGATTTTCTGGATGATACCTTAGCCTAATTTATTCCTCGTGCCTTACAATATAATTCTCTCCTTCCCTTTCCTAGCTTTTATTAAATAGTTACACATTTTTAAAAAATATTTTCTATTAAATACTGCCTCAAAGTATTTTTGGAAGTTAGTATTATATAAAGAAAATAGTTAATAATGACAGGGTTTTAGAATCATTTAGAATCGTAGCAATAGCTACCATTTATTAAACAGTGATTCTGGTCCAGTTCTTTTATGTAAATTAATTTTCTTTTGTTTTTTCCTTTGTGCCAATAATTTCTAGGTCTCATTAAATTCTACTATCAATCATTTATCAAATACGGCATACATTTTGATAAGGACCACTTTCTCAGAACATGAATTGTCAGCTTCATAATTATGAATCAGAATCTTTCTATTGTTGAATGGGGGGAATTTTCCATCCATACACACACACACACCTATACATACATACATAGATTCTGTTCTACATATGCATACATATGCTCATATATGTACACTGTTGTATGTGTATGTGTGTATGTGTGTGGCCTTGTTAAGTGTTTCTTCCCTGAAGACACACCATGCAGTCCTGACAATGCGGTGCTGCTGTGCAATTTGATTCAATTATCTGCTTGACATCTTGACTTTGATAAAGTCAGTGTAACTTTCACTGCTGAATAAAAAGACTGCATTCAGTCCTGACCATTCTGTGAGGCTCCCATTAAGTCAATGGAACCCTGTAGCCATGAAGAACAGTGGGGAGTCTCAGCAGCATGGCCAGCCCAGCAGCCCTGATTGATTTCCCCAACTAGGCAGGTACCTACCTACTCCTTAGTAACTGAAGCTGCTATCTTCAGTGAAACCTATCAACTTCTTTGATAGTGCCCATTATCTTTTCCAGATGCTGATCTTAATAGGGACTTAGAAATGATCTCAGTGAGGCAAGCCAAGCCACCAAGGACACCTGTGAACACTGTATTTCCAGCTTCGCATCTGGGGGGAACCTGTAGTCTGTGAAGACCACGTGGATATGGGCACATGTGCTGTGTGCTGGGGTGGAGTGGAAGAGGAAGCAGGTGCTGTTTCAGAATGTCAATCACACTGTCCAGTCCCTTTGTCTCTGGCAATAATGAGAACGCTGAGATTCAAGCGCATTCTGATAACCTTGATAGAGCATGTAACGACGAGGTAGAAGATACAGTGAAAGAGAAAACAGACTCTCAGTTGATGGGACTACTCCAGCAGGTGCACAGCGGGCCTGCTTTTGCTTCCCTTCACATCAGATCAAGGTTACACACTGATGGACATTTCTTGAGACCAGTCGACTTATTCTCTCTCACTATTCCTATTCAAGGTAAGAAACACAAACCAAAGATAAGAGGACTGAAATGAATGGGAAGGAAACACTGAGAGAGCATTAATATTCCTGTCCCTCTTTTAGCCTATTTAGTCCATTAACCATGATTAAAACAGAGCTTCTGTGAAGACTTTCCTATTCGTCATTTTAAAAAAGTTATTTTTCCAGGATTTAATTTTAAGACAGTGAATGGATGTCAGGATAGCAAACAAAATTTCTTTGCCAAAAAAAAAAAAAAAAAAAAAAGGCAAAAAAAACCCCCAAATAGTTAAAACAAAACACAGCAAAAATATACTGGTATAAAATGCACTGGTACAATCAAGGAAAATAATTGAAGGGCAGGAAAATAACAAAGTTTCAAAATATTGATATGCCTTAGCTTGGGACAGTCCAAGCAGCTCCAAATCCTACTCAGTTTGCACTGGGAAGAGGGATGGGATTAGATCAGACAACAATGTTCCAAAAAGCATCAATAATAATTCCTCTCAGGAGAATCACAGAAAGAGAAGCATGAGCTAGGGATTCTGGAAGAGGAGGTGGACACTTGCACAAAAGTAGAAGCCCCCTCCTGCCTTCTGAGTCCCTCTAAAGGACACTGAAAACCCCTGGATCTCACCATTGTGGTGATTCCCTAAGGGGCATCAAACTGTCAAGGGAAAGCGAAACACTCTCAGAAACATTCAGGGCTTATTATCTCCAAGAACACACTGAAATTTAATCAAACAGAAGATGAAAGATGAAATATAGAAGGAAGAATCTGAGATTGAATGGGAGGCAGCCATTGCTCAATGGAGATCCTCAGCTGTAATTTCCCAACATCCCCCCCAACCCACCCCCTGCCTCGCAACCGGATTTTCAATACAAATGCTAAAACACCTATCATGTGTGTATTTCTTCTATTATGAGAAAGTGGAAATGACTGCAAAGATGAGAGAACATGTGAACTGGTCATAGAGCATAGCTAAGCTTCTCCAAATCGAGTGAGAAGAGTTATCCAAAGTCAGGGTCCATTCTGATGCTGGACAGGGATACCTTCTAGACAAGGGGAAGGAAGAAAGGTTCAGGATAGTTAACAAAGCTTGAATGCCAATGAACCCTCTGGTTTTGCAGCGTCCTTCACCCCCTGTGCACACGCTGCAGAAAGGCTGTCCCCAGGATGGATCTCAGAGAGAAGACAGATTTCAGATGAGGAAGAAATCAAGTAGAACTCACTGTAATGTTTCAGGGCAAATCGAGGGTCTAGAAAGAGCTGCCAAGTTATCAAATCATACAAGAACAAGATAAAAAAAAAAAGCGGCATTTAGACAAACTTACTGCAGCAAAAAGAGGAAATGAATAAAAGGAACACAGCATGTAATGAACAGAGGATGGTTTTATGCTGAAAGAAAACATAAGCCAAGAACTTAGAAAAACTCAAAAACCTTACCGGTCCACAAGCATTCCCTGCTAAGACACCAATTCTGAAAAGACTGGGTTTGCACCTTTAGAGAGATCACTGAAATGCTCTTTGAAACCAGAATTGTTATTGAGACAAACAACAACACAACAAATCTGTGTTAAAGGATTAAAAACTACCTACAAATTTTATGACAGATGTATAGTAAAAATTAATTAACAAGTTTGCTAGATAATTTCTACCATTTAAGCTGTTATTCATACTTAGGCCAGAAACAGCTTGTTTCTCATGGTATCTTTGACCCAAGAAGGCCATGATAAAGGAGACATCATAGCTATCTAAAACTTTCAAGTTAAAAACATCAAAGATTGACAAAGTTATGGTGCACGGAGTTGTGTGGTCGGTTGGGCATAGGACTCTTGGCTTTGGCTCAGGTCATGATCACAGGTTTGTGGGACTGAGCCCTATGTCAGGCTCCATGCTCAGTGGGGAGTCTGCTTGATACTCTCTCTCTGCCCCTCCCCCCTGCTCTCTGTCTCTCTTAAATAAATAAATATTTTTTTAAAAAGATGGACAAAGTTATTTTTCTCACATCGTCTCTCTCAAGAAAATGAGATTTAAGAATAGAATGAGTTTATAAATGTTGCTTTTGTAGATGTGCAACTGACATATATATAATATATATGCTTTCCATTAATTTCTGCTCATCCTTCACCTTTTCTGATACAGTAATAACACACAGTCATAGGAGTGGGAGGAAGTCAGGTCACAGAGTCCAGATCAGAAATGTCATTAACTAACTGCCATCTTGAGAAAAGCAATTGGGCTTTCACTTTCCTCTCTTATAAAAATACAGATGTTTGACCTATAAGCTCTCTTTAAAGAATAAAAATTTCTTACTTCTTAAAAAAAAAAAAATTCCTTACTTCTTGTTTTCTAACTCTTGGATCTTCTGGAAAAAAAAAATATCAATGGTCCAAAATTGCCTAGGGAACATTTCCATTAGCGGAAACTGCACGAGACCTGGCGTGCAGTTCGGACTAGATTTAATCCCAATCTTGCCACTTATACATGTCATGAACCAGGAATGCTGGCAACTCTCTAAGCCTCTCTTTCCTCCTGGGCAAAATTAGGCAGGCCAATAAGGAATTTTTTCTTTTTCTCCTCTTCTCTCCTTCCTCCTCCTCTCTCTCTCTTCCTCCCCCCACTTTTCATTCTTTTAAGCTCTAAAAGACTTTTTTTTTTTTTAGGAACTCACAAACTTATAAAACTTTTTCCCCTGAAAATGCACACAAGCACAAGGTTCTGCACATCCTGTCAGTGGGTCTCTTCAGGGAGAAGTCCATCAACCCCATATTAGGAATTCCATGGCATGGATTACCGATTAGGTCACTGCTGGTACTAACATGGTAGATACCCACTTCCCTCTCTAAAGCAACTGGTGGGATTTCATTTTGTGACGTCAGCAGATCCTCTCAAAACATTAATAATTGAACTCTGTCTATGTTTATTTCCTTGCATATGAATTTTACTGGAGAGTTGGTTAGATGGTTATCATATTCACCAAGATCCATTTATTTAAAGATTTCAGGATATGCAAGGAGAGACAGTAGAATACAATGAATAAAATCCTTGGCTTATGAATCTATAGACCTGAGTTCTACTCTTTGATCTCAAATGTTCTCCGTCACTTTGAGTAAGTCACTTTGCAGCTCCTTTCATAATAATGATGGGGAAATTTGCCTCCATGAATTCTAAAGTGATTTCCTACTCTATATTTTTATTATGAGTGAATAGAGGACCCATAAAGACTGCTGTTTTTATTTATGTGGATATGATACCATTTGGAGTTTTAGCCAGTGGTTTACAGTGAGCCCAATTTGTGCCTATTCCCAGATGTGTTTGGCTGTGTGCACTCAGGCCTGTTTGTGTAACCAGAGTCAGGCTCACCTGAGCTGCTGCTCCAGCCTCCTCGGTGCCCGGATCAGCTGAGGCAACCCCTCAACCAGCTCCATCCAGACCAGTGTGGCTTGCCAGGCATGCACCCCATGTAGTGAGGCTAGCCTTGTTTCCTGACAACTATGGATGCCTTGGCCCTCCCAGAAATGAAGGCCAAGATTGAGCACAGCTTCTACTACAATGTCAATGGAACTATGAAGAGTTTGCTCCTACTCACAAATTCCAGATCCAGAGGAGGCATCGTTCTGTGGGAAGAGGGATTGGGCTTTTTCAGTGACTGCTAGGTGGGAGTATATTAAGTAGTCTGGAATTATGGAGAAATTCATGCCCCTGGGACATACTTTGAAGAGTAAGAAACAGGAGATCAGAAGTGTCAAGAAGATAAGTTCCTAGTCCTTCCTCCTCTCTGATGGCTTCTCCGGCAACATCCAGAGTAACCAAGAAATCAGTTGTATTTTCTTGTGAAGCTATCCTCAGTGACCTTCATTGGTTCCCGCTCTATGGTCCTTTCCCCCTCACTCTTGCTGCCTGGTATTGTACCACCCAATAAAGTGTAGCATGTGAGCTTCACCTGGAGTTCTGTTTTCCAGTTTATGCAAGGTTCACACAGATAGTAATGCCTAGGATCTTCCTAGGCATTTGCTTCTCATCTACAGAAAATGTTGAAAAAAAAAATGATAGCAGGGAAAGTTGAGAAAACTCAACAATATGGCCTCACTTCGGACGTGAACCTGATATAAATGTCAATAGCCAAGGAATTTACAAATGGTTTCAAATGTCCATAAGGTCACTCTTCTCTTTACATTAATCTGACCCTGGTATTATTACTCTCTTCAGAATTTATTTATTTTTTGTTATTTATTTGAGAGGAGGCTGATTTTATAAAGACTATGGAGAAAATGCAGGAGAAATAGAGAAGTAAAAGAAGGATGTCCTCTAAGAAATGGGAAAACAAAATCACTGGATGACAGGAAGATACTAATCCTACATACAAGAATGCCTGATGTCTATAGAAGCCCAAATTTAATATTTGGCCTCTCTGACCATTGAAAATACTTGTAGCTCTGCTCTGAAGAAGGCCATCCCACCAGCTGCTTTAGCAAAGCAGGAGGACAGTGCCTGCACCCAGAAGAGCTGAAAGACAAATTGCTTGACTAAGTAGTGAACAGCCCTGCTGAGAAACTGCCTTTCAAATGACCAGTGACCCACTCTCTACTTCTCATGGCTAACTGGCTGCTGAATCAACACCAAACTACAGATATCTATATCTATATCTATATCTATATCTATATCTATATCTATATCTGTATCTATAGAGAAAGAGAGAGAGAGAGAGAGAGAATAGTCCCTTCTCTTGTCTCTCCTTTCCCTTGGACTAAAAGCATTGACCAGAGATCCATACAATCTCAGAGAGAGGGAATCTGAATCGTTAATATCAAACACCTTAGGCCTGCTTTCCTAAACTGGGAGCCAGCACAGTAAAAATCACTAGAATGAGGATAGCATTCTAGAGTTAGAAACCAAGAGACTATTCCAAGGGACGTGAGTAAATGTGCCCCCGTAAACTAGATTTATTTTTAAGAAATGGCAGAAAAGTTAAAAAAAAACTTAATTCATAATCTCAACAATATTTGGGAACACATTATTATTGATAAATTGTTTAGATGAAATAGGAAAAGTGCTTTAGGTTTAGAAACCAATTGCAGAATGTAAAATATTTTTTAGGTGTATTATTGTAACTGAGTAGGATAATGTAGTTACTCTTAGGAGGAGAATGTTAACATTTCCTGGGTTGAAGTGTCACATCTAAATGGCTAAACAAAATGTAAAAGGATAAAAATGAAGAGAGATCAAGAAAGTGCCAGAAACAGCAATCTGGCCAAAATATAATCAAACATAAATTTATCCTTTCAACTAGTCCTTATGTTTAAAAATATTCCAATTAAAAGAGAAAATAAGGAAAATTACATCCATAAAGGCAGCTGAAGTTAAGGATGCATTCATAGTAAATAAATTAACCAGTGAACTGTGCATTTTCATGGAATAAATATCATATGCAGTATATTTTTATTCTACAGTTAGCATTGTGAACCTAAATAGCCTTAGAAAGTGAGTGAAAGAAAATCAACCACTTTGGTGACTCACTCTAAAAAGAACAGCTATTTCTACTGTTAAACAAATGGATTTTAAACTATAGAGATTCTAATCTCAGCATATGTCTTCTAAACCCACCAACTATGTGCCTATATGTAGAGTAAAAACAGTTTGTTTGGCATAGAAAACCCAGAAATGAACCCACAAATTATATGGTCAATTAATCTTTGACAAAGTAGCAAAGAAATCCAATGGGAAAAAAGATGGTCTCTTCAACAAATGGTGTTGGGAAAACTGGACAGCTATTTGCAAAAAAATGAAAGTGGATCACTTTCTTACACCATACACAAAAATAAACTCAAATAGATTAAAGACCTAAATGGGAGCTGAAACCATAAAAATCCTAGAAGAGAGTACAGGCAGTAATTTCCCTGATATATGCCATAGTCTCTTCCTTCTAGATATGTCTCCTAAGGCAAGGGAAGCAAAAGTAAAAATAAACTATTGGGACTACATCAAAATAAAAAGCTTCTGCACAGTGAAGGAAACAATCCACAAAACTAAAAGGCAACCAATGGAATGGGTGAAAATATTTGCAAAATATCAAAATATATAAAGAACTTATCAAACTCAACACCAAAAAACCAAATAATCCAGTTAAGAAATGGGCAGAAGACATGAACAGACATTTCTCCAAAGAAGACATTCAGATGGCCAATAGACACATGAAAAGATGCTCAACATCTCTCACCATCAAGAAAATACAAATCAAAACTACAATGAGATATTACCTCACACCTATCAGAATGGCGAAAATCAAAAACACAAGAAACAACAGGTATTGGCAAAGATGCAGAGAAAGGGAAATCCTCTTGTACTAGTGACAAGAATGCAAACTGGTTCAGCCACTCTGGAACATAGTCTGGAGGTTCCTCAAAAAGTTAAAAACAGAACTACCCTATGATCCAGCAATTGCACTACTCGGTATTTACCCAAGGAATACAAAAACACTAATTCAAAGAGACACATGCACCCCAATGTTTACAGTAGCATTATCTACAGTAGCCTAATTATGGCAGCCGCTGAAGTGTCCATTGACTGATGAATGGATGAAGAAGATGGGTTGTGTGCATGTGCATGTATGTATGTATGTATGTACGTGTGTGGATGGAGCTATAAAAACAATGAAAATTTTCCATCTGCAACAATATGGATGGAGCTAGAGAGTATAATGCTAACTGAAATAAGTCAGTCAGAGAAAGACAAATACCATACAATTTTACTCATATGTGAAATTTAAGGAAAAAAACAAACAAAAACAAAGGGAAAAGAGAGAGAGAGAGAGAGAGAGGTAAACCTAGGAAGAGACTCTTAACTCTAGAGAACAAACTGATGGTTACCAGAGGGGATGGGGGGAGGGGGATGAGTGAAATAGGAGATGGGGATTAAGGAGGTGATGAGCACTGGGTGTTATAAGTAAATGGTGAGTCAGTAAATTCTACTCCTAAAATTCATATTGCACTCTACGTTAACTAACTGGAATTTAAATAAAAACTTAAAGTTTGTTTGAATATAAGGTTGATGTGTCTTTGAACTGCAACAATCAAATATCATTATTATTATTATCATCATCATCATTACTATTTTGGAATGTGAGCCTAATGGAACTCCTAACTGAAACAAAAATGATTTATGCATTTTGGCTACACTGCTACGGTATGTGAGGTACTGCTTTTTCATCTTGCAGAATATGGGGTATATAATTCCCAGCTACAGTGGAATACTTCAAATGTGAAATAATTTGTTTGATGATATTCATGACACTACGAAAACAATCCTACTCTACCCCCTCTCTACTTCAGCTTGTTAGTCCCTTGATAGAAATCAAAATTATGATTTCTCTCGTGAGATGCAAATAATACAGGAAGAGATAACAAATTTTATTTAACTTCTTTTATACTACAATGTGAATTCATTGATCTGATTCTTTCTCAAAGCAGATCTTTGATAAGAGAGCAAACATAAGTAAAAAAATAACAAAATTTTCAAAGAAAAAATAATTTTTCTCTAACTAAAAAAAACTGTTTTAGATTGCATTAAGTGTACCTTCATGAGAAGCATTACTGAGAATAATTTCATTAAAATTTATCACTTAACATTTCTAGTTTTAAAAAATAAAACATACCTTTCCTGTATAATTAAATCCATTTTAATTGTGAAACGCTTTAAACACATTTAAAAATCAAAGACTAATACCACATTTAGTTAATATTAATGTTTCAACATATTTGTTTCAGATCTTCTAATTAAAAAACTCATTATGTGGTTATAACTACATTTGCACCTCTATTGATGCAATTTTACCCCCTCCCTTCCCTTTCCAGAGCTAAAAACTGTGCTCAGGTTGATGATTCCTCTTTCCATACATGTTTTGACATATTCTCTACACCTATGTGTTTTCATCAATGTATGATATTGATTTGATCTTTTTAGCATTTACCATAACAGGTGGCTTGCTTTTTTCCCCACTCAACACTGCTTCTGAGATGCATCTCTGTGTTTTCATGTGGCTCTACTTCATTAATTTTGCCTACTAAATAGCTTTCCATTACATGAATCTACCTTAGATTTTGAATCCGTCCTCTGTTTATAATCAGTGAGGCTAATTTCAATATTTTGCTGTTATACAGAAATCTTCAATAAACATCCTGGTACACACCCCTCATGCACAGGTGTTAGATTTCCTCTAGTCTACAGAGATGAATCTATCTAGAGGCAGACATTATGGGTTGCAGATTATGTGTGTGTGCGTATCTCTGATTTTACTAAATATTCCCACTTTTGTTATGCCAAGCAGTACCAATTTACACAACCACCAGAAATATAGGACGAGTCCCACATCCTCAAAAACACTTAGAATTGTCATATTTCAAAATGTGTGACAATAAGATACACTAAGAATATGACAATGACAATGGCATCTTATTAATTTTTACATTTGCAGCTCCTTTTTTACAAATGAGGATATTTCCATATATTTATGAGCTTTTATCTGTTCCCATCCTTTGATAATTTTACCCATTAGATTGTCTTTCTTAGGGATATGTACCATTTCTTTGTATATTCTAGATACTAGTCCTTTGTCGGATATTGAGTTACAAGGAACCTCTGGTTTAATTTGTAATTTAACTTTGTTTTATGCTATCTTTTGTGTGCAAAAGTTTATGAATTTTATTATCAAATCTATCAATTTTTTCCTTTTGTCCTTTGTAAGAAATCCTTACAAATCCTAAGGTTATAAACATATGTTCCTTCATTTTCTTCTAAGGGCTAAATAATTTTACTTGGCACACTTAGCTCTTTAATGTATTTTGGATTCTTTTTTTTAAAGATTTTATTTATTTATTGACAGAGAGAAACAGAGAGAGCACAAGCAGGGGGAACGGCAGAGGGAGAGAGAGAAGTGGGCTCCCCACCGAGCAGGGAGCTGGACTTGGGGCTTGGGGCTTGATCCCAGGACCCTGGGATCATGACCTGAGCCGAAGGCTGACGCTTAACTGACTGAGCCACCCAGGCACCCCTTGGATTCTTTTTTTTTTTCTTTTAAAGATTTATTTATCTATTTTAGACAGAGAGAAAGAGACACACAGAGAGAGAGGGCACACACCTGAGTGCAAGTGGGGGGAGGGGCAGAGGGAAAAGGAGAGAGAGAATCTCAAGCAGACACTACGCTAAGCAGGGAGCCTGACTCGGGGCTCCATCCCACTACCCTGAGATCATGACCCGAGTGAAACCAAGAGTCGGACGCTTAACAGACTGAGCCACCCATGTGCCCCAGGTTCATTCTTCCTACATGAGTGCACCAGAAACCCAGTATTTTCCCCCTATGAACAACTACTTATCCCATAAGCACTCACTGAATAGGTCATACCTTTTCCTCCAGATATTGCCTCTGTCCTATATAATCCCCCATGGTGATTGGGACTCTCTGTGTGTCCTCTTCTGCCTATTGGCCTAACTATGGTCTTTTCCATAACTTGTAACAAACTTTTAATTACCATAGTTCCATAATAAATACCCCATCTTTATTCTTCTGTAAAGTTCCCTTTGCTGTTCTTCATCATTTAATCCTACATGAGAATTTAGAATAAGCTTGTTGAACTTTAGATTCAACTTAGGAGTGGTCCAATTTTGACCAAGAAGTGCACAAAATAATAAACCACAAGTGGTCAATAACATTTTAAAAGTTTTTCTAAAAGATATTCAAACCAAGGTTTGAGAAATCTTGATCTTCACTGGCAGTGTAAGAACATCCTTGAACCTGACATCTTTGCTGCATGTAGGTGATTTGCCTCAGAACATCAGGATATTTCTTGTTTCATTCACAGTCTCACCGCAGAAAATATTTTATTTCTAGTAAACAAACCTCTTCAGACCTATGCCACAGTGATATCCTTGGTTTTAATCTTCAATTACATGTATTTGCAATATTTTCCTGCTGAGAAAATGTGTGTCCAATTACCAAGCTGTATGCTTTATACATAAAGTAGTAAATCCTTTTTTCAAAGCAAAGTAATGAAATATCATGTTTATTTAAAACCTAACCTAGTACAAAAGCCAAACATTGTATACAATGGTTGTATACAATTTTGTTTAACACTAGTTTTTTCTATTAAATTTTGTTTGTATTTTTTTTAACCTTTATAAGTTGATATTTGTTAATTCACTTCAGGAATGATCATTTCTGAAAGTCAAATCAAACATGCTTTTCACACAAAATTTTCGGTTTGGCATGTCACAGCCACTTCAAGATCCTACTTTGAAAAACACATCAAAAGCATCATTATCCCACAGCCATTAGGTTAATGCCTAATAGCAGTGATGGGGAATCTAATTCTGGACTTCCTTTAACACAAAATTTAAGTTTGGAGATAGCAACGAGAGAAGTAAGAGGAAGGTTTTGCTGACTTGCATGTCACCGTATATTTGCCTCTGCAAAATACAGGTACTTGTGTGTGGGTGGTTTTCTGGACAGATGCGGAGGACTCATTTAGGGGACTGTTTCAGCAGCAAGTACTGCCAGTTTTATCTCAGATCCTCCGAGAGAGAGCTTCAGCAAAATGAAGAAAATCTATATACAAAACATGAGAGTATATCAAAATTAATTAATTAAGCATACCACGGACATGGCCTCCAGATAGGAACTTTAGAGAAAACTGATTTCGTAAGACAAACTTCCCTGACAAATGGATCGTATAAGTTCTGCTTATATAATTCCTATGATGAAATACTGACTTAAGTTTAATTAAACACTATTGAATGGTTTCTAGGTATTAGGTACTCTATTAAAAACCACAACTATAAATACAAATGGGGTGTGTGTGTGTGTGTGTGTGTGTGTGTGTGTGTGTTTGGGTGTGTATTAGTATTACATCTTGTTTCAGAAAGCATTTGTACCATCATGCATGTAAGAATTTATAAAACACACCAAAATACCACAATAAGTTGAAAAACAGGCACATAAAGAGGCAAAGTGAGAAAATTGTTTAATGATGAATAAGGCTAATATGAATGAAAAGTTATGCCCTAAAGTCCTCTTCACTTCTGCAGGCAGGTCACTAAATGGCAACAAGTCAAACATATCCATTTGTATTTAACTGATTATTTCATCAGATTAAATTTCCAGAAGAAGAATGACTGAGGAAAGGATGTGTTCATTCTGAAGGCTTTGACTCATATTGCCACGTGGCCTCTGCAAAAGTTATTCAATTTACAATCCTGCCATCATCATTTAAGAAGGTCCTGTTTCCCCAGATGTTAACTAATTCTGCATATTGTCATTCATTTAATCGTTGCCATTCTAATTAAATAATATCTCATTTTTATTTTCATTCCCATGGTTCTCAAAGCAGTCAAAAATTGTCAGAATGTTGTATTTAATATTTTGTGACTTGCCTCTTGGAAATCATTATTTTTTTTAAATGAGGCGTCTGTCATTTTAGAGATCCCTTAAATAATAGTAAGGACATTATACAATATATAAGGACAATAACCTATATTCTGCCACATGTGTTAAGAATACTTTTTTGCTCCTGTTGTGAATACCTTTTCAACCACTTTTTACGTATTAATAGTGTTTTATTTTTTCTGTGGTTTAATTCACTCAGCATTTCAGGTGTCATTCGTGCCCTGTTGTCAAATTTTATGGGTTGTATTCAGACTAAGATTAGATAAATATGTACATATATTTTCTCTTAGGAATTTTATAATGTTATGCAATTATACATTTAGATAGCATATACATTTGGGGCACCTGGGTGGCACAGTTAGTCAAGCATCTGACTCTTGATTTCAGCTCAGGTCATAGTCTCAGTGTCGTGAGATCAAGCCCCGCGTCAGGCTTCATGCTCAGTGTGGAGTCCGCTTGAGATTCTCTTTCTCTCTCTCCCCCTCTGCCTCTCCTGCTCACGCTCTCTTTCTGTCTCTCTCTAACATAAATAAAATCTTAAAAAAAAAAAAAATGGCATATACATTCATGGAGAATTTATTTTGGTGTAAAATGTAATTTAGGAATCTTACTTTGTTTATATTTCCAGACAATTAGACTATTGTCCCAATGCCAATCATTAAATATTCATTTCTTCACCAAGATGGAAGACTAAATTTGCAATTGTTTTGAACTATTTATCCCATTTAATTAACAATATTATAACGATGCTAGATTTTCTATTTTAATTTTTAGAGAGAGAATAAATTTCTCAAACTTTTATTTTATTTTCCTTTATAATATCTTTTCTTTCAGTGTCTTGAACTATTTAGTGGACAGTCATCTTACTGGGTACTAGGGATTAAGCAGTAAACAAGACAGATATCCACAGGAGGCTACATTTTAGTATAGAAAGTAATCACCATACAAACAAGTACCCAATTCTTTAATTGTAAACTCAACTAATTTACGGGAAAAAATGCTGCCAAAATGATGTAGACAAAGTGAGTAGGAGAAAGCTTATCCGAGAAAAAGATTTTGAAGACAAACTCTAAAGGATGAAAAGGGATTAGTAATGAAAGGAATAGTAGCAGGGAATTTTTCAAGCAAAGGTGACAGCAAGCAGGTGCAAATGTCATAAGATGATAAAAGAAGAATGGTGCACTTGAGGAATATAAAGAATACGGGGGTGGCCACAGTAGAGAAAGCCAAGAGAACAGCAGCTCAAGTTGAGAATAGTGTGTAGAAACCACATTACTCAGAATCTTAAAGGTCATGTGAGGAATTTTAACTATTTTTCTGAACAACAGTGACAAGCTACTGAGTGGATTTAAGCCAGGGAGACGTGCTACAGAATCAGTCAGGTGTCTGGGACACTATATCTAAAACTAATGATGTAATGTATGGGGATTAACATAACAATAAAAAAATTAAAAAAAAAAGAATCAGTCAGGTGTCAATATCACAGAAGAATCAGGAAGGAACTAGTGTGTGGATACAGTAAAACAGGTGAGGAGGTTATTGCCATCCGCAATTGCCGTCGCTGTAGGCAAGAGATGACAGTGACTTAAAATAGGGTCACAGCAGTAAGGAGAGAAGAAGGTATGTGAAAGTGACCCATAAGAGGGAGAACTGAAAAGGATTTATTGACTTAGTGTACGTAGAGAACAAGAGAGCCAAGAATCCGGGATGCCTTCTAGGACTCAGGGACTGTGAGACAAGGTAGATGCTGGTGACATTCTCTGTGAAGGAAGAGAACCATGTTTTAGATACATTTAAACTTACTCATCTGTGAAAATTGGAAGAATAATACCTAGTGCAAGAGAGATTTCAAAAAGTGATATGATATATATTAGGGAGTCATCAGTGTCCATTAAAGTATGTGGTGGATGAGACAGCTAATCTCAAGGGAGGGTACACAGGAAAGGACTAAGCTCAAGGACACGCAATACTTACAGGTTTGATGTACAAAAAGATATTGGCAAAGAAATCTAATGTACAATGACCAGAAACATGGGAGATACACCAGGAGAATGCAAGAGCAGACAACAGGAACCAGAACAAAACAATAAAATACTACTAATTGAACAAATCCAGAAAATGAGAGGAAAGCATAATTATAGAGAATCAGAAATATTAAGCAGAGAGTTAACTCAAAATTTAAAAAGAGAAAACTTACAGACCTCTAAGAAATAATTTTGTTTACTTCCATGCATAAAAAAGAAAAAGAAAAAAAAAAAAGAAAGAAAGAAAAAAGAAAACCTGAAAGAAATAAGCAATTTTCTAGAAAAAACATAATTGACTAAGGGCTCCTGGGTGGCTCAGTCGGTTAAGCACCTGACTCTTAGTTTTGGCTCACGTCATGATCTCAGGGTCATGAGATCAAGCCCCACCTTGGGCTCCATGCTTGGTGGGGAGTTGGCTTGAAGATTATCTACCTCTGCTCCTCCCCCTATTCGTGTGAGCACTCTTGTTCTCAAACAAATAAATTTTAAAAAAGAAAAAAAGTAATTGACTAAACCCAACTTTCAACAAGAACAGCATTTAAAAAGACCAATTTCTATAAAATAAATAGAAAACTATGTCAAGCATTTACTAGTCTAAGATTATTTTCCACAGGAAATTTCTATAAAATCGGAAAGAGCTGATAATTCCAAGGGTATTTAAAATGTTACAGAGCATAAAACAAGAAAGAAAACTTTAAAGTTCTATGAAATAAGAACAACATTGGTATCAACACTTGTAAAAACATTGCACCAAAAGGAAAACTAGAGATAAATTTCAGATATGAACATTGGACTAAAAACTTCTACAGAAAATATTATTACAGTCCAGAGAAATAGAATTATTTTGACCTTTATTCTTGTAATGCAAAGATGGTTCATATTAGGAAAACTATTATCTAAGTTCCTAATATTAAAATATTTAGTGAGAACAATAATCATTACCACAGATCCTAAAAAAGGCATTTTGCAAAACTAGCTGTTTCTTTGACAGTATACAGTTAATAAACTAGGCATAGGTATATACTTTCTTAAATGAAAAATATTCTTAATTCAGCCCAAAGCCATCTAACCAAAACCCAGGATGATGCTGTCCAAGGAAATATGAGATTCTTTTAAAGTCAAGAACAAAAAAAGCAAGTCCACCATCATTATTGTTATTTAACAATCTTAACACCCATGCTATCCTAAAATACACACACACAAAATCAGAATTATAAACTTTGAAAGTAGGACTTAAAACCATCCCTGTTTGCAAATGATATCTGGAGAAGAGAATATGGCGGGGAGGTCTCACTGTAATTAACAAATACCAATATGATCAGTAAGAGGACTCAGCACACTAGCAGGATTTAACAATACAATTAGGGGAAATGCTTTCATATATACAAACAACTCATTAAAAGTTAAAATGGAAGAAAAGATCAAATTTCTAGTAGCAAAACAAAGTACTAAACACTTACTGATAAGCTTTAAGACTATGAAGAAATGTTTGGATACTTCTGACAAAGAAGACTTAAAGCAATAGCTTACTGCGTTGTTTGATAGGGAGATTTAGCATCATAAAGATATCAATTTCCCCTAATTTAATTTATAAATTTAATATGATCCTCACAAAATCAGTTTATATTTCTTAAAATACACTGCTGACTCAAAATCATGTATGGAAATTTTTTAAAGTTAAAAAAAACCTTTAAATTTATGAAAAAAAAGAGCAACGGTGGATCATTAACATTTGTAAATAATAAAGATATAAGCTTCAGTAATTAAAACAGTGTAGTATCAGCACATGAATAAACAGTCCAAAAGAAAAAAATAGAAATGTCAAAAATAGATCTCAAACATATTAACAATTAGCATTTAATAAAGTTATCTTCTACCAGGAGGGATAAAGTGCCTGTTAAATGATTTGGGTACAAAAATAAGGTCAGATCCATACCAGAGTAAATTCCAAATGGTTCAAAGATTTAAATGTAAAGAAATAAGTCCATAAAAACTATCAGAAGAAAAAAAAATGAGAACTGTTCTATAATCCCAATGTGGAAAAATCCTTTCTTGACTCAAAATTCAAAATCTAAAAAAACAGAATATCTCTACATGACAAAAATTGCCATCATGAACATCAACAGATAATCAAATGATAAACTGGGAATAACACTCACAATTTAACACTACACCTTATCACCCTAACAGATAGAGAATTAAAAAAAAATTTTTTAAAAAGACAGAAAAATGAACCAAGGATTTGAACAGAGTTTTTATGAGAGATTTTAAAAATCTATAAATGGTTCTTAAACTTAGGAAAACAGACTTCTCTCACTCATAATAATGGGAAGGCAAATTATAGGTAAAGTAAGAGACCTCATTTTGATAGCACGTACACCAAGAACTGAAGTGATACAGAGAACATTAGAGTCACTGTGCAAATATGACATGCAAAGTCATGAAGCATCCCATGTTCAAACAGAGATACCATTTTAAAGCATCAGCTTGACAAAAATCTAAGTTTTAAAACACACTTGGTAAGTTTTTGGGGAGTAGAGCTCTCATCATTGCTGGTCAAAGTGTAAATTGGCATAATCCCCATGGAGGGCAATTTTGAAGTATCTATCAAAAATTATAAGGTATAGACCTTGTGAGCAACCAATTTTACTTCTAGGAATTTATCTTACATAGACATATTCATAGAGACAGAAAATGATGGTAAGGACAGGTAATGCACTGCATCATAGATTGTAAAAACAAAATTTAGAAACAAAATATCTATTGATGAGGGATGTTTTAATATATTATGGTATATCCACACAAGAGAATATGATACACTGCACATCTTGATCTGGAAATATGTGTGCAATAAATTTTTTTAAGTAAAAACACAAATATGGAAGAATATGTAAAATACAGTACCACTGGCAGAAAACACAGAAAAACAATGCATGCTTATTTTCTTTTACATGCACAAAAACCTGTGTGGAAAGACACATATGAATCAAACACAGTAATATATGTTGAAGGGTGTACTGGGAACTGGAGAAATGAGAAATAAAGTAGGGAGGAGACTTGGCATTGTATAGTTTTTTATACTCTTTGAAGTATGTTTGAAATATGTGCAGGTTATTTTAAAAGTAATGCATTTAAAAAAGACTGCCAGGGGGCGCCTGGGTGGCTCAGTCGTTAAGCGTCTGCCTTCAGCTCAGGTCATGATCCCAGGGTCCTGGGATCGAGTCCCACATCGGGCTCCCTGCTCGGCAAGAAGCCTGCTTCTCCCTCTCCCATTCCCCCTGCTTGTGTTCCTGCTCTCGCTATCTCTCTCTCTGTCAAATAAATAAATAAATAAAATCTTTAAAAAAATAAATAAATAAAATAAAAAAAAATAAAAAAATAAAATAAAAAAGACTGCCAGGGGTTGAAGAGAAAAAGATTTCTTGTCCTGGGTGAGAACATTTCTTGGCAATAGTCATGACAGTGAGTGAAGATGCAGATGTACAAGAATTTGTATAACAAAGGAAGCTCATGATTCTGCAGAGGTTCTGATCTTGCTAAGACTGATGAATCTACTACTGAGTGATTGTCAAGAAAATATTTAAAAGGCTTGATAAGAGAGACTCTTCCTGGACCATAATATTACCTATTATAATTGAAATTAACAAGAGGTTCATTATTCAACATGTCTTCTTAAAAAGGACAAAGAATGGTATTGTAGTGTGTGTATCCACTTAGTTGAGAACTATTATAAAGCATACTGCTAGACTGTGAAGCCAGTTCAATGCTGGGCACTGCTTTCAAGGAGCTTACATTCTTCAAGGGCAAATATGCCCTGTAGATAAATACATATAACTACAAAATCGGATAGAAACTGCAAAAGGTTTTGAGAGAAATAAAGTGCCATGAGTTTTAGAGGAGACAAAGATGGCCACCAGCTGGAGAACAGGAAGTGAAAGATCTAAGGAGATCTGGAATTTAAATGAAGTTACAAGGCCAAAAGGATCTGTGAGTCAAACAGCATTTCAAGTGGACAGTATGACACAAAGGAAGAGAAAAAGAGGACAGGGAAAGGTTAGAAGAAATAGTTCTACAGGCTTATGATTATGATATTTGATGATATATCCAATAAGGGGTTAGTATCCAAAATATATAAAGAACTTACACAACTCAACACCAAAACTCCCCAGATAATCCAATTAAAGAATGGGCAGAAGCACAAACAGACATTTCTCCAAAGAGGACATAGAGATAGCCAACAGAGAGATGGAAAGATGCTCAATACCAATAACCATCAGCAAAATGCAAATCAAAACCACAACAAGATATCACCTCACACCTGTTGGAATGGTTAAAATCAAAAACACAAGGAACAACAAGCGTCAGAGAGGATATGGAGAAAAAGGAACACCTGTGCATTGTTGGTGGGAAAATAAGCTTGTGTAGCCACTGTGAAAAATCATATGGAGGTTCCTGAAAAAATTAAAAATAGAATTACCATATGATCCAGTAATTCCACTACTGGGCATTTACCCCAAGAATACGAAAACACTAATTTGAAAAGATACATGCACATCTATGTTTACTGCAGCATTATTTACTATAGCCAAAATATGGAAGCAACTCAAGTGTCCATCGACAGATGAATGGATAAAGAAGATGAGGTGTGTGTGTGTGTGTGTGTGTGTGTGTGTGTGTGTGTGTGTGTGTATGCATATGCATATATGTCGTGTGTATATATCCCTCATCTTCTCTCTATATATATACTGGACTATTACTCAGCCATAACAACATTTAAAATCTTGCCATTTGCAACGACATGGATGGATCTAGAGGATATAAGGCTAAGTGAAATAAGTCAGAGAAAGACAGATGTCATATGGTTTCACTCTTATGTGGAATTTAAGAAGCAAATGAACAAAGAAAAAAAGAAATAAACAGAAAAACACTCTTAAATATAGAGAATAAAGTGATGGTTACCAGAAGAGAGATGGTTAAGGGGATGGGTCAAATACATGAAGGGGATTAATAGTACACTTACGTGATGAACACTGAGTTATAGAATTGTTGAATCACTATATTGTACACCTGAAACTAATATAACATTATAGGTTAATTATACCAGAAGTTTTAAAAATTTTTAATTTTTTAAAAAAAGAATATGGTATTTATAAAGTGCAGTCACCGAGTCCAGATTATAGGGACCTGGATTGAAGGCTAAAGAGTTTGGGTTTTACTTCATGAAATTGGGAAGGTTCTGGAAGTGCAGGAGAATAGTAGTAACAGCATCCGAACAGCCCCTGAGCAAGGATGACCTGGCAACAAGTTTGCAGGATGGTTAGAGGTAAGGGTTGATTATGGAGAAAGGAAAACAAGTAAGAGGGTATTGGACAAGTCTAAGTGAGACATTCTTAGAATCATGATGGGAAGTACAAGGGAACAGATACATGGCATCATGTGGAGGAGTGAAGAAATAATAGGGACCCAATAAATATCTGCTGTAAAAATAGATAATTAGATGAATGAATAAATAAATGGGGCCTGACAGATGGAAGCAAGGAACTCATTTTTATTCCTATTCTTCATTCAAGTTATTAGTCAACCTGCATCCAGTTCTTTCTCCAGAGTCCCCTTCCTGCCTGACACTCTTAGAGGAAAGGTAGGGCCCAACAGTCTGTTACTGGATGGGGAAAGGAAAAATTTTGGCTATCTTGTTAAAGCTTCTGTTCTTCCCTGGTAGTTTCTCCAATCAACTGAGCAAGAGGAGAGTGCTTTGCGGAAGGGCTGTGGCTTCCGAGGTGTGCATACCGCAGACTTCTCAGTCACCACAGAAGGGATGTGACAGAGCTCTTTTTTCCTGTAGCCAGGGACCACTAATGACTAGATTGGTATGTTAGAATCAGGAAATGATGGACAGGACACAGGACTATCTGGTTCATCTGTGACAACAGGATTTAATCCTGGATGTTCTTCAGATATGAATGGTAAAACAGATGTCTGAGGAAGGAAGAGAGGAAAGAAGGCTGTGAATAAGGAAGGAAGCATGGCAAACAGGAAGGAGGAAAGAAGGAAGAAAAAAAGAATTAATAAGATATGAGGGGAAAGAAAGACAGGAAGATGGAAAAAAAAAGAAAAAGGCAGGAAACACTCATTGTTTTTATTTTTCTGAAATTTCTCTGTTGGAAGATTTATAGACATTTACCCCGACAGTCAAATGAAGTAAGCACTATCATTTTTAATTTTATAGATGAATCACCTGGATGATGATTACTATTATTATTATTATTATTGTTATTATTACTATTATATCTCAAGCCTTCTTATAAATTCACACCCTTGGGCAGCAGGTCACCGAGTAATAAAATTGCTTATGACAAGGAAATGCAATTATTGTGAGAATGAGGACCATTTGCGAAAAGACAGTTTAACTGATAATACAATTTACCTTTGCTTTTTAATTCAACTGATATTGCTATGGGGGAACTGTACTTTTAGCAGTCATTGTCAGACCTGGTTTCTATGGAAATTTTAGACTGCTGTCATTGGATAAAGTCAATGATGCCATGGGAACAACATCCCTGAAAATGGCAAGCTTCTCTTCCGATGGTGTAGTGAGGCTTTCTCCTGAAATATGACACAACCCACTGGCAACTACAAATTCCCTCCAAGGTAAACACAATATGAATTAGCCATGCTACCATTCTTTTCAAAATTACTGTAAGAATTATGTACCCAAATAATGATTTTCAATTAAAGGAGGAAGAGAAAGGAAAATAACATCATAATCAAGATGGGGATGGACTGTCTCATGAACCTTAACTCAGCCATTGAAATCACATCTCATGTATAGATGTGCTCCTTATATGGACTTTCTTCCCCTTAATTTATGACATGTCCTAGTCGGGCAAAGAAAGCTTATCTTCCTCTCCATACTTTTCTTTTTTTTTTTTTTTAAAGATTTTATTTATTTATTTGACAGAGACACAGTGAGAGAGAACACAAGCAGGGGGAGTGGGAGAGGGAGAAGCAGGCTTCCCACCGAGCAGGGAGCCCGACATGGGGCTCAATCCCAGGACCCTGGGATCATGACCTGAGCCGAAGGCAGACGCTTAACCGCCTGAGCCACTCAGGCGCCCCTCTCCGTACTTTTCCACATCTATCTGCCACTCTCCTACTGTGCAGATTCCCCAGTGTTAAGAATCACCGGCTGTTTGCAGACATCTTAGCCTTCAGTGTGCAATTGGCCACTGCTTGGAGGGGTGAGGGCAGACGGAAACTGTGGATGATGAAGGACAGAGTGGGAAGAAGCATTTCCTTATTGAACTCTTTGGTGTGTCAGTTCACCTGAAATTCAGTTCTAAGCAAATACCTGGAATTCTTCCACAATGTATCATCCACTTCTGTAACCATGGTGAACACACAAACTGCATGGGCTCTTGGGTATCTGAAAGTTGATACGTGATGATACAGAGGGTCTTGGGGGTATGAACAGGAAATGTCTTGTAGCTATCCTAGTCTATAAATGCCTTCACTAAAAGGAGGAGGAGGAAGGAGCCAAGAAACCAGACATAGTGGCCATGAGGGCAGTGGAGTCCTATGTCTTCCTCTAGGAGTCCACCTTCCGCCTGGAGTCTCCTTTTTCTGGGTAGGGGAGGCTATTTGTGGGAAACTGGAATTAACAGGAGACACATGTATTAGAATATTGCACAGCAAAACACTGCTTGAATATGCATGATGAAATTACTTAAGGTTTTTATTTTTGGGGGGGGGAGAATGTTAATGGATATTATGGCAAAGCTAAAGCCCTTCAAGCCACCTCCTCATACAACTAGTGCTCTTTGACCACGATGTTCCCATTTTATAAGGTGGATCTCAGCTCCACTTTGATCTGATTTTTAGAAATTAAAAATAAAACATTAATCATTTAACTTTCCTCAGAAATGATGCAAAAGAAAAAGGAAAGGAGTTAAACAAATTAACCTGTCAAGAAATAAGACTTTTTTAGGCTTCACTGTTGGATCCAGTGGAGCTCTTCACATGCTTCGGACTGACTTGTGTGCCTATTTTGGTGTCTGCCTGTCCCAAGAACACTGCTTCTGTGTGGTGAGTGTATTATTTTGTTTCCCAGTGTGAAGAAGCTCAAGGGGGATAAAACTCCTTTGGGCAATGTGTTAAGTGTGGTGATCTCTTCTGTTGTCTGAAGTATTCGCATGAGAGACTGCTACCCAAAGGTGAATGTGCCATCTTGCCATGGGCCAGAGTGAGCTATTCCACTCCAAGCAGGAGTGAAGGATACAGGCCAGCTTACCACAGTTAAGACAAGGTGCAGGACTCGGATGAACTAAGGAGAGTTATAAATCAATAGTGGTATGTGGATTCAAACATGGAGAGTCCACAACCCCCAGACTTCCCCATCAAGGTTGCTCTCAACGAACATCTATTTTCCTTATTTTCAGACCTGTTTTGTTGGCTCTGCCCTTTTGGAGTTTTGCAGGACTTGGGAGTTTTATTCTAAAACCCCTTTTCAAATTTTGTCAGAAGATAAGACTGTATTTGTTACTTGACAGGGTAGCGTACGTGCCCTGAAGCTTCGACGATGACAGAGGAGAAGAGAGTTTTTGTGCCACTCCTAGCTCTCCTCAGTGTCACTGCCCTGTCATATGCCCATGTATCTTCTTTGAATTTCTTCTGTCTCTGAAGGGCATAAACATGATGTTGAGCCCAATTAAAAGATCATTCCAATCTTTACCTCAGAAAGGGACAAACAGGAGTAAACAACAACACCCAGGAAACCATCTACCTCCACCTGCTCTCCAGAATGTAAGCCATAATATCTTGAGATGCTGCTTTCCTCAAAGCCGCATTGGCCTTGACATACAAGCCTCCCTGGGCGGTAGTCCTGGGTGGATAAAAAGGCTAATCACACTGCACTTCGGGAAAGAAAAATGGGAGCTCGATGTAGCGCCAGTCCATGTATCATCACTATTTTCAGGGCAAGTGAAATGTCAAGGCTAAAATACCCTCCAGCTATCTATAAAATAACGTAAGCCAGATACACAGTCATGGCAGAGTTTTGAAATATTACTCGATTGATTTTCCCCATCAGAAAAAAAAACAACAACAAATATATTTTTCTGCTTCACATTTATCAAAAAGGGTACTGAATTAAAGGTAAAAATATGGAAGCAGTCTGGTATCCTGTCAAATTTAATCTATGTGCAATAGTCAAATCTATCCCCCAGAAATGCATTGTACTGAAATTGGAAAGCTATTTCAGTAAGATGCTTGATTCTTCCTCCTTTAAGATTATTATTTTGCGCTGTATACTTGCATTATTAAAACTAGAAAGAGTGTTTAATATTGGTTATTGCTAATCCTGTAAGTTAACTCTTCTATTGTTCACAAAATGGTCAACTATGGCAGATTAAAGATATTTTATTTCCATTTTTCCTATTTTAATAATCTTTTAAAAGATTTACATTCCTCTGTCGTATATAAGTTTATGGAAATAGAGACACAGGTATATATGGAGTGGACTACTTTTGACAAATTAATTGAACCCCAAGTGTTAATAGTTATTGTTTTAATAGATGGTAGAATTATGAATAAAACTTCCTTTTCTTTACCTATGTGTTTAGTGGCATCACATCTTTTTATTTTTATATTATTTTAATCATAGAAGAATATGTAGGCTTTTGCTGCCAACACACATTTTAAACAGTGGTAGTGCTCTGGAATTTGAAATGATTTGAAATCATTTATTTTCTCAGTCAACATTTAATTAACATGCCTACTTGGTATCAGCTATTTGTACAGGTTTTGAGAGCCTAACGAGAAAGAAAACATACTTTCTATCTCCATCGAACTCCCAATCTGTAACGATTAGCCTAAGATTTTTTTAATGAAGACTTTTTATAAAGGGGCTGTCATATAATTATTAAAAAGTCATTTAAAACCATTACAAATTGGCATTAAAAGAAAGGCAAAGACTTCAGCACATCTTGAAGAATTTTTCTCTGTATATTCAGACATGTAAACAGAGCATAAAA
This sequence comes from Phoca vitulina, assembly GCF_004348235.1. Taxonomy (NCBI): domain Eukaryota; kingdom Metazoa; phylum Chordata; class Mammalia; order Carnivora; family Phocidae; genus Phoca; species Phoca vitulina. The sequence goes on from NW_022589735.1 coordinate 18,049,546, forward strand.
AAAAGAGGCTCAAGCTTTATACTGACTGTGGAAAAAATAATTCTGAAAAGATATTCACAACGAATCAGTGATATTCATATATATTCTACATTCCCAATCTGGCACTAAATGGACAAAACCCACAAACCTAGACAACTTACTTACTACTTCGACTTTCAAAGACATCATGTTCATAAAGTATAGTGAGCTGCCAGCCTTTTACAGCCAAGAATTACAGAAGAAGAGAGGTGAACAGTGGGAATGGTTTCATGTTCTTTCCTTTTTTCCTTCTCCACTGTAAGATCCCCAGTCTCCCTGCGTGATCTGGCGCCATCACTCAGGACCTTGACTTAGAAAATATTTACAAATATTACTACAAAAACAGATCTTATCAAATTGAGACCTTTGAGAAGAACCAACAACTATAATGCTCTGTGAAAAAAATAGACCTGGTTATCAGAAAATAATCATGTAATTTAGGGTACCCAGATAAAGTCACAAGGTCCCTTTGTTTCTTCCACATTAACAAGGAGCTCTCTTCACTCCAGAAGTGATCACATCTCCAATTAAAAAATACAAACTGTTCAATTGGAAGGAACCTTACAGGTAAGTATACCCAATGGACACTTCTCTGTGTTGTCATGAAGAAAGTGAAATCAGAGAGATTCATCTCAGAGCTGGCAAAGCTCTCCAGGCCTCTACTGGGATGCTCTTCCAGTAGACATAATTCTTAACATCACACTAGAGTATGCCCAAAGGCATATTTACTGTGAACCTATTGAAACAAGCTATAAGGAGAGAGGCCCAGCAAATTTGAATGAGTGAATTCATAAAACTGTATTACAGAGTGCTCCTCCAAATTGTATATAGTTCAAATTTCGCAAAACGTGGATCCGATCCTACTGATACAGATAGAGCATAGAGTTTCATATCGTTGTAACTTATTAAGTCTTTATTGGAGTTGACTAGAATACATTTTTTTTGGCAAAGGTCCAGCCAATTAAAAGAGTCTAGACTGGATCATGAGGGATCTTTTTTCAAAAGTGTTAATTTCAAGGGCTTCTGGGGGCAGAGCAAGATGGTGGAGGAGAGCAGGAGACCTGGATTTCGTCTGGTCTCAGGCATTCAGCTAGATAGGGATCAAACCATTCTGAACACCTACAAACTCAACAGGAGATCGAAGAAAAGAATAGCAACAACTCTCTGAACAGAAAAGCGACCACTTTCTAGAAGGTAGGATGAGCGGAGAAGTGAATCCGAGGTGGGAGGATAGACGGCGGGGGAGGGGCCTCCATCGGCCGCTTCTGGCAAGTGATAGAGCCGCGGAGCACAAAATCCGAACGTTCAGAAGTCTGCTCCGCTGAGGGACGTTGCTCCGGTGGCTAAGCGGGGGTGGGACCCTCGCAGGACAGTGTGGTCTCAGGACCCTCGGGGTCACAGAAAGACCGGGGGTGCCTGAGTGCAGCAGAGCTCCCAGGTATCGGAGCGGGGAAGCCGGCTGCAGAGACGGAGCCGAGGCGCGGGCTCTCAGCTCAGGGTTGTCATAGACCGTGATCCGCGGCACAGTCGGGCCACTGCTCCTCCAGCAGGGACCCAACAAGTGGCAGATCCGGGGAGATTCCCCTTCCTCCCCCGGGAGGAGCGGCGCGGGAGCGCACCGCAGGGATCTGCTGGGTTTGGAGACTCCACACAGGGTCGGGTGCCGGAGATAGAAACGCGCGGTCACAGGCCGGGTGAGCACGGAGTGACTGATGGCTTTTCTCTGGGGGCGCACTGAGGAGCAGGGCCCCGAGTCCTCGGCTCCTCCGGGCAGAGATTGGGAGGCCGCCATTTTCACTCTCCGCCTCCAAAGCTGTATGGAAAGCTTGCAGGGAACAAAAGCTCCGGAGAGCAAACCCAAGCAGATTACTTAGCCCGGATCCGGCAAGGGCGGGGCAATTTTGCCTCCAGCAAAGACATTTGGGAACCACGGCAACAGGCCCCTCCCCCAGAAGATCAGCGAGACCAGCCAGCCAAGACCAAGTTTACCGATCAATGAGAACGGCAGAACTCCAGCGCTAGGGGAATACTGCACATAGAATTCATGGCTTTTTACCATGATTCTTTAGTCTTTCAAAGTTAATTTTTTTTAACTGTCTTTTTTTTTTTTTAATTTTTCTTTTTCCCTTTTTCAACCAACATCTTATCAATCCCTTTTTTAAAAAAATTTTTATTTTTCATTTTTAGAGTCATATTCTATCCCTTCATAGTAGTTACCTGTATTTTTGGCATATATATATAAGTTGTTCACTCTTTAAAATTCTGAGATAGTTTCTTCTAACAGATCAGAATATACCCTAAATCTCTAGTGTATGGTTTTTTTCTACTCCCCTGCCTGATCACATTCTCTCCCTACTTTTTCTTTTTTTTTTTAAATCCTCTTCTTTCTTTTTTCAAACAACTTCTTATCAATTCCTTTTATAAAATTTTTATAATTTTCATCTTTACAGTCATATTCCATCCCTTCATCATATCAACCCTTATTTTTGTACATATATAAGTTTTTCTTTCTTTAAAATTTTGGGAGGCATTTTCTTCTAACAGACCAAAATACACCCAAAATCTAGTGTGTGGCACTGATCTATGTACCAGCCTGATCATATTTGATCATATTCTGGTTTTTTTTGTTTTGTTTGTTTTTATCTTTATCGTTTTCTTTTTTTTTTTTTCTTTTTCTTTTTTCTCTCTTTCCCTTTCTTTTCCCCCTGCTTCAAGTCTTTTCTGATTTGTTTAGAGTATATTTTCTGGGGACATTGTTACTCTGTTAGCATTTTGCTCTCTCATTAATCTGTTCTCCTCTGGACAAAATGACAAGACAGAAAAAATCACCTCAACAAAAAGAACAAGAGGTAGTACCAACTGCCAGGGACCTACTCAATACGGACATTAGTACGATGTCGGATCTAGAGTTCAGAATCATCACTTTAAAGATACTAGCTGGGCTTGAAAAAAGCATGGAAGTTATTAGAGAAACCCTTTCTGGAGAAGTAAAAGAACTAAAATCTAACCAAGTAGAAATCAAAAAGGCTATCAATGAGGTGCAATCAAATATGGGGGTGCTAACTGCTAGGATAAATGAGGCAGAAGAAAGAATCAGTGAGATAGAAGACCAAATGATGGAAAATAAAGAAGCTGAGAAAAAGGGAGATAAACAACTACTGGATCACGAGGGCAGAATTCGAGAGATAAGCGATACCGTAAGACGAAACAACATTAGAATAATTGGGATCCCAGAAGAAGAAGAAAGAGAGAGAGGAGCAGAAGGTATACTGGAGCAAATCATAGTAGAGAACTTCCCTAATTGGGGAAGGAAACAGGCATCAAAATCCAGGAAGCACAGAGAACTCCTCTCAAAATCAATAAAAATAGGTCAACACCCCGGCAACTAATAGTAAAACTTACGAGTCTCAGAGACAAAGAGAAAATCCTGAAAGCAGCTCGGGAGAAGAGATCTGTAACCTACAATGGTAGAAACATTAGATTGGCAACAGACCTATCCACAGAGACCTGGCAGGCCAGAAAGGACTGGCAGGATATATTCAGAGCACTGAATGAGAAAAATATGCAGCCAAGAATACTATATCCAGCTAGGCTGTCATTGAAAATAGAAGGAGAGATAAAAAGCTTCCAGGACAAACAAAAACTAAAGGAATTTGCAAACACGAAACCAGCCCTACAAGAAATATTGAAAGAGGTCCTCTAAGGAAAGAGAGAGCCTAAAAGCAACACAGACCAGAAAGGAACACAGACAATATACAGTAACAGTCACCTTCCAGGCACTACAATGGCACTAAATTCCTATCTTTCAATAGTTACCCTGAATGTAAATGGGCTAAATGCCCCAATCAAAAGACACAGGCTATTAGATTGATTAAAAAAACAAGACCCATCGATATGCTGTCTGGAAGAGACTCATTTTAGACCCAAAGACACCCCCAGATTGAAAGTGAGGGGGTGGAAAACCATTTACCATGCTAATGGACACCAAAAGAAAGCTGGGGGGGCAATCCTTATATCAGAGAAATTAGATTTTAAACTTAAGACTGTAATAAGAGATGAGGAGGGACACTATATCCTACTTAAAGGGTCTATCCAACAAGAAGATCTAACAATTATAAATATCTATGCCCCTAACATGGGAGCAGCCAATTATATAAGGCAATTAATAACAAAATTGACAACAATACAATAATAGTGGGGGACTTTAACAACCCCCTCACTGAAATGGACAGATCGTCTAAGCAAAAGATCAACAAGGAAATAAAGACTTTAAATGACACACTGGACCAAATGGACTTCACAGACATATTCAGAACATTCCATCCCAAAGCAACGGAATACACATTCTTCTCTAGTGCCCATGGAACATTCTCCAGAATCGATCACATCCTAGGTTATAAATCAGGTCTCAACCGGTACCAAAAGACTGGGATCATTCCCTGCCTATTTTCAGACCACAATGCTTTGAAACTAGAACTCAATCACAAGAGGAAAGTCGGAAAGAACTCAAATACATGGAGGCTAAAGAGCATCCTACTAAAGAATGAATGGGTCAACCAGGAAATTAAAGAAGAATCAAGGGCTTCTCATTAGTTTTTCAGTCACAGTTTCTTCCTGTTTCATAGGAACACATTGCTTACTATCAGTCAATGAAAAAAAATCTATCCAATATCAAAATAACTTCAGAGTGCACATATTTTTCCAGTTGATTTAAATGGAAGCAGTAATTTTAATATGTGGGGTAAAATAGGTAGATGAGGTGCATATATGTCAAGACTAAGAGTTTGTTTCAAATTTAGAGTTTTTTTATCATATTGAAATGAATTTTGACTTACGTGCGAAGGAGAAGAATTGCAAAGGAAGTAGTTCTCCCTGTTTATTTCATTTTCTGGAGTTTCTCATTGTTCACATGAGAGAAAACCTAGAGGTCTTTGTTGAAAAGGTAATCCTAAGGGGTGCCTAGGTAGTTCAGTTGGTTAAGCCTCTGCCTTCGGCTCAGGTCATGATCTCAGGGTCCTGGGATCAAGCCCCACATCAGCAGGCTCCCTGCTCAGGGGGGTGTCTGCTTCTCCCTCTTCCTCTGCCCCTACCCCCATGCTCTCTCTCTCTCTCAAAAAAATAAAATCTTTAAAAAAAAAAGGTAATCCTGAAATATTGTTCTATAACCAAGATAAAAATATTTCTCTTCTCAACTGCCTATACTTAACATTTAATTTTAGTTCCATGATTGATAATGTGCATTAATAAGGAAACACTTCAGGATTTAGCACATCATGGTATGATCAGAGTATAGTATCAACAAAACAAAACAAGAAAAAGGGTTAGCATTCCTTAATGTGAATTTTTGAAACCATGAGCTATAAATTTACAAATACAGAAGATTTCTTATCTATTTGAGGAACACACACACACACACACACACATACACACACACACACACACACACACACTAATTACTATATCTTATTATATGTATTCTAATTATCCATGACATAAAGGATTTCTATTTGAGAAAATCACTGAGCTTTTGTTTCAGGAGTTTCTTTAGCTCATTGAGAGTTTGGGAAAATGTACCATATCTTAAGCAAGGTAAACGAATTAAATGTAATCAGATATTATCAACTTATCAATCCCTAGATGGCAGCATCCTAGAAAAATGCACTGTTTTGGAGGAAACATAGTATTTTAGGGGAAATAAAGTCTGTTTGAAGTGAAGTATCTATTTTATTCCAAAATATATCTAATATTGTCTTTGGGTGAGACTCAACTTCACCAGTCTGTAGTCACCCATCCCGTAAGAGTAGATTGGTAGAGTTGACTTTTGGGAAATGGCTTTTCACAGCTAGGGTTCTTCAATAGCCTGGTAAGTATTCTTGGGGTAGGAGTGTCTGTGGCCATTTATACTTGGGAAATTTTTTAACACCCTGAATCCCTTCTTAGAGTTCTAGCAGAACTAAAAATTCTGCAGTAAACTTTTGCCTTCTTTAATCTAAGATTCTCCAAACATTTTTACTCTTGATGCTATTTTCTCTGAACACCTTGTCATGTAAGTTTAAATATAGGTGTTCTATCCAACAAAACTAAAGAAAAACAAAGTTCAAGAATTCTTCAAGAAGTTCCACAAAGTAGATTCTCAATAAGTATTTCATGAAAAAAAAAAAAAAAAAGACAAATATGCTGTTACAAACTAGCTTAAACAATGTGAGATTCTTCATGTCATTTATATTCTGTTCTTTGTATAGTATTTATTGGCAGTGTTGATAACAATGGGTAAATTAGATTTTTCTATTATTTGGCCACAAAGAGACACGAACTTTTATCTTGTTTGTAATAAACAGCCAATGCTAATTGTGTATTCTGAAGGTAATATTAGCCAAGAGAATACTAAACCTACCTAAAATCATGAATATTTTAGTCATAATGTTCACAAGCACTTTTGCCAATTCTGAAATGATGGATTGCTAATCCTATCCTCAAATACTTGAAATTTCTCCAAACAATCAATCTGGAATTCTAGTAGGCATATATCATTATTTTAGAGCCAAATTCAAAGTTGTGAATGAACTTTCATCTCAGATTCTAGAGCTGTCATTTCAAAAAAAATTTTTTAAATACATTTTGTAAGAATTAAATTCTAGTTGCTTAGATTCTGGGAAATATAAACACATTTCTCTTAGGCTCTTGCTCTTCGTTTTGATCTCTTTAAATTAAAAAGAAAAAAGGAAAGAGGGAGATAAATTGTCAGTGTCGTGAATTCTGCCTTTGACATTAAACAGCTCGCTTAAATGCTGCAGAATTGATAGTTCTGTATTGGATTTACACTGAGATAATGGTAATGTAGTGTTATAACATTTATTGCCAAGCAGCTGAGATCTCAGGCTTTTTATTTATTTTTTAAATGGAGTATCTTAGTCTGTAAGCCAGGATTTTTATTTTTTACTTATTTTTTTTTTAACAGATTAGCAGACTGAATCTGAGGAAGATGATTTTAGACCCTGTAAAGAAAGCAACCACGCCTGTAATTACTTAAGGAGTGGCAGTAAAAAATAAAAAATTACTTAAGTCAGGCAACTCTGATGATGAATTATAATAGAAGCTTTAGAATAGTTCATTTAACTTAAAATGTGACATACATTTTATGCTTGGTTAATATCTGAGCTTTAGAATAAAACATTAAAAATTAAGTCGCCTTTCTGAAGATAAATTACTGAAATTCTTTCCATATGAAATACTTACGTATATTCTCCCAAAGTTCAAACGGGCATGATTTTCACCTTCCCTTTACACTTTCCCCATGAAACAGCACAATATGGTTTGTACAGGGATATTCCTACCAACGAATAGGCATATGTCCTGTGCAAATCAGTCCCTTGGAACTTCAGAGAAATACTGAATCATTTCCTATATCCAACAGATGATAATAGTCACCACTTAACCAGACCTAACTATATACTAGGTACTGGGATACCTAAATAGGCACTGTTTTATCATCATCCCTATTTTTTTAAAGATTTTATTTATTTATTTGTCAGAGAGAGAGAGAGCACAAGCAGGGGGAGCTGCAGGCAGAGGGAGAAGCAGGCTCCCAGCTGAGCAGGGAGTGATGTGGAACTTGATCCCAGGACCCCCTGGGATCGTGACCTGAGCTGAAGGCAGACACTGAATGGACTGAACCACCCAGGCGCCCCCATCATCCTTATTTTATAGTTGAGGAGAGAGATAGTTAAGTAATTTCAAATATTGAGTAAGTAAATGCCAGAGAACCACATTTTCTATTTCTGGCTCTCTGGTCACCTGACTAACTTACTACAGCCTGGTGCTCACTGGGAAAAGACCCAGAGGGAGGGGCGGGGGAAGAGTCCAGCTGGGCTACCATGGTTATTGGCTTACTGTCCATCATCCATAGGTGGAATTTTGAAGATACGAGATGTGATAGGGCTAAAGGTTACTGCCTCCCAGGTCACTCAGAGCCTGGCTAGGACCAGGTCAGGGAAGTTCTCTGTCTCATTCCTCAAAGCCACTTTGGGGATAATTCTGGGACAAAAAGTCTCTGCTCCAAAGTCCAGTCACTGGCTCTTTGGACAGTAAAATGGAGGCTTAAACTACCCCTGATCCCATCTCTAGGCGAGCTGTGCCAAAGACAACTTTCAGGTGGAAGACCTGTGTTTCCAACAGGCTGAAAGAAGAGAGAGAGACAAATAAAACCTATGCATGGACCAACATCTGACCCCCTCAGGAGCTCCTGAATGCTCAGACCTAACACTTGCCCCTGGCTGAGTGGCCTGAAGTGAATACATTTTTTTTAATGGCTTCACAAACACATGCCAGATGGAGTTCTAAGGACTTCTACAAATATTAACTAATTAATTTTCATCTTCATAATCATCCCATTGAGGACAGACTATTATGATTCCTCCTAATTAAGCAACATCCGCAAAGTTTCTGAGCTAGTAAGGGGAAGGGCCAGAGTTTCAATCCTTAAATTGGGTTCCTATCTGTGCTCTTAACCACTCTGCAATGCCGCATCTCACTGCCTGGGCAGTCTCAGCCCGCTGAGTGCCATACCCCACTCACTGGGCTGGAAACACAGCAAGTCTCTACATCACACACCGGACGCACCACACCGGCCCAAGCAGAGTAATTACTCCAGGTACGGACTGCTTCACCCTGACTAAGATGCTGTTTTTAAGCATGTGTTTTGAACAAGGGCAATGACAGAGGCTGAGAGCAAAAGCCCAGATACAGGCAATGAATATCTGATTCCTGGGGAGGATGGAAATAAAACCCCAGAGATGATTGGGGAAACAATAACCATGTTGGTTAATAGCATGGACTTGGGACCAGTCTGTCTGGGTTCAAATTCCAGTTCTACCACTCTCTAGCTGTGTGGCTTCACTGGTTACTCTTTTGGAATATTTGATTCCTCACATTTAAAAGGGGGTGGGGGAATAATACCCACCTATGTGGATTCTTGTAAGAATTCAATGCAAAGAGGCACTTACTAAAGATTAAATAAGGGTAGCTATTGAACCTATTTCCTAGAAGAGGATGAGCAGAACCTGAGAGTGCAGGAGAGAAATACAGACTTCGTCATCACAAAGATATTTTCTTCAGTCACGCTGGGTCAAGTGATTTTACCGGTCCCTTGGTGAGAAGCAACTGGATATCAATACCCATACCCCATCCTCTTTCACAGTGTTCATTAAGATTATGCCCATGTTAGATGTTCTCAACTAATTTTTATCATCTAAAGTGAATCCAAAATAGAGCCACAAGTTCTTCCCAATCCAGGATGCATCGCCGATGCTCTGTGATCTTGCCTTTTCCATTAGAAAGGGAGACAATTTGCCCATTCTTTGAATCTGGGCTGGCATTTGTCTGACAGAATGAATAGAAGTGATGGTATAACACCTCCAGGGCTAGATCTTAAGAAGCTGTGCAGCATGCTGGCCTCACTTTCTTGGAATGCTGTCTTGTGATAGAGATTTAGACCATGCGAAGGAGAATGAAGGGGGACTTAGCTGACAAGAGACACACCTGCCAGTCATGTGACTGATGACATCTTCCTGCCAACCCACTCATCCCTTTACCAAGTGCAGCTACGTGAATGAGGAAAGACCAGCAGAAGAACTAGTAACAATTTTGAGAAATAATATATCACTGTTTTAAACTGTGGATTGAGCACAACAACAAATAGCTAAAACAGCATCTTCATGAATTAAAGAATGTTTTCAGAGGGGCACCTGTGTGGATCAGTGGGTTAAAGGTCTGACTCTTGATCTCAGCTCAGGTCTAGATCTCAGGGTCATGAGTTCAAGGCCCATGTTGGGCTCCACAGTGGGTGACGAGACTACTAAAAAAAAAAAAAAGAATGCTTTTAGAAATTCCTCTGTCATTTCTAAGACTCTGTGGACTCCATATATGAATGCAACCAAGATTTGGGCATAGAAATGAAGGCAGAACACAAAGACATTTTGAGGAATACTGTCTTCGGTAAGTTTATTTCAGTCTGATTTGATTCTCTGATAAGTACCACTTCCCTCTGAGATCCAAGAGGGCCATTTTTCTCTGTAGGGATATTCTAGACCTATATTCTACTTCTATAGCATATATATAATATTGTAGAAATATTTATAAATAGAGTATGGAGCATAAGCCTGGGAGCAAAATGGTCTAAAATTGATTCCTGACTTACTAGCCACCCACCCTAGAAAGTATACTATATAAGTGTTACCAATTACAAGTACTGTGTGTGTGTCCAATACAGTGAATAAACAAGACACATTGGATACCATCACAAAAATAACTTAATTTTATATATTACTGTTCCTTTAAAAATCTCCTTGCAGGGAGTTTTTTCCTTGTCTATAGATAAAAACTCATCGTGAAACCTGTATCATATTCTTCCTGAGTATACACCCAAGTCATAAAACTTGCCAATTTTTATTTTTTTAAAGATTTTATTTATTTATTTGACAGAAAGAGAGAGAGCACAACCAGGGGGAGCAGGAGAGGGAGAAGCTCCCTTGGCAGGGAGCCCAATACAGGACTCGATCCCAGGACTCTGAGATCATGACCCGAGCCGAAGGCAGACAATCAACCGACTGAGCCACCCAGGTGCCCAAAACTTGCCAATTTTTAGAAAAGCAAATGTATTCTTATACAATTAAAGACAGAAAACAAAGAAACAAGCAAGTATTAAAAACTGAAGCATGTAAAATGAGATTATAGAAGAAAGACCAAAACAAATATATTATAAGATTAATAACGGGTTTAACTCCTTCATTAAAGACAAGCCTAGTCACTTTGGATTAACAAACAAATACTATTGAGCTAGATACTTCTATGAAATGCTCAGTAATGTCCAGGGACACACACACACAAAATTTTTTAAATAAGTATTAGCTATGAGATGCCAGAGAGATAATACTCAATATATTAATATCAAAAATATGTGAATGTTTGAAAAAAAATATTGTATGGTATACAGTTTTTTAAAGAACAAAAAGGATATAGTGCACAATAAATAAAACTTTTATATCTTTATATGTAGATAGCTTAGCACTGAAATGAAAAGAGCCACGATTTCAGACAGGTAGGAAAAGACTCCCGAGTCTTCCTATCTTCTCCAAATAAGAGCCAAAGAACTAGACACACAAAGCATGACATCAGTATCTGTTGCATTTATGACCCTGCTCTTGGCAATAGGGAGATAAAGAAATAAATTGTGGAGTCTGACCACCCAAGAGTTTACTGTCTCCTATGAGGAGACAGCCCACATATTAAGCAATAGTAAAGTAACACTGACATTCTGGCTTTGAAATAATAGAAATAAACACTGAGGGCTTTAAGAATTCCAGGTAGAAGCAGACCCTTTGAGAGGAGGCAGAAAAGAAAAGCATCATGGGGAGGTCTGATCTGAATGAGATAAAATCTGACCTTGAAGTACAGAGTTCAGAAGTGTGTGTTGGGAGAATATATTTGAAATAAAATAATTTTTGTTTTGTTTTGTTTTGGGGTCCTTGTTTTTCACTGCATTTAAAGACTGAAAGGAAAAATAACCTCGAAGTCTGCCTGTCTTAGGAAGATGTTATGGTGATAGTGTATGGAGGGTCTCAGATCAGTGGGGGTGCAATGGTGGACAGGTTTTATTTTTCCTGTCCGCAACTTCTCTTTCTCATCCCTTAAAACTTTATCAAGTGGATTCTGTGGGGATCAGGTCACAGTCAGTTATTAAAAAGTCCTATCTAATCTAATTGAAAACTCCAAATGGAAGCTCCCAGCTCAGGCTTCTACCCTGAGGAACGAGCAGGGCAGGAGTCTGATCCTTACCTCTTCCTTTTCTCCTCTGCTCTTTTCCTTTGGGATGAGGAAGAAAGAACGGGCAAGGCCCTAATTTTTTTTTTTTAAAGATTTTATTTATTTATTTGGCAGAGAGAGACACAGTTGGAGAGGGAACACAAGCAGGGGGAGTGGGAGAGGGAGAAGCGGCCTCCCGCCGAGCAGGGAGCCCGATGCGGGGCTCGATCCCAGGACCCTGGGATCATGACCTGAGCCGAAGGCAGACGCTTAACGACTGAGCCACCCAGGCGCCCCTGCAAGGCTCTAATTTAACAACTACTGCTGTAGCTCCTTACCTGAGTTAAACTGCCTTTTGTGAGACCAGCATTCAAAAATTGACAGTCTGCTTGGGTGTACCTGTAATTCATTCAAGGGCCCTGGTTGGGGCTCACCATCCTACAGATCCTTGATGTAGGACACCTGCAAACTCTTCCACATCCCCCTTGAGCTTTGCTTCTGAGGAAACACCTTCCAGACTCATGCTCTCCGGATCCCTTTGTTGATGGCGCACCTGGTTTTCTTCCGGCTCCTGCTCAACATTTCCAATACACACTTTATGTGCTGAACTAGCTGGCGCAGCCCACAACATTTTGCTGCTACAATGTCCCCTGCCTGGATACCTTCCGGGGGAACCATGTGAACCAAAGGAAACCCATATGCGACGCCATGCTGAATACGGGAACGCACGCTGCGCCAGTGAGGTCTCTTCTCCAAACTACCATCTCTGTTTCCTCTCTCCTTGAAGAGACATGGATTGCTGCTCTGCAATCCCCTACACGAGCAAATGCCTACATACAGATTAGGAAGCCAGGCTCATGTCTAAACTGTATGTGTGATTTTCTTGGGATGGAGAAGCACCCATTCCGCCTTGGAGAAAATGAAAAAGCAAAAAGCCACTGCGTCTCTTCCTCCAAATCTGACACTCCTGACTCTGATGACTGATAAGCTACAGCTCTCCTTCCCTACTTCTTTGTCTTCTGTTTTATGGACAGGAGGCCAACAATGATATTGGTGGCATCAGAACCAGTCAGGATTCCAAATGTGTTCATTTCTCTCTAGAATGTGCAGTACTTGATATTCTGTCCTCAACTTCAGTACGAGTTATCAATTCTGGCCAAAAAGAAGAGCCCTCCTCAAAATCCTCTTATATTGTGACGTCCAATCCTCAAATAAATAACATTGTCAGTTTTGTTTTGCCGTTTTATTAAAATACCAGAATTACTGCAATTTTTCTTAGTCTCAGACATCTTTCATATTGATTTCCAGGAGTTTACTTTTATGTGCTTTGGAATCCTTTTTTAAGAATTTTTTTTTAAACTATGGTTTTAAATCTTTACATACCTGCCAAATGGCATTGTGCTTGCTAAAATATTGGCTTTATATTAGGTTGCATAAATAGAAGCCAAACTCAGTACCACTGATTCTTATCCTGATAGAATATAGTTGGTTCAAATGAACACTGTGGTAAAAACTGAGATAATAAAGAGTTTTGATACACTTCCAATTTGATTAAGCTCTGAAATTTTTAGGGTTTTTAAAATCTCTTTTCCTTATCAGGAAAGAAAATGTAAAAAGAAAAAAAATGCATAAGGTCTAACTCAGAACAACCTATGTGATGGCTTAGTTTTCTAAAGAAACTGTGTATACATATACTCAGGAACACAATGACAGCAAAACTCATCCATCCCTGAATAGTTTCAATAATAAGTGACCCGTTGTGGTTTTACATGTGGGAGATAAATAGAGGAAAACTAATTAGCATTCACTTTATTATATTATTTTGTACTATCTAGTTGGTTCAAATGAGAACTGTAGTCATAATGTTCTGTTGCTCCAGAGAGAAAAGTATTAAAAGTAAAAGTATAATATAAAAAAAAAGTATTAAAATAAAAGTATTAAAAGACCACTTGATTAATTTATTTGGCACCTTAAATATTTTGGTTTACTTAGTGGTCCCAATTTCCAAAAAAAAGTAGCCTCACACATGAATACTTAACAAAAACACTTCTAGATCAGGAACCCATGTGTAAAAGATTTGGTGTTCTGCCAGGGCCCAGGTTGAATGCATGAACCAATAAATCAATATTGGGAATTTTTAATTATCACCTTCCATCATGTCGAGTCACTCATTTTTGGTTAGTAAGCAAATCAGCTAGAGCTAAAGGAACGCTTCTATGGATTAAACTTATTTGCCCCACTGTGGCTGAGTTATCTTAAATTCTTCATCATTCAAATCGGAGAGGGAGACGAACCATGAGAGACTATGGAGCCTGAAAAACAAACTGAGGGTTCTAGAGGGGAGGGTGGTGGGGGGATGGGTTAGCCCAGTGATGGGTATTAAGGAGGGCACGTTCTGCATGGAGCACTGGGTGTTATGCACAAACAATGAATCATGGAACACTACATCAAAAGCTAATGATGTATGGTGATTAACATATAACATAATAAAAAAAAAATTCATCATTCATAGTATTTTCCGATAGTAAGGAAAGTAAAACCAAGTGAGAGGGATTTAGCTTCCTGGGGTGTGGCCGAATTATTATTTTGTGCCATCTTCATCATCACCAAATAAGTGATTCTACAATTTTGAGCCCTTTATTTCATCAATTCAGCAAATACTTTCTGAGAGCCTCACCATGCCAGGTACTAGAGAGGCAACAGAGAGCCGTATCAGACTAGTTTTCAGCTCTCGGGCAGACTACAGGCGAGTGTGGGAGAGAAGTAATAGCTGGAAAAACTGGCAACTGCCTCAAAATGTTTTTCAGCCCTTACACCTACCAATCTACTTTCATGGTGACTCATGCCCATACACTAAGTCCTTGAGATGGAGAAGAGTGGTTCTATTGTGCTTACTGCTGTAAACCTTCAATCCATCACCTAGAATACACCAGACATCCTGAGGACTGAGAAGGTAAACCTAACTAATTCCAGTGGCAAAACCTCGACTCAGGTTACTCATCACACTAAATCTACTGTTCCCTCAATTACGTGGGTCATTTCTTTGACTCTCTACCTCCTTTAGTGGTTGGAATGTTACTTCTTACAATAAGGTAAAATCAGATGTAGTCATTTTTAAAAGATGCACGAAAAAGACACTTTTCATGTACTATAAAATCTGGTTTGGTTTTCCAAAACAAAAATAAAATAGCAGAAGAAAAAGAAACTTTTTTTTTTTTTTTAAAGATCAAGACATTATGACAATCCATAGGGGTCTGTTCAGGTGCGCAAACCTAGAATACCCACCATTATGTTTCAAGTAAAATGGTGACTTTAGAAAACAAGATTTTATTAATAAATTATTTTAGTTCTAATTCTTTATTCTTTTCTTCTGCTGAGATATTTACTAGTACATATATCTGAGATTTCAGTTAATAGCCACATTTTTCAGGTGAGCATATATGGCTTTCAGGAAAGACAGGGTAAAGAGTAAAGGAGATGGGTTTAATTCTTAGGCTAAGTGAAGACAATGGAAACATTTTTCAAGTTATTGCTACTTACACAGAGAGTTGCATCCTGCCAACATTCGTACATTGAAATTCTAACGTGATGTGATGGTATTTGGAGATGGGGCCTTTGGAAGGTGAGTAGTTCATGACGGTGGAGCCTTCACAAATGGGATCCGTGTGTTTAGGTAAGAGACTCCAAAGAGGGTGCCCACCCATTCTGCCATTTGAGGATACTACAGAGACAGCTGCTGAGGAAGACACTGTATCTGCCTGTGCCCTAATCTTTGACTTCTCAGTCTCTATCACTGTGAGAAATAACTGTTTGTTCTTTTTAAGCTACTAGTATATGCTATTTTGTTCAAGTAGCCTGAACAATCTGAAACACACACACACACACACATACACACACACACACATATACGTGTGTTCTCTTGTATTACTGATCTGTGGTTAGGTGCTATCCTCAAGGTGTTATCCTTATCATGTCCAATTTCCAAAAACAAATAGAATGGCAGACAGCTTCATTTCCACCATTCATGGAAAAAACCTATTCAACATCAAGAACATTAAACCTCAGTCTTTCTTGACTACTAACCCTAACTAATTTATAATTACAGTTCTAGGAATATGTAAAATACTCATCTATAGATGATTTTTACATAGCACATTATAATTTTTAATTTTTTATTTACATAAATATACATGTTATCATTGTAAAATTTCAAACAATTCAGAAAAAAACCATCTATCTCCCTCTGTCCTTCACTTCCAATATTAGTCTACTCTAAAAGGTAACTATGATAAATTGTTTAGTGATTAATGTTTCTAGACTTTATACCAGACATTTATGTACAGGTACACATGCACACACACGATTTTGTGTTAGCTCTTTTCATATAAATAATAGACACATATCATCTGGCAACTTTTCATTTAAGTTTTTGAGATTCCTTTATAACGTTCATTGCCATATTGGTGGACAATTAGGTAGTCTACGATGTTTTTACTTTTATAAATATGGCATCAATAAACATCTTTGTACACGCTACCTGGTCACATGATTGAATATTTCTCTTCAGTGAATACCAAGAAGTGGAAATGACAGATCATAGCGGCACTATAAATCAGTTCTCCAAAATTTTCTTCCGATGTGATTATACCAATTTACGCTACCACCAGTGGTGCCAAAGAATTCTTTTGTGCCTTCATCTCACTTACATTGTGATAATATTTACAAAATGTTCAGTCTATCTAATTTTATTTTATTTTTAAAGATTTTATTTATTTATTTGGGAAAAAAAGAGTGTCTGTGCAAGAGTGGAGGGAGGAGCAGAGGCAGAAAGAGAAACAGACTCTTTGCTGAGCACGGAGCCTGTAGTAGGGCTCAGTCCCACGACTCCAAGATCATGACCTGAGCCAAACTCCAGAGTCAAATGGCCAACTTCTGAGCCACCCAGGCACCCCTCTCTAATTTTATTTTAATTTACTTGTCCCAGATTATAATTGAGGTTGAACAATTCCCTTTATGTTTGTTGACCTTTTATATTCCATCTTTTGTTAATTATTCATTTGGCCACTTTTTTATTAGATTATATATTTTTGCTTTTTAATTAATTTATAGAAGCTCTATATTTTGAATATAATTATCTACTATAAATGCTTAAATATACTTTCCAACTTTGTCAATTCTTTTTGTTTTGGTTCTTTTTGTGGCTTAAAAGCTTAAATTTATAAGGAGTCAATTTATTAATCACTAACTTCATGGCTATTATCTGCTGAGTATTTTGACAAAAGGTCTGCCTACAGCAAAATTGTAAACATATTTTCCCAAAATTTCTTCCGAGTATCTTTTTTCCCATTAGGTCCAAAACTCATCTGGAATTCATTTTTGGGAATTCTGTAGTGAAGATCCGTAACTGCAAACGTAGAGCTATCTGTTTCCACATGGTGTAGTGAATTCTATGGGAATGCTGTAATGTAGATTTATAATTCAAATGTATAGTCAACTACTCCTAAACCATTTTCTGACTTTTTCAAACAATTTATCCACTTTTCCCTTCACTAGAAAACCTACTTTTCCCATAGGGTATATTCTTATTTAGCAAACAAGTATTAATTGTCATTACTTCAGACAAAATTATCAAGTATTTCCCCACAAGCTCTAAGTTTTTAGAAATCTTGAGAAATGACTACATTCATCCATAAACATGAGAACAGTTATAAAACAGTCACTCCCTTCTCCCGCTCCAGTTTGATATGTTAGCTGTTTTGTCAGAATTAGCACATCAAACTGACATCATACTGAATGCAGCTGAGAAGGCACTGGCTTCATCTTTTCTTAGTTTCCATCTGTCTTGTTCTCTGGCCATAGTTCCTAGCTGATGACTCCCGAGTGTTAGCTGGCTTTATATCAGAGGCGAAGTCATTAAGCAGTGAGAGGAGTGATGAGCAACTTTCATCAGGGTCCACTTACCATGCGCTGTAGGCCTCCACTGCGCTGATAGCACTTCTCTGGGTCGACTGCATTATCCATGACTCAGTACCAAGACTCTGGCCTTTCATGCAAACACATGTTTCTTCTATAAAAGAACACCCCTCCCTGTCTTTTCCTTTAATGTCCTATAACAAAATGTTCAGCGACTTTGAGATTGTAGTTTTGATCATGACTGTCTTTTATATGTGAATTTCCAAGAGCATATAAATTAAAAGAGCTTCTTACATAGTTTAGTGTCTTCTTTGTCTCCCATATCTTTCTTCTCCAAATCCAACATGTCATTAAGTCCAATTGACTACTCTCCTGAAATATCATGTAAATTTGTTTCATCTTTTCTATTCCAAATGACACTGCTTTTACTCAGCATCGTATCAAATTTCACTTATGGCAACTATTTCAACACTCTCTTCAATAATTTCTCCAATTTTAATGTCGCTCTCCTTTTCTTTGTATTTTGTAAAAGTCGTGTCTTTCTAAACCACAGAGGGATGATTACAGTTTTATGATCTTAACCTAACTTATGTGAGCCATGTAACTCCTCATTTTGTATGAAATAAAACCCTAGCCACTTGAGGGCAGTCAATAAGCCCTATAAATGTACATCCACTTGGTTTTTCTAGTATCCACTGCATTGCTCATTCTTCCTCAAACTAATATATTCTAGATGGCAACCACAAAGAAAAATGTGGCATTAGACATCTTAATGTTCTTACTATGTTGGCATTAGACACATTAATGTTCTTACTATGGAACATAATAAAAATATTATCAGACAACTTTATTGTTCATTTACAATGAAAATATGCTCAAATTAGGAAAAGATTACAACCCAATTTTTTCTCTTGTGAAAAGAGACAATTTTCTCCCATTTCTTTGTGTTAAGTAAAATGTCTAGCATAGTTGGAGACTCAATCCTTACTCCAAAAAAGACCATCTAGACTTTTACTTCTATGATTGAAAAGCCAGTAACAGAAAAACTCTCCATCTTAGAGCAAATTAAATGGGCTAAAGTTTTAAAATCTACTATTTAGAGGCACGAGGAAACAACCCACCCAAAACTAGTGAGTCAAAAATCCTGGAAAGGAGGATATGGATTGAGGTAAGAACAACGTTTCTGTTGATTTTTCCCTTAAGGCATTTGCCGTCCATGTGCTTCCCAACACTGCCCAAGCTAGGGCCCACATTAAGGTGTAAAGAGAGCAATCAAGAGTGATAATGTATTGTGTGAGACCTATGCATATTCTAACTTCTCTTTCTAGAAAGAAATAATAATTGAAAATTCCAAACCTCACCAAACCACTTTATTATTAAACATAACAAAAACAAAACAAAATTTCCCACCTAAACGGGGTAAAAGATCAAGAAATCAGGCTGAAAAACTAAGCAGAGTACATGGACGTCTCAGTGTTATGGACTAAAAATTATAGGATAGGCCTCAGGAGAAAGGGCCTCAGAAACACTGTGAGCTTTCAGTTGAGACTCCTCTAAGACTACGCTATGGGATGAAAGCAAACTTCAGTTCTTACAACATCGAAACTCAGCCCAGTCTCTGAATGGTACAAGGTCACCTGTCCTACTAGAGTTTCCTTCTAGAAGAAAAAAAAAATTTTAAAGATTTATTTATTTTAGAGGGAGTGAGAGAGAGAGCGTGGGCAGGGGGAGGGGCAGAGGGAGGGAGATAATCGTAAGCAGACTCCACACCCAACTCGGAGCCAATGCAGGCTCAATCTCACAACTCTGAGATCACGCCCTGAGTTAAAATCTAGAGTCCAACCCTTAAATGACTGCACCACCCAAGCACCCTTGGAAGAAAATTTAAAAACAAAACATCATCCACAGCCTTTTCAATTTTCTATACATAGTGCCTATCATGCAATCCAAAACTATCAGGCATGCCAGAAGACAGGAAAAATTCTCAAAATTCAGAGTACAAGCAAATAGATAATAGAAGTTATCCCTCAGGTAATCCAGATATTATGTTAAAATAATTATGATTAATATGACCAAGGAAATGTATGATAAACTAGATTATGTCACCAAAAATAAGCAAATGAAAACTATACAACTATAACAAAGAATCAGATTATTAGTTAAGAATCAAATGAATCATCAATCCTGCCCCCCATCAAATTTTGCTACATAGAGTCAAGGATACAAGCAATCAAAAGGTTTAGACAAAAGAAAAAGAAGCTCCTGGGGCATCAATGATGACTCTCACAGGTCTTTCTTTCTTGTGTCAGACATGAACCATCAGCTCAGATAGAGGAAGCCTCTAAGTGATATTCATGGGGTTTCTCACACAGTAGGGAGCATTTCATACCTAAACATTTCCATATAGCAGTCCATGGAGTTGTATAACTTATGTGATTTTTCTCCAGGGAACTATTTTATATCCTGGTTTCCATTTTATATAGGTTATCTTTGGCTAGAGAGAGCCAGGGAAGGGCGTTTTAGACATAAAGTCTCTTGTATCTGGTAAATACCATGAGTCCTTCGACCTGCATGTCCAGGTTACCCAGTTAGACTAGGTTAGGTTACCTTCGTTGCTTTTGTTCCTTTCTCCATAGGTATTCCCCCAGTAAAGGGAGTGAATGAATCACAGGCCAGCTTCTTTATCCCTTTATCCCAAGCTTTAAAATAACAACTTAAATAAAAATTTTATCAGTGCACTTAACACTAATCAGACATAGCAGGAAAGGAGATTCACGGTCTGGAGAAGTATAGAGTAGGTCAGTAGGGTATCACATATGTGGACTACAGGTCAGAGAAAAGAGATGAGCATACAAAACAATAGGCACACAGTGATAAATTTTATTAGAGTCCTGGAAAGACAAGAGAAAGAGAGAATGAACAGAATCTGTATTTGAAGGCATATTAGCAGCTTCTGCTTTGGGGGAAACGTAATCACTGCTATGAACAACTCAAAGCCTTAAAGGGCCTGACAACAATGAAGACTAAATTGGCTAACTCCAGAGAGTTGAGAAAAACTTTAAGTAGGCTGAGAAGCACTAGCTCTTTTTCCCTAGGGACATTTAGGAATCATAGACAAGCTAGAGCATGAGAGGATAGAGCCTTAGTCAAAGCAAAAGGCGAACAACAGATTTCAGTGGTTGCATGGGGCTGCAGTAATAAAATTGGAAATATGAGGGTCCTCAAACATTTGATGTATCTTCACCTATATACAGTGCCAAATTTTAAAACTGTACATGACAGGAAGCTAAAGAGACAAGACAAAAGTTGTGGAAGGGCAGAATTAAGTTTACTAAAGTTCTCCAGAAGTGAATATAAAACAACCGGGCAACAAGTGTGAATCATACATAAACTCAGTCTTAATAAAATTTAAAGCAGCTTAAAGCAGTCCTTGCTGAGTTGAGCTGGTCTCCTCTCAAACCCCACTCAACACCACAACTCTGTTTTGTTTTGTTTTTTTTTCAGTGGAGGATAAAGTAAAACCTTTCCAGTAGGAGATTTCTTCATCTGAAACCTCTACATTTCTATCATACACAATATCTGGAATGTGATGAAAAAATTAAAAGTGATGAGAAGAGGCAAGACAATGTGGCCAATTACTAAGAAGAAGAAAAAAAAACTGTAGAAGCAGACCCACAAGTGATCCACATGTTAGTCATCTTGAGATACCTATGACTAATAAGCTCATGAAAACAGAAACAAGAAGGATAAAATGGATGAAAGAATAGAAATTTTAAAGGTACAATTTGTAAACAAAAACAAAGATCAGATGGACATTGAAGTATTGAAAAATACAATAGCTAACATTAGTAACTTCACAGATGACTTTAACAGATTAGATATAGTAAAAGAAAGGATTGGTGAACTCAAATACAAATCAAAAGAAAAGATCCACATGAGGTACAGAGGACAGTGGGGTGTGATGGCATGACAGATAAGAGAGCTGTGGGATTCAGTACCTGGAAGTAACTGGAGTTCTAGAAGGAGAAGAAGGAGAGAATGGGGCTAAAGCAACATTGTGCTTGAGAATTTTCCAAAACAGATGAAAGGTATCTACCTACCCACAGATTCAAGAAAGCTGGCATAATCCAAACAATATAAATGCAAAGTGAACCAAACAAAGACTCATTTTGGTAGAATTGTTGAAAAACACAACTAAAAAGACAGACTTAAAAACAACTAGAGAAAAAAGAAAAGGTATATTATATTCAAAAAAGGAGCAACAAGACTGAGTTACATAAAGATGAATGTCAAAAGATATTCATTGTCTGTTGGTATGGTACCTTTAATACACTGATTGTAGAATAAATGCCCCCAAAATTTCGATTTCCACTGAAAATATTCTTGAAATATGAAGATAAAAGTAGCTCATTTTAAGACAACAAAAATGAATTATTTATTACATGAAAGCCTACCCTAGAAAAAAAGAATAGAGTTCTTGAAGTAGAAGAAAAATGATCCAATTTGAAAACAGAAAATACAGGATGGAATAAATAACAAAGAAAGGGGTAAACACGTAAGTAAATACAGTGAATATGGGTCAAACAAAATCATGACTAGAATTTCTTATGGTATTTTAAATGTATATACAACTAAAACACAGGCAAAGAGAATACAAAAGGAGGTAAGCAAAATTACTATTTTCTATGGTTTTGGAATTATTGGTGAAAAGATAAATCCGAGAGTTTTTAGTAGATTGAAAGAATTATGTATGTTATAACCTCTAGGGTAACCACTAAGAAAATAGAATAATTAATAAATAACACATTAATAGATGGAAATGAAATACAATTTAAAAATTAAATAATCCAAAATGAGGCAATTAAAGAAAGTAAAAGAATATAAAGCAAGAGTATGAAAATGAAAACAAAGAGAAAGACAACAGATATAAGCTTAAATAGGCAAATGGACTGAATAATACAAGTAAAAGTCTATGATCCACAGCATAAAAATGCCATTCTTTAACTATAAAGACACAGAAATCTGAAAATAAAGCATGGAAAACAAACGTCCTGGTTATTTCTTATTATACAACAGCCCTCAAATGTGGCAACTTCACACAACACACCTTTATTATCTCAGAGCTTCTGTGGGTGAGGAGTAGGAGATGGCTTGGCTACCAGATTCTGACTCGGGGTCTCTCACGAGGCTGCAATCAAGGCTGAGCTGGGGCTGCCTTCATCTCAAGACTCAAGGGACAAAGTAACGGCTCCCAAGCAATTCACACGATCTCTTCCAAAAGGCTGCTTTGAATGGATAAAGAAGATGTGGTTCATATATACAATGGAATATTACTCAGCCATCAGAAAGGATGAATACCCAACTTTTACATCAACATGGATGGCACTGGAGGAGATTATGCTAAGTGAAATAAGTCAAGCAGAGAAAGTCAGTTATCATATGGTTTCACTTATTTGTGGAACATAAGGAATAGCATGGAGGACATTAGGAGAAGGAAGGGAAAAATGAAGGGGGGGAAATCAGAGGTAGAGACGAACCATGAGAGACTATGGACTCCGAGAAACAAACTGAGGGTTCTAGAGGGGAGGGGGGTGGGGGGATGGGTTAGCCCGGTGATGGGTATTAAGGAGGGCACGTACTGCATGGAGCACTGGGTGTTATATGAAAACAATGAATCGTGGATCACTACATCAAAAACTAATGATGTAATGTATGGTGACTAACATAACATAAGAAAAAAAAAAAAAGGCTGCTTTACGACATAAAACCTGGCTTCCTCTAGGGCATAGGGTTCTAGACCAGAGTGAGAGAGCACACACTACATTCTTGTTAGAACTTAATATTGGAATTGACAACCTATCACTTGTGCTGCATTCTATTCCTTAGAAGTGAGTCACTAAATCCAGCCCACAAACAAGGAGCAGAAATTACACAAAAAAATACTAATCTACAGCAGATTCTGATAAATTATGTATTCACATTGAATCCCCAAAATGGGAGTTCTCAAAGCAGAACCTTTCAGGTCTGTGCAGTGACAATTATTTTCATACAAACTAAGATATTGTTTGATTGCTTGCTCTCATGTTCACACAAGTATACAGTGGGTTTTTCCGGAGGTAACACGACATGTGATATCATCCTTACTCTGGTGACGACTGGGATATGTGACTGTGTATTCCCGTGTTTTAAAACTTTCTCAGTTTTAATTTGTAATAGAATAAATATCAAAATATGTATCCTGCATTATCAGAAGATCTTTGGGAGCCTCAGTTTTTAAGAATGTGGAAGAATCCTGAAACATGTTTAAGACCAAGATTTAGGGTTAAGTCACTAAATAAATGCAGAAAAAATAACTAAAAGGAGTAATGATTTTTTAAATGCTTGATTATTCAGTAAGGAGGAAAAAATGAGAAAAAAAAGATGAAAAGGTTGACAGAAAACAGTCAGCTTAAGATCAAATACATTACTTATTACAATTCTAGATATTGTAAGTCACATAAATATCATGTTAAGTGAAAAAAGCAAGAATATAGTCCTAATGTATCATTCCATTTATAGAAGTTCAAAAACCAGCAGAGTAATCTATTGTGCTGGAAGTCAGAATACGTGTTGCCTTTGGGGTGGGTAACATCTGGGGTGGTTATCGGGGGTGCTGGAAATGGCTCTGTAGGGATGGTAATAATCTTTGTCCTTATTCCTAGCAGGGGCTTATGTAGGTACCTTCACTGTGCAAAATGTCGCTGAGCTGCCAACTTTGTTATGGACATTTTTCTATATCTTTCTTATTCATACATAAGAGTTAATGTAAAGAAAACAGAGAGTAACCCCCGCTGGGTTGGCTGCATCAGAGACTTGCCCACAGCTGCACCTGTGTGCGGTGTGAAGCTCTGTCATTTCATCTTACCTGTCCCCTTATGCACTTCTATGTACACTGAGACAGAAAATGTAAAGTTTATTCTACTTCCATTAAATTTTCTTTAACTTCTGTTTCATCTCATCAGTCTAATTCAAACTGCAGCCATGCTATGGCATCGTGGAGTGTCGAGTTCAAAACAGCCTTAACTTTTATGTCCCCACAACAAATTTTCAGAAAGACTGTCTCCTATCTAGTTCAGATGTTTACCATCCATTCAAAAACGCCTTCTTGCCCAAACTCCTACAGATCCAAGTAGTCACCTCATTGGAAAACCATGATTTTAAATGAGGAAACTAAGACCCAAAAGGTCTAAGCAAATTTTTTTTAATCTAGTCATTTCCCCCATGAATCTTCTCTTGATCAACTAGCTCCAGTTTCCCTTAGTCTGAATGACATTAGCACACAGTTCCCATACCAATGAAAAGATATGTACTGGCTCTGTATTATTAGATGTTTTCTTGTGGACATTTGATAGGTTTGACTACTTTATGTGTCCTTTTGGGCCAGTGGCTGTCTTACTTTTTTTGTTTGTTTTATAATCCTGCGGACCTGTCATTATTCTTTTGCTCCAGCAATTAGTAAATGTCCATTCATGCATACATTCATTCAACAAATATTTCAACAAATACCTACTATGAATCAAGCAGTTAAAAAAGTCCTTCCTCTTCATACAACACAGATCCCAACGTAAATTAATTAGTAAGTAAAAAAATAAAATAAAATATTGTATGTGATATGTTCCATAGTGATAAATGCTCTGGAAGAAAAAATAGCCCATGGATTAACCTTCAAATACAGCGGTTTTCATGCTGCTTTGAGATCCCTGGGCTTACTGCGGAGATCCCTTTAGAGCGTCTGCAGTGAAAAGCAGTTCAAATGGCTAACCTCCTCAACCTGGCTTCGTTCACAACACAGGCTTTTATCTCTTTTACATAAAATGTTTCCACATACAATTCCACTCGAACAGAACACTCCACAGTCAAAAATTAATTCAATAGATTTTTCTGGTTCTAAAACATTTCAGCTTCTCAAAAGGACAAATGGTGTTTCTGGTTACAGACCACTGTAGAGTTACTTAGTGAAACTCATTTTGTGTTTTCTATTTTTTGCTCTCGAATTATAGGTTGTATATAAGCAGGTAAGTTTATATGGTGCTGAGAAGGACAGTATAACCCTCATTTACTCGACTCTAATGACTGCTGAGCGACCTTCCTAAGGATAATGGGGTGTCCTGTGTGCATTTGTCTGTATATAAGTAATAGAACCATTAGATGATTAAGAGAGTGGCTGTATTTCAATGATGATTTACTTTTGTGCAATACTGGTTAGCCATGTGGAAACAGGTTAACATTCTCATGCTGAACCCAACACTTACTTTCATCAGTAAGTGCTAGCTCATTTCAATTAACTTCTCTGTTGCTAATCTGGAGGTACCGCCATTAGAGGTATGAAAGGCACACAAAAATTACTTGAAAGAGAGCAGATGTATTTTTAAAAGGGAAGCCGTCAGGGTTGAATAGCAACCAGAGACATAAGAGAAGATCCTTTTTTAATCTATGTCTAATTGAATCAGCGCTGAGACAGCTTCCATGATTGATGACGATGGTATCAGTGACGGTGATGTAAAGGTTATTAAGCACCCAGCGTGTTCTAGAAGTCACATGGCACATGTTCCTTTGAAAGATAATACCTTTGCCATCAGAGGTTTTTACCTTCTAAAAACAGATGGGCAAGACTACGCATATGCATGTATACATTCATCAAAAATATATTTGAGTATCTTCCTTTTTTGTAAAAGTTGAATAGTTAGAAGTAGGATAATGACCAAGAAAACAACAGATAAGGGGGGGAAAAAAGATGTGGTGTATACTTGGTAATCACATTTAGGAAGTGGGAGGTGACAGTAATTCAAGGAGAGGTAACAAAAACATATTTAAAGACAGGTCTTAATCTATGTGTAGGACACCTCTGTAAACCTGAAATTAAATAATCAGCCCATTCCATGCATCACTGGCTTTCTTTCGAATAAAGCAGACGTGGATAAGGGTTTTGAATGAGTATCTAGGGAAACATCAGGGTATTTGGTCTATTTAATGTTTTTTGAAGTAGGTAAATTGTCATTATTTTTCAGAAATGTTAACGTAAGCCAGTACAATTCTTAAGTTTCAAAAGAAACAGTGTAAATTAACAGGCACAGATAGAGAGATGTACTTTTCATTTGGAATACATTTCATCCAGATGCACGAAATACTAATTTCAGGTGTGGAAGTGGTAATTACCTAAAATCTAATTTGAAAAATATTACATTTCTGACTTTTTAAAAACTATAATTTTTAATAGTATTCCATTTCTGTTGGTGCCAAAAGCACTGAACTGAATCATTGAATATTTCTGAATAATTTCAAAGACTTAACAATCCAGGACATGATAAAAGGGAATGAAATTTAGCAACCGTGTTATTTGGATTTTTTTACTCCAAGAGGACACAGACAGAAGCCAAATGGTTGATTTAAAGTTCAAGAAGATATTGCTAAAAAGGTTATTTAGAAGATGCAAGTCTGCTGAAATCCAAATTACCTGGTCACTTCTAATGGCTACGCAGTGGGCTGAATTTGCTCCCCCCACCAGCAACATCGGCATCCCATGGGGACTTGTTAGAAATGCAAACTCTTAGGCCCCAATCTACACCCAATTAACAACAAACTCTGCGATTAAGGCTCAGCAATCCGTTTTCACAAGCCCTCAAAGTGATTCTGATGCAAGCTTAATTTTGAGAACAGCTCACTCTACTAACAAAAAAATGTCTTGAAGAAACAACTCCCTCAGAAGTCTCTAAATTCATTAAAATCATTCTGAGAAATGCCTCAGGGATATCCCAAACCAGCTGTGAGTCCCCTTGATGTCTCATGACAATCAACTCCACATTCACCTATCTACTCAACTTGAACAATTTTTGGAAAATTAGTTAACGCATTCTGTTTTTGCTCTCTTCCATGATATAATCAAGACCTTGAAGCAGGTTCACTTTTTTAAAGCTCTTTAATAAACAAATCTTTTACTCTGTTGGGGTCAGGGAGAAGAAAGGGAGGTACAAGAATTTTAACAATATATTCAGTAATAGATTTGGGGGAGAATGTGACAGAACTTCTCTCACTGACTTAAGCAAATTAGAATTGCATTTCAGATCCTTGTCCTTCAACTGCTATCAGTTACCAATACAAGGAAACCCAACACTGGATCAGCAAAACGTAATGCTCAAATCAAGTAATAATTTATTGAAATTCCTTCTTTTATTTTATGAGACTTTATACTTTTATGAGAAGATTTTGTTAGGTCAACACGCAATCCCGTTCAAATCTCCCAGAGCATTGCCCATGGGAAATAATGGCAAGCTGGGAATTTATCTTTCTTTGGTTTGTAATGTTATGTATGTAATGCTATGGAGGAAAACTGGAACTTCTAGTGTATTCTGGCTTTCCGCAGCCAGCACTTCCGGAGTCTGGGTCGAGGGGAGTAGACCGAAACTATTTCAGCACTTGGATCTATGTAGATGATTTGAAGTTCTTTTTCCTTTTGGAGCTGCATAATATAGTCTGAGTCACTGACATGCAGTATTGTAACAACAGCACCGTGACAGAGAGAGAACCAAGAAGGCAGATTTCTACTCTAACACAGTCAAGGGCTTAGTGAAGGTAGAAAAATATAAGTGAATTTCTTAATATTTGTAACTTACATAAAACAAGTCTATGTAATAGGGGTTAAGTATGATTATTTTTAAACGATATACTTTCATTAGGTTTTAGAATTAAATACAAAGTCCCTGATGAATTAAATCCAAGTAATTTATTCAATGTCCTAATCATAGCAGAGGTAGAGATGGTGAGGCGTGCATTCTGAAATTATTTTCTAAGCAAAAAAGTAGTTCATATACTGTGAACCAACTACCATGCTGAAATTAAATTGGAACAATCCTGAAAAAGTTTAGAAGTTCAGAGTTTGAATACTGACTTTTAATAGACTGAAAGTAGGCATTTTAGACTTTAAGTTGAACAGTGAAATCTCACAGAAATAAAGAGACTGTAGTTTTAAAAGTTCCCTTGAATGCAGGAAAGTCTCTTTTCTAAATTTTGTTTCCTCTCAATTTAACTGTCAATAGGTTAATTAGCAGTCAGACAGCCACAAAAGCTTTGTCCTTTCACTACTTACATTCCTCTCATCAGGCAACTGTACCTCCCTCCCAAGACCCCTGCTCATTACATGAGGCTTCTTTACCTCCTCAGCTCTGAGGCCCTGCCTCATGGTAAATCACTTGGACTAATTTTTTGGGTGGATCACTATTACTATTCATTAGATATTCAATTAATGTCCCAAGAATCTGTGGAAGTTAAATTGCATTAAAAAAAGGCCAAATGAGCAAATTTTAATGTATATGAGAAAATCCCTATATATTCCTGCTTAATAATTTTTTTTCAAATAACAGATACTTCTAGAGAAGAGCCATACCCTTCCCTTCTTAGAAAAAGAATTTACATATTACGTCATTAAAAAGTGAAAGAAAGCATGGGGCATCCAAGTGACAGGACGTTTTTGTTCATAAGTTTGGGTTCAAGTCATATCGACTGTATCTCAATAATTCATTAATTAATGCTTTGTATTTAATTAATAATTACCAAATATATACATAGCTTTATCTTAAATGATAAAACTGCACTCTAGTTTTAGAAGGTTGTAATCCAAATAAAAGTACGACATTTTAATCATTTAGCATTTTAACTGAAGGAGGAAAAAGTGTGTTTTTGAATAATTTTACTTAAAGATAGTAAATATACTTTGATCCCCAATGGCTGGCAATTATAAGTCAACATCAAACATTCAACTTTCTACCTCTATCATGAGCCACTGCCTGTAGAGTGTCCATGACACAGTTACTATCATCTTCAACACTTGACATATGCTGTCTTCCCTCTGGAACCACTAGTCTCTCTCTTCTTCTGCATTATTTTATTCTATTTATTTTTATTTTACTTTACTTATTTTATTTAATTTATTTAAAGTAATCTCTATACCCAACGTTAGACTTGAACTCATGACCCCGAGATCAAGCATTGTATACTCTACTGACTGAGCCAGCCAGGCACCCCTGCTTCTGCACAACTTCTAATACCTTCTAGTCACTCAATGGACCACTGCAGTCAATCCTTATCCAAACTAATTATTTCACACAAATTCACAAGGCACCTCAGTATTTCCATATAGTGCTTGTGGATGATCAGTTTCATCATTGGATTTCATTATTCACACGAAATGGTCAAAGATGGAACAAAATTATTAGGTACCTAATACCAGCTTTTTAAAAACATTACAGACTATTTTTTAGTGAAGTTTCAGGTTTACAGAAAATTGAGCAAACAATACAGAATTTCCATACCCCACCCCACTTCTCACAGTTCCTGTATATTCATATCTTGCATCAGTGCAGCATACTTGTTATAACTGATGAACCAATATTGATACATTATTAATACTGACACATTTTTGAATAAAGGCTACAGTTTACAGTATGATTCTTTGTGTTATACAGTACTAAAGAATAGATAAAATGTCATGAATCCACCATTACAGTATTATACACAATAGTTCCACTGTCCTAAAATCCCCTGTGCTCCACATAAAACCCACCCCAATTTCCTGAACTCCCAGCCACCACAATTTTTTTTTTTTTACTCTCTACAATTTTGCCTTTTCCAGAAAGTCATATACTCGGAATCATACAATATGTAGCTTTATCAGACTGACATCTTTTACCTAGCAATATGTATTTAAAGTTCCTCCACGTCTTTACATGGTCTGAGACCTCATTTCCTTTTTTTTTTTTTAAAGATTTTATTTATTTGTTCAGAGAGAGAGAGACATGTGTGAGTGGGGTGAGAGGGAGAGAGAGAGAATCCCAAGCAGACTCCACAGTGAGCGCAGAGCCCAACATGAGACTTAATCTCACAATCCTGAGATCATGACCTGAGGCAAAATCAAGTCAGCCGCTCAACTGAGCCACCCTGGCCCCCTACCTCATTTCTTTTTATATCTTTTAATCTCATGACTGGGATGAACCAGAGTTTTTTTTTTTATCCACTCGCCTACAGAAGGACATGTTGGTTTCTTCCACTTTGTGGCAATTACAAATAAAGCTGTGATCAACATTTGTGTAGATCCTTGTGTGGACACAACTTTTTTTTTTTTTTTTTTTAAAGATTTTATTTATTTATTTGACAGAGAGAGAGACAGCGAGAGAGGGAACACAAGCAGGGGGAGCTGGAGAAGCAGGCTTCCCACTGAGCAGGGAGCCCAATGTGGGGCTCGATCCCAGGACCCTGGGATCATGACCTGAGCCGAAGGCAGACGCTTAACGACTGAGCCACCCAGGCGCCCCTGGACACAACTTTTTAACTCACTTGAGTAAGTATGTGGGAGTGTTGGGTCCTATGACAAAATTATGGTTAGTTTTGTAAGAAACGTCCCAACTGTCTTCCAAAGTAGCTGTACGATTTTGCATTCCCGCCAACAGTGAATGAGAGTTCTTGTTGCTCTACATTCTCATCAGCATTTGGTATTGTTAATTTTTTGGATTTTAGCGATGCTAATAGATGTGTCCAGGTATTTCCTTGTTTCATTTTTGTAATTTCCTGATGAATGTCTTTTCATGTGTTTATCTGCCATCTGTACATCTTTAGTAAGATGTCTGTTCAGATCTTTTGCCCTTTATCTGAATTGTTTTTTTCCCCATATTATTAAGCTTTTAGGTTTTTAAGCGCTCTCTATATAGTTCCAATCCAAGGCCCATCATCAGTTTTGTGGTTTTTTGGTAAATGTTTTCTCCCAGTCTGTGGGTATCTTTTTCTTTTCTCAAAAGTGTCTTTCACAGAGCAAAGGTTTTAATTTTAATGAGGTCCAACTTGTCAATTTTTTTCTTTCATAGATCATACTTACAGTGTCGTATGTAGAAACTCATCATCAAATTCAAGGTCACCCAGACCTTGAAGCCTATGTTATCTTGTAGTGATTTTATTGTTTGGCATTTACATTTAGGTTTATGATACAGTTTGAGTTACATTTTGTCAAAGATGTGAGAGCTGTGTTTATATTCTTTTTGTTTTTGCTGTTGTTGGGCATGTGGAGGTCTAGCTGATCCACCATCCTTTCTTTAAAAGACTATTCTTTCTCCAATGAACTGCTGTTGCTCCTTTGTCACAGAGCAGCTGACTGTATATGGCAGGTGTCTCGCTAGGCTTTCTATTCTTTTCTACTGATCTATGTGTCCATTCTGTCACCAATGCCATGCTGTCTTGATTACAGAAGTTTTATCGCAAGTCTTAAAGTCAGATAATTTCAGTCCTTTTACTTTTGCCTTTTCATATAATCTTTAGAATCAGGTGATCAACATACACAAAACAACTTGCCATGATTTTAATTGGAATGACATTTGAATCAGTGCATAAAGTTGGGAAGAACAGACATCTTAACAATATTGACTATTTCTAACCACAAACATAGGATAGTTTCCCATTTATCCGGACCTTTATCAGAACTTCATAATTTTGCACAAATAGATCTTGTACAACATTTGTTAGATTAGTATCTAAGCATGTAATTTGGGGGTGTTAATGTAAACACTTTGTGTCTTTAATTTCAAATTCTAATTGTTCATTGCTGGTACACAGGAAAGCAACTGACTTTTGTATATAAATCTTGAATTGTGCAACCATGCTATAACCAATTATTAGTTCCAAGAGTATTTGTATAAATTCTTTGTATTTTCTACATAGACAATCAGGTAATTTGTGGACAGTTTTATTTCTTTGGTCTTGCCTTATTCCTTTACTTAAAAATATCTGGTTATGATGCCGAATAGGACTGGTGAAAGAAGACATCCTTGTCTTGTTCTCAATGTGAGGGAGAAAGCACCTAGTTTCTTACCATTAAGTAGAATGTTAACTACAGGTTTTGGTTCTGTTCTATTTTTATAGAGGAAATGCTATTTATCAAATTGAGGAAATTCCTCTCTATTCATAGACTGCTGGAGGTTTTTGTCAAGAATGTGTGTTAGGTTTTGTCAGATGTTTTTTTTCTGTAGCCACTGATATGACCATAAGAGTTTTTTTTTTATCTGCTGATGTAATGATTACATTCATTTTTAAAAATTAATTGATTTTTTAAGATTGAATCAGCCTTGCATTCTTGGTGAATTCTATCTAACATTTAGAGGAAAAATTATAGAAATTCTCTACAATCTTTCTGCAAATACATGCAAAGGGAAGCTTCCAAATTCATCTTGACAACAGCACTACCATCTTATTAGTCCCAGAGTCTCAAAACCAAAGCATCATTCACCTCTCCCATCGTTTTCCTGTTACACTTTAATATTTCACATATCATACTGACAAAATCACTCAGCTTTCTTATACTTAAAGCCAATCCTAAGCCTTTTACTTCTACTCCCAAATATCACTGCTTCTATCCCCTTCCTTGCAGTCTCATTTCTCCTGTGATGTTCAGTCCTCCAGAACTTTTGCAACAGCCACTTGGAGATCCTCCTCCAGTTTCTCGTCTCCTCCAACAGTCCTTCCCATATCAAAGTAGAAATGCCTTAATGCACAACTGTGATCATTTTACTTCCTCTCTTAAAAAGTTCCATAGAGATAGAAATAAAAACTAGCTTTGATACTCATGACTTTTTACATCTGGGTATGAGTTCTATGTACTGACTCTGCTAATTCTTCCATTCAGACAGCCACTTCCCAATCATTCCCTCAAGTCTCCATTTAATTAAAACCACCTTTTCCAGAAACCTTTCTGACAATGAACATGTGCATGCATAAATGAATAACAGTAGTAGGAAACAGTAAGTCTTTCCTCAAACAAAATTTCTGTGGCACATGTCTCCTTCTATTGTGTATGATAAAGTTTTAAAATACACTTAATTATTACCTCTAGTAGACAGTGAAAATCTTTGGGTAGATTCATTTCTGTTGTTAGTAGTTACCAAGTAAAATTAGAATAATCAGGATAATTGTAAAAAGCACCATGAATATTAATGTTGTGTGAGCTGACGAGCCTTTTCAATACTACTTCACATCCGGACCCAAGTCCAAACTTTCCTTCAGGAAATCCCTCTCTCTTCCCTGGTCAACATGCTAAGAAAGCAACCCTCTTTCCACTCTAGTCCTAGTAACTTTCTATTCCATTCCCTTGCTTTATTTCCATAATAACCTCATCCCTACTTCAAATCATCTAACTATTTCCTGGCTTAACTGCTCTTTCTCCCACTCTAAACTAAAAGCCCCTCGAAAACAGAAATGATGTATGTTTCATTGTCTCACACGATGCCCAACACATAGTTGGCAGTGAGTTAACAGCTGAAGAAAGAACTGAATGAATATCTACCTATGTGTTCTATTCTAACTGGGAAATAGAAAATGCAAAGAAAAGAAGGATAAGGCAACTTCTTGAAAGTGAAAAAGAAAAGATGATCCTGTAGCAGGTACAAGTGGCCTAAAGTGCTGTGAATTCTGCATCCAGGAAGGTGAACAGTCCCTGGTCATGGCTCACGGCATGGCTCACCCTTTCTAAGAAGCCAGTAAGTCCTAGAGGTGGCATGGTTACTCTTCATTTTCCCTGCTGATATCATCACTTCCCAGCTTAAGACATAATGTAAGCAGCTACTGTTAGCAAATGAAATCCAGCTGAGGAAAACCGATGGGAAGTGACTTGGCAAAGAAAATGACAGCAATAATGGGGAATAAGAAACCCCAGGCATGGGAGAGAAAGGGTTTGGGAGGCGAACTCCCAGGAAAGGCTTTATTACTAAAATAATAAATTGATTCTCTTTCCAGAATTGCTATTTAACAAGCAGAAACAATGCTAGGCCACATTTATCAGCCAAGTGAATCTAAACTGTTTAGTCTTATTGCCTTAAACTCCATATCCTAATAAATCAGTAGTCCTTAAACTTTGGTAGTGTATCTAGGGAACTCATGAAGAGTAAACACATGTGTATAGAGTATGCATGTATTTATATACGCCAACAGGTATATATGGAGTAGATATACAGACATATACATTTAAAACCTCAGTAAGTTATATATAGTCAGTTCTCACCGTTTGTGGTCGTCATGGTCTATAAAGTCACCACAAACAATGAGTTAGTGAATAATGAATTACTGCTGCCAGGGGAAACACAGGCTTAGGCTATGGCAAGCCTCTGCCCATATTTTCTTCAGCTAATCAATACAGAACCTTATTTTATGTGTGTTTCTGTTTAAAAACATCTTATTTAATACATAGTTGATTCCTTACCATTGAACTCATGGTCAACACCACTATAACTCATGCCTGAATGAAGCTTATCTTACACATTTCCTTCATGAGGCACATTGGAGCCTTGGTGCATTAAGGAACACTAGACAGCATTTCAGCACTATATTTGGAGGCCACGTTAAACAGTGAAATTGTCAACCAAAAGTACAAAAATCTGAAAAATGTTGCCACTAAATGGATTGCAAAATGGACACTTATTTACAGTATGAGAGCCAAAAGAATAAGGCAAAGTGATGTCTTATGACATCAGCTGTGGGGGGGGGGCACCCCCAACTTTTCCCCTCCCTGCACAGGTCCAAGACAAAAGCACCACGAATACTGATGTGGGGGTTATAAATAAATTTTAGCAGGTAGGTGAATTCACACACATGCAAAATCCACAAATAACAAGGCTTCAGTGTGTGTACATGTGTTTACTATATACATTATCTATACATATTGCAGTGTGTGCATGTAAAAATTCAGAGAAAGAAAGAATGAAAGATACATCTGAAAGTTGGCAACTTGACAGATGGATAAAACAGGGAGCACTAATTTTCTTTTAAAATTCTGTTACTGATTAATTAAGTAAGCCTGTTTTTAGCTTAATTAGATATAAAAGTGACTTGAGAAATTCACAAAATATAAGTAACTAAGGGCATGAAATCATGATTATCTCCAAAATTACTCTCCACTTCCAGAAATAGAAAGAGGTAAAAATGGTAATAAGTAGCTATAGCCCTGCCAAGAACCAATCCTATCATTGTCAGTCTTTGTCAATTTTCTTTTTCTTCAAGCTTTCATGTCACTGAATTTCTGCTTTTCTTAATACTTTGGATAGACTGTTATGACACATATTTCTAACTTAAGATGACAATTTTAGAAACTGGACCACAGAGTTGAGAATCTACTAAAATCAGTAGGCAAGAACTAAAAGGAAAAGCAAGCAACAGATCATAATGTAGCAGATGAAGATCAAAGAGATAATGCTTTACTCATGCAACACAAACGACAGGCCCAGCCTTTGGTTTGAATGGGTGTTGGAAATGGGTCCTTTTAGGAGTATAGTAAGAAAACAAATGAGAAGAAGGAGAGAAGATGGAATGCATCACTTCCTTCTCAGTTGCAAAGCAACCTCACAGTTTTTTAGAAAAATAAAAAGCTATTTTAAACTCACGTATCAAAAAATGAAAGAACTCTGGAAGACAGTTTTTCAGTTTCTTATAAAACTGAACATAATCTGACCATACCATCCAGCAATTGCACCCCTTGGTATTTACCCCAAAAGAGTTGAAAACTTATGTCCATAAAAAACCTGCACACGTTTGTTTTTATCGGCTTTGTTCATAACTGGCAAAATTCAAAAGCAACCAAGACATCCTTCAGGAGGTGAGTGGATAAATAAACTGGGGTGCATCCAGACAATGGAGTATTATCCAGCACTGAAACAAAATGAGCTATCAAGCTGTAAAAACACATGGAAGAAAGTTAAATGCATATTACTAAGTTAAAGAAGCCAATCTGGAAAGGCTACAAACTTATGATTTAAACTCTATGACATTCTAGAAAAGGCAAGAATAAGAGAAGGTAAAAAGGTCAGTGTTTACCAGTTGGCTGAGAGGAGGGATGAATATGTGGAGCACGAAGGATTTTTAGGGCACTGAAAATACTCTGATACCATAATAATGGATACGTGTCTATATACATTTGTCCAAAACCACAGAATACACCAACATCAAAAATGAACTATACTGTAAATTATGGACTTTGGTGATTATAGTATGTCAGTGTAGGTCCAGAAATTGTTACAAATGTATCATTCTGGTGGGGGATGTTGATAATGAGGGAAACTATGTCATTGTGGAGGGGGGCGGAGGGCATAAGGGAAATCTCTGGAACCTTCCTCTCAATTTTGTTGTTAACCTGAAACCACACTAGAAATAAAGTCTTCAAAATCTTTTCTCACTAAAAAAAATGCAAGACTAATAAAAGTGCTTCCAAATGAAGATATAATATCACTGGGGAGTTAAATTACTTTGTCGGGTATTAGGTAAGAACACTGTTTTTCTGGAGAGCTTTCGTCGATTCTTTAAAAGGAAATTAAATAATTAAAGAATTTAGTAAATCTACCAAGTGGATAAATGCGCTGAAAAAAATCCTCTTAAACAATTCATGACAACTCCTTTATTATTGTTAAAAATGCCACTTAGAGGCTCCATCATTGCCATCCAGCAGTGATCTGAACTTTGCCAGGATCAGTAAACATCAGAAAGAAAATGGTCTAGCCAAGGCAGACCTGTAATTAACCATGGAACTAATCGTTCTAAATTGAATGCCTGTGTAGAACTACACAATCTAGAAGCTGGTAGAGAAAATAAACACTGCCAGACAATGACCTGATCATACAGTTTTCTGGTTCTTGTATTACAAAATTAAATACACAAATTAATTCTGTGGAAAGAAGCATGCCCAAAGCAGAGTGACACAGTGACACCAAATACTGATATTCTGATTGCAGACGGATCTCATTAAGAAAACCTTACACACACACACACACACACACACACACACACACACACATTATTCCTTTTTTCACTTCAGAGGTCTTTAGAGAGGCTTGAGGGTGGGGAGCTGTTTTTAAAAAATAAAATCTGAGACAAAATTGAAACAAAACTGAAACATAGTGAAGAAATTCACCAAGGTAAAATCTTCACTGTTAACTATAGCTTAATTTTCAAGAATTATAATAATGGTAATATTTGTTGATGGTTTATAACACCTAAGACATTGTTTCAGGCACTTTACAAATCATTACCAGATTTGCCTCCTAAAAAAAAAACAAAGAAAACCTCCACCATAATGTAGATGCTGTTGTGATCCCAACTGTACACCTCTAAGGGCACCGAGGTTTAGAGTTTAGATAACTTGCCCATGCTCACGGGGCATGATGCTGGAGTCACCAATTGAACCACAGAGTTCACACTCTTAACCACTGCCAGGACCACAAAAATCAGCTCTGATATACCAACTAGCAAAAGTATTTTTCTTCTAATTCTCTCAGCCAGGACATTTGACCCTCACTCTGGGATCATCTACCCTTTCTCTTTCCTTGCATTCTTTCTTACTCTCGCCATTTTCTCTAAGACCACTCTTTTTCTCCTCCATCTCTTTTTCATCCTGATTACTTTCCAATGGTTTTCTTTCCCAGGAGATGCTTAGTTAGTGACCTTTGTCAGGAAAATATTTCAAGGCCTTATTCTACATAAATTGTAGTCACACGTTAGACTGAGCGGAGCCTACACATAATTAGCACTAATAATCATAGAGCCCACTCATAGATATACTGGTTTAACAGAACAAATTAAAAACTGGTCCAGGGGTACCTGGATGGCTCAGTCAGTTAGGCATCTGACTCTTGATTGTGGCTCAGGTCATGACCTCAGGGTCGTGAGATTGAGCCCCGCATCAGGCTCCACACTGGACGTGGAGCCTGCTTAAGATTCTCTCTCTTCCTCTCCCTCTGTCCCTTCCCCATCTCTAAAATAAATAAATAAATCTTTTAAATAAATAACAAAAACTGGTCTAATTTAGGCCAACTTTGGCTCACAGAAGTTTTTGTTTGGCCCATGCTATACTTTAAACTTTGTTAAACTACCTGAAAATATTTATAACGCAAAGAAATACATAAGAATATCTGAGAATACATAAGAAAATCTGAATTTCTGGTTTCTTTTGATAAGTTAAATCTGGTAATGCTATTCCTGATTTTTCAGGACAATAATCAGATGATGTTGAGTAACAATTTCTATCTTCCTTACACAAGCTCAGGACTCTACAATGGTGTTCCTACACACAGCCCCGTTCATTCATTTACACCTGCTGGCCCCGTTAGGCAGTTGATACTGCAGGACCCCGATTTAAAAATATTAGTAAGCTACAGAACTACCCCTAAGGTCGGAGTAGGGAGATTAAAAACTTGCTTCTGATTTGGTTTGTAA
Organism: Phoca vitulina; assembly: GCF_004348235.1. NCBI lineage: Eukaryota > Metazoa > Chordata > Mammalia > Carnivora > Phocidae > Phoca > Phoca vitulina. The sequence continues at coordinate 18,088,540 of NW_022589735.1, forward strand.
ATTCCTATTTTTTAACCAATCATTTCAAACTAGTTCTAAAATTGACCTAGTTTGGAAATTCACTAGTCCTTTTTTAAATACCAAGAATTTAAATATATGACACCTAAGACCACTGGAATTGACATTTTGTATAAAATAAGAAAAATCCAGATGTCAGCCCAGAAGACACTGTGACTACATCAAATCCAGAGCAGACATAAGTCTTTTAAGAAAGAAATGTCATTCCCAAATAATAAAAGTGAGTCAGTGAAGGGCAGTGATTACAAATTTTCAAACTTTTTTGATATAGATAAAATTCTCTTTGTTTACCCCAAATGCATTTGTCTAAAAAGCATGGTTGAATAGCAGCTTCCACATTTTTGAATGGGTAAAGTTTAGAGGTGATAACCCAGGCGACAGAGGGGAGGATGGTGGACCTGTCCAAAAGATGCATTTTAAGAACAAGCTCATGTTTTAATTTAGATGGCATGTTACAGATCCATAAAAACGGCAAAATCCGTAGCACTGCCTTTATATTTCAGGTAAGGATGATCGATCTGACTTTGGATAAGGAGAGGAGTATTAGAGGATGTTTAAAAAGGAATCCATCCTCAAATTACCTACCTGGTGCACCACTGCCCAGGATTTAGAATTAATCTGAAACACAGTCAGGTATTAATTTCACAATATTGGGGAAACGACTCAAAACTATGAGTCACAGTTCTTCACCTGCCATTTTGGAGTGAAACCTAAACTAATGTGTAAGTGTTTTGTGAGCGTCTGCTAAGATAATAAACATAAATCTCGTAGCGTAGTACCCAGGCTACATAAGAAAATGTATTATATTTCACAAATGCGCCTTCTGTGCCTCTCACTCACAGCTGAGACCAGCAGGCCTCGAAAAGCAGAGCTGGATGTGGAGGCAAAGCAGTTGAGCTCAGAGGCAGACAGGTTGACTGCGAGTCTTCCTAGTGTCATCTATTAGGATATTTTAGAGACAAACATTAAAAATTCAAATCATGGCCACTAGAGGAGGTTGCTGTGGCTTTCAGAACTCCTATAAAACAAAATTTAAAAAGTAAGTAATTTAACAACTGCTGACATTACCAAATAACCTCGCATTCTTCCGTGGTTCTTCAGAAAAATTACTGGTGAGGAGCTCAAATGTAGCTCCTGGCTGATGTAAGCGTGCTCCTCCCCTTGGGACTGACATTGGATGACAGTGGCCACTGAGAGTGGTACCATTTTTTTTCATTTTCAATAGTATTTCACTACCATTGTGCTGCCTTGGATATCTGCTTGAAGTCCTGCACCTCTACTTGTACTGGCATTAATCCTTTGCACTCTTTTGTTCTATACTAACCTCTTATTGAGTCAGGTCATTTTTGTCCCCCAGGACTGCTGATAAAGCTTGCGCCCAGGCAATTACTTTCTTTCCCTCTGACCATCAGCAAATTTAGTTTTCCTGATGTTCATGAACTCTGGAAAGAACCCAGGTCTGTAAGATGCCTCCCAGAACAAATAGAGCTCAACACAGAGCGGAAGCCTCTTCTCCGGTCTCTGCTTCAGGGATCCCCAGTTGCCCACGGGGCCTGAGGTTTCTTAATCCCATTTTCAGGGCTTTATGGCCTTATAGTCATTGGATTTACATGAGCCAATATTTACTTTTCCAATGCCTTCAATTTTAACACTCCACATTGTTAGTCCATTATTATAGACAAATCCTATATAAGAGATGCTCCCAAAGCTAGCTCCTGTGGTAGACCTCCTGGCCTCATGGGCAGGCAAGGTATCCAGAAAAAGATGTGAAAAAATAGAAGGTAAAAAAGGATAAACATGAAGGCAGATTAGAACCCAGCAAAGATCAGGGCAGAGGGAATAGAAAGCATTAGGCACAAAGATAAAGAACTGACCTCTGCTCAGTCTTCTGTTGTCAAAACCAGTGCTGGGAGTTTGTGTGTGTATCTACACCTACATCTCAGTCAAGCGTCACAACAGCCCAGAAGAAAATATTTTACCTCCTTGAGGATAAATAAACTGAGACTTAAAGAGATTAAAAAATCTACCCAAGATTATATACCCACCAAGTTAAAGAACTATTCCAAATCAGATCTGGCTACATTTTCTACTGAAGCACGGAGCTGCCTTAACATCATTTTTTTCATCAATTTTAATGATGTAGGTCTTGGGTTGGATCCCTGAGAAGCAGAGCCTGAGACCGTGCTTTGAGTGAATGGATTGAGGGAGTGCTCTAAGTAGAAAGAGACTGAGGGAGGGAGGATGGGGCAAGTAAAGAAGCTAAGAGGGAAAAAAAAATGTGTTCTTAGCTGGGCTCTGGCTACAGCCTGGTCCCATGGAAAGGACTCTGAGCCGTTAGTAGCACCTGGGGGATGGGCACTCTGGCGACTGCCATTTGGACAGGCACAGACAACCGACTCCTAAGAGGACATACTTGCAAATAGTTCATACAAATGTAAGTTCTTCTTTTACCTTCCTTCTGGAACACAGATACAATACTCTCAATGTGAATTTACCCTGGAGAATGCATAAAATTACACTTCTAAATTAGTTAGGAAACCAGAAAATAAATGTCATAAAGCTCCAACCTTGAAGTGATAGAAGAAACCCTTGTAAATTAGAAACAGCTTTTTTTTTTTTTTTTAAATGATGGAAGAAACCGAGACTCAAATGGTTGAAATACCCTACGATTGCAGAGATGCTAAGTAGGAGAGCCAACATTGGGACACAGTTTATCCAACTCTGAAGTTAGTTTTCATCCTAAGTAGGCTGTAAATTTCCATTACAATAACATACTGAAAAATCACCTTTTGGACTAGCTAAAGAGAAATACTGATTTCCTAGCTGAGATCATTATTTCAGGTCATGGAGCCAAATCATAGCTGATTCACATTATTGGATTTGTTTTTCAAAATGGAACTCCAGGACATATATTAACTAACTGTTTTAAAGAATGCTGGAACTCCACATTTAAAATAATAGCTTAAATTTTGTTTTCTTTCTACATTTGCTAGATAATGAAATTGTTAATAGCGGAGCTTCAGTGCCCATTTAAGTCTTCAGCTCACTTTTGCTAATTATAAGCAAATCAATTTTTATAAGAAGTAGAATATGATATGATATATATGTATTTTCTTTAGTGAAGAGAATCATCTTCTGGATAGTTAGATTCCAAATGACTTGGCAAGACAGAAAGTCAATGAAGTACAATAAATAGACCCAGCGGAAACATTTTTCCTAAACAGCCCAGTCTAAAACACTCATTCTTCAGATAATGTCAAGATTGGATTAGCCTGGTTAGGGAATCACATTTTCTAAATGAAATTTTGCAGCTGAAATGCCAAAGTTTTTATCATGCTATTATACCCCTGAGAAAAATAACAAGCAGACTATTTCCCTCATTTCAGGGTATTTGGTAGGAAGCGTAAGTCATTTCCATAGAAGAACCAGATTTCTCCCTGACTCTCCAGTACTACCAATTGGGATTAGCAGAGTATCAAAAAGTAATTGAAGCATAAAGAATAAAAATTGTTGCCTCAGTCACAAACCTGCCCAGTCTTCAATAGTGAATATATCTCCATTGCGGGCTTCAGAACACTAATATGGAAAGACCTTGTGAAGAGACAACTCAATCAACCAAACCAAAGCGATAAGCGCTCCTACCCCTCACCACCAGCCACACACTGAAGCAAGCCATGGTCAAGTGAGTCCGAAGACAGTGAATAACCCCTTCTATCTTCAGGTCCAGAGTTAAGAGTCTTACTGATGCTGACAAATTCCCTGAGTATTTTGAAAAACCACGGTCAGTTGCAGTCACTTTAGAGACAGGTATAGATGACAAGCGGTTTTCAGGGGAGTCTGGTGCCTTCAAGGTCAACAGCAACTGGATTGACAAAATACAACAGGTGAGGAGGGTGTGGAAATATTCATTTATGGACGATCCACACCCCGCCACCCTGTATTTCATGAAAGCAACAAACAAAGGATTGTATGACCCCTATTTTATGCTGACTTGTCAAGTCTTATAAAGTATTTGATTCTAGACTGTTAACTTCTGAGGGTCAGCCCTCTGATATAAAGAAACTCTAAAACCAGTATTGTGAAATCATCTTCCCAGGGGAAAAAACAGCAGCTTTTCCTTAAGACAAAATGAAAATGTGAGATCTTTGATAATAACTGGATAGAAATTGTCTGTCTTGAACTACTGTGGGTAAAGCAGATACGTGAACAATGAGGGAATTCCGTGTTCTCAGCTTCTCCTACCCTCATGGCACAACTATGCCACATTTAGATTTTTGGAGTGCACTTCCAAGGCTGCTTTTTCCACGCATTTGTCCTGATCCCTTCAGTCTGAAGTAACCTCTCATGAAAATCCAGTTTCTTATTCCATACCATCTCTTCTGCTATCTAACCAGCTCCTTAAAATCTGGGAGAATGTCTTAACTCTTCCTTATAACCCAGCACCTGCTGCAATTTGTAATAGCTGCCCACTAATAGATTTTGCAGAAGGCAGACCAACTACAGAAAAAAGAAACTGAAGTTGCAGTTTGACGTATTACTATATATTCTGTCTTTCAGAGTGTGGTAAAGATCGGTGTGATAATGAACAAAACGTCAGTAAATGCATAGAGCTCTAAAGCATATAATGTGGTTAGCACCATAATGCTCACCCTTGAGTCAGAAAAAGAATCCTAAATATACTGTAGAAAAAAATCAAGCTGCCCTAACAAGAGAAATTGAATGGGCGGATTATTTCTGAAATCCCGTTTGATCAAGAGACATTGCTTTTAATCATTTCTTACATCTCTTATCATGAGGTATAGTAAAGACATTTCCTTGAATTAACTTCAAGGGAAATGATTACCTTACGTACTTACAGCCTCACACTCATACAGTTTTATAGTTCTAGGCTATTTCAGAGAGGACAGCAGCGACTTCTCAAGCTAATTAATAGAGCAGACCTCCTGGAGAGGCAAAGAACTGAACTGTGAGACAGGAGTCCAAAATGCGAGTTCCAACTCGTAACGAACACACTGTGAGATTTTACCCCTCAAGCCTTCTGTTCTTTCATCTCTAAAATGAGATCTTTAGCAGTTCTTGCCTAATTGAAGTAACCTGTGTGCATGAGGCCTGACGTAGGAACATTGGATGCATAGTCAGAAGGAGGAACACATCATTTCTGCTTCCAAGGAATGTGTAAACACCAGGGAACACCGATCGGGGAGGGACAAACACACACACACACACGCACGCGCACACACAAATAAAAATGCACCTAGACAACAAACTTAGGCATAAGCAGTGATAAGCTTGAAGGTTACAGTTGATCCACATGAGATAGGGAAGGCACACTACAAATGCTAGAGAATCAGAAATGCAGAGATCGAAGAGTTTGCCTCAATTAAAACCAAGTAGAATGCATAATGTGAACTGTGGACTTTGAGTAATTGTAATGTGTGAATGCAGGTCCATCAATGGCAACAAACGGAGTGCTCTGGTGCTAAGGAGGAGGCTGTGCATGGGTGGGGGCCAGGGTGGCCTTGGGAAATCTCTGTAACTTCCCCCCAGTTTTGCTGTAAACATAAATCTGCTCTAAAAAAACAAAGTCTTAATAAACACAAACAGTGTGTGTCTTCAAAAGTTCATGGGAGGAGACGGGATTTAAAAGACAAGAGTAGAGATGGACTCTGAAAGTTACTTAGGTTTGCTCCCTAAATTTTATTCAATATGAAACGGTAATGAGGATGTGAGTCTTTGTATTACAAGAGGATTTTCTGAAGTGCTTACTTGCCCTTGTGTAATCATTTCTTGTTTTCACTGATGCTTTTCAAAATTACTGAATTGTCTCCCACAGAGAGTACAATAAATGCAGACATTCAGAATAATTTCTATTTCTTTTATAGAAAAAGATCTGGCCTTATCAAATGAATTTTCTTAAAACAGAGGCCTACTAATCATAATCATTCATTAGATATATTTATTATTAGATATATATAGAGAGAGAATTACATATAGTTCATGTATATGAGATATATAATTATATACATATATATTCATATACATATATATACACACATACATGTAGTTGAAATTTTGCAATCACTGGAAATGATGCTCTTTTAGAAAAGTTTATTGAAAAATCAACATGGCATAAGAGGGAAAAGTATTACTTAAGGAGAAGATGACCTTTATTCTCATCAGTTATGTCCTGAGTGACAAGAAAATTTTCTGGGCCAGTTTTCCCTCCTAAAAATTTCTTTCATTCTTTCCTCCTCTTCCCTCCTCCTCCTTCCTTCCTTTTCTTCCTTCCTTCTGTCTGCTCTCCCTCCCTCTTCTTTCCTTTCTTTCTTCTTCCTTTTCCTTCTCTCTTTTGCTCCTCCTCCCTCACCCCTCTCTTTCCCTTTCCTTTTTCTACCATTATATTTATGAAGTTTTAAGTACCATCTTGAAATACGGAGACAAAAGAATCAGTCATGGCCCTAAGAAAATTATTTGCTGGTTAGAAAGCAAGTAAACAAATTAATAAAATTCAGAAAATTCACCTCAAGTAATTTTAAGAACAAACAGGAATTAACCAGTTATTCTTGTAGGCACTAACAGAAGCAACCACTGGTTACCAGGGAGGCACACACAACACAGGATGTAATAAAGATGGACAAGGTGAGGCACATGGAGGAACTCTGTGGATAAAGTAGTATTTGAAAGTGAAGGACAGGTACAGATTCAATAAGCTTGGGGTGGGAGTAGGGGTGAAAATGTGTAAAGATGTAAGGAACATGTGGAATAGCTTTAAAATGAAAATGAGCACGGGGGTACAGAAGTTCAAGGTAAGATGAGAGACAGTGTAAGAAATAAGGGTGCAGAGTTAGAGGAAGGCTGCATTATGGGGATCAGTGTGAGCTAAGTTTGGTTATGGGTGCTCTCTGAAGAACTGCAAATACTAGAATACTTGATCAGTTTGCCTTTTAAGAAAGAACATTCTAGCAAGCGTGAGGAGAATGAGTTGGGAGAGGACCATGGTAAAGCAAAGGAAATCAGTAATAAAATACAGAGGAGTTCATTCAAAAGATGGTAAGGGATTTGAGGTCATAGAGAGAAAATGAGTATTCCAAGAGATACTGAGAAAACGAAATAGTAAGATTTAAATATTATTCCATGTGACTGTCAACAGAGGAAGGAGGGTCAGGCATGGCTGCCATGTGTCTCATTTGAGCTCTGTATGGCTTGGCTTTGGCTAAAGAACAACCACTCACTCTCACTGGTGCACAACAAGACACAGTCACTTCTTGTTTGTGCTACAGTGGCCAAGCCCAACTGGGCTTGACTCTAAACCACACGCTGGATCCAAGGCTGCTCCACATGTCTCTCATCCTCCTTGGACTAACAGCTACCTGAAGCATCAACTTCTTATCAGGAAAGGCAGAAAGTCATATGGACATCCATCCAATGGCCTTTAAACCTTAAATTTTGCCATATACACCGCCATTGTCCCGGCCAAAGCAAGTCATATGGTAAGGAGCAGAACTGTACCTACCATGAAGCTATGGTGTGTGTACATGTTATAATCATCCAGGGCAGTGAGCAACTGAGACTAATAATTCAATGTACCACAAGCCCTTGGTGGATGGAGGGGTATCCTTAAAATAAGGAATTAAAGATAAAGAGCATAATCCGGATATAGACAAAGAGAATTTGGGTAACTGAAATGTTCCTACCACTTAAAAATCACTGGTGTTTAGTAGGTAGTATGGCATACAGAACTGTTGGGAGAATTATACCTGGGCTGGGAACAGAGATGAGAAGCTGTCAGCATTGAAATTCAGAAGGCACTGCGGACCGAATGATGAAGAAACTCCAGGGGAAAAAATTCCAACATTTAAGGGATGAGCTGCAGCAGAAGACCCATAAAGGAAAATGAGATAAATGGTAGAGCCATAAACCAAAGGAAAGAGTGATTTTATATGCTAAAAGCTACACAGGGGTCCAGGGAGGAAAGGACTCAGAATTCTTAACTGGATTTAAAATTTAAAAGAGTATTAATGGCCTTTACCAGGACCATTTCAAAAACATGGTAAAGTTAGAATCCAAAGTCATCTCAGGAAAGATGACTGTTCGTTCTCTTTCCAGCTGTTCCAGTATGATTTCCTTCCCTTACCCCTATCATTCACATCCCCTCCTCTTCAGTACAAAAGCAACTCCGTCTCTTAAACACGTCCTGTGTTGGTACAATTCTCTACATCTCCATGGAGGCCACTACAATAACTACCACGTCCTACCAGAGCTTCCTGGCAGGTCTCTGGCCTCCACTCCTGCCTCCACAATCCATTTCCACATCATAAACACACTAATCTTAAAAAAAAAAAAAAAAAAATCAGATCCTCGTAGTATATGTTTCCCTATGTAGAATACCACTCCCACCACTAAAATCCTGCCATGGGAAATCCCACATAGCTTGACCTCTAACAGTCACTTTTACTGCTCTCTCTCAGGACAATATATTTCACTCCGATTGTCCTTCACCTATCTCGATCACCTCAAAATCGTTCCTTTCTTAGGGTCTTTGCCCTAGCTATTTCCTAGTTCTGTAGCAGTTCCTCTGTCAGCTAACTGACTTCTTAAAATCTGGGATACTGTCTACCTGGATTTCTCTTTCCACTAGTTTCCTTGCTACACTTTCTAATAATGAAGATTTTAGCTTAACTTAAACCTTCCTTGAACACCGAAATGAGGAATCTTTTAGTCACTTTCTGTTGCAGAAACCTACTTGAATCCCCTACATTGTACTTGTCAGTATCTGATCTTTTTGAGTATTTATGTTCTGTCTCCTAACATCACTGCAAATATAGTGCCCTCCTGATAAGTCATTTCCAGATCTTGCAGACATGGAACTGGACCTCAGAAGGAGATGTTAGGAACTATTGGCTGAACAAATACATAATATTTTGGATTAACTTCAGTGAGTCAAAGAAGAAATAGGATGAAAACCTTGAAGGTAAAAAATAAATTCTAAACCATGATCAATAAAAGGAGAAAGGATACAATACTTAGATGGCATGGGCCTTATTAATTTGTTTACACACGCACACACGGGTGTGTGTGTGTGTGTGTGTGTGTGTGTATTTTCCTGCAGTGACTTCAGCATTGTTAAATACCGATGGGAATAGAAGTTGGGAATGTAAATAAAGCAGACGTCACAGGAAATAATGGAGAGCGGGTGCTGATAAAGGTGGTATGGAAGGTGGTATGTTTCCGAGTGGGAGCGGAGTTATTAGCCACTGAGAGAAAAAGAGACACTTCTTCCACTTCAACTGGCAAAAAGTATGGATGATCAATGCTTGCTTTTTTTCTCCCTCAAAATGACCATACCTACTACTGTATAAGCTACTCTGCCCATTTGGTATTTCATGCATATTTTCCTCTCTGTTTAGAGATTCTGATATAGCATTACTTCTACTCGCTCTATAAACACTCCCTATAAGCAAGGACCATGCTTATTGAACCACTAGCTTTTTTATTTGACAATAGGAATTTTTTTTAATTTTTTCATTATTATAAATCAAATTGCTGTACATACATATATAGAATACATATATAAATCTTTGTGCAGGTGTCTGAATATTTCTATGGCAAAAATTCCTAGAGTAACTGTATTTGAAGACTTAAATCTTATGAAATATATTGCAAAATTGGCCTCCAAAATGGTTTCTACCACCTACTCCATTTCCTTCTACTCTCATGAACAAAAGAAATCATGTACTCAAAATTTTTAGTTTGATAGGTAAAAAATGGAAAAGCTTCTTTTAAGGTAAATTTCTTTGATTTCCAGTGTAGTTGAAGTTTTTGTACATGTGTTTTCCATTAAGACTGCTTTTGTGAGTTGTCTGTTCACCTGTCTAATGTCATACTAGGGATGTTTGTGTTTTATTCATGAATTCTGATAGCTCTTTGTATGCTTACATGATATTTAAGGTTAGCATAAATTACAATCCATAGATTCTAACATATCATGGTAACATGTATCATTATATGATACAGAAAAACCAGTAATATATACAATATGTATATTATATATGGCAGGAGAGATTCCTGCCCATTAGATTATGACACAGTATTTTTTTTAAAGATTTATTTATTTATTTGAGAGAGAGAAAGAGAAGACATGCTCGCAAGTGAGGGGAGGGGCATAGGGTGGGAATTTTCAAGCAGACTCCCTGCTGAGCATGGAGCCTGACCCCGGGCTCCATCTCATGACCCTGCGGTCATGACCTGAGCCCAAACCAGAAGTTGGACCCTTAACCGACTGAGTCACTCAGGCGCCCCAGATTATAACATACTAGTGATTTAAAAACTCATCTCATCGGGGCGCCTGGGTGGCTCAGTTGTTAAGCATCTGCCTTCGGCTCAGGTCATGATCCCAGGGTCCTGGGATCGAGCCCCGCATCGGGCTCCCTGCTCGGCGGGAGACCTGCTTCTCCCTCTCCCACTCCCCCTGCTTGTGTTCCCTCTCTCGCTGTGTCTCTCTCTGTCAAATAAATAAATAAAAATCTTTAAAAAATAAAAAATAAAAAAAATAAAAAAAAAAAAAACCTCATCTCATCTCAGGGATGTTAAGTTGTGAAAACAAAAAACAAAAAAACAGTGCACTTCTGTAGTACAAAGATTAATGAGCTTCAAAGATGCCCATACCCTTATCCTGAGAAAGTGTGAATATATTATGTTACCTGGAAAAAAGGACTTTGCACATGTGATTAAGATTACTGCATTTAAAATACAGAGATTATTTTGGATTATCCAGGTGGGCCTAAGCTAATCACCTGAGACATTAAGAACACAGAACTTTCCCTGGCTGGGAACAAATGGTAGGTGGTAAAACGGGATGTCAGAAATACTCCCAGGGTGGAAAACGGCCGATGGGCCATCAGTGGTACACAGACCCATGTGCAGTAAGAGAGAGAGAAAGACCTCTTGGAGCTGAGGGCAGCTCCCAGCTGACAGCCATAGGAAATGAGGATCAAGTTCCTCCAAGTGCATGCAGCAGTATTCTGCCAACAACCTGAACAACTCTGGAAGCCTCCAGAAGAGAGCGTAGGTTGATGAGTGCCTTGATTTTGGCCTTGTAAAACCCAGATCAGAGATAACAGCTAAACCCACCAGATTTCTAATCTATAGAACTATGAGACAACAAATATATATTCTTTGAAGCTATGAAGTGTGCTAATTTGTGGCGGCAGCATTGAAAACGAATACAATTACAGAACAAAATCAGGTCTATGAATTCAGGAAGACAGTTGAGTTCTTTTATTTTTTTTTTAAAGATTTTTTTTTTTATTTGACAGAGAGACACAGCGAGAGAGGAAACACAAGCAGGGGGAGGGGGAGAGGGAGAAGCAGGCTTCCCACTGAGCAGGGAACCAGATGCGGGGCTCGATCCCAGGACCCTGGGATCATGACCCAAGCCGAAGGCAGACGCTTAACGACTGAGCCACCCAGGCGCCCCCAAGACAGTTGAGGTCTAAAATCTAACATTCCCCAGATTTAGAACTACCTAATTTTATGAAACTAGACAAGAGAAAGAATACATACTACATGAAAGTAAATGAAAGAAAACTTCTGGAGTTTTTAAATCAAAACACAACATTGTCAGTTGTGAAGTTCTAATTTATATGCTAGAACTGCACTGGAAACTGGGAGCTTGTATACTCTTGATATACGTATTTTTTTTTTTTTTTGGCTTCTTTTTCATCATTTTGAAAATTATTCAGGGGTCTCTGTAAAATATGTCTTGCTGCTGATTGCATATTTCTGACAATCTAAACTAATAAGCGAAAGGCTGTGCATTCTTGCTTTGCCAGATGAAACACAGGAAAAAAGTAGAAAATAAACTTACTTCTGATACAAAATCCTAAGGACATAATTAAAACAACCAGCCACTATTACAAATTTCTTTTCCAGGTTATAACTTTTAAGGTTGAGAAAAATTATTCTGAGATTGTAAGCCAAATAAAATAAGCGCTCATAAAAATATGAATGAGTATCTAACTTGATTAACACACCCAAGCAGTGATAAAATTTTCCAAATATCATTGCATCATACTGTTTAATAACTACATTACTCAACTCGAGAAGTTGCAAGACAATTTTTCCTCTATTTCTCCCTATAATCTTAGTTTAATACTATGATTTTAAATATGCACTGCTTATCCCACTGTATCTTATATTAGATGGTAACCTAAAGACATAGTATAGTGCTGTTGTCGGAAGTACATTTAGTACGCCTGACCCTATCCTTAAAATGATTGTCAAAGGTCCAAATTGACAAGAGACAAGACCATAGCCTGTCAATGTGGAATTACTTAGAAAAAGAAGGTCTATACACAGAAGGACAATGATTCTACCCTAGAATGTGGTATAAGGATGGTATTAACACTCTCTAGTTTGATTATTATTTTAAGAACCTACCATTACACTAAACTTCTGCCTATTTGTTGGATGAGCTATGCATTTTATTTTCACTCTTGTGTTGTACTTTTCTCTCAAGGCAGCTCAGGAGTGTATACAGAGCAGAGAGTGATGATGTCCTGTCTTTTTTTTTTTCCTCTTAAAGTCAAGGATCTGATGGGGCAACTTTGATAAATACAGCTGGTAATTACAAAATTACTTCCAGCATGTTCAGTCTTAGTAAAAATACTAATAGATTAAGGAGTTCAGTGGTTCTTTCAAGTAATTTATTTAACATAGAGCGATGTTTACTGGAGATGATCTGAAACTATTTTGTAACTAAAATATAAGATTACTAGAAAGCAAACACACTGAGGTAAATTTCTTCCAGTCAAAATATTTGCATACCATTATTTCTTTGGTAATGACACTTAGAGCAAGGCAAATGGGAAAACTGTTTTAACCACACAAAACTATATAATCTTAATGTAATTTTAAGTATTTCCTTCTTCGATAACTTACCTATCCATCATTTTATCATTAGCACTTAAACAGCATACCTACCATATATTAGATGATCAACACATGACTGTTGAATAAATGAAGAAATAAACTGCTATAGTCCTCCCTGTACTTAAGGAAATAAATATTATAAGCAATAGCAGGAACAGAGAATACCATGTGGGACAGGTCTTCCTCATTGTTGACTTTCTAGATCTATAAGTGGAAAACGAACTAGAGCAAAGAAAAAGGATAGAAGAAAGAAGACCAACAGAAGCAGTAGATGGCAAGGTCAGAGAGTATCTGCTGGAAGTCAGAGATCCGTTTCTATTTTTTTCTCTGCCCCTTACTGTTGGGTGATCTTGGGTAAGTAATTTAGCTCCTCAAGATTTATTTTCCTCATATGTAAATGGTGATAAAATTATTCAATTTATAAGGCTGTTGTGAGGATTAAATAGAGTGATACCACCATTGCCTTGCACTGTGTCTAGCACAGAAGATCAGAATAAATGGTGGTTATTATTATGAATATTTTGAACTAAAGTAGTAAAAATAGTTTTTAGCTTAGTTACTTTAGAATGAATATTTAAGGAGTTATCTTTCATTTCTTTTCCTTGTTAAGTGGAATTCTTTCATTAACTTCTCTTGGATCCTCACTGATTTGCATTATGTCTCACTAATATAAGATGAAACCAACCATCACTGATTGCATTATGATTAACTTTGCTAGTTTGTCATTTTCAAACAGTGAAGGATGACATGGCAATGATATCCTTTAATTAGTTAAACATTTCTCATTTGTAAACTGGAAAGGATATTATATCTCAATGAATTTAAATGTGTTTTGACCCAAAGAAGCTAATTCTCCTGTTCATGGATATGGGCTGTTTAATACTGCATTGAGTGAGGGGTTATCAGGTCAGGGAGAATTACCACTTTCCTCAAAGGCAGACCAAGCAGTTCTATGAAAGGCTCTATCTGTCTCTGTGGTCTGAATTACTTAGTCAATCGCAAAGAAAAAAAGAAAGATATAATCCACGGTAAAAATATCACCAAGGCAAAATTAGCTAAATTATGCTATGAGCCTTCATTCATTTTCCCTCCACGTTTCCCTCCTATTTTACTCCCCAAGAGTAAAAGAAAAAATAGAATTCTACCTCTCTATTATTGAAAAGATCTGCCTTCTATTAGCCTAAACCTACTTTCATGGAACATCTGCCTTACAGCAAGTTTTGTTTCTAGAGTTACATGACTCCAAGTACTGGACAAAATATTTTATCTAAAAAAAATCTGAAGCACTTTATTCACTCATACTCATTGGATGTGTTTTATCCTCTATAAATACATATATATGTGTATATATATAAATCTGTAATTATATGTGTATATATCACATATAGACTATATTATGTATTATATATCACCTATATATACAGATAGATATAAGACTTTCAGATATTTCTAACTAGAAGGTAGAAGAAGTGTGGGTTTGCAGAGAGGAGTCAGGCCATGTGGATACATATTTTCCACTTAAATATGGTGACACCATCCTAGACCCAGAAGTCAAGAGCCGATTCATTAAGACAAAATAAACTTGCTTAGAAAAGAACATTTAAAAAGTGTTAATTATACTGTCAAAATAAAGAATGGTTTTCCTTTTACGTACACTGCTTACCAAAGTGGAATACATATGAAGAAAAGAGTTCCTTGACTAGTTAGAAGCACTGATTAAACACATTGGCACAGCCTCACTCCGTAAACTTGTCAGGTTCTGATATGATGTTTGCCTATTCCATCTATTTGTAGCTTTCATTTGTTGGAGTTAATTTCCATATATAAACAAATAAAACTAAAAGGAACAACAGAGTGTGATGCCATATGACTCTTCTATAAGAAGTCTGCAGTGTTTCCAGGATCTTTTCTGTCTACAAAAATGTAACCCTGAGATATTAAAAGCCTATTGATTCAAACATCTTATGTGATTGTATTCCAAAGTCCAATGAAAATGGAAAGCCAGAATTCTTAATTATTAACTGTCCATTAAAATTGTCTACCGTAAACCAAGTTATCTTGGGAGGAATGTACTATATATAAGAAATGATGCATTTTAATGAGTGAAGGAATGTAATTGTTACTACATTTAAAAACTAAATCATACACTAGATTTATATGGAAATGGATAAGTAATCCAAGCCTCAAGGTCTTGGACATAACATAGGAGAGAAATGTTAATGAAATATAGGAAGAGATTAAAACCTCTTAATTTAAAAATTTATGGCCCTTTTCATGCATCACATATCTGATCTCATTGACTACCTCTCATCAGTCCAGCAGGGTTCTGATTTGGGCATTAGGGTATCCAGCATAATTAGGGCTTTGTCAAGTTAGATAACTATTTAAGAGTGCATGAGACTAATTCCACGAATTTATTCATCAAGTTGGCTACACTGTCAGTATCTGTGTTCAGTCTTCAGCCTCCATTTTATAGAGACCGAAACTTCGTTATTTTTCCCTCACAAAATCGAAATACTTAAAAGATTACTGCGTTCCTCACTGTAACTTCATCTCCTGAGCACAGAAACATATTTCCTGCAGGTTTTAACTAGATTGAGATCAGGAATTCCAGTACAGCACTAACATTTAATAAGGATTTACTGGAGAATTTAATGTTGAATTAAGATGTGATTTATCTAAAATTTATAGAGAAAATTATAAGAAGTTGGAAGACAAATGTAATGACCTCAGAAATGAGTTGTAATACACAGACTTAATTTTAAGGATTATATGTGATACTACTTTGATATACATTGTAAGAAAGAAGCGACTTATAAAAAAAGATGTAGATGAGGTTTTACCTATCTGCACAACGAGGGCTGCCTGCACCTCTGATTTTATTCATGGCTGCAGTGAGTCTACTCACTGTTTATTTGTAATTTCTAAATTGCTCCTGTCTGTCAGTGATAATCTAATCACATCCACAGAAATTAATTATTTAAGGATCATTATAAAGAGAATTTGGGAGGAGACTGATATGTTTAAGAGGTCTCAACTATTAATTAGGCATTTGAGGCTTTTCTAATGGAGCCTCTGCATGAACACGAACAATACTACGTTGTCAAGTGACAACAATGCTTCTTACAGAGAGAGAGCGGGGACTACACGACAATATTAGTCATCCCCCAGAAACTGATAAATAGCCTACTGAAATATAGATTCTTAGGGATATACTGTCCCTTCTTTGAATGCCTCGTAAAATTGGAGACACTCTTCTGACAGTTGAAAGGTATTAGAAGACCAGTTTCTCAGGCTTCATACTGCATTCGACACTGGGGGAACCTGCTTGTCTCCTCTCGTGCGCAAACTCGAAAACACTCTGCCCAGTTCCTGCTTCCAGTAACTCAGCACCTGAGAAGGGCTTTGGACAGGACATTTTTTTTGGTGTTGGGGCTGCTCCTTGCTAAGGTCTGTCTCTTGCTCGGCAATCTCTACCTTTAGTCCCATATAGTTGGGAGTACGTTTCATCTCTTACAGTGAAAAAGGCCACTTCTGCATTATTCTACTC
This sequence comes from Phoca vitulina, assembly GCF_004348235.1. Classification (NCBI taxonomy): domain Eukaryota; kingdom Metazoa; phylum Chordata; class Mammalia; order Carnivora; family Phocidae; genus Phoca; species Phoca vitulina. Next base: position 18,105,038 of record NW_022589735.1, read on the forward strand.
ATTTAGCAGTCGTTCCCTCACCTTTTTCTTCTCTAAGTGCATCATGCTTCAGCTTTTTTTTTTTTTTAAAGATTTTATTTATTTATTTGACAGAGAGAAACACAGCGAGAGAGGGAACACAAGCAGGGGGAGCGGGAGAGGGAGAAGCAGGCTTCCCGCCGAACAGGGAGCCAGATGTGGGACTCAATCCCAAGACCCTGGGATCATGACCCAAGCCGAGCCGAAGGCAGACGCTTAACAGACTGAGCCACCCAGACGCCCAATGTTTCAGCTTTCTTAAAGCGATTATTTTACATCAATAATACACATAAACACTCTCCTCCTAGCCCCCACTAACACAGTGTTTCTAAAACAGTAGACACCTCGCCTGTTAGCTGCACAGTGGAGCTCACCTCTTTCTCTCTTCTGCAAATTTTAGTGAGCATCTGTATTACATTCTGGAAATAGTTCTATGCCCTTAGCTATAAGAGGGTGAAAATCCAGAGCTTACAGTTTCTTGGTTTAGACAGCCTGAGTCTGACACACAGAGAGTCTTTTTCCCAGGCTAACTGGGCCCAACTAGCCAGGAAGGAAAAAAACAGCTTTTTATGCCTTTAATGGCTTCATAAGGAGATAGGGGAATTATCAAGATGAAAACAACAGGAAATATAGGAGAGAAATGTTAATGAAATATAGGAAGAGATTAAAACCTCTTAATTTAAAAAAATTCCTGATACATTTAACATGTGAAGAATTGTGTAAAATGAGCACTGGACACCAGTTACATAGCACTGGACATCACCCTTTCTGGGAAGACCCCATTTTACTGAACTTTTTAGAAAAGTTCAGACCATGCTGGTGGCAGCCTCCTTCCATCCACTCTCCCCATTTTCCCCACTACCCAGTGTTGATATATTTTAGTTCTAGATGGCAAGACAGTGGAAATAAGTTTTCTGCCACTGCTCATTGGTAGCTTTTTAATTAAAGATATAGCCATGCAAACACACTGTGAGGCCTGGGAATGTTTTCATTTATACACTAACAGGACAATAAAATGATTTATGCACACTAGTGAGAGATGAGGTATTTGGATTATACAGCTCATCTTTTAATATTTAAGTTGAACAGTCTCTCAGTCTATTTCTACTCCTGAAGCCAGTATTAGGGATGTATGTTAACTAACTAGAATTTAAATAAATACTTGAAACAAAAAAACAAAAACAAAAAAGAATTGTGTAATAATTTTTTTGACCCAGAGATAGGTTTTCCCCAATTTTAAAAAGGGGTATCATGCAAGAGGAGAACCCTGGTACATGTTCAATGATTATACATATCTTTCTTCTGAGTGTGAAAATATGTCCTTGGCAAACATAATTATGGAACTCTTTCCACATTTTAGGCAGAACTTTCAGCTTTGATTGTTTTTCTAGCACTATAAAATGGTCCAGGTGCATCTCGTATATTTCTTGTCCCAATCTTACAGGCACAATTTCTCCAAAGGGTCCTGGAGACTTTTATTGGAAAAGGTATTAGAAAGCCAGATTAAGGGCAGCTGGGTGGCTCAGTCATTCGTTAGGCGTTTGCCTTCAGCTCAGGTCATGATCCCAGAGTCCTGGGATGGAGCCCTGCATAGGGCTCCCTGCTCCGTGGGAAGCCTGCTTCTCCCTCTCCCACTCCCCCTGCTTGTATTCCCTCTCTCGCTGTGTCTCTCTCTGTCAAATAAATAAATAAAATCTTAAAAAAAAAAAAAAGCCAGATTAGAGTTGTAATTGTACACGCTGATACCGGGGTGGTATTGCTTCCAGAAATTTCTATGTGTATACTATCTCATGTATATGCATGTAACTATAAAGATTGCTGTGTGTAACCATTAGTATATATCTATTAAGCTAATTGTGACTTCATACTGATGTTTCTGACTGCATTCCATTACCATATAGATCCTTCTAGTTTCCTCCACTTTTTATCTCTAACCTCCCACACCAACAGTGAGAAACCTGGCTCCATCCTTTGTCAAACATTTACTTAATTGTTCAATTCCATTATACATATATAATGATACCAAACTTTCGGCATAGCCCCATGGAGAAGCTTTATCAGTTCAGATGGAAGTTTATGTACAGGTTTGTGTGCCTTTAATCTTATAGACTCCACTGGGTCAGCATCTTTTCCACCACTCCCCTCAGGGAGACTGTTTCATATATTTGTAACACAATTAGATTCTCTTGTCACAGTTGGTATCCTTTTCCGGGATCCCCTGACCTCCTAAAGGACTTTTAAAATTTGCATACATTAAGGTTCACTCTTCATTCTATAAAGTTCTACTGGTTTTGACAAACGCATGATGTCATCTATCCATCATCACAGTATCACACAAAATAATTTCACTATCCTGAAAAATCCTCTGAGCACCACCCATTCAACCTTGTCTCCAGGGCTCTGGTTATCACAGATCATTTAAATATATCTATTTGCCTTTTCTGGAATGTCATATAATTCGAATTATACAGCATATAGCCTTTACAGACAGGGCTCTTTCACTTAGAAGCTATGATTTTATATTAACCTGTGTACCTAAGGTGAATATAATTTTTTTTCCATCTGCACAGATGACGTGTAGATTGTCTACTGATGCTGACACTTGTCAGATGGCCTGGAAGGAGTTACAGCTATAATCAGTATCTGGTAGTATTGCTACAAGTTGTTTGAAACTAGCAGGCTATCTTTAAGAACCTTCAGAGGAGAAGGATGGAAGGAGAGTAAGTGAAAGAAAGAGAAATAGACTGAGAGACTGTTCAACTTAAATATTAAAAGATGAGCTGTATAATCCAAATACCTCATCTCTCACTAGTGTGCATAAATCATTTTATTGTCCTGTTAGTGTATAAATGAAAACATTCCCAGGCCTCACAGTGTGTTTGCATGGCTATATCTTTAATTAAAAAGCTACCAATGAGCAGTGGCAGAAAACTTATTTCCACTGTCTTGCCATCTAGAACTAAAATATATCAACACTGTGTAGTGGGGAAAATGGGAAGAGTGGGTGGAAGGAGGCTGCCACCAGCATGGTCTGAACTTTTCTAAAAAGTTCAGTAAAAATGGGGTCTTTCCAGAAAGGGTGATGTCCATTATCTATCTAGCCACATATGATTAACCACCATGCACGGAGCCTCATCATTAGTATCACTTCATCACCATCTTTAAAAGATTATGTTTGAAGATAGTAGCATTTTTCCTCCTATTCCTGAAAATCACACAAAATAAATGAAGAGAATGAGAAATAAAAAAAAATGAACTGTATTTTGATACAATTAAGAGAAATATAAAAATCACAAAGAAGGAAACAGGTGTTACAGTTACACAAAACCACTGAAGACTGATTAGGGGTAGGATAAATGGAAGTAGAGAGAGAAAGCTGTGGTTTCAGATCATACAAAAAGCTAAAAAGTACATTTCTTAAAGGTGAGGTGCATACCCTAAAGCGTAAAACTAAACCCTCCCTGCAGGAAGAGAATGCACAAGTTGGCCATAGGACATTTTCTAGAATGACTCTTGTTCCAAAAAGCAAATACAAGAAATCATCCAGAAAAGCCATACTTTCAAGCAAGCATTCTGTCTCTGAATCAGTGAGGGAGAAGAGAAACTTTGTATTGTTGAAATTCTGATAGGTCTCTTGATTTCATTAGTGAGACAGTGAAAATTAAAGGAACTCACACAAAACTAAGTTTTAAAGAAAATCCTTTCTAGATCAACACATGACCATGATTCCTCCTACATATAAACCACAGGCCAACATTGGGAACAAAAATGTGCTCCATCACAAATAAGAAATTTAAAAATATATACCATCATAAGATGGGTATAAAAATAATACAAGAAAATTGGACAGAACAGCCAACCAACCAAACAAAAAACCAGATTATATTGATGAGAAAATGCAGTCATGGAATAGATAAAATCTTACATCAAATATTTCACCATGAATATTATGCAAAACTAACTTACTAAATTAGTCATCTATATGAAAATATAAAAAAAAATCTATGGAGAAAATGACAGATGAGCTGATAAAGCCTAGAATGAAGTAGGAAAAAATTTACTAGGTAAATAAAGGGAAAATTAAAAGAATACAAAGAAAATGAATACTCCTTGAAAAGCAGTAAGATACATAGGGACTGTAATTAGGAAAGTGAATAAAAAATATGTAAAAATAAAATATTAAAAACAAAGGATGAACAGAGTGAACCTCTGAATGCCAGAATGAGCTGTTCTGCAGACCTTCTCCCCAGTGAAACACAGTTAGTGAAAATAATCTAAAAACAAAGAAACAACCATTTAGTGTCAGGAAATTGTCCTAAGGGCAGGCAGAAAATTAAGAAACATTTATTCAGGGTGGCTCAGTCGGTTAAGCAGTGGAGTCTTGATTTTGCCTCAGGTCATGATCTCAGTGTCGCAAGACTAATCTCCCCATTGGGGTCCGCACTGAGCATGGGGACTGCTTGGTAATTCTCTCTCTCCCTCTCCCTTTACCCCTCCCCACCCCACTCACACACTCTCTCTCTCTCAAAAAAAAGAAAAAGAAGAAGAGAAACATTTATTCAAAAAAACCTATTAAATCTCTATAAGAACAGTAAGATTCTGTGGCGCTTGAACCAGCACTCGCTACACCCTGCCGCATGTCCGCACAACAAGTTTCACTGGAATGGATGGGGCCAAGAAGATGGGCCCTCTTTCCTCTCAGCTCCCAGTCAAGGACTCAGGTCTCTCCCCAGAAAGAGAAGATCACCATCACTTCTCACCTTCCCTCCCAGCTCTGTACTGTAGAGGCTACATTCCAGGGAAGTGCAGCTGAGAGTCTGTGCGTTCCTCTCGTCCACCAAGCCTCCATTCACAGGGTGAAGGATCTACTCCAGATGAGGCAGACCAGGAGTACTGAGGACCAGATCACCCTCACCCCAGCTGGGTTGCAGGGTAGAGGTTCCAAGCTTAGAAAGGCAAGCCAGAAAGAGCAGAGGCTACCAGCACACTCAATGCTTTGCTCATGAAGCAGGATGGCCATTCAAGACAAGCAGGTCATTCACTGCTCCTTTCTCCACTTCTGAAACACCGGGGAGAGCAGCAGGCTAGGAGAACAGAGAACTCCAAAGTTTTCCACAACAGATGATTTAAGTCCCTAAGGGAAACTTAGCTGAGATTTTAAACGGCTATTGGGTACTATTTTAGTTTTTGTTTTGTTTTGTTTTTTTAAATAAATTCCTTAGAATATAGGGAAATTCAAGCCTAAGGGAACTTGCAAAAACAATGGAGATGAAGGGTTTGTTCTGTTAGGGAATATAAATCCTTCAAGCATAGGCACAGACTAGGTAACTATAAAAGAAGTCACACTCATTCCACCTTTTTGCTCATATTTTTTAACGAATAACTTTCATTCTCAACATCACCTCATGGTCCAAGAGGACTCTTGGAAGCCCCTGCCATCATGCCTACATCCCAGATGGAAGGTATAAATAAAAAGGTAAAGGGCAGAGGCCCTATGAGTTAGCTCCTTTAAGGGAAGCATCACTGAAATCCCATAATTACAGTTCATTGACAATTATTTAGTATTATGGCCATACTTTGCTACATAGGAGCAAGGAAAATGATATATATTTCACTGGTTACATGTCAACATTTTTTATGAAATCCTCAAGTGAGTCAAAACACACAAATCTGAGAAAAATAAAAGTTTGATTAAATAAAAATACTCTTCTGTATGGCAAATACCACTCTGAGTAAAGTCAGAGACAAACAACAAACTAAGAAAGTACATTTCAACCCATACCCCAGACAAGGAATAAATTCAAGTATATAGAGAGAGCACTTCAAAGATAATACAAAAGAGGCAAGTGATTCAAATTTTTAAATGAGCAAATTATATCAACAGTTGATAGAAAAATACAAAGAGTGGGCTCTTAAACATAAGGACACAATTAACTTTAAAGAAAATACAAATGCAAATTTAAACTATAGTGAAGTACCATCTTCCACTTATAAGATTGGCATAATAAAAAAAACTGTTTTTTTTTTAAATGGATTGTCAAAGAAGATATACAAATGGGCAACAGGTACGTGAAAAGATGCTCAACATCAGATGAAATTATCAGTGAGCTGCAAATCAAAACCACAAAGAGGTATCAGTCCACATCTGTTAGAATGGCTGTCAGCAAAAAGACAAGAAATAACAAATGTTCATGAGGATGTGGAGAAAAGGGACCCTCGTGCACTGTTGGTGGGAATGTAAATTGGTACAGGAAAACAGTATGGAGGTTCCTCAAAAAATTAAAAATAAAGCTACCATATGCTCCAGCAATTCCACTTCTGGGAATGTATTGGAAGGAAATAAGATCACTGTCTTGAAAAGATCTCGGCTCTCCCATGTTCACTGCAGCATTATTCATAATAACCAAGACATGAAAACAAACAAAGTGTCCATCAGTGGATGAATGGATGAGCAAATGTGGTACATACAGACAAGGGAGTATTATTCAGCCATAAAAGAGAAGGAAATCCTTCCATTTGTGACAACATGGATGGACTTAGAAGGCATTACGCTAAGTGAAATGAGACAGAGAAAGACAAAGGCTGTGTGATCACACTTATGTGTGGAATCATTAAAACAAACAACCAAACAAACAAACAACTCATAAGTATGGAGAGTATTATGGCGGTTGCAGGGCAGGGTGAAGAATGAGTAAAGAGGGTCAAAGGCACAAACTTCCAGTTCTAAGATAATAAATTCCGGGGATATAATGTACGGCATCGTAGGTATTACCAAGAAATGCTGTACTGTAGAGCTGAAAGTTGCTAAAAGAGTAGATCTTAAAAGATCTCATCATAAGATAACAAAATTTTTGATCATGTGCAGTGAATGAAGAGTCATTTGCCCACTGAGCATGCTGCTAACAGAGTAGTAGAGTTGCTAACTGGACCTTGGCACTGCCCATAATTTATTACTCACAAATGATATAAAATGGATTAGAATTGTTTTCTTCTCTTCCTATCACAATGTGTGTCTACCCCTGAAAACACCAAGGGTAGGACTCAGATTTGCAAAAGCTGAGTAAGATTAGAGCACTGTTTAAAATGGTTAGGATAGGGGTGCCTGGGTGGCTCAGCTGGTTAAGTGTCATCCTTCAGCTCAGGTCACGCTCCCAGGGTCCGAGCCCCCGCATCGGGCTCCTTGTTCAGTGGGAAGCCTGCTTCTCCCTCTGCCTGCCGCTCCCCCTGCTTGTGCATTCTCTCTCTGTTGAATAAATAAAATCTTTAAAAAAAATTAAAAAAGAAAATAAAAAAAGAAAAAGAGGGACTTTCTGAAAAACTCCTTTTGCCAGATTTTTATCTCCCAGCATTCTGAAAGTCTTTTACCAAAAGTCAATAAATTAATTAGAACCTGAAAAAGAGAAGGGGGTCATCTCGATCCAGGAAAGTGTTCTAACAATATAGTTATATTTTCTTTATTACAGAATAGTTTATCTAACTAATTCTCTGATCACTTCTTATCTTTTATTAAGGGACAAAATATGGAACTGGGGATTGGTGAATTGTGATAGGTAAAAAGAGGGTGAGGATTAGCAGCAGGTGTAAATATACCTGTGAAATTCTCACTTCTAGTCTATCTTAAATGACAGAAGATTATTTCTCGAGACTATATTGCCCACAGGGGCTTTCCTGGAAAGGGGCTTTCTAGGAGTGATTCAGGGTTTCCAGCTCCTTCCGTATATCCTTTCCTCTGTATTCAAGATGTAGCTTCCAGTGTTGCCACAGGAAAAGGGAAGACTACGGAGGATCACACATACGAGCTCACCCAGGAAGTAAAGTAAGTTCACTTGCTCACCCTCAGTTGTCTGGAACTTAGTCATCCGGGCACACCCAACCGCGAAGGAGGCTGGGATATCCGAACCGCGAAGGAGGCTGGGATATCCGAACCGCGAAGGAGGCTGGGATATCCGAACCGCGAAGGAGGCTGGGATATGTAACCTAGAGGGAATACGCTCGCTGTCAGTAGCAGTGAGAGGCAAGCACTGGGGCACAGCAATCGGAACTTGTGGCCCTAGAGCAGAGAAGTGGAATGCTGTGGGTGCCAGTGGGAGCTGGGTAAAGGAGAGACCTAGGGGCTAAAAAGTGAGGTGGAGAAGCAAAACTTCAGAAGTTGACCACAGGAAAATGTCTTCATGAAGACATGTTTTTAGAAAGCCTTAGTCAAATTACAAAGATAAATGTACAAATCCTTTCTGCTCCCAGCATGGCTCACCTAGCAAGGCGCGATGTAGCAGGCCCTACCTGCCAGCATGGGCTCGACGGTCTTCCTGAAGTGTGCTTTTATATTTTAACCTTGAAAAATGGCTGTTACTTGAAGTTAGGTAGGTAAGTTCCGTGAAAAGTTGATGAAAGCATTGTTGTTAGACTACTCTTGTACAAGATAATTTTAGAAGTTTCCGCAAGAAAAACCAGATAGAGTTTTGAAAAAAGGAGGTGACCTTCAGAGTAACTAGGAATGTTCTAGGAGAAAGGGTTAAGGGAATTTTTATTGAAGAAAAAGATAACCCAAAAAACTTAAAAAGAATGGAAGGGACAATCTTTTCTCTCTGATTTTGGTATGGTGTGTTTTTAAAAAATCAGTTTTTTGCTGGAAAGAAATCTTCAATGCTGCAGAAAAACATTTTTAACATGTGTGAAGTTTTTTTCCAGTGAACTTTTATTTTCTCGATGGTATGGATAACCTCTCTCGCTACTCAAAGATCTAAATTAGTTGGATGGTTTTTTAAAATATTATTACCATAAATATTCCAAAGAATATTCTTATTCTCATGATGATAAGCTTTGATTAGAGAGGGAAAATCAAGAGAAAAAAAATGAAGAGCATCTAATAATAATAATTAACAACAATGTGAAAAGGGGCAATATTCTTTGACACAGAGGAGGATGCTTCATAATTAAAAGTCCATCCACTGAGCTGACAGAGATTAAGTTTTTATGCAACCACTTCTATCCTTTTATTTAGTATAAATCATGAATACTAATGAGGAAACTCAATTCTTTATAAAACACCATGAAATGTAAGGTTAGCTTGCTAATTAGATCTAAATTTTGGATAGTCTTTGCAACTTGCAAGGACAAATTTATTATATTTTCACCTTAAAATGGTCAGATTTAATGGAGATATAACTTGTAAAGATTTTGTTATAAAGTGACTGATCCTGTTAGAATGGGTTTGTGAACGACCAAGGCATTTATAAAGCCAAACACAGGTGAATTTGGATTTCAGAACTGGGGCAGAGGCAACACCAGGCCAGTGGGAAAGTAAACTCTGCTCACAGCACATACCTGCCTGACATGCAACAGAAATGTATCTCCCTGAACTCTGCACACTTCACCTGCTTCACTGGTGGCCCTAAAGCCACCAATACGTCTGATAATATTTGATGGGGAGACAAGAAGGGAACATCACCTTCTTCCCATTCCCCCTTGGCTCAAAAGAAGACATGTGGAATGAGACTTTCTGGAAGTTCTGGCTGAGATGATTTACAAGGAGCTACATTCCAGGGGCTCAATGAGTGTCTAAAGCCCAACTCTGGGAGCCCCAAGGTAAAGAACAGAAAGACATGGAATCCAATGATCCGTGATATCTTTAAGAAAAGTCAACATTGCTCCTTCCCCTTCCCTGTGTTCCTGATCTCCCATTACTCACAAGATGCCAAGAAGGAAATTAAAAAGGGCTTAACTTCTCTCTGTACACCAAGAACAGAAGGAACTGGGAAAGCAGAAAAGCTTTCACTAAGTGCCTCAGCCAACACCTGGGAACCTGCCTATTCCTATAGCTGCAGCCTGTCCTGACAAAGTCATCTTCTACCTCTGCTTAGGAGGCTACATCTCAAGGTACTCCAGCAAGTGAATCTGAGCCCCAGGGAACCACAAGAGAAAGAGCAGTCCATCCCTAGGTACTCAGGAGTTTACAGAGTCAATAAAATCAAGCAGAACTCTAAGTAGAGGTTTTGGACTATCCAGGTGGGAGATGCATTTAACAAAATTCAAGTGTATAATTACCACACAGGGAAAAAAAAAAAAAAGGCTTTGAAGAACATGGATTCCCAAATGATTCAAAAAATTAAAGAAGAGCAGCGTAACTTGTTGGACAACTTTGGATTGCCAAGTACAAAAAAAAAAAAAAAAAAGCCGTTTCATAGCAAACAGAAAAATCCTGATATAGTAAACAAGAGGGAAAAGATAAAGAGTTGAGAGAACGAATCCAGGAGACCTAGCATGTACATACAGTAGTAAGAGACATGAAAGCTAGTGGCTCAGTTGGTTAAGTATCTGCCTTCAGGTCATTATTTCAGGGTCCTGGGATTGAGCCCCTCAGTGGGGAGTCTGCTTCTCCCTCTCCCTCTGTGCTCGCACTCAGTCTATCTCTCTCTCTCTCGCTCTTTCTCACAAATAAATAAATAAAAATCTTAAAAAAGAGAGACATGAAAGCTGGAGGAGAGTCAATACTGCATGAAAAAGTATGAGGAGCTTTAAAATTAAGAAAAAATTAAAAGCATAGTAATCAATAAAATCAACAATGAGAAAAAGTTAACAAAAAACTGCAATGTAAAATAATATAGCAAACTCACAGTAAGAAGATATAAAGCATACCAGTCAATATCCTGAAATCGAGGCATCTAAAGTCTTCAATTAAAATACAGAGATTATCAGATTATCAAATTATGTTTAAAAGAAACATTTAAAATAAAAAGACAAACAGAAAATGCAAATAAAAAGAAGCATAAAACAAGGGAGAATTTATGGTTCAAGGAACTGAAGATCAAACTGAAGACTAATAAGAAATTCGCAACTGCTGAAAAAAGGCAACAGATTCATAAAACTGTGTGTGCCAAAGAGAGCAGCAGGTAAATATGTAAAGAAAAAGCTATCACAAATGCAAAAAATGAAAAAGCCTTTGATTAAAATTAGAGGAGGAAACTTAAATATCCCTCTTCCTGTCTTGGATTTAACTAAGAGGCAAAAATCAGCAAGGGTCGTTATGATCTGAATGTTTGTGCCGCCCCCCCCCAAAAATTCTTACTTTGAAATCCTAATGCCCATTGTGATAGTATTAGGAGGTTGGGACTTTGGGGAGAGACTAGGTCATGAGGGCAAAGCCTCGTAAATGAGATTAATGCCTTTATAAAAGAGTCCAGGGGAGCTCCTTCACCCTTACCACCTTAGGAGGACACAGAGAGGCTGGCAATGGGCAACCAGGAGGGGGACAGTCAGCTGACCTCCTGGCATCCTGATGTCCAGTTTCCAGCCTCCAGGACTTCGAGAAATGAATTTCTATTGTTTATAAGCTACCTGGTCTATGGTATTTTGGTATAGCAGCTGGAACTAAGCAAAGGGTATATAAGAATTGAACTCAAAAATCCAATAACCTTGAACAGACACCCATACCCATGCATGTATATAAAAACTTACATCCCTCTCATGGAGAATAAATATGGCTTTTTTCTTATGTTTATGCAACATGAAAATATGTAATCCTTTCCTTGGACATGTAGAGACTACACAAATTAAAAAGTAGAAAACTAACACCAGACTCTCTGATCAAAATCCAACAAAATTAGAATAATAAAAAAGGATGAACCTTCTTAATTTGTTAGCAATTAAGAAACACACTCCTAGGTAATTCATATGTCAAAGAGGAAATCAATAGAAAATTGCAACATCATGAAGTCATTGAAAAGACAATACTTCATACTGATAATGTATGGGACATAGTAAAAACTGTGCTCAGAAACTAGGCATTTAATTATTTCAACATTAAAGAAGGAAGATTCAAAACAAACCAAATTTTACATAAATGTCAGAAAAAAAGAACATAATTGAAAGAAATGATGAAATTAATAACAATAAAAGCAGAAATTAATAAAGCAGAAAATAACCAAAATTAATTTTAAAAATTCTAAAGGTGGTGCTCTGTAATGATGAATAAAGTCGTTAACCCTCTTCATACTCCAACAAGACAGAAAAGGGGAAAGACAGCGAGAGAGAGAACAAGAGGAAGAGAAGGACACAAAATTAAGAGAAAGGAGGTACCGGCACAGAAGAGGTAAAATTAAAGTAAAATTTGCAACTCTGTGGAAAGGTGTTTGAAAAGTTGGAATAAATTACTTCCTTACAAAAATCTAAAAGACCAAAACTGAAAATCCCAAGAAATGGAAAACATGAACAGATTAATTAAAAAAATTGTTGTTCTTTTCTATTAAGTTACACAGAGCTTTTTAACAGAAAAATAGTGGGGCATACCAGCTGAAGAGCTCTCTCTGGCTTTGGGAATCTACAGATGGCCTGTTATAGGAGCCAGTCCTGTAAACAAGTAGTATTCAGTATAACAGAAAATGTGAAAGCCACAATCCCCAGCCAAGGGGATCTATTCTTCCAGGTAGAGCCAAGAGCTCAAAGTCTTTGATAGAAATCATAGTGAAGTATGTAGTTTAAATAAATGCAAAGTAAGTGCCAACTGGAAATACCCAGGTCCTAATTTGTGTACATGTGTTCTACTCATGTTTTTCTGAAATTAAGGGGCTATTCGATTGTTAGTCCAGGTCATGACTGGTTTAATTTGAAATGAACTTACGTTGATGCTGGCGGGAGATAATTTTCCTCACCCCACGAAGCAGACTGACTTACTAGTTTCTACTGGGTAGATAAAAACATGTTAATATTTCTCTCTGCTGTGCTCAGTCCTCAGCTGAATAAAGCTGTAGGCCATTCACTAAAGAAGATGAATACTACTATTCATTACGGAAATGGAATAATCAAGCACAGCATGCAAATTTTAAACCTATATTGCTAGAATGGCACCTTGTTCTAAAAAGAAATAGTATTTATAAGTCTGTATTTTCTCTTACTAAGAACCTAACTTAAATAGCTATTCAGTGCCTCCAACTCAATGAGCAGCCATTACATTAGTAATAGTTCAACATTATACCTGATGAAAGCATGTTGTCTTTATTACCTCTTTAATAATACATTCTAAGCAAAGAAAACAAATTTTAAATTCCTGCAAAAAATGCAGCCCCCATATACAGGAATACGAACATGCAACAGCCTATGTTTTGATTTATCTGTTGTCAAATCCAATTTTGGTACATACTTGGTAATGCTTATCTCTACTATTTAAAATATATCTCATTTCATTTATCATAGGCGTGTATATTTTTAAGTGCTAACCAGCTTGGCATTGATATTTTTCTGTAAGGTTTACATTGTAAAACACATAAACCAAAACAAAATTTTAAAGGTATAAGGATAAAAATAAATCCTGGTACTTCAGGCCCTTGACTTGTTTGTATTCCCTACTCTGAAGAACCACATTCCTTGAAAAGTGGAGGGAAAATAGTTCCCCTTCTTGATAGAAAGTCTTGAGTATACCCATGAGGAAGAGTTCTCTACGCAAATATGTCCTTGATAGAAACAAGCTAACAGGTTTCCTAGGAAAATACTCCAGTCTTACCTATTAGCTTAACTAAAGGAAACACCAAGAGAGCTAGTGTCGAAAGAAAGAAAGAAAGAACGAGAAAAGGAAGGAAGGAAGGAAGAGAAAGAAAGAAAGAAAGAAAAAGGAAGGAAGGAAGGAAGGAAGAAAATTAAATCCATTTTCTTAAGAAGAAATACTACCTAATTTCAGCCACCTTTTCATTTATTTCAGCATGGGAAACTTCTGGATTCTAGATAACATTAGAGAAGGTCAAGCTCAGCAGAAGAAATTTTGCATACTTATGTAAATATTCTTAATCTGTGCCTGTTATATATCTGTAATAGACCTAAATTATTAATTACATGATACAGTACATTTCAGTGTGATGAAGTGAAAATATTTTTTGGTCTCTTTCCAGCGTATGACTTGGTGACATATTACACCCAATTTAGAATATTTTAAAGTGCCACAGGCTGCAGCACTTTTGAGTAGGCAGCTGACTATAAAGAAATGGGAGGCAGAAAGAAAAATTTGTCTAGACATAAAGATTGGCCAATGCTTGCTTCAGTACAAAGGGTAGAGTGGAATGGACGGGAGGGGAAGATACTAGAGGGTGTGATGGTAAATGTTAGTGAAATTTTTCTTCTCTTTACTTTTCTACTCTGTCTACAATGATCACGTCTAATTATAAAAAAAAAAACCTAGACTAAATTTTAATTAAAAATCTTGTTCTAAAATTAATGTAATTTGAATTAAGTCAATTATATCTCCACTTTCAATTATTACCAATGTTTCTTTTTTATCAATGCCTTTGTTTACAATTCGACCTTCTGTGTTGGGCACATTAATTGTATGAATCTATTTTCATCCATGAGCTACCATTATTACATTTTAATTATTAAATGGTATTCTGTTGTTCTTCAGTCTCAGAACTAGGAATTACCTATCTACATTAGTTATGTAAGATTCTAGATCCTGAAAATTTCACTTTGAATCCATATTGTTCCATGTAGTCTACTGAATTACTCAAAGGTCTGAATCAACTATAAAGCTTTATAGTTAAAATCTATAATATTGACTATTTCTTATGCAAGAACTTTCCTATGCAAAACTTATGTGCCCAATGTGGGAAAAAATTCTATTGTAAAGATGAAGGAAAATTATTCTTACATAAGCATGCAAAAACAATAGTTTCCAGTTCTGAAGGAACAGCATTTAATCCACAGTTTAATAAGCATATATATAAAAGTTATTTTAATGATTAATGGCAGTAAAAGTGACATTTTCCTTATACTTGTCCTCACTTTTATTGTTTCATGAAAAGTTATGTTTATCCCCTTAAAAGAGTTCACAGTTATTAGAAAAAGATGGATAAGTAAATAATTAAGAGTGACAAGTTACGGTAGTTTCTAGAAGTACTAGGGGAATTCAAAGGGAAAGCAATAAATTCTATGCATAGACAAGACACTTGGTGGAATTCAAAGGGAGAGGGTGATACTTGATCTGGTTGGGTCTGGCAAGATGAAAGGAAATGGTATTGTCTCTTCTGATCCTCATAATAACCCCATGTGGTAGGTTCCACTGAGTTCAAGCAACTTTGGCAAGGTCCCAGACTTTGGACTGGCACACAGGGAGAGGGTGTGGAAAAATAGTAGCCTAGACTGACACATAAATATAATAGGGGGCTACCGAGGTGTTGTTACCTAAGATAGTAATGTTCACTGACATTAATAAACAGAGCAATCATTTGGGAAATAGCCTGTTGCTTTAACACTGAAGAGGGGTAAATACAGAAAAAACTCTTGGCCTCAAATGTCTACACGGAACAATTACGACAGGAAGTTTCTCCAGCCTTTGGGTGCATGGCGTACTGCTGTGAGCTATGGATGACAGACACTGGTGGTAAAGATGGTAAAGTTCATGACCAGTAAACATCACATGCATAAAGGTAACCAACTCCTTTCTACCAGTGTTAGACAGGCAATCTGACTCTTCAGCAGGTCACTCTTCATCCAAGGTTACATCTAAGTCATGTTCTTAGCTACTGACCCTCTGCTCTACTGGATACGACTTGCCTCTGCAGATGGTTTCTGCCAATTATTTTATATGAGGGAGGAAACAAGGTTCTGCTCTGGGATATGTTCCCCAAATATTATTAGAGGCAGCTATTCAAAGAGCCAAGCATGTCAACTTCAGAGTTTCTACAGGGCTCTCAGGTAGCTTCTAAATGTCAGGGGTAATTATACTCACAACCCAACTCTTTGACCACTTGAAGCACATGGCGTCTCTAGGTCCACGTGGCTTCTGACTGCAGTATCAATTCCCTTTTGTCACCTCTGTGACTCCAACAAGATCAATGGGCAGACACCTGATTTATAACTACAAAACTAAAAGTTCTACTACTACAAAGCTAAAAATCCTACCACAGCCTTTCTCATCCGGAGAAATAAATTCCCCTAAAGGAATTTAACAAGTTAATTCTTTATCCTAAAGGCAAACATTGCTTATAAGTTTGAAAGATGAAGTTTTACAAACATAGAATAAAAATATCAAGATCCAGTCAACTTGGTCACCACATAAAAACATCAGATTTTGAAGAAGGCGATTGGTGTTTAGGTCTCTAATAAATCAAATATTAAACATTTCCTCTCCTTTGGAGTCTACAGTTTATTGACAAACATTGTGATCCTCTTACAAAACTGGTCTTATTGTTAAGACAGAAATTTTTTAAAGCTCAAGATAGAATAATTTAGTGAAGTGGTGTCTAAAGGTTATTTGAATATTTATATCTGTAAGAATTGAATCTTAGTGTTTACATAGTTATTCAACTTTTTTTCAAGATTTTATTTATTTATTTGACAGAGAGAGAGAGACAGCTAGAGAGGGAACACAAGCAGGGGGAGTGGGAGAGGGAGTCTGATGCGGGGCTCGATCCCAGGACCCTGGGATCATGACCCGAGCCAACTTTTTACACTGTTTTCACACCTAGAAATCAGTACATTTGACTAAAGAACTAGTTAAAATATAACTTAACATAATTTCCCATGGCAATAATGGATCATGATGTTCCTTCAAGTGATTGATCACCTGATGATTATGAATACTTTATAGATAAGTATATTATTCAAAACATTTTTCAATTCATTTTTAACTTTTAAAATTACTGTGAAAATATATCAGTATTTTAATATCCTGATAAGAGCTCCAGGTATGTTTAAAGCATATTTTTTATATACTTTAAAATATTTCACAGGACAGATTTTTAGTTTTGCTTATTTATTCTACAATGCCACAGAAAAGCAAAAATTTTTTGATCCTCTACTTTTTGTAGAAGTCAAATATAGGCCAGATGCCCATGTAGACTAGTCTGCATGTATTGGTATGTTCAAAGACCTCCAGATCAAAAGCAGGACAATATGTTATAAAACCCTCTGGGCCTCTCATCTCCAATTCTCTCATTGCTTTTAATTGCTTCTGAGTTTCTCAATCTTTAAGATTGTCTTCATGAATTTTCTCTCTGCAGCTCTCCCAAATACTCCATTCATGGAGACTCTTATCTCCTCTTTCCCACATGCAATGAGTATCACTTTCCTGTCAGTTGCTTCACTAGAATTCTGGAATACATTCATAAATTGTCAGGCCAAAAGAGTGGGTGCCTGTATGACCACCAATACTCCATTTCTCCTCACAGAAATACATTTACACTATGGGGAAGAGGTTCTCTCCTTGAACTGCTCTTCCACTATGAAATCTCAGGGGAGCAGTGCTAGAGAATAAAAGTGACTACCTCTGCATTATTTAACTCAGTAGGGTGTTTCATGCACCTAATTGTTGGTGCTTTGTGATTAGAAATGCACAGTATGTGCAGACACATATACTGACAAACATCCTCAATGTTCCCAGCATCCTGATAGAGTCTTTGAGCTAGGGTAGTAAAGTCTATTCACACTGCTCTTCCCTTAGCTCAAGTTCTAAGGAGCAAAAGGAGGACTTGATCTCTCTCAAGCTAGTCCACACTCAGCCTCCTGGAATCCATCAAGTGTGTTTACCAGTATATGAATCCAGCAGCTCTGTGCGCGGTCAGAATTCTTACACCCCACACTTTCATGGGTTTTACCTGCAGAAACCTCACTAGGTTTTTAAGGTAAAGAGCCAAGAAAAACCACTGTGTGCTTCTGGCAAGGAGAGGGCAAAAATAACCACTTTGAAATATGCCTAGAATGTTCTCCACTAACAAAGGTCTACTCTATAAAGTAAAAGACTTTACCAGAACCTTACCCAACCTGAATGAAGGGCAATTAGTCAAATCAGGCTTCTAGTTTACATGTCTCTTAAATGGGGGGAGAGTCAGAGTTCAGAAATTCAAGCCCCCCTTAAAAAGTAAGATTTAATTATAACATTATAGACTGCTTCCCTTCCCCCAAATTTTCCTGTAACACAGCTCCTATAGTAACAATGGATTATATTTAAAATAGCTGTGAGACATACTCCAAGATTTATTTCTAGGGGGCCCAAATACAACAAGGATAAACAAGGATATTGGAGGAATCTAAAGCCTCTGGTAGCTACAGCTAGAGCAAACATTAAACTGAGCCAGACTCCCAGTGAGATTAACATAAAACCTCACATAAGGGGGCACCTGGGTGGCTCAGTCGGTTAAGCGTCTGCCTTCGGCTCAGGTCTTGATCCCAGGGTCCTGGGATCGAGCCCCACATCGGGCTCCCTGCTCCATGGGAAGCCTGCTTCTCCCTCTCCCACTCCCCCTGCCTGTGTTCCCTCTCTCGCTGTGTCTCTCCCTGTCAAATAAATAAATGAAATCTTTAAAACAAACAAACAAACAAAAAAAACCTGACATAAGTGCTTATGTATCAGTCTTTATCACCTAATAGATCATGCCTGGCTTTCCACCAGAAAGTTACAAGGTACACTAAAAGGTATGAAACATAGTCTGAAGAGACAAATCAAGCATCAGAAGGTGACTTATACATGGCATCTATTTTGGAATTATTATATAGGGAATTTAAAGTAACTATGATTAATATATTACAAAGGTGTAATGATCAAGACAGTATGGTACTGGCATGAAAACAGACACGGATCAATGGAACAAAATAGAAAACCCAGTAATGGACCCTCAACTCTATGGTCAACTAATCTTTGAGAAAGCGGGAAGGAATATTCGATGGAAAAAAGACAGTCTCTTCAACAAATTGTGTTGGGAAAACTGGGCAGCCACATGCAGAAGAATGAAACTGGACCACTTTGTTACAAAAGAATAAATTCAAATTGGATGAAAGACCTAAATGTGAGACAAGAAACCATCAAAATCCTACAGGAGAACACAGGCAACAACCTCTTTGACCTTGGCCATAGCAACTTCTCCCTAGACACATCTCCTGAGGCAAGCAAAACAAAAGAAAAATGAAATATTGGGACATTATCAAGATAAAAAGATTCTACACAGTGACAGAAACAATCAACAAAACTAAAAGTCAGCCTAGGAAATGGGAGAAGATATTTGCAAATGACATATCCAATAAAGGATTAGTTCCCAAAATCTGTAAAGAACTTACCGAACTCAACACCCAAAAACCAAATAATCCAGTTAGGAAATGGGCAGAGGACATGAATAGGCAGTTTTCAAAAGAAGATATACAGATGGGTAATAGACACAATGAAAAGATGCTCAACATCACTCATCATCAGGGAAATACAAACCAAAACCACAATGAGACATCACCTCACACCAGTCAGAATGGCTAAAATTAACAACACAGGAACCAACAAGTGTTGGCAAGGATGCTGAGTAAAGGGAACCGTCCTATACTGTTGGTGGGAATGCAAACTGGTGCAGCCACTGTGGAAAACAGTATGGAGGTACCTCAAAAAGTTAAAAACAGAACTACCTTATGACCCAGCAATTGCACTACTAGGCATTTACCCAAAGGATACAGAAATACTGATTCAAAGGGACACATGTACCCCAATGTTTATAGCAGCATTATCAACAATAGCCAAATTATGGAAAGAGACCAAATGTCCATCGACTGATGAATGGATAAAGAAGTTGTGGTACACACACATACACACACACACACACACACACACACACACACACACACACACAATGGAGTATTACTCAGCCATAAAAAAGAATGAAACCTTGTCATTTGCAATGATGTGGATGGAGCTAGGGTATATTATGCTAAGTGAAATAAGTCAGAGAAAGACAATACCATATGATTTCACTCATATGTGGAACTTAAGTAACAAAAGAGATGAACATATGGGGGAAAAAAAAGAGAGAGACAAACCATAAAACAGACTCTTAAGTATAGACTACATACTGAGGGTCGCTGGAGGGGAGGTTGGCAGGGGCATGGGTTAAATGGGTGATGGGGATTAGGGAGGGCACTTGTTGTGATGAGCACTGCTGTGGATGAGTGATGAATCATTGAATTCTACTCCCGAAACTAATTAACTAACTAACTGACTAAATAAATAAATAAAGTAACTAGGATTAATATGTAAAGATTTCTAACAAAAAATGTAATAACATTCAAGGAGAGATAGATAATGTAAGCAGATAAAGGAAAACTCTAAGGAAATATCAAACTGAAATGTTACAATCAACACCATCAGAAATGAAGAATGCATTTGATAAACATATCAGTAGGATGAACTGGCTAAAGAAAGAATCATTAAACTTGAAGACATGTAAATGCAAGCTGTTCAAACTGAAATGCAAAAAGAAAGAATTAAAAAGATTAATAAATAAAGAGAAAAAGCAACAGAAATATCTGAGGTCATAATAGCTGAGAATTTTTCAAAATTAATTATTTTTTTCAAATTTCAAAATCAATGACAGGCACCAAAGCACAGACAAGGAGGCTCAGATAACAATTAGAAGGATAGATAACAAAAAATCTACACCAAAATCTATCATATTTAAACCAGAGAAAACCAAAGGCAGGGAGAAAAATCTTGAAAGAAACCAGATGGAACAATTAACACATTCCCTACAGAGGAATAAAGATTAGAGTTACATCAGACTTCTTGTCACAAAGCATGCAAGCAAGAAGGTAGTGAACTGACATATTTAAAGTGTTAAAAAAAAAAAAATGCACCAGCCCAGAATTCTATATCCTGTCAAAGTATCTTTCAAAAGTAGAAGAGAAATAAAGACTTTCTCAGACAAACAATAACTGAGGAAATTTGTTTCCAGTGAACTTGCCCACAATTAACATTTAAAGACATTCTTCCTACAGTAGGAAAATGGCATAGGTCAAAAACTCAGAACTACATAAAGAAAGTAAATGGGTCAGAGAAGGGCTGAACAGGGGAAATTAAATATTTTATTCGTATTGTTCTTAACTGATCTAATACACAACCGTTTGTCCAAAGCGTATGTAATAGCAGCAGGGTAGTGGGTGGTTAAAGCACATGGTTAAGGGAACTGAATGACAGTCATGTTATAAGGGACAGAAAGGAGAAACTGGAAACATTAAGTAGTAAAAGGCCTGCACCATCAGTGAAGCAGTATACTGTTATTTGAAAGTGAATTAGATTAGTCATAAATATATACTGTAAGCTCTAAAGCAAGCACAAAAACAAGTAAAATAAAGGAGTCTAGTTGATAGGCTAAAAGAGGAGAGAAAATGGAATCAAATAAAATGCTCAAATGAAACCAGAAAGGGCAGAAAATGTAACATAAAAAGGAAACAAAGAACAAATACAATGGACAGAAAACAGGCACAAATATGGTTGATATTATTAACAATAATCACTTTAAATGTGAATGGTCTAAATACACCACTTAAAAGTCATAGACTGCCCGAGTGCATAAAAAACAATATGCAATTACATGTTGTCTATTAAAAAATCTACTCTAAATACAGAGACAGGGGTCTCCACTATTGCAGTTAGAGACTTCAGCATCCCTCTTTCAGTTATTGATAGATCCAGCAGGAAGAAAATCAGTGAGGATATAGTTGAACTGAAGAATACCAAGACCATCTAGTAGTGTCTTACAAAACCAAACATAGTTTTCCAATATGATCTAGTAATTGTTATCCTAGGTCTTTACTCAACTGAGTCGAAAAGTTGTATACACACAAAGGCCTGCACGTGAATATTTATTCCAGCTTCATTCATATTGCCAAAAAGTAGAAGTAACCAAAATATCCACCAATAGGTGAGTGGGTAAACTGCAATATATCAGCAAAATGGAGTATTATTTTGTAAAAAAAAGAAATGAGGTATCATGCAACAAAAAGACATGGGAAAATTAAATGCACCCTGAGTAAAAGAAACCATTCTGAAAAGACCGCCTACTTTACGATTCAAATTATATGACACTGTGGAAAAGGCAAAATAATACAGACAATAAAAATATCAGTGGTTGCCATAGGTTCAGGGAGAGGGTGGAGAGATGACTAGGTAAAACACAGGGGATTTTTTTAAGGCAATGAAACTATTCTATGTATTCTGGAATGAATATATGCCATTATGCATTATGCCATGGATTTTTGTTGCACAAAGAATAAACCTTAGTTCATGCCAGTTTTTAAAAAAATCACTGAGGTTGTTGGAGGAATCTCAGAAAAGCATGCAGATTGTGACAAGAGAATCTAATGCTATTACAAATGTATGGAACACCCTCACTGAAGGGAGTATGGGAAAGGCGGTGACCTGAGTAACTTCGGAAATGAGTGAAATATGTAAGACCACAGGCAAAAGGGACTGCATATAAGAAATGTACTCTGGTTCAAAAGGTTGTATGCCACAGAGGTATGGGTGGACAATTCTTATATTACTGCTTTATATATAAACTGGAATTAAATGATTAGGTAAATGGATGGCAGGTGATAGGATTCAAGTTTCTCACTGTTGAGTGGAAATTTACAAATAAGCTAGAATATTCACATAGTAATGTATTAGAGTTGGGAATATCAGTAACACTTGATGCTTAACTTAATATAGATACAGGTGGTTTTACATATAGACATGTTTATTGATACATGCATATACTTGAATTAATATACACACATATCTTTCTTTGCTCCATCAGCTGAGCTGAGAGGGCTTAAAATAAGTGACACCCACTAACAACAAACACATCTAGTGCCCAGACCCCCAGACCCTGATTTCTAATACCGTTCTCTAGTACAAAGAACAAGACATCCTTGGAGAATTGGCTGACTCTAGGGCTAGGGCTGGACATATCTAACATGAGCCTACAGCATCTTCCAATGCCATAAAACAACAAAGTGCCCAAAGACACATACAGACACACACACAAAGAAAAGGTATGTCAAAGGGTATGGGCACTAATGGAAAGACTCCCAAATGGGCCAAAGATGGAAAAATTTGAGCAAAAAAGTAGGCATTACAATCCTAAGTATAAAGTGAATATATACAACTCCACACTAATTTATAGAAAGGGTTAAATAATTAATAAATGAACAAAGAAAAAATGTCCATACAGAAGAACTTCACATAAATTATGTAGATACCCCATCCTAGAAGTGACTTTCTTCCAAACAGTACAGTATGGAAAGGAGGAAATAAAAGTTCAACATTATAGAGGAGAAATCTGACAAGTACTACTTTAGTGATCAAGGAAAATGTCCACAGTCATAAATCATGTTCTTAGTTTGTACCCTTGATATGATGTGATGAAAATGGGATTTTGCCTCTGTGGTCTTGCTCCCCAAAACCTATTTTCTCAGTCTAACCATGAAAAAGCATAAAACAGTTTCCAGTAAAAGGATATTCTACAGCATCCTTGACCAATATCCCTCAAAACTGTCAAGGTCATCAAAAATAAGGAAAATCTGAAAAACTGTCACACCCAAGACAAACCTGAAGGGAAATGATGATCAAATGTAATATAACATCATGGATAGAGTCCTACAATAAACAAGGGGATCAGGTATAAATTAAGGAAAACTGAAACAACTATAGACTTTAGTTAATAATAATTTACCAATATTGGTTCACTGTTACAAATGTAAGATACTAATGTAAGATATTAATAATAGTAAAGACTGGGGGGGGTTTACAGGAAACCTATTATCTGCCCTTCTTTTCTGTAAATATAAAACTGTTCTAAAAAATAAAGTCTAGTAATATAAAAACAAACAAATGAGGGATAAGTTCAAGGCCATGATATAAAGATGACTATTTTTCTCACCATCTAAATGAAAATAATGCTTTTAATAGTGCCCCTTATTTTAACAACAAGGCTAGAGATTTAATATATAATTAAATGCATGATATTAGGGCCAAATTAACATGAACACAGTTATGATTATGGATGTGCATAACTGAGGAGAAACTGAAATAACTGAAATTATCCTTTTTGGTCAAGAATATAGCTTACTTGTGTTCCATCAAAAAAATTCAGCAGCTGGAAAATGACCTAGAACAATTTAATAACAATTCAGACAAACTATGTTATCAAATATAATTAAACTTCAAAAAGGCAATTTTAAGATTCAATGAGGGCATCTAATATGTATATGTAAATTTTGTAAGAAATTACAGTACCCCCAATAATCTCTTACATTACACTAAGATAAAATATTGTGACTATTTCAATATTAACTACTCCAGGGATTTATAACATGGGTGATTAGGAAATTCAAGAATTAAAATCAAGCTGAGACTTTAGCAACTTTAAGGAATAAATCTGATGAACTGGTCTGTAAGCACTCCAAGCTCTATGCTGATTCAAGTGTGACAAAAATTAGTGCTGTTGAATGAAAGAATGTATTTTTTTCATTAAAATAACATATTTTGCAATACTTTACATTTAATAATGACTGCCTGAACCAGTGAGGCCTTTAACTCTCAAAAAACCTTTTCAGAGCGATATCAGCATGGTGGCAGCAAAATACATCACTTTGTTTTGTCCCCCATCTCAAAAACAAAAATTCAGCATCCAACCCTAGACAAAAGTGCCTTTGAGTGAGCCATCGAACCCAGCACCATATGTCAAGGAAGATGGGAAGACTCTAGCTCACCCATGCATCAGGAAATAGGCAGACAGGACTCTGTTCCAGCTAGGCACCCTGTTGTAGCCCATGAACCAACTCCACCTACTCTAAGCCGTGATCTGTAAGCCCCCGAAGAACATAGATTTCAAAAATCACCAACAGACAACATAGCCTCTGTGGAAATTCAGGTGTTCAGAGAAGTTCCAGTACTGTTGTTGGACAAATATATATATATATATATATTTGACTTTGAATGTATCAGAGTAAGTAATAGAAACAGGCTGACCCTACCTAAGTCATCCCTTCCCCAAGGTCACACAGCTTAGAGCCAGGAGAGATTTCCTTGGCCATTCCTTCTGTGGGGGAAAATGAAAGTTGGCAAGTGAGAACCCACCTTCCCCAGTGTGCTGGATGCTGCCAAAGGAGACATTTCTCTCTTGCCCCATCCAGAGTACTGAATCATAAACTAAATGGCCCACGTGGGACAAGTGGTAGGGAGGACAGAAGATAGGATACTCATGGGGACATTAAAATGATGTAGACACTACTAACCATGTCACTGATTGCCTCCAGAAGCCTGCCCGTGAGTCAAACAGAATACCTTGCCCATGGATCCCCACAACTGGTCTATGGGCAACCCCAGTGCTCCAAAACCCTCACTCACATGCAGCCCACCCTGTGGCTGGCTTCTTGTGCATTCTCCCAATGGCAGTGGCAAGAGCAGACTTTGGCAGGCAGCTAGTGAGTACACGTTAAAGCTGGACAAATCTTCAGGCCAGAAAAAGATCACAAACTTGAGCTTTACTGTCATCTTTAGGAAAGCAAAAGACAGGCTATCAGCAATGGGCCTGATGCATTACAGGTTAAAGAGAAGATATGCAAGCTTAAGAATTATACCAAAAAGGAACAAGATGTGTAAGGCAGTTGTACTGACAGAAGGTCTGAGAAAGCCTGATAATCTCTAGCAGGGCTGACAAAAGGCATTTTACCCAAAGTCAATTAGTAAAGACTGTAGGAGGTGTCTACTACTTCATGTGAAGGCAACGTGCAAAACATCAAGGAACATGAAAAATCAAGGTAACATGACACTATCAAAGGATCACAATAAACTTCTGGTAACCACACCAAAACACATGGAGATCTGTAATTTATCAACAACAACAAAAAAAAAAATCAAAATAGCTGTTTTAAAAAAGCTCAATGTAAAACAAAAAAAGCTTAATGAGCTACAAGAAAATACAAAAGGACAATTCAACAAAATCAAGAAAACAATACAAGAACAAAATGTGTTTAACAGGGCACCTGGGTGGCTCAGTCCTTAAGCGTCTGCCTTCGGCTCAGGTCATTATCCCAGGGTCCTGGGAAGGAGCCCCGCATCGGGCTCCCTGCTCAGCGGGGAGTCTGCTTCTCCCTCTCCCACTCCCCCTGCTTGTGTTCCCTCTCTCGCTGTGTCTCTCTCTGTCAAATAAATAAATAAAATCTTAAAAAAGTGAGTTTAACAAAAAAGGAGAAATCATAAAAAAGAACCAAAGAGAAGTTCTGCAGCTGAGGAAAACAATGCAAAGAAAGAGCATAAGGATCAGAACCAATCAAGCAGATCAATCCAAAGGACGTATGAGATTGAAAAAAAGACTTTAAAATTATGTAGTCAGAAAAAAAAAAGAATGAAAAAGGTAAAGAAAGCCTACCTGATTTATGGGGTATCATTAAAAGAAAAACTTTGTGAATCACTGGTGTTCCAGGAAAAGATAAGGAGAAGGGGGCAGAAAGCTTTTACAAAGAAATGATGGCTGACATAAAAAAAGGATGAGATTGTACCATTTGTGACAACACGGATGGACCTAGAAGGTATTATGCTAAAGAGCCAAGATACGGAAGCAACATAAATGTCCACTGACAAATGGATAAGGAAGATAATATATAATGGAATATTACACAGCCATAAAAATGTGATCATGCCTTTTCTGAGAACATGATGGACCTAGAGGTTATCGTGCTAAGTGAAGACTTAGAAGACTAAGAAAGACAAATACCATACGATTTCACTCATGTACAGAATCTAAAAAATAAATAAATGAATAAATAAACAAAAAGCAGAACCAGACCTATAAATACAGAGAACAAACTGATGATTGATGGTTCTAGAGGGAAGGGGGTGAGGGGATGGGCAAAATGTATGAAGGGAAGTAGGAGGTATAGGCTTCCAGATACTAAGTGAATAAGTCATAAGAATAAAAGGCACAGCATAGGAAATATAGTCAATTCAATGGTATTATAACAGTTGTATGGTGACAGGTGGTCACTACATTTGTGGTGAACACAGCATAATGTATAGCTTATCAAATCACTATGTTGTACACCTGAAACTAATTTAACATCATGTCAGCTATACTCAAATTTTAAAAATTAAAATAAAAATTAAATTAAAAAGGGAAAAAAGAATTTAGGTCTAATGATGCAAGAGGCAAAGTTATTTTTTCCTTTATTGAGAGAAACTGCAATTGCTTAAAGCCAAAGGAATGCTCACAGCGAAAGACTTCCCCTAATAATTTCCTACAGCTTTCACTTTGTTTCACTAAACATGCTAGATGAGCTCATGATATTTCTCAAGACAAAAAGTAATTAGAAAAAAAAAAAAAAAAAAAAAAGGATGGCAGAGAACTTACCATTCCGGAGAGAGATTTGGATATCTAGGCTCATGAAGTTCATAAGTCACCAAAAAAAAAACAACTCAAAGACATCCTCTGCAAGGCATATTGTAAAAAAGCCATCAAAAATCAAAAACAAAAAGAGAACCTTAAAAGCCACTAGAGACAAAAAAGCTTTTAACTTACAAGAGAACTCCCATGAGGCTGTTAACAGATTGACTGATTGATTGATTGATTATATGAGTGATCGCTACACCCAATGTGGGGCTTGAGCTTGTAACCCTGAGATCAAGAGTTGCATGCTCTTCCAACTGAGCCAGCTAGGTGTCCCAAAGCTGTTCACAGATTTCACAGCAGAACTATTACAGGCCAGGAGAGTTTAGGATGGCATATTTAAAGTGCTAAAAGAAAAAAACTGCCAACCAGGAATATTTAACTCGGCAAAGCTTTATTTCAGAAATGAAGGAGAGTTAAAGACTTTCTCAGACAAATACAACCTGAGGAAATTCATTACCACTTGACCTATATGACAAAAAATGTTAAAAGGAGTCCTTCAGGTTAAAATAAGACTAATTAGTAACATTACATCATATGAAAATATACAGCACAATATACAGGTTAAAATAAGACTAATTAGTAACATAACATCATATGAAAATATACAGGTAAAGGTAAGAATATACTCAATTAAGAACTCTAGTACTGTAATGTGCAATGTTAAACACTTAACTAGCATAAAGATTAAAGGACAAGTATATTACAAAATAACCAGTCACAATAATATGTTAGTGAATACACAGTATGACGAGAGCTAAACAATGACATCAAAAACATAAAAGGAGTAGGGTAGAGCCTTGCTAGGCAACTTAAGTTGCTATCAACATAAAATAGATTGTTATATTTGTAAGATGCACAAAAAATACTCCATGGAAGTGGCAACCAACAGAGAGCAGAGATAGCTATACTTACATACATATTATGTAAAATAGGCTTTAAGCCAAAAATAGTAACAAGAGACAAGAAAAGGTCATGATGTAATGATAAAGGGGACAATTCAAGATTATAGCCAATTGTAAATATATATGTAGCCAATATTAGAGCAACCAAATATGTTAAGCAAATATTAACAGATCTGAAGGGAGAAATAGACAACCATCTATTAATAGTAGATACCCTACTTTCAACAATGGATCATCCAGAAAAAAAATCAACAAAAAAACCATTGGATTTGAACCACACTTTAGACCAAAAGGAACTAATAAACATGCACAGAACCTCTCATCCAACAGCATTCTTTTCAAGCACACAGGAAATATTCTACAGGATACATCACATCATAGGTCACAAAAAAAGTCTTAGCAAAGGTAAAAAGGCTGAAATCATACCAAGTTTCTTTTCTAAATCTCAATGATGTGAAACTAAAAATCATTAACAGGAGGAGAGCTGGAAAATACACTGATATGTGAAGGATGAATAACATGCCCCAGAACAACAGGCCCAAGAAGAAATAAAAAAATATCTTGAAACAAACACACATGCAAACTTAACATTCCAAATTTGGGAATTCAGCAAAAGCTGTGCTAAGAGAGAAGTTTACAGTGATACATATTCACACTAAGAAAAACAAAAGAACTCAACCTAATTTTACACCCCAAGGAACTAAAAAAGAACTAACTAAGCCTAATGTTGGCAAAAGTAAGGAAACAACAAAGATCAGAGCATAAATAAAAGAGACCAAAAAAACAAACAAGCAAACAAAAACACCACACAATAGAAAATATCAGTAAAACTAAGAGCTAGTTTCTTGAAAATATTTCAATAATCAACAAAACTAAATTTACCTAGACTAACCAAGAAAAAAGAGAGGACTTCAATAAATAAAATCACCAATGAAAGAAGAGATATTACAACTGTTACTACAGAAAGACAAAAGATCATGAGAGACTAGTATGAACAATCATACACCAACAAATTGAGTAACCTCAAAGAAATGGATAAATTCCTAGCAACACACAACCTATCAAGATGGAATTATGATGATACAGAAAATCTGAACAGACCAATAATGAACAAGGAGATTTAATCAGTTACTAAAACCTCCCAACAAAAGAATGCCCTGGACTCGATGGTTTCGGTGGTGAATTTTACTAAACATTTAAAGAAGAAATAATTCCAATCCGAAAAAATAAGTGTCAATCCTTTTCAACCTACTTCAAAACATTGAAGAAGGAACACTCCTAAATGCTTTTTATGAAGCCAGTAATATTCTGACAGCAAAGCCAGACAAGGACATTATAAGAAAACTACCACACAATATCCCTGATGAATATAGATAGAAAAATTCTTGACAAGATACCAGCAAACTGAATTCAACAACACGTGAAAAGGATCATACAACATCATCAAGCAAATTTTTTCCAGGAATGCAAGGATGACTCAACATATGTAAATCCATAAATGTAAGAAACCATATTAATAGAATGAAGATAAAAATCATGTGATCATCCCAATAAACACAGAAAAAGCATGTGACAAAATACAACATCCTTTTGGAATAAAAACACTCAACATATTGAAAAACATTCTTCAACATAATCAAGACCACGTATGACAATCTCACAGCTAATATCATACTCACTGCTGAGAAGGATGAAAGCTTTTCATCTAAGATCAGGAACAAGACAAGTGTGCCCACTCTTACTTACGACTGCTATTCAATACAATACTAGAAGTGCTGTCCAGAACAATCAGGCATGAAAAAGAAAAGGGCATCCAAATCAGAAAGGGTGAAGTAAAATTGTCCTTGTTTGCAAATATATAATCTTTTATATAAAAATCCCAGACTCCACCAAAAAACTGTCAGAACTAATCAATGAATTCAATGAATTTGCAGGATACAAAATCCATATACTGAAATCCGTTGCATCTCCAAAACATTACAATGAAATATCTGAAAAAAAAATTTTTTAATCCCATTCACGATACCATCAAAAACAAAATATTTTAAAATAAATTTAACCAAGGGAGTAAGAGACCTGTACAGTGAAAACTAAAGACTCTGATGAAAGAAATTAAAGACAACACATACAACTGGGAAGATATCCCCATACCCTGTTCATGGATAGAAAGAATTAATATTGTCAAAATATCTATACTATCATTAGATTCAATGTAATCCCTGTTAAGATTCCAATGGCATTTTCCAAAAAAATAGAAAAATCAATCCTCAAATTTGTATGGAAGCACAAAGACCCCAAATAGCCAAAGCAGTTCTGAGAAAGAAGAAAAAAGTGGGAAGAATTTCACTTCCTGACATCAAAGTATACTATAAAGCTGTAGTAATCAAATCAGTATGGTACTGGCATAAAAACAGACATGTAGACCAAAGGAATAGTATTAAGAGCCCAGAAATAAATCCCCACATGTGGAGTCAACGAGTACTTGACAAGGGAGCCAAGAAAGAAGACTTAATGAAAACAGGACAGCTTGTCCAATTGACGGTGCTGGGAAACTAGATGACTATATGCCGAGGAATGAAAGTAGACCTGTGTCTTGTATCACTCACAACAATTTACTTGAAATGGATTAAAGACTTAAACATAAGACTTGAAAATGTAAAACTCATAAAAGAAAACGGGGGGAAAGCTCCTTGACAATAGTCTTAGCAACGATTTTTTGGATATGACACCAAAAGTGCAAGCAGCAAAAGTAAAAATTACTGAGTGGGACCATAGAAAACTAAAAAGTTTCTGCATAGTGATAGACACAAAAATATTCATGAACAGACTACTGAATGGGAGAAAATATTGGCAAACCCTTTATCTGATAAGAGGTTAATACTTGAGATATATAAAAAGCACATACAACTCAATAGTCAAAAAAAAAAAAAAAACTGATGAAAAAATAGGCAGAGCACTAAGTAGACATTCCTCCAAAGAAAATACACAGATTAAAAAAAGAAAGAAAATATACAGATGGCCACCAGGACATGAGAAGGTGCTCAACACCACTAATCATCAGGGAAATGCAAATTAAAACCACAATGAGATATTACCTCACACCTTTTAGAATGGCTATCATCAAAAAGATAAGACATAAAAACTGTTAGGATGTAGAGAAAAGAACCCATGGAAAACAGTATGGTGGTTCCTGAAAAAATTCAACAGAGAACTACCATATAATCCAGCATTTCCACTCCTGGGTATATATTCAACGGAAATGAAAATATGATCTTGAAGATCTAGCTGCAGTCCCATGTTAATTGCAGCATTATTCACAATAGCCAAGATAGGGAAACAACCTAAGTGTTCATCAACAGACGAATGGATAAAGAAGATGTGAAATTATATATATATATATGTGTGTATGTGTGTGTGTGTGTATACAGACACACAAATAATTCAAGACAATATTATTCAGCAATAAGAATGAAGAAAATCCTGCCATTTGCAACACATGGATGGACACTGAGGACAAAATACCAAATGAAATGTCAGAAAGCAAAAGACAAACACTATGATATCGCTTATATATGCAATCTAAAAAAAGCTGAACTCAGATATTAATAAACAGATATGCAAATGATGGTTACCAGGGGCTAGGGATTGGTGAAATGCAGAGAGAGTTTGTACCCTGTCAAAGAGTACAAACTTATAGCTATAAGACAAATAAGTTCTGGCAATATAATGTTCAGCATGGCGATTATAGTTAATAATACTGTTTTATATACTTCACAGTTGATAATAACACTACATCTTAAATGTTCTCACCACACAAAAGAAACCCTAATTATAGACGAGGTGATGGAGTTACTAGCTAATGTGGTAATCATTCTTCAATACATAAATGGTTCAAATCAACACATTGTACACTTTTAATTTTTACAGTGTTGTATACCAGTTATAAATCAGCAAAACCATGGGCGGGGGAAGAAAATAATCTTTTCCAATGGGAGGAGAATTATTTCTGTTTTATATAGTTGAGGTAACTAAGATTTCAAAAACTATTACTTGTTTAATACAGAACCAAAAGCTGAAACCAAATCCCTACTATCCCAGCACACGGTGTGTGCTCATTCCATACCTATGATTCCCTCTGTGGAGCCCAGTGTTCCAAACCATGTACTTCAGTAGAAAGCACATCGCTGCATGCTTACTACATGTTAGGCACTGTGCCATTTGCTAGGAATACAGAGATTCATAAAATGCAGAATTTGTTTATCTCTGCCTGGCCTTACCATCTGGCATAAATGTTTGTTGAATGATGAAAGAAAAATAATGAGTTTCAGATAATATGGATTCCTGAATTACGAGTTTCTTGATTCAGATACAGGCAATGTGATGCTTCTCACGTTACACCAATTTTATTATAGTCTACACTGCAGACACATTACTCTATATACTGCTTGTTGAAGTTATGCTTACTAATAAATAATCAAAACAATATTTCTGCAACATCATCCAATTGAAAATTTACAATCCAATACCCGGTGCTAGGAAAATAAAATTGCTTCTGACACTTAAGAGAGTATCTGTATTCCTTGGATGAGAAAACAACAACAACAAAAAAACTAATGAATTTTCTGGTAATCCATTTAGAATTTTTAGTAACTATTTAAATGTTTAAATAGCATAATATATGCATTTGGATTACAGCATTTTTGTGATTAAATGTACACCTTCAACCACCCCACCAAAAAATAAATGTGTACCTTCATTTGGTGATATAGTGAAAGAAATGGTTAATCAGGTTAAATTCCATTCAATATATGGAACTCTTGGTGCCTTTGTATGATTTCAGAAGGTTTTTGTACAGGAACACACATGATCTCAATAAAACAACAACAAAAAAAGACTATTATATTCTTAGAGTAGCCAAAAGCTCTCTATCAGAAGTGTATCTTAACCCAAAACACTCAGTTTTTCTATTGCCTAGGAAACGAACAATGCAGGGCCATCCTTTTATCACAGACATAGTGAGAACATTTAGGAAGGCGGAAAGGAATAGGATAAACTGGATTATTTATTACAGAACAATTTACTGATATATATGGAGTGTTACATGCCCCACCCCCACTCCAAAGAGCGCTAATAAGGAATATGTGACTGAACGAAATAGATGTTCCCTTCTCTGTATTTTACTGCCCCATACATTGAAGCAGAAATTTTATGAGACCTCACACCCATGCACATCTCTGCTTGGGCCTCCACAGAATTAGCCGGCATTTTTTTCATTCTACACGCTAATGACTGAATGGCATTAGCAAAAACCTAGCAGATTTGGAAGGTTTTCTTCATCCATTTTGGCTGATGTGTCCTCAAAGACTTAGCCTATTGTGGCGAACGCTCTTCTGTTGGCCAGAAGATGTCTAGATTTCTCTGGGCGTGAATTCTTACTTTCTATTCCCATCTGTTCTCTTATTGTCTTCCCACTCGAGCTGGCAGATGCTGTGGGACCGCCTTGTCACTCCTCTGTGCATTTTCTTCCTGAAACTAAGTTGGATCATTTCTTTTTCGGGGGCAGCGGGGGGGGGGCGCTTGGCTGCCCCTACTTCCTGGAAAACTCTTAGAGGCTTTACCTTACCAATAGTTCAGATATCCTTCCAAAATTCTTTAAAACTAGCTAATTAGTGTCAATTGACTTCCCTATTTTCAGAAGCAGAGATAGGTTGCTTTATTTTGTGCAAACATGGCACGTGTGATAAAATTCATCTGTTTGTGTTTTAATAATGCATTCTAAATTTTCAACCACCAACTCTTTTAGTGCTTTCACTTTGGCTGAAATCAGATGCAATTTAAGTATGTTGGTGTGTTGGGATAATTTGCCAAACATGTCATTATCTACATATAGGACCAGTGACATAATTCACAAGGCCTCCCATGCAAAATGAAAATGCAAGACCCCCTTTTCAAAACAAATTAAGAATCATGCTCTGGTGACATTAAAGCATTCAACAAAGTGTGTGCTTCCTCTAAGCACAGAGTCCTGTCTGATTTCACAGGCTGCCTACCACGAAGCCAGCCCTGTCTAAACATTTTTTTTTGATACAAGTGCTCACATCAGAAATAATCAAATTTTCACTATTTTTTATATTTATGATACTTACATTTATATTTATAATCAGCCTGATTTGACCTCAGAAATATGCTAAATCTTTCCTAGAACCTATTTCCTAATTCTCTAATATCCTGACTTGTAAATTTTTTTTCTGCTAAAACAATGTTGTTTGATTTATTGAATTATGTTTTAATTCCTTATTTTGGATTCCTGGTTGTTGAGACAAAGAGCTCTGGAGACAGACGGAAGGTGTGTTACTCCTGTCCCCACTCACTGGCTTCGTGACCCTAGCAGGATTTTTTAACCTCCACGGGTCTCTATTTCCTGGTCTATAAGATGCAGGTGGGAATTTTATGCATCTCTTGGTTTTTGCTTTTGTTTTCTAATGGGGGATTAAACAAGTTAAATCAGCAATAACCCTAACATAGTGTCTGACACCTAAAAGAAGTTTACCAATGTTATAATAAATACCAGCTGTTTATTTAAACTTAGTTCTTTCTTTTTTTAGCAACCACTTACCTGTAATTCCTGGTCCTGACTTCTTCGCCTATTAACTCTTACCCTAATTACAGCTTTTGCCTTTGTTCCCTCTCTTTTCTTTCTCCAAGTATTCTATCATACTACCTGGAACAGATGTTTTATTCCCTGCCTGCTTATTTCAGAAGATCATTAGTCAGGAGTTCCCAACTCTCAAAATCCTTCTCCATTTGTCCTACCAATAAACTTTT
Source organism: Phoca vitulina (assembly GCF_004348235.1). Lineage (NCBI taxonomy): Eukaryota > Metazoa > Chordata > Mammalia > Carnivora > Phocidae > Phoca > Phoca vitulina. The sequence continues at coordinate 18,139,947 of NW_022589735.1, forward strand.
TGGGATCACTAGGAGATCCTAAAGATGGTGACAATGGATTCAGTTTTCACGACAGTGTGAATCTTACAAGCTGCCCTTCCTGGTCTCTCAGGTGAGGCATCCCTCTTCTTTCTACATCTTATGACCTCATGTATGTTGTTTAGGCTATGCCCATTAGGCTATGCGTAAACTCAAAAGACATTGTTTGTATTCTGAAAGCAGTAATTTGAAATTTGAAAAGGCAAAATCACTTTCTCCTTTATGTAATGAACTTTGGTCTCTCATGGCTCTATACCAAAATAACTAAATATGGAAAACTCTAGCTTACACAGATTGTCAACACTCTCAAACTCTCAGATCAATCCATCTTCAGAGAGAACTGAAGTAAATATTTACATTTTCTCTCATTGTTCCAAATCCCCATGCCATCTGGTGTCATTGGATTCGCTCACCCTTACTCAATTAGGACATCCCTAATCCTATCCAAACCCCATTCCTCTCCATCCTCCCAAATGTTTTCAATATGTCCTCTAGAACACCCAATTGGTGATTAAAAGATTCCTCTACATTTTCAGTTTCTTCTTAACTATGACCTTGATGGACTTTGAGGATTCAGCTTCTAACAGAGCCCCTGGAATAAGATGCTGTATCTCTCAGATACCTCAGTTGTGTGAGACAAACAGCCTGGAAGAGGGACGGCTGTTCTCATTAGGTTCTGATCCGCTATTACCTGATAAACAGTAAGCTTTCTTATTAGTAAATAGGCAGTCTACCTTTGAGTCCCTTATCAAATCCTTGGATTGGGAGAGTTCCGCGTTCAGACTTACCTAGATGATGTTAAGACTCCCACACGTTCAGTGAGTTAAAGACAATGAAGAGCACATTGGTTTAACTCCAAGACAGTGTTGGCATCGCCTGAGATGTGAAGTGATACCTGTACAGGGGCTATGGAGGACCGGAGATGACTAATTCAGGTTCCAGAAATTCCGTTTCTGAACTACTTGCCTCTTTCTTTCTTCAAAAACACAATCCCACTCAACTCATCTTTCTTTTTTCTTTTTTTTTCTCATCTCTACGGCCTTCCAGGAAACTGCCCCTAATCACCAAAGATTTTAGTTGCCAGGCCACACTGTCTCTCTCTCTCTCTCTCTAAACTTAACATTCTTTGGACTTAACATGAACATGTATGACCCACGTAACGTCTTGGCTCTTCATTTCTTTGATCTGTTTAATGTATTTTTTTTTCAATGTTCCCTTTCCAGTCATACTCTCCCAAAATCAGATGATAGGCACTCTAATTTCTGCCAAACTTAGTTTACTCTCCCAGTTTGCTTACTCTAGCACTTTGAAGATAATTTTATTTAATCGAGACCTTTAAGCCATTAATACTGGTACTTATCCATTATTTATCACCCATAACCTATTGTCCCCTCCCTAGCTTCATAGCTTAGATTGACTGAGCTTTCAACTTATTTACTTCCTGGCAAGCACCCTCAACTCCCTTACCCCCTCTCTGTAATACTGATTTGCAAATGTCCCAGCCTTGGTTGAACCTAAGCCTTCACATCCTTTGTTCCAATACCCGAGTACTTAACATTCCAGTAAAAAAATGACACAATTAGGCCAACAGGCTAATCTTTATATTTTCATGTCTCAAATGGACACACTGTACTGCTTGAAAATCCCATTACATGTCCCTGGACAGTGTTCTTTTCTATGCTCACAGTTCAATATTCTGCAGCTTTTTATCAATTTGCAAATGAACTTTATAACCAGCCCCACTTTTTAGCTGAGTTTTTTTACTTCATAGGATAAAACAAAAATTCCTACATTGTCCCATGACTAAATCTATACATCCACGAGCTTATAGCCATATTCTCTGCCTTTCTGCTGTTACAGTGGACAATGACACTTTCATCTAAAAATGTTAATCCCCAAACATGTGCTCTGGGCCCATCCTTTCCCACCCTTTCAAAAGGGCTTTCCTTCTTAGTTACTCGCCCTCTCTAGAAGGTCATCACTCACTTCATCTCTACCGGGCCATTCTAAACTACATAGAAACTCAACATACTCTTTCCCATCTTAATAAAAAATGGCTGTCTTAATGTACAAGCCCTTCCAGATACTAACAATTTCTCTCCTTCTTTTCACAAAATCCTTACCCATACCTGCTGAATGGCTCTTTAACACATTCCAATCTGGCTTCTCACCCCCATCACATACTACAACTGATCTTCACTAGGCTCTTCTCAGGGACATCAGTGTGGCCAAATCCACTGGACATTTTTCTGCTTTATCAACAATATTTAGCCCAATAGAATATGCTTTACTCATTAAAAAAACCCTGTTATTTTATGGCTTTTGTAACATCAGGCTGTCCTGTGTTCTTTTGTCTTCTTGATATCCTTCAGCCATCTTGATGGCCTTTTTCTTTCCAAACATTCCCTACATTTGAGGAGTCCAGGTCTCAGCCCTTAGCTAGCTACATTCTCCCCTTAAGTGATCTTATTTAATCTCTTGGCTTTAATAGCCATATTTATTTTTATGATCGTCCAAATTTCTATCTCCAGCATTAATTCATCAATTAAGCTTCAAACATATTTATCCAGCGATCTTACCTGACATGTTCAAAGACGTAATCACCATTCTGCATTTAGTACATCCAAAATGTCTTTCCCTGTTACTAATATCAGTAGATGACAGCAGCCAAAACCCTAAGAGTATTCCTTGATAATTCCTTTTCCCTCTTCCCCATCTTCAACCTGTCAGCAAGACCTGTGAGTTGTCAACCAAAATATGTTTTAAATGTATCCATTCCCCTCCATCTCCATTGCCACCACACTATTTTAAGCAAGTACTGGAAATTATATTCTATCCATCATTCTGTCCCTCCCTCCTACACTCTAAGTTCTGTCAAGGTAAAAACTTGTATGTCTTCACTTCTCTACCTTCAGCACCTAGAGGAGGGTTGGAAATATTCTAAGCACTTAGTAAATCAAGAAGTAATGGACACTCATATCCCCCCTTTGATTATTCAATAAAGTCTCTTTTTTCTTCCTTAATGTCATCTCTCCTTCTTATTTTCCATTTAATCTGTTTTTGTTTCAATTCTCTACTTCTACCCTTATTAGGTGACCGGGAATGCTATTTTTCTAAATAAGATATTATTTCAGAAGATACCTATGTTCTTTAGTTTTTTTTTTAAGTCAGAAAATGTATGTACACAGGGGGATAATTCAGGACACATAGATCAGCATTGTTAGTTTGATACCTATATTCTAAACTTTCTTCTGTGCATATATACAGAATGTATTTCAAAGGTTTATTCTTGTACATATTATTTTGTAACCTGTTTATATATAACATATATAACATGAACATATTTCCAAATTAATAAGTATAGCTAATTGTAGTTTAGTTAATTGAGTTTAAATAACTTTAATTGTTTTAATGCATGGATATTATTTCATTACATGAATTTATTCAGTGACCCTAATATTGCTAAATACTTAGGTTGTTTTTAGGTTATTCTTAAAAAAACAGGTATGCATCCAGCAGTCGGTATATATTCTCAAACATTCTTTCAGACTGAAATCACAGGAATATACACATCCTCAGGGTCTATTCTATTTTCAAATTGGTCTGAAGACAAGTTTCAGATATTTCCTTTTCTTCCATAGTGCATTGTAATTCCTATTCTTTCCAATCCTGATTTTTTCTTCTTTTAGATCACTGTTAATTTATTACATACAAGATATATCTAATTAATATTTTAATATGTAATTTTGGAATCCCACTGGAGTTGAATATTTTATTCAATAATATTATTTTGAATAAATTTATTTTTGAATATTTATTGAATATTTATTCAATATTATTAAAATGTTTTTCTACATGTTTTATCTTACTTTTCTAATGGAATTTTAATCATTTGCCTTACTGAATGCTGCCATATTGTCCTGAGACATGCTGAATTTTTTTTTCAATTTTGAGTTTATCTGTAGCTTTATTTTATTAATCATAAAAATTTGAAATATTTAAGTAAATCAAATCAGTACTTTCCTTTGTGGTTCTTAACTTTCATGTCATGTACATAAGGTTCTCCTTCACACTTAGATATAGGTTTTTCCCCTTCCTTTCAACTATTTCATATATTCCTTTTTTTCGCCATTTAAAATCATTGCTGTATCTGGAATTTACTTTGGTATGTGGTCGGACCTAATATTTTTGTTTTCCTAATGACTAACCTGGTTGATGCAGTACAAATACAACTTTTTTTTCAGTTTTACTGAAAAATAATTGACATACATCACTATATAAGGTTAAAGTGTACAGCACAATAGCTTGACTTACATATGCTCTGACATGATTACAGTGGGTTTGGTGAACATCCATCTTCTCATACAGATACAATAAAAAGTTTTTTAAAAAGGGGAAAAAGGAGTTTTCCTTACATTGAGAACTCTTAGGATTTACTCTAACAACCTCCCTTTGTATTAAATTCAGTGTCAGCCTTGGTCATCATGTTGTACATTACATCTCAAAGTGCTTACTTACCTCACAACTGCAAGTTTATACCATTCAACCACCCTCCTCCATTTCTCCCTCTCCATACCCTCCTCCTCTGGTAACCAAAAGTCTAATATCTTTGTCTATGAGTTTTGTCTCATTTGTTTTATATTCCATATATATCTTTATTTCACACATATATATAAGATCATACAGTATTGGGGCGCCTGGGTGGCTCAGTCGGTTAAGCGGCTGCCTTCAGCTCAGGTCATGATCCCAGCGTCCTGGGATCGAGTCCCGCATCGGGCTCCCTGCTCTGCGGGGAGCCTGCTTCTCCCTCTCCCTCTGCCTGCTTCTCTGCCTACTTGTGTTCTCTCTCTATCTCTCTGTCAAATAAATAAATAAAATCTTTTAAAAAAATAAAAAAAATAAAAAAAAAAGATCATACAGTATTTCCTTCTCTGACTTACTTCACTTAGCATAATTCCTTCAAGTTCCACCCATGTTTTTGCAAATGGTGGGATTTCTTCATTTTTTATGGCTGAGCACCGTCCTGTTTCCAATTTTGCAGATGATGATAATGAGGATAATGATTTCAGTATCTGAGGAGCCAAGACCTTTCATTGGTCTCTTTTCCTAAATATTCTGAGCTATTGTTATTTTATGACTCTGTCACATCTGTGAATCAATGCCCTGATGATACACATTTTGGTCAGAAGTGCAGTAATTGTAGATTGCTAAACAATTAACAGCATCACAGTATTCTGTGTTTCTACCAAAGAAAACAGACCACACACTCCATTTATTTAGGTCTTCTTCTATATCTTTAGTGAGGTTTTATAATTTTCCTTATTATATATTGACAATTACTATTTATTTTATGTAATATTATATGTTTTATACTTTCTTGTTACTGTATATGTGATTCTTCATCCACTGTATTTTCTACCTGGTAATTAGTATTTAGGAAAGCTATAAACTTTTAAAATATATGTTCTGTGCTCCCGCAAGCATCATTATCCCCTCATTAATTCAGATATATTCCAACTGATAATTTTGATTATCTCAATGAGAACATATGCTAAAATGGCAAACTGATACCTTCTAAGATTACTTACTGGCTACTATGCTGTTCTCATGACTCCCACTTTCCCTGGGAAATCCTTTCCATTCACATGCTAGGTTAGTCAGCTTGGGCTACCATAACAAAATACCACAGACTATGTGGATTAAACAACAGAAGCTTATTTCTCACTGTTCTGGAGGCTGGAAGTCTAAGATAAAGATTCTGGATACTCAGTTTCTGGTGAGAGCTCTCTCCCTGGCTTGCAGATGGCTGCCTTCTTATTATGTCCTCACATGGCCTTTGGACTGCGAGGATGTGCAGGAGGGGAGCAAGAGCAAGAGAGGGAGCACTCTGGCAACTCTTCTTAGAAGGACACTCAATGCTAGTGTATCAGGAGCTCACCTTCATTACCTCATTTAACCTTTGTTACTTCTTTATAGACACTACCTCCAAATATAGGCCCGTTGGGAATTATGGTTTCCAGATACGAATTTTTTTAATATATTTTAAGATTTTATTTATTTACTTTATTTTTAGCATTTTTTTTATTATGTTATGTTAGTCACCATACAGTACATCATTAGTTTTTGATGTAGTGTTCCATGATTCATTGTTTGCGTATAACACCCAGTGCTCCATTCAGTACAAGCCCTCTTTAATACCCATCACCAGGTTAACCCAACCCCCCACCTCCCTCCCCTCTAGAACCCTCAGTTTGTTTCTCAGAGTCCATAGTCTCTCATGGTTCATCTCCCCCTCCGATTCCCCCCCTTCATTTTTCCCTTCCTGCTATCTTCTTCTTTTTTTTTTTTTTTCCTTAACATATAATGTATTATTTGTTTCAGAGGTACAGGTCTGTGATTCAACAGTCTTACACAATTCACAGCGCTCACCATAGCACATACCCTCCCCAATGTCTATCACCCAGCCATGCCATCCCTCCCACCCCCCCACCACTCCAGCAACCCTCAGTTTGTTCCCTGAGATTAAGAATTCCTCATATCAGTGAGGTCATATGATACAAGTCTTTCTCTGATTGACTTAACTGGAGGTTATTATCCAAATATGAATTTTGAGGGGACATAATTAAGTCCAGAGCACATACCAGATAATTTAAGCCTTAAATTTGACATATCATCTGTATGTGAGTAACTTCCCACACTTATTGGAGGAGGTCAAAAAGAAGACAAGACCTAAAAGCTGGACCTGGCCAATGAAAGGCTCCTCATTCCCTTCCCCGTCTTTGGAATATGCATTCTGCTTGCCTTCCCTGCTCCTAGACACTGCCCCAAGGACACAGCCTCCAGGTAGTAAAGTGATGATGAAACCATCTGAATGGTGTATGTGACTGAACCCAGTGAAGGCCTCTATATAAACTTTTTTTTTTAATTTAAAGATTTTATTTATTTGAGAGAGAGAGAGCACGTGCACAAGCAGGGGGAGCAGCAGAGGGAGAGGGAGAAGCGGGCTCCCCGCTCAGGAAGCCTGACGCAGGGCTCGATCCCAGGACCCTGGGATCATGACCTGAGCTGAAGGCAGACGCTTAACCACCCAGAGACCCCTAAACTTTTAAGAATCTGGTGTCGCATGCACAAATGTGCTCATCTTGGGTAGCCCCAGACAAACCTTGTAAATACGCTCCCTTGCTGCTTAAACTGACAGCTACCAATTCGGAGTGTTCTGCCTCTTTCTTTGGCCTCTATCTGGCCTCACCATAAGGCAGCCGCTTTCGGATCACACCAGGGAGGCTACTGGGCTTTCAAAGTAACAACTCGGGACACCTGGGTGGCTCAGTCGTTAAGCGTCTGCCTTCCGCTCAGGTCATGATCCCAGGATCCTGGGATCAAGTCCCACATCGGGCTCCTTGCTCAGCGGGAAGCCTTCTTCTCACTCTGCTTGCCACTACCCTTGCTTGTGCTCTCTCTCTCTCTCTGACAAATAAATAAAATTAAAAAAAAAAAAAAAAAGCAACAACTCTTCAGAGATCTCTCCATCCCTTCTTCTGAGCTCCAGATTGGTATCTCCAATTCCCAATTAAATGAGGGATTTACATTTATCTTCGCCCCCCCCCAAGTATACTAGAACCACAGTTTTGTTTCATTTTGCTTTCTTGCTTATCCCCCCAAATCTTCACATCCATTCTTCCCCTATGGCTCACTTCCCTTGACTTTATTTGGGCCTCATTATGTTCTCCTAGATGGGGAAATGTGTCTTCCTCTATTTCAACGTGCTCGAAGCTCCCTTCCCTTAAGAGACTAGATTAGTTCTCATTAACTTTTCAGATGTCACTCTCTAAAGGACTGAGCCTGTGGGATAAATCCTAGAGTGCCTATCTGAGAAAAGTTAACTCCAGAATTAGCCAGAACCATAATTATCAGAATTTTCTTTATCTTCCTTGGAAGTTTTAAAAAGTGTTATAGTACTTATTCTGAGTCTCCAAATCACATGATCCAAATTAAAAACAAAAACAATAGAAGCAAAAACAAAACCCTGATTAAAGAACTGGATTATGGGTTTTGCTTAATCACTGCATATCTTGAGACTTTCTTTCAGACACCCTACTTCCTTAGGGATGTATTAGTTTTCATTAAATTAAGTACAGGACTAGGTAGTGTATTTCTAGTGCTCCTGGATATGAGAATCTAAGTCTCTGTATTTATTATTAATATATTATAAGCTAAAAATGTGACATTCTCAGATATGTCAATGAAGTCTGATTTACATGATTTTTTTTTAAATGAAACCATGGCTGTGAGCACATGAAAATCCTGCCAAGCTCAGGTTTCTGGGACTTCCTATCTATTGGCTTAGTTCTGAAGCTACAATACTAATCACACACACAAAAAAAGAATACTATTTTTTGTTGTTTTTAAAGTACAGCACTAAAGCACTCAGAGATCAGAGGAGAAAAAAATCTGAGACCCTAACTTTGCCTCAATATACTATAATTCACTATTTGATTGCCAGGCATAACATTTAAACATGCTCATTGTCTTGCAAGGTCAAATAAAGCCAGTCTGTAAGTCAGAAAACTAACAAGCAGGATGAAATTTGAAAAATAACAGAGAAAAATAAAACTTAGTTACCAGAGGATGTGTTAACAGAATCAAGTAGAAAGACACAATTTTTCCAACTCTGACTTTTTTGGTATACTCGTTCTTTTCCAATGAGAGTCTTCCCTTTTCCCAAACTCCTTTCTGTCTTTTAAAATGTTACCCAGAGACTCTGGATACACTAATCTGACTCCATTCCTCCTATATCTTCCCTTTTGTACTAAAATACCCTGGACCAAAGCACAACAAATACAGGGAGTATCTGGAATGTGGAAAGAAGAATGTGGACTGCCTAGGGACTTCAGGTTTCCAGAACAACACATGAGTTCTCTGGACTTCCTGTTTCTCTTATATCTCAGACAAGGCACTACAGAAGTCTCCAATCAGGAACCACAGAAAGCAGACAGCAAAATACTCCAAACGCTGGTTCCTCCCAGCCAAAGACTCAGAAAAAGAGGACCTAAGAAAAAATGACCTTTTTGGTAACTCCCTTCCTTCTCCAGCCAAATACCAACAGAAGAAAATCCCTCTGTCTCCCTCCCTCTCACTCTCTCTTAATGAGATGCCAGGAAGTAGTGATAATAAACACTCCACTTTCCTCTTCTTTGGGGTCCATGGGGTTTAACAGGGAGCTGAGTTTCCACCTTAAATCAGAGGCAACAAGTCCGTGCAAGTCCCCTGGCTGCTTTCACCCAAAGAGTGTGAGCGACGCTGAGTGGAGAGGTGGCCTTCAAACCCACCCATCGGAAACAAGGCTGTGCCCCACTTCCGCCTGAGTGGTTCTGGCAGGACAAGTGATGTTGAACATACACACTTGCCCAGCCCACAGACAACACCTCAACAAATGAACTGCCTATAATACATATATACATATATATAATATATAATATAATATAAAATATAATATATATACACATATTTATGTTTATATACTTATAAATATGTTTTATATATATTTATATGTTTACACATATATTATATATTTCTATATACATAATTACATGTTATATAATTATATATTATATACATATATATTATATATAGTATATGCTTAAATATATTAAAAATGAAATATATATTATATACAAATATATGTTACATATTTATAATTATATAAATTTATGTATTTATTATTATATAAACAAATTACATATATTTTTAAATAGAAAACACTGTGGAAATGACAAAATTACAGAAATGGAGAACAGATTAATGGTTGCCAAGGGGTGGGGCTCTGAGTATAAAAGGTCAACCTAAGAGCCTTCTTGCTGGTAAAAGCATCAAACAGCACTTGAGCACTATGCTGGGGAGCCATTAAACAGCTAAATTACCAACAAAAAGCACAAAAATGTGAGAAGTATGGCACTAAATATACCTTGAAAAAGGCACTTGATTAGTATGAAAAATGAATAGTAAGTATGACCTTGTTTGGTCCCAGCTGGGAATATGTGCACTCGGCAACCCCAATTTTTTGCTTCCCTGTGCTTGCTCAGGAACAATAGTGAAAGCACTGTGTACATAGATTTGGGGGCTACAAATAAGTTCTAGCAGGTAGGGTGAATTCTCAAATATGAAATCCATGAATAACGAGAACTGTCATTCTCAGGAACCCCTTGGGTGCGGGCAAACTAAGTGATTGTAATCACAATCCAGATTAAGAGATGAAATCATATTCACAGCCACTATTTATAAGCAGCGGCTTCTGAACCCAGCCTATTTACAATGTTCTCTTTTAAAGGATTACCACTTCGATCAAAGCAACTCAAGATCTACATCCCACCTCCATGTTGCATTGTGAAAATGTCCTTCAACGTTGAAACTCCGCCATGTCATTTTTCCTTTCATGATGTGCCTTTGTTCATAGTTTATGCATTTTCCCATATTTTGATACCATAGTTTCTATTTCTTGCCTGTCAATTTATACCACTCAAACAATAAAAAGTTGCATATCTTCCATTGTTTCTGCTGTTCTTATGTATCTGGGAGATCTGGAAATGATTATTTATGTCTCTAAATTTACAGGGTAATTCTCTAGAATTCCTAGAGGCCAACTCATCTTAGAGTTTGTTGTAAACTGAGAAGGTTTTGTTCTTTATACCACGACAGTTGCCAAGGAGACATTTTACAGAAAAATGGTGAACAAAGAGAGACTCTCTTATACAGCATGAGATCAGTCCAACAAAGAGAAATTGTACACCCTTGAGTCTGTGGTGTTGGCATGGAGCAAAATAGCTTCTAGCTTTGTCAACAGAAATGGCAATAATAAAATACTGGCATTATAAGAGAAGACCCAAACTGCTTTTCTTTGTCCCCCTAAATTTTTCTCATTGCTTGTAAGAGAATAAGGACAACATAATTGCTAACCTTCTTAGTTTTCGATATACGTATTTTTTTTCAACCATCCCTTTCTTACTGATCTGTAACATTTTTAAGAGAGTAGCTTGCAGTGCACGTTGGAGTTGACTCTACACCATCCAGCTCAACTCTCCCTTTGTGTAGTAGCAATGTGGTTTGGGGAGTGACCCTCCAAGGGTAACTCTGGGTAGTCGAAGCCAGTCAGCTGCACAATGGAGTCACCTGTGCAGCTTTTAAAAAAATATAATGTCTAGGTTTTGATCCAGAGACTCTGATTTAATTGGTCTAAGGTAGAGCCCAGACTTTTAACACTCCCCAGATGACTCTAAACTGCAGCCCAAGTTGAGAACCACTGGTTTAAACCAACCATGCTAATCCCAGCTCCCTTGACAATGACTGATTCAAAACAAGGGTCGAAACCACCAAAACATGGTATTTGTATCAGTTGTAATTAGTGTCAACTGTCAACTTAAAAAAATTCTGAAGATAGACCAACCAGGCATACCAGAGCAGTTCTATAAAGTCTGCAGAGATCCAGTTTATGTCCTTATTTCCATTCATTAAAATTTTATTTGAACCAGAAAGAAGGAGAGTAAGAGAATAAGGGTTCAAAACCCTTTCTTTTAAAGATCATTCCTAGCAATCCCAAGTATTACCAATATTGACAGGACTTAGAAACCGTGAATGCTCAATCTCCATAGACAGTTTGCTTTGAAGCTCCACGTATCTCTTGTGCTTGGCAAAAACTTAATCACATACCTAAACTATCTACAAGGAGGAATGTAATTTTTAAGCCAAGTGCATTGTAGCCCTAAACAAAATCATATTTTTGTTATTTAGAGGCTAGGGGAGAATAGACTAAGAAAGGACAAAGAGCAGTATTATTATATCATTTTTATTAGCTGGGACTGGTTCAGAAATGACCCAAGCTAGGCAAAAGCAGAGAATAAAAGGAAACATAGAAAGGTAGAAAGAACCTTAGTTCTTGGCTACATCATTAAGCCACTGAATTCACCAACCTAAAGACCTCTTAAGTTAAATTCATACGGTCAATAAATTCTCTTATTGATTCTGATATGAACAAGTTTTCTGCTACTTGCAATTTAAAGCATCCTCATGCTTAGAAGGGCTAAAGATAGTTCACAGTTACTCACTTTAATTTACCAAAAGGGTGAATGTATTTGCTTCATTGGAAAACAAAAGTAGCAATTTACCATTCTTAGATTGTGTCAAATCCATTTGCAATTCAAACTTTTGGTCTAGAAAAAGTAAATCCATTTATTTTCTATAGTAATCTAGTTGCTACAAGTTGAAAAATATGCATAAACTCAGTGTATAATAAGTTAAACTGGGAATTCAAAATATTTGGGTTCAGTATTGTTTTCTGTAAATGAATTCAGGGTGAGAAATCAATATTTGTTTCTACTGGACCCAGAGAAGAAAGAGACTCAATGTTTCCAAGCTCTCTATGAATTTCCTTTTAGTAAAATGGAAAATATCATGTGGAAATTAATCCCCAAACACTCTCTATCCTTCTTTCTCTTTCCTTAATTTTTTGTGTCACTTTGGATCTGGGAGCATGTAAGGAAAATCTAAATGATTTTATAGCACGTCCTTTAATTACAAAGACGTCACTCAGAGTTCCTACCTTGTCTTCAACTTCAATTCACAGGAAGGTGTAATGATCTAAAAGGGGTCCAAGTCTAGAACAAATAATCAGGAAAAAAGATATTCATTAGGTCTCTCCTGGAGTATCACAAGTAAACCATTTACTCTTATCTCAAGTCAAAAACTTATCTAGGAGTCAGGAATATTAACATCAAGATGGGTTCTATTCCTTGTTGTGTGGCATTAAGCAAATAATTTCACTCTCCTGGTCTTGATATAATCACATAGAAAATTATTAGCCCTGTTTGACGGTCTTATAAGTCTGCTCCTATGCCAAAGTTGTCTAATTTAGTCTCAGTTTTAGTTCCTTATTCGGAAAACAGTGTTGGGCCAATTCATGTCCAGTCTCCCTCATAGTGATTCATTCTCTCTCTCTTCCTCCCTCCAAGATTGAAACTTCTTTGACTAAAGAGGATGGTTTTCATATACAAAGGGCTGGGAGACAGCATTTGTTAAAAATGATATATGGAATACGTAGTTGGTCTATTAAATCAGCCAAAATAAGTAAGATATAACCAGAAAACAGCCTATTTTTCCTGGTCACTCTCTTTGCCTTGTTCCATGGTATCATTTCAATAGATCCCACAGCTTTCTGGTTACTTGTAGGTAAAGAGAACTCACTTCCAGCCGGTAAGAATCCAGTGCAATCTATTTCAGTACTACTATCCCACACCCAGTACAAAGTTCTCCTCTTATCCTCAGAGTAGACACAAGACTGGGCATCTATATTAGAGAAGAGGGATATGTCCTGTTCTTTCTCTTCTCTTGCTTCAAATGTACCCCTAAGAAATGCCACTTATGGCTTCGCCTGGATAAGGGATAAAGATAGAATTAGACGAAAGAGGGAAAATCTGACCTGTGCTTTTACAATGTGATCATCAGCCCTCTGCGAGGCAAATGCCCCAATGTGCTTCCCTGTGGGACACACAAGTGAGAATATCTGAGATTCTCCACTGAGAAGCCCTCACTGTACCTTTGCCTGATGTAAGCTATAGACTCACCATCTGATTGCTCAGCACACCCGTAACTTCTGACTTCCAACAGGAAACCTGACACTCTCTCTTTCTCTTGGGGTCCCACCACACCAGGAGACATTCCTCTTTAAGGTGGTTGTAGTCTGGTTATGTTTTAAGCATTCACTTGGACCATAAGAAGGTACATATCCCTTCCCAGTTCATGAATGAAGTTTGTTCCAAAGATGGATATTCTTTTTGCCTTAAAATCAAAGGTGGCTCCAGTCAACCACCTTCCTTCAGTTTTCTTCAGATGAAATACAGCCTTTTCTTTAACCGACAAACTGTAAGGGATATGTGTCTAATTTTCCAGTAATTTCTTCCTACCGTCCTACAGCAGCAGGTCAGAACAGGCCTACATGAGTGTGCGCTGTGGTAGCATCCAGCTGGAAAATAAGCAAAGTCATCTGGAAAGCTAAGAAATGCCATCTGGCTAATGGGTTCTTCAGCCACTCTTGTTTTTTGCATGAGAAGCAGCAGCTCTTTTCCCCACACCCACCCAAACGAAAGAACAGAAAATATTACAGTGCTCTTATTGCACAAATTCCCGTGAAAGGATCTTCCTCTTTACCCACCGTCTGGGCTTTACCTATGTACGCTGGAGATAGATGATGTGACCATGATCTCAGAGATGGTTATGGTACTTATTAATAAGACTTTAATGTGTCATTGCAAGTGTTTCCTTTTAAAACATGGAAAGAATTATTACCCATTATCCTCAGCTATAAAGAAAGATTTAGTCAAAATTCTGAAACAAATGGAATATATCTAGATAAATGATTGATAGATAGAATGAACATGAAAGAGAGAGAGAGAGAAGAAAGGAAGGAAGGAAGGGAGGGAGGAAGGAAGGAAGGGAGGGGGGAGGGAGAAGAGAAGAGAAGAGAAGGGAAGGGAAGAGAAGAGAAAGGGGGGCGAGGGAAAGGGAGAGGGAGAGAAGGAGAGGGAAAAGAGAAAAGAAAAAAAGAAGAGAAGAAACGATTCATAGTGAACAGAGCCACAAAGGCTTGTATTTTATGAATAAGGCTTAGAAACAGGAATTTTCTTTGAAAGAATATTTTGAGAAAATATTTTTTAAATTACTAGTAAGTTTAGCCCATGTTGCAATAAAATCCATGTGTAAAATATTCAAAATGCTCCTGCTTTTCTCGGGATGACATGTTTTATGTACACCTCTGTGTAATAGAACATGGAAACTATTTTATGTTTTAATCACTTCATTTTTCAGAAAGAGAAAGTTTGCTAAAACTCTGCTATTAAGTTCTCCAGGGTACATGTGAATTATACTGCAGCCAAACAAATAAAACTGCGGTTGAATCATCACTGTGACATTTATTTTATTTGGGATATGGGCTTTCTGGGAATTCCCCTTTATCCTGCTTCCTGTTACAGCGACATTCTCCTCCATGGTAGTCACTGGTTATTAGAATTAATCCTATCATCTTCACCATAATTAATATTAAATTTATTTTCATTAACTTCCTAGACACAGGTGAGCTATGCAGGTTATTCTCTAAGCAAAGGAAATTGGCACGTGTTCTCCTTCAGGGTTTTCCACTTGGAGCCAACCAGTTCAAATAACAGAGTCATTGGAATGGAGAGTATCTTACAGCCATAATTATCCGCATAATCACCATCATCAACATGAGTGCCTACAATGTGCTGAGTTTATAGCAGGTGCTTTAATTATATCATCTGTAACCATCAAGTAACCTGGGGGGATTGCTGTGGGAGCCTCTCTATTTTCTCCTCTTAAAAGGGTGTGGGGATAGTTTGAAAATTGAGCCTCAATGGGTCTTGATCCGAAGTCCTCTCTGGGGCTTTCTGAGAAAGGGTTCACTGATGCTATTAGGCTCCCCATTGTCTGACAGAGCTTAGAACAGACGACATGCAACAGACATTCTCCCTGGGACTTGTGAATCATCATTGGACCAATATAATTAACCAATTTAGGATTAACTACACTACTTGTCAGGTATATTGGGCCATTTTTTAAAGTAAGGCAAGGTAATCTCACATGGGTATAAAATGCAAGCTAACTAAGAGAAAAAATCCAGTTAACATAGCTATAGGGCAAAAGGTATGGACACACTTTCATCTCCATGGGAGGGTCTCCTCAGATGGAGTTTTATTCCATCCCCACCCCTATCAGCTTCTCACTAGAAAGTACAGCAGCTCCCAGGAAAACTCCAACCCTTCCAGTGAAAATGTGAGTAGTGTCTCTTACTTCAAAAAGTTGCACACTGTTTATTTTCTGACCCTATTCACAGGCTTAGAGGGGTGAGTACCTTTCCCATCGAGGAGAGGTGAGTGAAAAACCCACTGTCCCAGTTCAGACTCCCTAGTACAGTCAGGAAGAGGTTAGCATATTTACAAAGGCCAAAAAATTTCTCAGAGACCATGGGGTCTAATCTCATAGAGGAAACAATACATTACCATGGTTTGACCTTGCACTTGAGCACTGAGAACCTTTCCACTCTGTGCCCTCCTCCCCTCCACCCCCCACTCTTATACTAAGAATCACTTGACTCTCACTTGCCTATCTCAAAGTCAAGCACCAAGAACCCAAACACTCTGGATATTGATTTCTCTCTTTATTCCTTGTTGCCCAGAGGAACTGTACTAAAGTGAGGCAATCACTGCCTACCTAAAGTCATACAGCCATTAAGTAGCAGAGACAGGATTCATACACTCAGGCTCTTTCAACTACACTGCAGAATCCCCACTATCAATACAACCAAAGTAACTAAAGCCATCAATAACATCCAAAACCATTCCAGAAAAAGAGGTTCCACAGCCTCCATCAGTAATTTTCCAAGTACTTCTAAATAATATCTGACCTTCTCACAGAGGTATGAGATGAGAGAGAGGGAAACTAGATACCACCATCCTCAGGCATGATCCTCAAAGCAAATAATGGAAATTGGAGTATCCATTTTAGAAGGTTTCTGATGATAGCCTTTATGCTACAAGAGATTTCTTTATAGGCATGAAACCAGCAAATCCTTCAGTAAGGGTGAATAATAGTCAATTTCATGACTTTCATTTTTACATCTGATTAAAGGCTACTACCAGAAATCCTTTAATTATTAAAAGTTAAGAAATATTAATATTCATAACAAATATTAATAGATTAACAGATTTGATGGCTCTTTCCAGCTCAGTATTCTAAGAAGACCTATTATCTTTTAGCACTTAGATAAGATGTAGAAATCCTACTGGGCATACCCACACATGCATTTAGTTGGAATTCCTACAATTTGGGGGGAAGACAGTTTTCTTCCAATCATCGATGTTATCTTGAATTATGTCCTACTACTGATACCATTTTGACTTTTTAAAATTATGAATTAGCTACAGTAGCCTCTTTATTATAAAATCGTTTTTCTATTATTCTCCTATAGATGTATCTGGAATAATTTTCTATGATTTTCTAACAACTAGACTTTATGATACATATCCACTTAGGTTTCAGAAGTATTTATACTTAGCCCTGTCATTAAGGCAAAGATATGTGTAATCCACCCACCCCTCCAAATTTTATTATATGGCTATATTTCATTATGAATGTGCTGCCTAGGAACATTGGTTTTTTTAAATTACAATTTACCTTAAAATTAAATATAATTATATTAACTTCTTTAGGTTTTAGAATACAAAATCACAAGAATAAGATCATATTACTCTGTGCTTAAGTACATAACAGGAGATTCATACTGCCTGATGTCAACATTTTTGCTGAAATATGCTGGTATGTTTTTTAATAATGCTGTGTTATTACAGAGTTCTTTTATCTTCTGGAAGTGGGAAGGTGTATGTGTTAGCATCCTTGAGCTGCCATAACAAATTACGGAAACCCGGGTGGCTTAAAACAACAGCAATGTATTGTCTCATAACTCTGAATGCCAAAAATCCAAAATCAGTAGAGTTACTTCCTTCTGTGGGCTCTGAGGGAAGAACTGTCCCATCCCCTTGTTCTAGCTTCTGGTGATGGCTGGCAGGGCTTGGTGATGCTTGACTTTTAGATGCATCATTCCCATCTCCGCCTCCATCATCACGGCATCTTTGTCTCTCTTTTTTTTTTTCCTAAGGCCCCACCAGAATTGCCTTTAACATCTTTATTCCTGCCCACTGTCCTTTCAGGGTCTATTGTAAATCTTTAAAACTTCCTCTTCCCCTGATGCCTCAGCATCCCTCCAAGCAGGCTATGAGTACTGTGCCCAGGTGACGAGATGCATCCGTGTGATCAAGCTGGTCCCTGCTACATGTGCCCCTTCCTGAACTCCCCTGTGACCCAGTTACATTCAGATACACCCATGAAATTCCCTCAAGACTTTTGCTTATGTGCTCCATCCAGATCCCCAGTAAAAGGCTTCACCCTGGTCCTCACTCTCTTGGCTCCCCGCCTGCTGGAGTCCATTCTTGGCATGCCTCACCTCTTCCAGGATCTAGGAGTTAATATTAATCTTTTAATATCATAAGTCCCCTCAAGTGTGGTTTAAAATCCCACCATGACAACTTACTCCCCCAGTTACAACACACAGGGTAATCTACGCTTTTCCTATCACGTGCCACAGAATCCTTCCAGCCTCTACTCATTATCCAATTTCAAAGCCACTTCCACAGATTTAAGATTTTTTTTTCTTTTTTAAAAAAATTTAATTTAACTTTATTAGGTTATGTTAGTCACCATACAATACATCAATAGTTTTTGATGTAGTGATCCATGATTCACTGATTTCGTATAACACCCAGTGCTCCATGCAGAACATGCCCTCCTTAATACCTACCATGGGGCTAACCCATCCCTCCCTTCCCCTCTAAAACCCTCAGTTTGTTTCTCGGAGTCCATAGTCTCTCATGGTTCATCTCTCCCTCCAATTCCCCCCCCTCATTTTTGCCTTCCTTCTCCTAATGTCCTCCATGCTATTCCTTATGTTCCACAAATAAGTGAAACCATATGATAATTGACTTTCTCTGCTTAACTTATTTCATATAGCATAATCTCCTCCAGTCCCATCCATGTTGATGTAAAAGTTGGGTATTCATCCTTTCTGATGTCTGAGTAATATTCCATTGTATATATGGACCACATCTTCTTTATCCATTCATCTGTTGAAGGGCATCTCGGCTCTTTCCACAGTTTGGCTATTGCGGACACTGCTGCTATGAACATTGGGGTGCATATGGCCCTTCTTTTCACTACATCTGTGTCTTTGGGGTAAATACCCAGGAGTGCAATTGCTGGGTCATAGGGTAGCTCTATTTTTCAATTTTTGAGGAACCTCCACACTGTTTTCCAAAGTGGCTGTACCAACTTGCATTCCCACCAACAGTGTAAGAGGGTTCCCCTTTCTCCACAACCTCTCCAACATTTGTTGTTTCTTGCCTTGTCAATTTTTGCCATTCTAACTAGTATAAGGTGGTATCTCAATGTGGTTTTGATTTGAATTTCCCTGATGGCTAATGATGATGAACATTGTTTTACATGTGTTTGTTAGCCATTTGTAGGTCTTCTTTGGAGAAGTGTCTGTTCATGTCTTCTACCCATTTTTTGACTTGATTATTTGTTTTTTAGGTGTTGAGTTTTGAGAAGTTCTTTATAGATCTTGGAAATCAGCGCTTTGTCTGTAGTGTCATTTGCAAATATCTTCTCCCATTCTGTGGGTTGCCTCTTTGTTTTGTTGACTGTTTCCTTTGCTGTGCAGAAGCTTTTTATCTTGATGAAGTCCCAAAAGTTCATTTTTGCTTTTGTTTCACTAGCCTTTGGAGATGTATCTTGAAAGAAGTTGCTGTGGGCAATGTCAAAGAGGTTACTGCCTATGTTCTCCTCTAGGATTTTGATGGATTCCTGTCTCACATTGAGGTCTTTCATCCATTTTGAGTTTATCTTGGTGTATGATGTTAGAGAATGGTCTGGTTTCATTCTTCTGTATATAGCTGTCCAATTTTCACCATTTATTGAAGAGACTTTTTTCCATTGCATATTTTTTCCTGCTTTGTCGAAGATTATTTGACCATAGAGTTGAGGGTCCATATCTGGGCTCTCTATTCTATTCCATTGGTCTGTATGTCTGTTTTTGTGCCAGTACCATGCTGTCTTGGTGATCACTGCTTTGTAATATAGCTTGAAATCAGGCAACATGATGCCCCCAGCTTCGTTTTTCATTTTCAACATTTCCTTGGCGATTTGGGGTCTTTTCTGATTCCATACAAATTTTAGGATTGTTCCAGCACTTTAAAAAATGTCATTGGAATTTTGATCGGGATGGCATTGAAAGTATAGATTGCTCCGGGTAGCACAGACATTTTAACAATGTTTATTCTTCCGATCCATGAGCATGGAATGTTTTTCCATCTTTTTGTGTCTTCTTCAATTTTTTTCATGAGTGTTCTGTAGTTCCTAGAGTATAGATCCTTTACCTCTTTGGTTAGGTTTATTCCGAGGTATCTTATGGTTTTTGGTGCTATTATAAATGGAACAGTTTCTCTAATTTCTCTTTCTACAATTGCATTGTTAGTGTATAAGAGAGCAACTGAATTATGTGCATTGATTTTGTATCCTGCCACATTACTGAACTGCTGTATGAGTTCTAGTAATTTGGGGGTGGAGTCTTTTGGATTTTCCACATAAAATATCATGTCATCTGTGAAGAGAGAGAGTTTGACTTCTTCTTTGCCAATCTGAATACCTTTTATTTCTTTTTGTTGTCTGATTACTGTTGCTAGGACTTCTAGTACTATGTTGAACAATAGTGGCGAGAGTGGGCATCCTTGTCGTGTTTCTGATCTTAAGGGAAAGGCTCCCAGCTTTTCCCCATTGAGGATGATATTCGCTCTGGGTTTTTCATAGATGGATTTTATGAACTTGAGGAATGTTCCCTCTATCCCTAGACTCTGAAGAGTTTTAATCAGGAAAGGATGTTGTATTTTGTCAAATGCTTTTTCTGCATCAATTGAGAGGACCATATGGTTCTTCTCCCTCCTCTTATTAATGTGTTCTATCACATTGCTTGATTTGCGAATGTTGAACCACCCTTGCATCCCGGGGATAAATCCCACTTGGTCGTGGTGGATGATCCTTTTAATGTATTGTTGGATCCTATTAGCTAGGATTTTGTTGAGGATTTTGGAATCCATATTCATCAGGGATATCGGTCTGAAATTCTCCTTTTTGATGGGGTCTTTGCCTGGCTTGGGGATCAAGATAATGCTGGCCTCATAGAATGAGTCTGGAAGCTTTCCTTCTGTTTCTATTTTTTGAAACAGTTTCAGTAGAATAGGTATTATTTCTTCTTTGAATGTTTGGTAGAATTCCCCAGGGAATCCATCAGGCCCTGGACTCTTGTTTTTTGGGAGGTTTTTGATCACTGCTTCAATCTCGTTACTGGTTATTGGCCTATTCAGGTTGTCAGTTTCTTCCTGTTTCAGTCTTGGTTTATAGGTTTCCAGGAAGGCATCCATTTCTTCCACGTTGCTCAATTTATTGGCATATAGTTGTTGATAATAATTTCTAATAATTGTTTCTATTTCCTTGGTGTTAATCGTGATATCTCCCCTTTCATTCATAATTTTATTTATTTGGGTCCTTTCTCTTTTCTTCTGGTAAAGTCTGGCCAGTGGGTTATCAATCTTATTAATTCTTTCAAAGAACCAACTTCTAGTTTCGTTGATCTGATCTACTGTGTTTCTGGTTTCTAATACATTGATCTCTGCTCTAATCTTAATTATTTCTCTTCTAATGTGTAGCTTAGGCACCATTTGTTGCTTTTTCTCTAGTTCTTTAAGGTGTAGAGTTAGTTGGTGAATTCGGGATTTTTCTATTTTTTTGAGTGAGGCTTGGATGGCTATGTATTTCCCTCTTAGGACTGCCTTTGCAGTATCCCATAGGTTTTGGACTGATGTGGTTTTGCTCTCATTGGTTTCCATTAATTGTTTAAGTTCTTCTTTGATTTCCTGGTTGAACCAAACATTCTTGAGCAGAGTGGTCTTCAGCTTCCAAGTGTTTGAATTTCTTCCAAATTTTTTCTTGTGATTGAGTTCCAGTTTTAAAGCATTGTGGTCTGAGAACATGCAGGGAATAATCTCAGTCTTTCGGTATCGGTTGAGACCTGATTTGTGACCCAGTATGTGGTCTATTCTGGAGAAAGTTCCATGTGCGCTCAAGAAGAATGAGTATTCTATTGTTTTAGGGCGCAATGTTCTGTATATATCTATGAGGTTCATCTGGTCCAGTGGGTCATTCAAAGCTCTTGTTTCTTTGTTGATTTTCTGCTTAGATGATCTGTCTATTGCTGAGAGTGGAGTATTGAGGTCTCCTACAATTAACATATTGTTATCAATATGACTCTTTATTTTGGTGAACAGTTGGCTATGTAGATGGCTGCTCCCATGTTGGGGGTGTAGATATTTACAATTGTTAGATCTTCTTGTTGGATAGGCCCTTTAAGAATGATATAGTGTCCTTCTGTGTCCCTAACTACAGTCTTTAGCTTAAAATCTAATTTGTCTGATATAAGAATTGGTACCCCAGCTTTCGTTTGAGGTCCGTTGGCATGGAAGATGGATCTCCATCCCTTCACTTTCAGTCTGGATGTATCTTTAGGTTCAAAATGAGTCTCTTGTAGACAGCATATGGATGGGTCCTGTCTTTTTATCCAATCTGCAACCCTGTGCCTTTTTATGGGAACATTTAGGCCATTCACGTTGAGAGGGATTATTGAAAGATATGAATTTACTGTCATCATGTTGCCTGTGAAGACCTTGTTTTCATAGATTGTCTCTGTAAATTTCTGTTCTATATCACTGTTGGGGTCTTTCTCCTTTTATAGAACCCCCCTTAATATTTCTTACAGGGCCGGCTTAGTGGTCACATATTCTTTCAGTTTCTGCCGGTCGTGGAAGCTCTGCATCTCTCCGTCCATTCTAAATGACAGCCTTGCCGGATAAAGTATTCTTGACTGCATGTTCTTCTCATTTAGTACCCTGAATATGTCTTGCCAGCCCTTTCTCGTTTGCCAGGTCTCTGTGTAGAGGTCTGACATTATTCTGATGTTCCTCCCTCTGTATGTAAGGAATCTCTTCCCCCTAACTGCCCTTAAGATGGTTTCCTTGGTTCTAAGATTTGTGAGTTTTACTATTACATGCCGTGGTGTTGGCCTGTTTTCCTTGATCTTGGGAGGGGTCCTCTCTGTCTCTAGGATGCGAATGTTTGTTTCATTCCCCAGATTAGGGAAGTTCTCAGCTACGATTTGCTCAAATATATCTTCTAGTCCTCTCTCTCTCTCCACCCCCTCAGGGATCCCAATAATTATGACATTGGAATGTTTCATGGTGTCACTTATTTCTGTGATTCTATTTTCATGGATTTTGAGTTGTTTTTCCCCGGTCTCCTCTTTTTCCTTCTTGTCTATTATTTGGTCTTCTAGATCACTAATTCATTTTTCTGCCTCGCTTACCCTAGCTATTAAATTATCTAGATTAGATTGGATCTCATTGATAGCATTTTTAAGTTCTGCCAGTTCAGCTTTCATTTCTGCCCTTAGAGACTCTATGTTGCCATTAATCGATTTCTCCATTCTAGCTATTGACTTCACAACTGCTAGCCTGAATTCCATCTCTGACATCTTGGTTATATCTTGTATCCATTTGTAAATCTGTGGCATAATTCATAATCCTGAGTCTTTCCTATTTTGAGGGTTCCTCCTCCTAGTCATTCTGTTGAGGCGTGGTTGAGGGAATGTACAGAGTCCAAATTATTGACCACAACCCAAGCAAATGCACCTGTTTTCTAGGGACCTTAGGGTTGCTGGCCTCTTGTTTTCCCAGGCTGTCTTCTGGGGGAGGGGTCTGCTGCACTGTTACTCAGGCAAACCTGTTTGGGCAGAGTTGCCCTGCCCCCTGTGGTAGGGGATGGGCTCAGTGGGAACAGGTTTTTTGGGGATTTTGTTCTCTGGTGGCTTTCCTGGTGGCTTTCTGCGTCTCTTCCGGGAGTCAGAGCAGAAGAGACCATTTCCAACCCTCTGCCTCAGAGCAGAGAGATCTCAGACTGTTCTTCAGTGAGCTCTCCAGGCCACACTATCTCTGTTTCTGTCTGTGCTGCTATAAACTGCAGCAGCGTCCTGGGTTGTGTGCCCCTCAGCAGCGCTCCTGGTCCTCGCCTCCAGGTCTGGGCATGTCTCTGCCCTTTGTGCTTCTAAAACTGCCAGCCGCCCCCAGTTCACATGTGCAGGACTGCTGCTTGGTTTCCGCCTGGGGGGCTGCCATAAAGTCCTTTCCCCACCACTACCGGTCTGCAAGTCTGTGCCCCGTCCCCAGCGCGGGAGGCTATCGCTCACCGGTGGTGTAGGGTCCCCACACCCAGGCTCCCTCCCACTGCCATTTATCCTCCGATATCTGCCCGCGGAATCATGGCTCCCTGCTTTGTACCTTGAAACCAACCGCCTACGATCTTCTGTTTGTAGAGATCCAGATCTATCTTCTTACATCTCAGGCTGATTTAGTGGGTGTTCAGAGTGGTCTGCTAGAAATCCAGCTCAAGGGCGCCTGGGTGGCTCAGTCGTTAAGCATCTGCCTTCAGCTCAGGTCATGATCCCAGGGTCCTGGGATCGAGTCCCACATCGGGCTCCCTGCTCGGCGGGAAGCCTGCTTCTCCCTCTCCCACTCCCCCTGCTTGTGTTCCCTCTCTCACTGTCTCTCTCTCTCTGTTGAAAAATAAATAAAATCTTTAAAAAAAAAAAAAAAGAAATCCAGCTCAATTATAATAGGGTCCCCTATTCCTCTGCCACCTTTTCCTCTACCCACAGTTTTAGAATTTGTAACAGCAGCACCCCACTTCCAGGTACCAAAGTCTGTATCAATCAGGGTTCTTCAGAGAAAGAGAATATGTTAAAACAAAAAGTTGGGGAGAGAGAGGAATGGGGTGAGGGGGAGGGGAGAGAGAAAGGGAGATTTATTTATATTAAGGAATTGGCTCAGGGGATGATGAGGGCTGGCAAATCCTAAGTCTGTAAGGCAGGCCAGTGAGTAGGAGACTCAGGAAAGAGTTGAAATTGCAGTCATAATCTTCACAGCAGGCCAGCAGGATGGAAACTTATACAGGATCTCTGTGTTACAGTCTCCAGGCAGAATTCCTTTTTTTCCCTGGAAAACCTCAGTATTTGCTCTTAAAGACTTCAATTGATTGGATGAGGGCTATTCATGTTATCGAGAGTAATCTCTTTTACTTCACGTCAACTGACTGAAAATGTGAATCACATCTACAAAATACCCATATAGAAACATCTACACTAGTATCTGAGCAAACAAGTAGGGACCACAGTCCACCCAAGCTAACCTTGCAGAATTACCATCACAGGGTAAAATACAGGCTATGAGGATTTTATGAAAGGACTAAAAACCTTGGTTAGAAGTCTAGAGTTTGAGGGGTGCCTGGGTGGCTCAGATGGTTAAGCGTCTGCCTTTGGCTCAGGTCATGATCCCAGGGTCCTGGGATCGAGCCCCATGTCGGACTCCTGGCTCAGCGGGGAGCCTGCTTCTCCCTCTCCCTCTGCCTCTCCCCCTGCTCATGCTCTCTTTCTCTCTGTATCTCTGTGTCTCAAATGAATAAATAAAAATCTTAAAAAAAAAAGTCTTGAATTTGAATGCAAGTTTATATAGCGACTAGTTTACGCACCCGCAGTGTATATGTGGTTCATTTGGGTTTCTCTCCAAGAGCTAGAGCAGAAAAGACAGAGAAGAGAAATAAACATTGCACAAATCACAAAAGAGAGATTAATCAATTGCCCGAGGTAGTCCTGAAAGAAATGATAATTATCTACATGGACACATGTCAATTGCCTTAGCCTCTAGCCACATTAACTAATGATCTAAATAGAGTCTAAATCTGTCCAAGGAGAAATGTACATGAGAAAACATTTCCAATTTTCCTGTGAAATACTAAACAATGCTTAGTTTTAAGGAGTGGTCCAGGGCTGAGGCACTGCACAATTTGGAAACATGCTGCTGCTTCATGATGAGCCAAGGAGGGAGATTAAAAATAAAGTATGGAGAGAAAATACCGGAGCCAAGAAGACCAACTGAACTGTCAATACTGTGGGATGAATAGATAGGAAGACCAGGCTCCCTACCTTCTACTTTCCATTTCAGACTTCATCCCTACTAGCTTTGTGACCTTGGAGAAGTCCCTTAAACTTTCCAGGTAGGAAATAGGCAGGTATGAACCAAGGAAACCAGATCTTAGGGATGCAGTCTGAAGTGGAAGGTAGAAGGTAGGGAGCCTGGTGAAAGGTAAAGCCTCCAGCATAGATTTGGCATGGTATCCAGAGGCTTCTAGAAGGACTAGATAAGAGCCTTTAAAATATAGAGACATAAACACAGGCAATATACAGACATAATAGAATAACAATTATGCCAACAATAATGATTAACAGTTATTGATCACTTCTCAGTGTTCTTCACAACAAAATCAAGAATGATTACCATTATTGTCTTTATTATCCATTTGTAAGAGGAAACTGAGGCAAAGAAAGGTTAAATGACTTCTCCAAGGTCACAAAGCTAGTAGGTGGCAGAGGTAGGATTTAAACCTAGGCAGTTTGGCTCCAGAGCCAATGCTCCTAACCACTAAATCATTTGTTACACAGATAGCTATAAGTTATGCCTCCTTTTCACTTTCTTTTAGCTTCTCAAGAAGCTGCTATCTGACTTTCTACTTCCTTCATCCAGCTGGCCAATGATCAGCGAGAGAGGGAAGCTAATTTAATCCAAATTCATAACTCAAGCTATTTACAGATACTGGAAAATAAGAAGTAACACAAAAGGCACAAATTCATTTTACAATATTAGGCAAAAATGAGGGCCTTGGGGGGAAAAGCTACAATAAAAAGAACATAAGGAAAACCATACTTTGGACATCTGAACATGTGTAGCTCAGCAGGTCTAAAGTGTCTACAGTCAAGGTTAATAAATAAATTACAAACTCACGTTATGAACCAATGAAGTACTTCAGTAATGTGTGGGGGGAAAAATCAGAATAATAATGAATTTGAAAACAAAAGCAAAAAGAAAGGTTGGGTTCTAAACACCAAGAAAAACTAGCACTAAAAGTGATAGTTTTCTAGGCTTAGAAGGAGCAATATGAGAAATGGTTGAAAAGCATCTAGACATAATAGAAAAGTAAACCATGTCAAATAAGTCTGGTAGCTTTTGGGGGAAAGGATAAACTTGAGGGAACAAGTGCTCTCTCAGAGATTACTTGCAGTTTTGAGGAAGTAGAACTATCAAACCAAAAAAAAAAAAAAAGGTCATCTTGAGTAAATGGCTATCTAGATTTACCTTAGTTAATTTTATATATAGCCTAATGAAACTCATTATTTCATTCTTTTTAATTTTAAAAAATATGTATTTATTGGGATGCCTGGATGGCTCAGTCAGTTAAGCATCTGCTTTCGGCTCAGGTCATGATCCCTGGATCCTGGGATCAAGTCCCGCATTGGGCTCCCTGCTCAGCTGGGAGTCTGCTTCTCCCTCTCCCTCTTCCTGCTGCTCCCCCTGCTTGGGTGCTTGCTCTCTCTCTCTCTGTCTGACAAATAAATAAATAAAATCTTTATATATAATATATATGTATGTATGTATGTATATATAACATCCACTTGTTCCAGACACTGTTGTAGATGCTGTGAAAATTCAGAGAAAAATCACTATCCTCATATAGCTCATATTACAGAGACAACAATAAAAAAATAAATAAAATACATGGTGGTGATAAGATTATGGTAAATAATAAAAGCTAAAAAGAAACCATGGGAAGTAGAGTGGAAAGGACTCATGGGAATCTGACTGGAGCTCCAGAAAAGCAGCAAGAAAATGAGAAAAGGAAAACTGAACAGATAATGGCTGTGACTCTTCTAGAATTGCTAGAAGACACCCATCTTTATGTACAGAAGACTCAAATCTTGTCAAACAAACAGCATCTAAGTTAGGAGGAGAGCTGGTAATCAGAGGTCAGTGTCCTATGGCCCTTGCCTTATTCACTATTGATGAGGAGGAGCTATAGCATTTGATAACCAAGTTTTCTAAGATCATTACTAACAAGTTCACAGGTAATACAGTAGCTACACAGAGTAGACTTGACCTCTCAAGACAATCAATCAGTGGTGTGTTGTTATAGCTGGTTCTAGCCTGTTCAAGGGGGCCAACTGTTCAATTCTCAGGAATTTTGGCAGCAGTTATTAAATCATTAGCAGCTTTAAATCAACCAAGGAGGACTATGGATACCAAGAGTAATCAGCAAAACTACCACCAAGCGCTAGTTGTTAAACATTTACCAGCATACCACACATCTGAAGGCTGTCATCCTATCTTTCTGACATGCTGTTTCATTTTGCCATTGTGACAGAAGCTCACTGAAGGCAAAGACAAATTCCTTAAATGATTTTGTGGACCCTGGAGCACCTGGCACGTGTCCCTCAAATACTGGATTGTCTACTACTCTAGGTAAGACCAGGAGGAGTCCTTAATTCCTAGGAAGAAATACAAGTCTGTATTAGCTTAATGAGTCACCATCAGAAAACTACCCATCTCTAGAATTCCAAGAGGAAATGAATTACTAAAAGCTCAAAATAGAATTAATATACATATCCCTTATTTAGGAAAAGAATTAGGTCAGATAATTTTTAGATGTTCCAATGTGAAAATACTGGAGATACTAATAATTTCAAAGTAAGTGCATAATAGAATGAGAGTCTACTAACTTTTTTTGAATGGTAAATAAATGCCTTCCTAAACTGTGGGAAAATGTCATGGAAAAGGTAGGGCCTATGTTCCCAGCATGAGTACCCTCTCAAGCCAGAGAAACGGCATTATTGATATGTTTAGAGAAGAAAAAGAAAGCATCCAGTGCAAAACTTGGGGGAAGATAGAGTCAAGATTCAATTAATCTGCTAAAATAGAAATCCCTGGAAACAAGTTTTTTTGACATTTGCACGATAAAGGTACCACAGTGCATGACAAAATACAAAGTGTACTCAAATATAATCAATCAATCAATCTGTCTCTCTGGTGTAATGCCAATTTTATTTTGAAACACAGCCAAGGTGACAAGACTTGAGACAACAGTATGAGATCATTTTTGAACTCTCATCCAGTTTTTTAAAAAGTATACATTGAAGGAAATCTGATGTATATTGAGGCAAAAACCATTTTTTGAGAAGAGTACAGAGAAACATTTACAGTTCAGTTTGATGAGAACTAATGAAACAGTGGAAAACATGGTTAGGATTCTGGAGGAATTTTCATCCGACTCAAAAAGAAAATTTAAAATTGAGGAGTAGGAAAAATTTCCTTAGTCTGTCTCTTTAAGCTTGCGATGAGAAAATCTATCTCAAGATGTAAAACTTAGCTCCGAGAAGCTGAAAAATAATTGTGGTGAACAACTCTACCTGGCAAGGTTTGATTAGAAAAGGTTTGGCATGACCCCTATCTCCCCGTCCAATCTCCTTCTATAATTCATCAGTACCCATAAGCTTCAACTAAAACCATAATCATTGTATGAGGATACCATGTTACCCTTTCTTCCCATTTTCCATCTTTACACACTGACACTTTGTGATTTCAGAAAATAGTATTTGGAACTTAGGCCAAGTTGAACAATTGATAATAAAATTTAAGGGTTTAAATAAAGCATGTCTATCCTTTACAGAAGAGGATCCTTTCATTTTTTTATGAAATAACAGAGGTAATGCTAAAATTAAAGGTTAAAGAGCCATTCTACCTAAATAGTTCTTTTTATATGCTTTGAAGTCACCTGTGTAATGTTTATAGGAACTAAAACTTCTTTTTCATCTTAACATAAAAGACATTTTTCTTTTAATCCTAAAAAAAAAACCTTTCTGTTGCTTTTGAATTAAGGAAGCATAAAAAAGAGATTCATTTTGTCCCTATAAAAAATTGTTTCAACCTTTACTCAGACATCTCCAAACCAATATTTTTAGAATTCAAAGTAAGAACATACAATGAAAAATGATATAATTTCCAAACCAGAAATAATTTATTTTTGAAATAAAATTTTCTTTACGAAGATCAAATACTTACTGTGGAATTCAGTGTTCTTTTCCTCAGTGATTGGGCCCCACCCCAGAGTGTGACTCCCTGAAAAATTATATTAAAAAAACATGGTTGCGGTGTAAGGAAATGGTCCAGTTTCATTCTTCTGCATGTGGCTGTCCAATTTTCCCAACATATTTTGTTGAAGAGACTGTCTTTTTTCCACTGGACATTCTTTCCTGCTTTGTCAAAGATTAGTTGACCGTAGAGCTGAGGGTCCATTTCTGGGCTCTCTATTCTGTTCCATTGATCTATGTGTCTGTTTTTTTACCAGTACCATACTGTCTTGATGATTACAGCTTTGTAATAGAGCTTGAAGTCCGGAATTGTGATGCCACCAGCTTTGCTTTTCTTTTTCAACATTCCTCTGGCTATTCAGGGTCTTTTCTGGTTCCATACAAATTTTAGGATTATTTTCTCCATTTCTTTGAAAAAAGTGGATGGTATTTTGATAGGGATTGCATTGAATGTGTAGATTGCTCTAGGTAGCATTGACACCTTCACAATATTTGTTCTTCCAATCCATGAGTATAGAACGTTTTTCCATTTCTTTGTGTCTTCCTTAATTTTTTTCATGAGTATTTTATAGTTTTCTGAGTACAGATTATCTGCCTCTTTGGTTAGATTTATTCCTAGGTATCTTACGGTTTTGGGTGCAATTGTAAATGGGATCGACTCCTTCATTTCTCTTTCTTCTGTCTCGTTGGTGTATATAAATGCAACTGATTTCTGTGCAATGATTTTATATCCCGCCACTTTACTGAATTCCTGTATGAGTTCTAGCAGTTTGGGGATGGAATCTTTTGGGTTTTCCATATAAAGTATCATATCATCTGCAAAGAGTGAGAGTTTGACTTCTTTGCCGATTCGGATGCCTTTTATTTCTTTTTGTTGTCTGATTGCTGTGGCTAGGACTTCTAGTACTATGTTGAATAGCAGTGGTGATAGTGGACATCCCTGCCGTGTTCCTGGACCATTTCCTTACACCACACACAAAAATAGACTCAAAATGGATGAAAGACCTAAATGTGAGACAGGAGTCCATCAAAATCCTAGAGGCAGCAACCTCTTCGACCTCTGCCGCAGCAACTTCTTCCTAGAAACATCGCCAAAGGCAAGGGAAGCAAGGGCAAAAATGAACTACTGGGACTTCATCAAGATAAAAAACTTTTGCACAGCAAAGGAAACACTCAACAAAACCAAAAGACAGCTGACAGAATGGGAGAAGATATTTGCAAATGACATATCAGATAAAGGGCTAGTATCCAAAATCTATAAAGAACTTATTAAACTCAACACCCAAAGAACAAATAATCCAATCAAGAAATGGGCAGAAGACATGAACAGACATTTTTCCAAAGAAGACATCCAAATGGCCGACAGACACATGAAAAAGTGCTCAACATCACTTGGCATCAGGGAAATCCAAATCAAAACTCAATGAGATACCACCTCACACCAGTCAGAATGGCTAAAATTAGCAAGTCAGGAAATGACAGATGGTGGCAGGGATGTGCAGAAAGGGGAACCCTCCTACACTGTTGGTGGGAATGCAAGCTGGTGCAGCCACTCTGGAAACAGTATGGAGGTTCCTCAAAAAGTTGAAAATAGAGCTACTATATGACCCAGCAATTACACTACTGGGTATTTACCCCAAAGATACAAATGTAGGGATCCGAAGGGGTACATGCACCTCGATGTTTATAGCAGCAATGTCCAAAATAGCCAAACTATGGAAAGAGCCAAGATGTCCATTGACAGATGAATGGATAAAGAAGAGGTGGTATATATATACAATGGAATATTATGCAGCCATCAAAAACACACCCCAAAATCTTGCCATTTGCAACAACATGGATAGAACTAGAGGGTATTATGCTAAGCAAAATAAGTCAATCAGAGAAAGACATGTATCATATGATCTCACTGATATGAGGAATTCTTAATCTCAGGAAACAAACTGAGGGTTGCTGTAGTGGTGGGGGGTGGGAGGGATGGGGTGGCTGAGTGATAGACACTGGGGAGGGTATGTGCTATGGTGAGCGCTGTGAATTGTGTAAGACTGATGAATCACAGACCCGTACCTCTGAAACAAATAATACATTATATGTTTAAAAAAAAAAAAAAAAGAAGATAGTAGGAGGGGAAGAATGAAGGGGGGGAAATAGGAGGGGGAGACGAACCATGAGAGACTATGGACTCTGAGAAACAAACTGAGGGTTCTAGAAGGGAGGGGGTGAGGGGATGGGTTAGCCTGGTGATGGGTATTAAAGAGGGCACGTATTGAATGGAGCACTGGGTGTTATACGCAAACAATGAATCATGGAACACTAGATTAAAAAATAAATAGGGAAAAAAATAAAACAATGTGGTTATATTTATTTCTATTTGCATGCAAAATGGATGCCACTGGGACCTCAAGTTATGGATGTAGACAGTATACTAATTTGATTTAAGTCATGACAGCCCCAAGACAGGACTTTAGGAGATTTTATCATACCATTACCTCCATCTCACCCAAAACCACAAATCTTCTGGAAGAACAACTGGCTTGCTGTGCAAGTGAAGTCTCTAGATACATTCCCTTGTTGTCCCATTATACTCCTCCACCTAAAATTTAGCCAGACTCCTACTCTGAAAACCTTCCTATTAAGTCCTTCAGCTTGACTTCAAGAGCATTTCAAATCACCAGCAGTTTTTTCTATTACAAGGAAAGCCAGAACATTCTATGAAATTAGAGCTTTTCAGACTCATCCAGGCAGCTGGTGCACGATCACACAGTCATGGAGACAGGTACAGTGATTTGCAATGAATTAAGACAAGTGAGGTTATGTGTTAAGTGTGTGCGGGTATCAGTTAATAGTCATATTTACTTTTTAACTAGATAAATGGCAAGAGATAATATTTTTGAATGTTTCTCCTTGAAAAATAAAATTTGGCAAAAAAAATGAAAGAAAGAAAGAAAGAAAGAAAGAAAGAAAGAAAGAAAGAAAGAAAGAAAGAAAGAAAGAAAGACAATTTGGCAACTTAGGGTGAAACACTTTCCTAAAGAATTCAGTTTTCACTTTGGACATTCGATTCTCTCCAATAAGAATCACTTTTTTTTTTTTTAAGTGTTTTACTTTATGTCAGTGAACATTTTCCAATAATATACTTTCAGCTATTTGCTGTGAATAAATATCAAATTGCTCCTAGTTGTGTGGGGAAATCGTTGTTAAAAAAAAAAGCTGACCTTATGGAGGTCTGGGTTTATTTACTTTGAGTTGTTAGTTATGAGTAGGCAGAAAAGTATGTCATGAGTACTTTCTCCCCAACTTTCCCTTTCTTCTCCTCCTGCCTAAGCACACTCATAGTCCAAGTTCCAAAGATCTGCTCCTCTTTTATTGAGAAGGACACCCACCTCCCCATCTACGTATTTCCGATCTCATGATGTCCTGAGTGTAATCAGCTCTGCTGCTACCAAAGGAGAGCACTAAACCAGTAATAAAGGACTGTGGCATAGATTATCTTTTATGGATACAAAAGGGAGTTGTAAGATGTACAAACCAACACTTTACAAAGGAACTGGGCTTAACCAGAAGGGAGGAATCCAAAGTATTCTTCAAATAACCCACATGTTAACCCTAAGTCAAAGTTCACCAATGCCCTGTTGAGCAGAAGTGTTATAGTGAACAAGTGTTGCACAGCGAATTCCTGTGTCTCTGCCATGGAAAAGGTGGGGTCATTAATGCCCTCATTTCTTTCCAGTTCTCTTCTGCTCAGAGAGGCACAAGGGAAAGTTCCAAATCTGAAGTTCCCTGAGAAAAAATTCCATCTGGGAAAAAATGGTCAGTCTCCTTATCTTGGGTACCCTCATCCCTTGGAAGCAATTCTCTTGAAGTTCACTCCCTTGAATTCAGGTAGATGAGGGAATAAATACCTTTCTCCAATAACGCTGTATTCCCTAAAGGACCAAGAATACCCAATTTTCCCACCAGGACTCTTCTTATATTGACTGTAAGAGTCAGTTCTATACTGGTGCATTCCAGGAATCCCTTCATGGACATAAATGCCTGGTATGTAGGGCATTTGTCTGCAGCTTTGGATGTTGGCCATTATTTCAAGAGAAGAGAAAAAAAAATGCCTGGTATTTTGTTACAGTCTATGGAAACTCAGCTGATGATTTATCAGAAATTACAAATTAAAGGTTCAATGGGGGAGGGTCAAATAGCCTTGGGTACAAGCTAAAAAATTGTAGGAGTGGTTGAAAGCAGCCACAGCTACCTCACTACATGAACCATATACTCTTTGGTATATTTTAGAAGGAATGGGAAGTTGTGTTGATAAAGGGTTTTAGCAAGTCTTCTTTCGTTTATTTTCTCTCTCTTTTTTTAAAGATTTTATTTATTTGACAGAGAGAGACACAGCGAGAGAGGGAACACAAACAGGGTGAGTGGGAGAGGGAAAGCAGACTTCATGTGGAGCAGGGAGCCTGATGTGGGGCTCGAACCCAGGACCCTGGGATCATGACCTGAGCTGAAGGCAGACGCTCTACGACTGAGCCACCCAGGTGCCCCTATTTTCTTTTTTATAGCCCAAAGACACTAAGGAAAAAGTCCTTCATGTTCAGGCTAGAATACAACTGAATCCAAAATAATTCAAATTAAAAACTTGATTTCATATCTTTTGCTGCCCACACCATCTATCCTATACACCCAACTACTGGAGTGATGTAAAATATTTCTATCTCTACTCTGCCTAGGAGATATCCTAATCCTTGAATAAGCTGATGAGTCCCAGATTTATAAATTTATTTATAATCTCAAATGTATCAGACTTAAGAATTTTGATCACTCTACTAATTCCTAAGGATGCCCCACAGATGTTAAGATCATCATGAATTTGCTTAAACCAAAAACTTGCAATTCATCTCTGATTCCTCTCATTCCTTCACATCCACATTTAATCTATCAGCAAATACCAACAGCTCTATTCACACATACATCACAAACCTGACTAGTTCCGACCACAATCAATACAATTTCCTGCTAAGATTATTTCAAACACATCCAGGTTCTGTTCATGCTTATAAAAATCCCCTTCTCATCATCAGTAACTACAAAGCATTTCTAACTCATCCATTGCAGAGAGTGTCTTCCTTGTCCTAAAACCACACAAAGGTATCACAGGATGTCTCAGAGCTCAGACATTCACTAAGAAGATTTTGATTTAAAAATAAGCAACTTAGAAGTTTACATCTATTTTGTTCATTAATTTCTTCATTTGGGACACCTGGGTGGCTCAGTCAGTTAAGCATCTGCCTTCAGCTCAGGTCATGATCCCAGGGTCCTGGGATCGAGTCCCATATCAGGCTCCTTGCTCAGTGGTGCTTCTGCTTCTCCCTCTGCCTGTTGCTTCCCCTGCTTGTGCTCTCTCTCTCTCTTTCTCTCTCTCTCTGACAAATAAATAAATAAAATCTTTTTTAAAAATTTCTTCATTTAACATTATTTATTCAGGACTCGCTATAAGCTCTCATTCTTATCTGACTAAAAAGGAAACAAAGCCAAGGAAATACTAAGAGTACTCTCTGCTATACAGAAAATAAGTCAAAATGATGTGATAACGCCTGGAGACCTACTTTAAACTGGAGGATCTTCACTGAGGGATATTTAAACTTAGATCTGAATGACCCACAGAGGCCTGCCATACTAAAATCTTGAGGAGAAATGTCCCAAGCAGAAACAGCTATTAGTACCCAGCCATAAGGCAGGAAAGAACTTAGTGTGTTCCTGGAACCCAAAAAAGGACTGAGTGCCTGAAGCTTAATGACAAAGGAGTAGAATGAGGGAAAACAAAGTCACAAACTTAGGCAAGATGAGATAAGCTGAGTCCTTTTTGGTCTTGGTTAGCTCAGTCCACTTTATGTTATGTGAGATGAGAAACCATTAAATAGACTGAAAGAGAATAGTGACACTATCTGATTTTTGTTCTTGAAAGATCAAAGGTTTCCAGTAGCAAGTCTTCAAGTGCTGAGACATCAAATATTGGCTTTTGCTTTCCCCATGACTATGCTTATATTCCAAAAGCAATGCTAATCCATGATTCTGTGGCTTCAGTATGTGCTTATGACCCATAATTTAGGGAATGTTCTAGAGCTCTTTCATGCTGTCCTGGAAGGAGGAAAAATGGAAGTCAGCTTCCATTACCAAGCTGTGACCAATGAGCTGCGAATGCCCTTAACTGGGAAAAGAGCAAGTCTTATTATACCATAAACCCACTAATGTGTCTCCCTCCTAAAGCACAGATTATTTTATGGTTCTACTGTCAGGCCATGGATACTGGTTCTCAGTACTGAGCGAGTTCATTCCAAGTATTAATTTACCTAAAACTAGAGGTTCTTGGGAATCGAGGTACTCCAAGCTGGAAAACACAGGTAAATTGGACACAAATTAGAAAATCCCCTCAAATTTGAGGTTGTCTTTTATCATACCCTAGTTTTAAAGATCATTCATCTCTTAGACTGCCCACATAATCCAGAAATCAAGGGCTAAGGTAAATGTCCACGCCATCGATAACCCTTCACACGGGTAATCATTAGGATAGCTAAATCTGAATAGTCCTGTGATGGTGGTCTGCACGTTCAGTGCCACTGTGATATGAGCAGAGAATACAGAACAAATTCTCCAAAGTTCTCCTAGAATCATACCAATTGCCAATCTAAGAAACCCTTTCCATTCAGGAACCAGTCACCTGCCAAGGCAAAATATCAAGCCCTCACACAGAGGATGCATTCTATTCTAAGACGACTCTCCATTTGGTCTTAAGTCAAAGGCCAAGACAATGAAATAAAGCAAAGCCAAGCAAGCCCAAAAGACTTAGCCCAAAAGACACACACTGTGGAAGAATTTATTTCTTAAAAGTTACACAAGGCAGTTACTGTCCAAGTCACTATGGTCAAATAGCAATATAATTTTTAGGAGTTAGATTTTAAATGGGGGTGAAATACATTTATTTGTTGCATTAGACAAATCTTACAAATCATCTGGCCCAGCTATCTGGCCCAGAAAGAAAATAAAAGCCCAAGAGTTTCAGTACTTTTTAAAAAGGTAGAGCAAGGGAGGGCCAGAGATGATGCCCAGGTATGTGACCCCTGGTCCAGGGGTGGTTCTACTACGTGGCAAAGCAGAATTAGAAAAATGAAGGGAGGCTAGCTCTTTTCACACAATGGAAGAGGGAGAAATGACACATTTTTTGTTGAGTTTTCTTAGAGCCACGTTTTGCATAGCCAAACTAGAAACTAAGCATTTTCTGTGAAAGGCCTCATGTGGCTTTGTCCTTATGTTAATTATAAGTTGGACTACATAGGTACTTTGTGGTTACCAAGATAGCTCCAGGGCAGAAGTGCCCAACTCTATAAACATTTCATTGTTCCGTGTGGGCAGCCCACCAATGCTCAGATATGTTGGGTGTGTAGATTTGAAATCATAAAACAGACCCTTAGGGACGTGGTCATTCTCCAGTCTTCCAGAGTAGAGACAGATTGTGTATCACCCGAGGACATCACTGCTTGCCAAAAACAACACCATGGACGGAGATGAAATAAAATCACCCAACTGGAATCAACTAGAGGAGGTGTGCACAATTCTGGTATGTCTTGCCCAATGCCCTCTGACAAGGGCAACTTTGGTTCTAATTCCAACTACTAGGAGTCCGGGTACCTTTGCTAGGCATTTTTTGTCCTTAAATGAAAATGTCAAAAAGAACTTGATGTCAAAAATATCAGGCACGGTGCCATGTCAAAGGCCATTTCATAATTTAAATTTCATAATGTTCAAATCAAACAACATTAATCTCTTCATTAAAATGTACTTCAGAGAGGAATGAGAGCTTCATCTTTATTTTATTTCCATAATCTGCTTAATTCCACTTTTTTGTAGGATGTGTCTATTAATTCCACATAAAAATAGAAACCTCTCTATCATCTTTAACAACTTTGTCACTCTTGCATCATTGGAAGAGATGTGTAAAGAGTTCATCAGCATTATTTAAATACAACGGTTAACTGATAAGATATAATTCTTGAAAACTTTATTTTTTAATTTTTCTTTCTAATAACTCTTTTTTGGGGCCTGAATTGAGTATACACAGGGGCTGAAGGAAAACGCTGGTTCATTGAATACACATGCATTTCCAATGAAATCTGATAGATTCTGACTTTCAAGCTGCAGCCCTAGAGAAGACATGCTTTTGCATAACTTTGATTCCAAAAATGTGGTAGCGCAGTAACTACGGAATAGAGAGATTTTTTTTTTAATTTCTTTTTCTTTCTTTCTTCCTTGCATGCAAGTGGGGGGAGGGGAAGATGGAAAGGGAGAGAGAGAATCTCAAGCAGCCTCTGCAGCATGGAGCCCAACAGAGGGACTCAATCCCATGAACCTGAGATCACAACATGAGCCAAAATCAAGTCGGACGCCCAACCAACTGAGCTACCCAGGTGCCCCATCAGAGATATCTTATAAAAATACTGCTAACTGAAGAATAACTGTTTTTTAGGGTTGAACAATCTCTAAAATTTTAAATTTTCAGTTTGTGTGCACAGAGCAATTAAGTTACCTCAGCATGAGGCCTATTTAGGACCCAGTTCTGTAAATTGGATAACTTTGGTACCCTACAGGTTAAGATAGTTGTAAAGAAGAATATCAAATGTAGATTGTTCATGGAAACAACCATCAAAGGATAAATGAATAAAGAAGTTGTGATATATATATATACATTTGCAAATGTATGTATGAATAAAGAACAAATATATATATGAATAAAGAAGTTACGTGTGTGTGTGCACATGCACACACATGTGCAAGGGAATATTATTCAGCCAAGAAAAATGAGGAAATCCTACTATTTGTAACAACAAGGATGGATCATGAAGGCATTATGATTAGTGAAGTGAAACAGAGAAAAAGAAATGTTTGATCTCACATGTGGAATCTAAAAAACAAAAACAAAAAATCAAACTCACAGAAACAGGAGCATAATTATGGTTATTCAAGCAGAGGGAGCGGGGAGGGGGGACTGGAAGAAGGTGGTCAAAAGGCACAAACTTCCAGTTACAAGATAAGTAACTATTAGGGATGTAACGTACACCACAATGATACAGCTAACATTCCTGTAGGATATAAAAGTTGTTAAGAAAAAAAAAGTTGCTTAAGAGAGTAAATACTAAGAGTTCTCATCACAAGGAGAAAAACTTTTCCCTTTTCTTCTTCTTTCTTTTTATTGTATCTGTATGAGAAGATGGATGTTAGCTGAGCCAACTGTGGTAATCATTTTCA
This sequence comes from Phoca vitulina, assembly GCF_004348235.1. Lineage (NCBI taxonomy): Eukaryota > Metazoa > Chordata > Mammalia > Carnivora > Phocidae > Phoca > Phoca vitulina. The sequence continues at coordinate 18,179,005 of NW_022589735.1, forward strand.
TCATGTCTGTGTATCAAGGTAGAATGCTATGCACCTTAAACTTATACAGTGATGTAAGTCAATTACTCCTCACTAACACTGAAAAAAATGTAGATCCTTGTCTAACTGTGTTTATTTGAAAAGAAGAGTGACATCTCCTATCTCTCCCATCATATTTCAAATCATAGCAGTTCAATGGAAATGAGAAAAGCAAGCACGAAAATTGGCACAGAATCACTTTGAAAGTATGTGACGCATATTGTTGTACCAAAATATCATTCATCCATATGCTGTCAATATTGAGTTGTCATTAATATGTATTATGCTTGTTTTCTAACTAGATTTTAAGCTTAAGTAGCCATTGTGTCTGTTTTTTTATTTCTCAAAATGCCTGTCCCAGTACCTAAGAGAAAGAGTGCTCACTAAGTACTGCTGAAAGATTGATTATTGATCGTCAGTGCTGAGAGGAGTATCCTCACCCAGTATGTAATGCCCGTGGTAAAAGATGGGGTAAGATGGAAATGTTTGTGTGAATTTGAAAAGTCTAGTCCCTGCCCTGTGATACATAAAGGTGACTATTTAAAGCTTTTAGTAGTATAAAATTTCACTGTAGTTTACATAAAATTATTGGAATTTCTTCTGCTTCCAAATGGATACTACTTTACAGCATTGTCTTATCCTAAATTTCATGGTTCTCTATCTCAGCAAGAACCAGAATGTGTTAAAATATATAAGGCATCCTTTATTTCTTTGAAAATAAAGTGAAAGTGATCAAAAATTATCTAAATAGAGTATGAGCTGTTCAGTTCTCGCTTCTCCGATTAATCTTCATCCAAGGACACAAAAATACATGAAGGGCTGGAGATGAAAACACAAGTCTCACAGCCACAGAAGAAAAAGAAAAGGGGGGAAATGCACAAATTGTGACTTGTTTGTGCACTTCTGCTCTCCGAGCTCATCATTTGTTTTTTGGACGAAACTTGCAGACTTCTGTGAAATGCAGGATCCTTCTAATTCAAAACTACTCAATTGTCTCTGAAACATTCTACAAATAAGAGAGAGACTCTTATTCAAGTTAACAATTAACAGTAAGCAGAGAATCATAAACAGAAACACAAATCTTGAATAAACTAATGGACAAGAGCTAGCATTCAAACATTGTATACAAAATCAGAAGGCTTTGGAAGTTAAAAAAAAAAAAAACAGTATTTTATATGCTTGGCCATACAGGTCATGCTATAAAATCAGAGCTTACTATATATATAGTATGAAATTAATGCTAGAGAGATAACTATTAGTTATCTCTCTAGCATTATATATGTACTCACACACATATATGCATACATATGCACAAAATTCTGCAAGGGGTTTTAGTTACTGAGTAATTCTGGAGCTGAGTCCCAAGTGAGCAATTTTATTCCAGGGAGAGCAAGTATCTAATGTTTGTTTAATGACCCAATAGAACTTGGATAATGAGACAATTGAGGGTTGAGAAAGGTACACCATCCATCACAATGAGTCTAATGCTAGTGACATACTGTTTATTTACAGTGCAATATAGGAAGACCTATGGCTCACACTGCCAACAAAACAGAACAACAAAAAGTACTTAAAGCCATTTATATTCATTTTAAAATGAAACCCACGGGGTGATGTCAAGATTTCTACTCTTTCTGACAGAGATATAGTATTTATCAACAGCAGTGTGCCTCATTCTTCAAACAGTGCACAGTGGGGGCTTGGATTTTTATAACTTGTGTTCCACTCTAATGGAAAAACAATGAAATTGGGAGGAAGAGAAGAGTTATTCGATCATCTACGTTATCTCCATAGTTATGTCTATGAGACATGCTGTCTCAATTTTTTCCCAGGCCTGACACTGATGGTTTCCAATGAAAATTCTCTCTACTTTTCTACATCGTGGTACAATACAACTTAGCTGTCACTGATTCCTTTTCCTCTTTTTAAGGTTATCACATTATACTTAGTCAATTCTGTAAACTATTTGTGATTCTTTTCGTTGGCAATGAAATCATTTTGCTCTTTGTAAAAAATGATGTGCGTATTAAATCTTGACTTACTAAGCCTCTCACATGAGATCTCATCTTCTACTACCTCCATGGTCTTGCTTTTTCCCTTCAGGTTTTTAATTGTTGCTGTACCAGTGACTCACACTTTCCGAAAGATCATTTATCAAGTCAGGAATATAATTCTACTCTTCCTTACACGATTTGGAAATGAGGGAACATGTATCCAGCTACCTTAGGAACACATGTCCAGAGGCACAAAGTTGTATCTAAAGGTAAGTCACAGTGAGGAGGGTTCAGAGTTTCTGTCTTTCCACATGGAGAGCAGTTCAATTACATAAACTAGAGGAAAATTCCATTATAATTTTAGGACAAAGAATTAGCTCCTTGTCAGCCTTGCTCACTGATTTAGCACCACCACTAAGCATAGTGCCTGGCATGTGGCTGATGATGCTTGCTAGAAATATTTTCTTGTTAGAAATACTTTGCTAATTTAAAACTGCCAGGTGTCAGTGATAATAGAAATATTTCTGATAATTTTACTCCATAAATATTAAGATTCAGCCTACTGTAATCCCTTTATGTTCTTCAGTAATATTTTCAGTAGTACCTACATTCAAAATGATGGAAAACACAGAAACAAACCATTTTTGAACTCACCTGTAAACCACTAACTTTATTAGTTCTCTCCCAACAAACTTACCTAATTTCTCCATTTTTAAATTTGATTTTCTATAATACTTTTCACAACCAGAACAATTTGAAAAAAAAACAAATGAGAATCCATGATATCCACTATCAAGCTATTTTTGAAAGCACTGATATATATTCACTCCCTTTGTACTCATTGATCAAAAGAACCATAAAACTTTTCCTTAGAGATATTTAACCTAATAAACTTTTGCTAGTGAAAAATATAATTTTATTTGTTAGAATTCATATCTCTAATACCGTACTTATATAGGGACTTTCACCTCATGATAATCTTCAACATAGACTGTGTTAACATAATTTCATCTTTGGTCCTATTTCTCATTTTGCTTTAAAAATCATTACCACAAAAAAACAAAATCATTACCATGGTTATATTACCCACATCTTCAAATACTTTTCAAATACTTCCTATACTGGTTCAGTAATCAGCAAAATCCAAATATAAAAATCAAGTAACAATGTGACTAAATCTTATTGATATGTATCCTCTGAGTACTTTAAATTAATTCATGCTTAGCCATTACTACATAATTGCAGCAATGATCTTATTATTTGGGAAAATGTCCATATATTGGTAATAAATTTTTAAGGACTCTAATAATTAGTGATTTTACTGGGAAAGTTTGAGATCCCATGGCCCTTTTTCAGCAACTAGTATTCTGACTCACGCATCATGCTTTTATTCATCAGTTCATCAGTTCTACGCTGAGCACCTACTACTTGCCCAGTCCTCTCCCAATGCTGCAGGTCCGGAGGTAAAGAAAGACAAGGTCCCTGATTTCTTGGAGTTAGAATCTACCATGATCTTACATCTCTCATTCTTTTTTCTGTATACCTTGACTGTGGTGTCATGTTTTTACAAGTTTCCCCTTCTATTTAGTAACTTTCAAGTCAATTAACATAAACTGAGTATTTCTTGGAACATTTTGGTTCTAAAAGCACACACAAAATTCAGATTGATATAAATGTCCATGTTCAAGTATCATACTATGATCCAAGTATACTTTAAAAAGACTAATATGACAATCACTAGAAATTGGTACGTTTTAATTTTTCCTATAATGCAGTAGTATAAAATCTCCTTCCACATATTCTCTTCAGACTTTTATCTCATGATTCATTTAAAACAAAAATATCCATTTGGTTTTTCATATAAAATTTATATACATAAATGGCAAGAAGAGCTTACTTATACAACTCAAAACAGGCAACTACCTGAAAAATTTCCAGACAGAGCCCTCAGTAAAAATTCCAGGTTTGGCATAATAACATGACAGGATGTAAATAAATGTACATACTAAATCCATGAGAATCTGTGACAGAGTCCACTATGCCCTCACCAATATCTGCTTCCTTTTCTTTCTGGGCCCATAGCTAGATTACATTTCCCAGACTCCATGCAGTTAATTCTGGACATGAGAATGAGTATTTCACAAAGAAATGTGAACCAGAGTGAAATGTACTGCTTCCAACCTTGGTCTGAAACTCTCTCTAGGGTACTTCCATTCTCTTTCTTACTTATGACAGACTGGAATGAGGGGAGTGTTGTGTTCCCGAAGTCCACTACTTTGAAAATGGCAGCAATAAGTGGGTAAGAAACACCTACGGGATGCCAAAATGGTGAAGAACTTTTATTTTGTGGCTAAATAGGTGTTGAAACTGTTGCTTATGAAAATTCTGAAGACAGACCCAGGCATTGACCAAATCTCTAGCTCAGGAAATGGTAAGGAAAATGCCAGGGAATTGGTTTGTACTGGCTGGTGCTCGATGTTGGTCAAAGTACCATGAGAAAGAACTGAGCTCAGGAAAGTACTAGCTGGTTTGCAGGCAGGTATTAGGGTCTTGTAATGTTGGAGAAGCAAATTTCTTCAAACCCCCTAGTAAAAGAGTTAAAACTGAAAAAAGGCTTAAAACTCAAAGTCATGTTCTCCATTAGACAAGGAAGTCAGCCCTACAGCAAAAATTAAGATTAAGGATGTTGCTTTCCTACCAAAACCTCTTTCTCAAATGGCAGCTACTATTACATTGAAAGAAATAAGCACTGAAGTAAAGTAGCAAAGAAATACAACAAGCTTGAAAAGTAAATCCAGAAAACAATACAAAAAAAAAAAAAAAATCAAAAGACAATGTCTGTGGTTACTAGCACTTGAAATACACTGTAAACCACTAAATTAGAACCCTAGAAAGTTTTCTGAGGCATAGCTAAAGAAGTAGGAGTTTAGCCCCCAAAAAAAATTTAAAAAAAAAAAAGACTGAATGTAAGACAAAGCTTGGGCTCCTGTTTGCATAAGAATTGGACTTTGAAAGCTGCACAGCTCCCTAAGAGAACGACATTCTCCAGGACCCATTTTAAAAGTGTCTGCAGACATTAAATATAGAAGGAAGATCTTTCAAGAGGGTGGCAGCTAAGTCCACGGAGATCAGTGGATAAGAAATTTCTTCCGGAACACATAACCAAGATCTAATCATGAAACTTCCTCTCCTGCCACTGTAGACATGTCCCAAAATTGCCTTACCAGAAGGATTCCAGCATTTTCCTATGCTAGAGCTGGCCATGAGTTTCCCATTCACACACTCTCAAAATATATGTTTCTTACGATTACTGTGTACTTGCTTTACTAGAGTACGCTATCCTCTCGTCCATAGGAATTAAAATATAGTAACATAGAACTGGTCCTGATTGAGAGGACTGACCATCTTCCAGATATCCTGGACTTTGAAAGGGGTACAGATATGGAAAGGGGTTGTAGGTTGTTTTACTTGGAAATGGATGGGTCTGCTTTAAATATAGAGCAAAGGCTACCAATTAATATTTCAGGAGCAGGAGGGGAAACTGTGGCAAAAATTTCTTTCTATTCACAAATATATATATTCTCTTTTTCAGGGCACAAAATCAAACAAAACTTTTCAGCCTTCCTTGCATTACTATGTGCCCATGGGATGGGATGGAAGTGCAATTCCCAGGCTGCACCAAGGAAAATGTCTCAAAAATCTCTACTTCTTCCAGTTCCCTGGGATTAGACAACCACCATGTCTTGGATACCTCATCAGAGTTTCCATCAATATGAGTCCCTGTGTGAAAGACAACAGAGAAGACAGCTGTTCCCGACAACAAGTAACATCTACCTTGGATTTCTTGGTTGGGAAAAAAAATTAACTTACGTTGGCTAAGGGTTTTTGGTAATAGTAGCTAGCATTATGCTAAACCAAAAGCTAAATTTTCAAGTGCAATTTTCAAAGTCATTCACCTATAGATTTATTAATGCTCAACACATTACAATTCCTCCTTTAATGTGTACTACTGGACAAGACAACAGAACCTACTTGTTTTTTTCTCAAGTTCTTCAAACTTTTCAATCAGCTGTCTTATTTTCAGATCCCCTATTATTGGTTTGCATAGACCTATATAATAGAACATCTATTAAATGGTCCACTAACAGTTAGGTGCCATCATTTTTTGTGTTATACAGATTTGGAAATTGAGGCACAAAGAGGAAAACTGAAAACCTTCCTCAAGATCACATTTCAGAACTGCTGGACACAGGATTCAGACAAAGGCAATCTGACTCCAGAGACGTCATATACAGATACTCATTGGGGCCATGGTTATGAGGAAATGCAAACCTGGTGGGACACTTAGTCCTCCGCATGACTGCCTTGAGTGGCTACTAATAGTGTTAGAGATAACTGCTATCATTTGGGAAATACAGGTAAGATTTGGGAAATTCACATGACAGAAGAATTTCTTTTTTAGAAAAGAATTCAACAAAGAATTCCTATAAACAAAGAGCTCATGGTGATCTTCAAGCAGGGTGTACTTCAGAGAAATGTAAAGATTCACAACATCACAAGGACACATTTATTAGATGACAGTGAAGGGCAGTGCTTAATCCTCCCTACCCCAAATATACGGTTTGTGGAGGCAAGGTTTCCAATTTTTCAAATATTTTCACAAAATGAAAACATTATTTCCTTCTAGTAAAATGAGACGGTTTCCAGAGCTCATAAAATAAAGCACTATGTTGTCCCTCAGTTTTCTCATAAAATATCTTACATTCGTACCATGATGAGGTTTAAGTTCCTTCTTAGAGAATTTGTAATAACAGAGGATGAGGAATTTTTACTTGCTCTAGATACATAACTACATTTTTAGTCCCTTATTACAGTGTGTTTCATTTCTATGTGTATGCCCTTTCTCACTTACTTACTTACAAATTCCATCACTCATTCACGTAGAATGTGTTTATTGGCTGTCTATGAATTGATTCCAGTGGTCAATATAAACTGCTAAAATCTATCTCCAGCATTCACAGCAATGCCTGGAACACAACAGACGCTACACAAATATTTAGACAACAAATGAATGGATGAGTTAATAATGAGCGAATGAACGATCTTAGTTTAACATCTAAAGCAAACTTAAACCTAAATATAAAACAGTAACAGCAAGTCTTTGGATCTGTCTATATTCAATACCCAAATCTGGGCTAGAGTGTCTGGAAGGCAATTAGATGGGAGGTGGATCTGAAGGTTAGACTCAAGCATGGGCACAATGAGTTCAGAAAGATCTGAAATGGTACAAACAATGAACAAACTGTAAAGATATGGAAATAATCTTTGGATTAACAGGAAAATCAGTCTTTATTAGCCAGATTCTTTTCTTATCAAAACCACATGGCCTCAGTACCCTAAAATGCTCCCAGCAAACAGGCCTCCTAATACCTACAAGTAAGTACTCAGGGGCTATTGTGTTGCCCAGGGCATTCCGAGGCATGAGTCTAGGCCTAAGCACTGAACGTGTCTCCTACCTGCCTTCCTGGAAGAGAGATGCCAGTGTGGAAGTAAATGGCTTACTCAAGACCTGAGGGACATAATAAAAAAAACAAAAACAAAAACAAAAAAAACCTTCTTTGCTTAAAGTAAGAGTACTGCATCTAAAACCTAGAAATACCACCATTAACTAAGTTTCAGATTGCACCATGAGAATCTAATTTGTTAAGTATGGAAAGCATAATTAAAATTAAAACATTTAACTTTAAAAAATTAAAAAATATTTAAAATTAAATAAAATTTAATTAATTAAAAGTAAAAAAAAAAAAAAAAGACCTGAGAGAAATCACTGTGAGTTAAATGAGAGCACATAAAATTGAGGGAGGAAACCGCAGATGTTAAATACACATGGTTTGAGAGAACTGTTTGTCCTCGGAGTCCCATGTATTCTTTTCCTTCAGTATTATTCACTTCAGAAAATAATCAATTCTGGTCATAGGTCCTAAGTCGAAGGTCTATGTTAGCTCCTCTGATAAAGAGAAATGCTGAGGAAAGATACCCATTTATTTCAAGCACTTAGATGTTAAGGGGGCAAAACATGTAAAAAGTAAACTTATATAAATTTTTTACTGGCATAATTGAGTGTTAAAATTATTATTTTTTACAATTTGGTCCATAGCAGTTCTCAGGCCTAAGTATTACTACCAGCACTATCTACAAGACTTCACTCTGCTTTTCTTTGTGGTAGCTCTGTAATTCCTTAACTCCTTGTCTGATTAGCTTTTGAGACTCTGGTTTCACAGTCTCATGTCATAGAAAACATGTCATATATGTTGTCATACATATATAATACATATTACATATAAAATTTAAAAATCTGGTGATTTTTTTCAAATTTAATTTTTTTCTTTCTTCAGATTTATAAAATGAATCTATTTAAAGGAAAACACTGTTACAAGTTATTGAATATTATTACTAAATAGACTTTGGATATTTACAAATGGTGATATCTGAATATAAAAAATTTAATGAAAATTCTAAACTCAAGAATGCTACAATAATACATGTATAATTGCATACGTGTGGTTTAAAGGAAGAAGGAAACCCCCCATTTAATGGAATGTAATTGTTACGCTATGGGTGCCAAGTAGAATTGGAAAGACCATAATGAATAGTGGCACTTGCTGTCCACAGAAATTAAATGTTTAATCACAGCCTTAGTGTAGGTCACTTATTTTAACATGTAAATTCTCATGTTTGGTGTCTCATCAATACTCAGACCACAGGGGGGACAGTTTTTTTTTTTTTCTTTTTAAACACAAACTGAACTTTTCATTAAAGAAAGAATGAAAGTAGTTTTATATGCATTCTTAATCTTGGTAATGTATTTGTACTATCTTCTCTTTGAAACTAAACTTTTATCAAAAGCTGACATGATAGAGTGAATCCATGCACGTATGAGTCCATACACGTATGAGTCTATTCACACAAGTCTGTACCCATACCCATATATCACTCCCTGCAGAAAGATCCAGGTTTTCAGATCTATATGTATTGTAATCCTACAAAGTATGTATTTTGGATACAAGTGAAGGACACTCTTGAAAAATGCATAAAATTAAAAATACAATTAATGCATAGGACCTTGGAAGGGGCCCTTGCAAGTGAGAGGCCCTAACACTTAAGTTTCATTAACATAACGCTAAAGCTTCCTCCAGGTGGACACCGTGGTTGTCTTCCACACCAGCCATGAACACTCACACAATTCTGGGAATACCTTGGGTTTCCAACACTGACATCTGGACAGTCCTCTCAGCTGAGTTTTAAAGAAATAGGCCAATAAGAACATGCACAGCCTATTTGGATCTCCTAAAAATGATGTTCAGAAATCTCATTTTGTATATGTCTTTAAAAGTCTTATAACAATTCTGTGTTTTAACCCTTTCCATCATACTGTGACCTTTTAAACAAGCAGGATACGATGAGGTGGGGAGGAGAAATATTAGGAAAATAATAGTATGCTTAGTCATGTAAACTTTATAGAGGCACATTTTTGGAAAGTGTTATAATCAACCATTAATAAGAGGTTTATGCAATATGAGTAGTCTTAATCACAGTCATGGAAATTATGTAGTTTCAGTTCTAGAAGGCACCTGTCAGTTCATTTTTTTGTCCAAATAAAAAATTAATTCATGCTACTTCACCCCAACACGATTCAACTCATTTAATTCTTGCCTGTTTATCTTTGCCAACTCACAGGATGACATGGCACAGTAAGACTTGCATTTTTTACTTTGCATTAAAAGTATCTCTTGCTAAATGTGTAAGTCATGGTGATGTAATGCAATGTACAGCATGGCCACTATAGTAAATAATACTGTATCACATATTTCAAAGTAGCTAAGAGAGTGGATCTTGAAAGTTCTCACCATAACAAAAAAAAATTGTGACTATGTCTGGTTACTGATCTTTACTGAATTTACTGTGGTAGTCATTTCGCATTATGTACAAATATCAAATCATTATGTTGTGCACCTGACGCTAATGTTATGTCAATTTTGCCTCAATAAATTTTTTTAAGTACCTCTTCTTCAATGTTTAGAAATGCAATGAGTAAATGTGCATAAATTTGCCTCCATCTTTATGACAGTAAAACTGATCAAAGCAGCTATGGGAGGGTACACCATATGGTTTTTAGAGGCCAGGAGAGTTAAATATGAATTCCAGTTCTGCTAATGACTTGCTGTGTGATCTCTCTGAGCCTCACCTTCTACATCTATCAAATGAAGATAAATCAGCTGCACTGGAATGACTGCCTACAGGGAGCAGGAAGATGAGAGAGGGGGAAACAGGGTTAAAATGGAATAAGTAAGTACATAAAACAAGAGAAAGGCCTTGGACAGACCAATGATGATAACGTGCACTGAATATGATTAACTCAGCCCTCCGAACCTGGGAACTATGTAAGTGGAAAATACACAAATATAAAATGAAACAAAGATCTCACAGAATACCAGACCTGTGTGTGTGTGTGTGTGTGTATTAAGAAGCTGGTATGATTATGGTGCCACTTAGTTTTATGACTGCATGTTCTGGAAACCATCTGGTCCTATTTTCCTAATATACCACAGTTGGGGAATATCTGACTTTATCAATCTGCCACTGGAGAACAACGAGGAGAAGCAAACTCCAGTAAGGCAGACTATTAGCAACGAAGGAAAAGGCAGAAGAAACCTCAAGGGGAAAAGAGATAGTACTTGTGGCAAATGCAAAGAACATGGTCTTTGATATATGTGGGAACAGAAGACCAAGGAGAAATGTATCTTACGGCTCATGTTCTGTGGCTCTGAAAACATGGGCAAAGAGACACACACAGACCCCAGAACAAAATGAACCACTGCCAGGGCGCCTGGGTGGCTCAGTCGTTAGGTGTCTGCCTTCGACTTGGGTCGTATTCCCAGGGTCCTGGGATCGAGCCCCGCGTCGGGCTCCCTGCTTGGTGGGAAGCCTGCTTCTCCCTCTCGCACTCCGCCTGCTTGTGTTTCCTCTCTCATTGTGTGTCTCTCTCTGGTCAAATAAATAAATAAAATCTTAAAAAAAACAAAAAACAAAAAAAACGAACCACTGCCTACGCTTATTATAAAACCAGTGTCACCAACATCAGTTACACTTGCTAATTCAAGAGTCCCATTGTATTTCACTTGTTATTACCCAGGGTTATCCCCTTGCCTTTATGGTCTCTGTTTCTCTTTTTCTGAGAATGATAATTTGGCTGGTGTATCAGTCAGGACTCCAGGAGGAAATAAATGGCATACCCAAATTAGTATAATTTGAGGAAGATTCAATAAGGAGAATAATGGCGAAGGTATAGAAACTGCAAGAGATGCTGTAGTGCCCTGAGGCTACTGGTAAAATCCCCAGGCCTAAGGGAATGGGGAGAGGAAGATATCCTAAGCAAGAAAGAAAGAGATTTTGAATAGAGCAAGCCACCTGGAGAGGAAAGGTGGCATTTAGTAGTGTAACAGCTCTTCCGATGCACCTGATGGGCCAGCAGAAGAAATGGTCAAACCTCACTCTCTTCCCTGCCTTCAACATCTCCACTGGCTTGAGGGTCTACTGACACAGGCCATGCGGATCAGCCTAGTAAGGAGGGAGTCATAAGGAACCGTGGGGAATCAATGTGAACAGACAGATAGAAGGTACCCAGCACAGCTGATGAAACATGGCCAAGGAGGAAGGTTTTTATTTTTAAATAAAATATATTGTTTGCCAAAGTAATACGTGCACACAATTAAACAATCGAGGAATACATAGGTATTTATGAATGAAAAGCAATAACCTTTGGTCAATCTTCCATCTCAAAGTGTGGACCGCAAAGTTACTACTTTAAACCACTTCAGGCTTTGGCTCTTCCAACGATTACCTCTAAACATTTAAGTAAGATGCTCAAAATTCTATTTCTTGATTTACTAACTTTAGAAACTGCCTACTTTTTAAAAAAATTTTATTTGTTTATTTGAGAAAGAGAAAGAGAGCACAAGTGTGGGGGGTGCAGAGGCAGAGGGAGCAGACTCCCCATTGAGCAGGGAGCCCGATGCAGGACTCGATCCCAGGACCCTGAGATCATGACCTGAACCTAAGGCAGACGCTTAACCTACTGAGCCACCCAGGCGTCCCAGCCTACTTACTTTCTGCTATGGAAAAGGATTTAGCTTACTTAAACCAACATGCTTTCCTAGGCACCTCCCAGGTGTTATTTTAGTTCTCTTAAAGTTAACCCTGCAAATTTTTTTAAAAGCTGGTTTTGTTCAAGATGCTGAGCTTTTCTTCTAATTATAAAAAAAGTTTCTTTTATTTGATGAGACAGCTAATTAAGAAAGTATACCTTCTAGAAACATCCACAAAAGTTTACTAAATTCACCCATGAGCAAACTTGTTTTATGACAGCCTCACTGAGATATAACTTATATGCGGTAAAGTTAATAGTGTATAATTCTAAGAGTTTTGACAAACACATATATATCGAAAAATAAAGTATTTCCATCACTCCAAAAACATCCCTGTGTCCTTCTCTAAACAAATTCTTTCTCCTGACCCCAACCCATGGCAACCACTGACCTTATTTCTATCTCTGCAACTCTGCCTTTTCTAGAATGGCATGTAAATGGAATCATAAAGTATATAGTATTTCTTTATCTAGTTTCTTCACTTAGCATAATGATTTTAAGAATCATCTATGATGCTAAATATGTCAGCAGCATATTTCTTTTTGTTCCCATTGTGTGAATAAATCACTATTTATCCATTCAACTATTGAACATGCTAAGCTTTTTAAGAAAAAAAAAATACACAAAACAGAGTCTACAATATATTCCTGATATAAATATGTGTGACATAGTACATAGCCCTAATTTTCAATTACTATTTCTCTTCCTGATAATTTCCCTTCATTTAGATCTAGTGTATTCTTTCAAAAATCAGGTCACTGCTTAATTTTTTTTATTGCTTTTTTGCTTATTTTTTTAAGGAAGAAGACATAATTTTCTTTTTTTTAAAAAAAGGATTTTATTTATTTGAGAGAAAGAGAGAGCACAAACAGGGGGCGCGGCAGGCAGAGGGAGAGGGAGAAGCAGGCTCCCCACTGAGCAGAGAGCCCAATGTGGGGCTTGATCCCAGGACCCCACGATCATGACCTGACTAAAGGCAGATGCTCAACCAATTGAGCCACCCAGGCACCCTGGAAGTATAATTTTCAAATGTCATTTAGGGAAAAAAAATTTGTAAGACTCCACAAATTCATGGAAAAAAACACTAATTCTGGGAGTTATAAAAATAGAGACTACAGGAAAAATTTTGTAAGCCTCTAATATAATTCATATAATAAAAATATAGCAAATCACACTTTCATTAAACATTTTAAGAACTGAGAGCTAATTTTTATGTACAGTTTTACAATATACTAAGTATATTTTCATCAGTCAGTAACCTTTTAATTTATCAATCATGATTAAAAAAACAGAGCTCTAATAGTCACTACTGCTGTCTAGAAGGCAAAAATGTAACCTTTTGTGGCAGAGCCAACCTATGACATCTGAAAGCAATTTAGGATGAGTAACAAATAGGATGGATTTGCTAACAACTCATAAATAGGAGAAATGGAGAATCATTTTATCAAATATCACTAAAATACACAAGGGAGAAAAGTAGCTTTTATTTAGACTTCATAAAAGCTCCTGATACATTATAATATGAAATTTCCTTTGGCATAAATTTTTATTTGTATGTCACGATTTTGTATGTCATGATCAAAAGAAAATGAAAAACAGCAATTACTCAACTAGGACCGTAAGCAAGACTAATATTTCATCTAGAGCTCTTGAAATTCTGGGAAGGAATTTCTGGGAGACAGAGATGAAACATAATTTGGTCTAATATAAAGATGAAATAAACAGCTTGCTAACTAACTACTGATGAAGTCAAAACATAACTATAGGAAGAATACAAGAGCCAAGAGGAATTTTTTTTTTTTTTAAATAGAAAAGGCAATCACTTTTTTATACTACTCCAGCGTTCTTTTTTTGTTTCAAATTTTGTCCTGAGGTCATGTTATTTCTAATGGTATCTTATCTACTAATGAGTCCATCTTCAACTTCACCAGGAAATTCATCCAGCCAGGTTTCAGGTGCAATTCAACTCGATGCACATGATGTCTTTGTCAGATCCCCAAAGACTTAGCTTTGATTTCATTGAACCAGCAGACAATAAAACAGCATTTGGGAAGTTGAGCCAGACATAATAAAAAGATAGTTGCCCCAGAATAAGAGAAGTTTATATATTTACAGACTTCACAATAAAGAAGAGCCATATGTGAAGCAATAAAGCCAAAGAAATTAATAATAAGAGAAAGAAATATGAAAGTTACATGGCATAAAATAAAAAAAAATTAGAGACCAGGTTTTGCTTTGTTTATTCACTGTCATACCCAAAAATAAAGGAGAAAACACCACGACAAGCACATGGAGACATGCTATCAAGAGGGAATCAATATGCAAACATGAGTTCAAAGTTCTGTGAGTGGAAAGGGATCCTAGGTATTTATAAATCATGATTTTAAAAAAAGAGAATGAGGGAAAATATAAAGGGGAACTTCATGTCTTCTCCAACTACCTTCATTTAAGTGCAAATTATGCCAAGTGATTGAAAAGGGTGGAGGGCATCATAGTTGTTTATTTCACAGTTGTTTTCAGTAACACTGTAATGAAATAAAAATGTCAGTTCCTCCTGTATTGGATCAGTTTATGTCTCCAAGAGAAACTTTCCTCTTGTGGCCACAGATTGTACCTCTTGAGCATAATCATCCATAAAAGTATTCCTTTGATGATGTGCGTGGGCTGACTGGCAACAGTAGCAATGGAAAAATTATACAAGATTAAGGTCACAAGAGACTGGACATTGTTCTTAGGCAGTAAAATGAATAGGCAGGCAGGCTTTTGCTAAGGATCCATTAGCATGGCAAGAGGAGACACATCTGAGATTCATCAATGGGTTGGAGCCACTGTCCAAAGTATTCAAGGTGGTGTCAGAATCTGGGTCCCCAGGGTTTATGCAGAAAAATAATCTTCAGAGCCTCTAGCAGACATCTGTTGAAGTAGTTGCTCTCACAACCCCGGAGAGGGCTACTGGTTGCCTTGTAAAATAGGGCAACCTGAGTGTATTCGTTCGTCCAAACACAGTCATACGATGCACATGCTAGAAGCTGGGAATACAACAGTCAAGAGGACAAGCAAGTTACATTCTGCCTTGGAACTCAAAAAAGGCAGAGGTGATAAATTCTATGAAGGAAATAATGTCACCATGAGTGCCTTGAGCTCAGGAAGCAAGTGGAATTACTTAAATGGAGCAAAGACATTGTGACCTTAAACGGGAACCTGAATGCTGAATAAATAAGAGTCAGCCTTGAGAAGTGAGGGCCTTCTGAGCTGAGAACTGCAGCCTTAGTATGTTACTTAACCTCTCAAGGCCTCATTCCTAAGTCCATGAAAAGGTAACAAAGCCTGTGCTGCAGGGCACTTAGAGAAAATGAGTCTGGCACTGAGGGCCCTATACCCACTATCGTAACTCCTCTCTGAGTTGCTGTCTCTTTTCCCTCGGACTGGAAACCACCCCCCTCCTTGACACTCCTCAATGTCAGAATTGTGTATCTTACAGTGAGTGAGCACTATCAACATTGTCTGAGGATAGCACAATTTTAAGAGGAAAAAAAATACCAAGAAATTATGTATGCATTCTAGGTAACTGATAAGGAAGGTGTTTTATCAAAAATGAAACAATGTAGTCATTGAAACTACAAAGTTGAGGTCAATGTCCTGAGCAAGAGTCCTCTCAAGGTGCACGAACAAAGACAGCCTCATGCAAAGAGAATATTGGCTTACCTCCAGAATGTCACCTGCCTGAAGCCAAATCCCAATTCTCTCTATCCTATACTGATTACCACACACATTTATCAGGTAAGAAAGCAAACTACTTTTCCTATTGTATTTTTTTTCTTCCCAGAAAAATCAATATCTTTTTTTTTTTTTTCCCCTGAGAGCACATCATGACCTTTTTTAAATGACATGCTACAAATACAGACAGGATAAAACAGAAGGAACGGGAAGAGCGTAAGTCTATAGGATCACACTGGGACAGAGAAGAGGGTGGTTTTCTTCCAAGCTTCCTTATCCCCACTTCTCCCCTTGCCCTGCCCCAGAGAGTTCGGGGCAGACTAAAATGACTGAGATCCAAATAGTCAATTTCACGTAGTTAATACCAAGTAGAAGAGCTGCAACCGAACAGGTAAGCAAGATAAAAAAATTCAAGATAAGAAAAAGGAAGGGGTAAGGAAGCCAGGTATTAGGATTCAGAGTGCCTTTGATGAAGAAGCCGGATCATCTAGTAGGATCCGGTAAAAAATGTAGTCTAAGTATCAAGCAAATTGACAAAAGACATACATTCCCACAGAAGTAAGTTCACCATAAGTGTGATTATTTGGGTTTTGAAATAACAACTAGAGTACCTGAACACAACAGTAAATGAAATATGATTTGGGAAGTACTAAATGAAAAACTCATCATTTCCCTTTAACTGAAACTATATTTTTAAAATACTGTATTAAAGTGGAGATAGCAGGAGGGTCTGAGGTTTTTTCAGTGAGATTTATACAAGCACATTACAAAAAAAAAAAAACACAAGAATACATGATATTCTTAAAAACAAAACAACAACAAAAAAACACTGATTACGGGGCACCTGGGTGGTTCAGCTGCTTAAGCAGCCAACTCTGGATTTCCGCCCAGATCATGAGGCCAGGGTCTTGGGACTGAGCCCTGTGTCGGGCTCTGTGCTCAGCGTGGAGTCTGCTTGAGGATTCTCTCTCTCCCTCTGCCCTTCCCTCTGCCTGCTCGCTCTCTCCCTCTAAAATAAATAAATAAATCTTTAAAAAGAAAACATTCATTACTATTGGTCTGAAAGAGATACTTATTAAATTCCATTCAGACTTATTCTGGTTTGCTCACTTGTTGATTTCCAGGAAAAGACAACTTGTGACATTAACAAGAAGCAGGTCTCTGTTTCCCAGGAACTGTTGGGAAACATCAATGACTCATTTATGGGAGTAAACAAAAGGATTAAGGAGAGAAGAACTATTTCACAACTATAAATACATACTAAGTTACAGAGCTCTTTCCCAGACAAATCTATAAAGAAAATGGGGGAAGAAATGAAAATGGCTTTTGCTGAAAGTAAACATAAAGGAAAGCAGTAAAAGAAAGTTGAGTAACTTTAATATGTGCTAAGTGCAATAAGTCAGACAGAGACGGACAATAACTGTACCATTTCACTCATACGTAGAATCTCAAAAACAAAACAAATAAAACAGAAACAGACTCCTAGACACAGAGAAGAAACAGGTGGTCCCCAGAAGGAAGGGAAGTTGGGGGATGGGTACAGTAGGTGAAGGGGATTAAAAGGTGCAAACTTCCAGTTATAAAATAAATAAGTCATGGGGAGTAAATAAGTAAAGCACAGGGAATATAGTCAATAATATTGTAATAACTTTGTAGGGTGACAGATGACAACTAGACCTATCGAGGGGATAATTTCATAATGCATAAAAATACTGAATATACTATGCTGTATACCTGAAACTAATACAATATTGTATGTCAATTTTAAGTCCATAAAATAAAAACTTTAATCTAGGGGCACCTGGGTGGCTCAGTCTTTGAGCATCTGCCTTCGGCTCAGGTCATGATCCCAGGGTCCTGGGATCGAGACCCACATCAGGTTCCCTGCTCCGCGGGAAGCCTGCTTCTCCCTCTCCCACTCTCCCTGCTTGTGTTCCCTCTCTCGCTGTGCCTCTCTCTGTCAAATAAATAAATAAATAAATCTTTAAAAAAACAACAAAAAAACTTTAATCTAGATTGAAAACATGTGGCTTCCAAAGAAAACCAGGAGAATATTAGAATTTTGGCTTTGTTTTTGCTTTTGAGCCAGCTTCCTTTGGCCTTTGGGCTTCTTTGTATTCAGCGTTAGAAAATGGCCATTAACATCACCTACCATATTGATTTAACCAAAGTACCATTACCTGAGATAGGTAATTCTTAGCACTAACAGATTTTTTTGTTCATTAGGTTTAATTCTTCACCAAAGATTATGCATAGACTATGGTCTTTAAGCACAATGTACAATATTTGAAATAAGCTATGCAGGGGTAAGGATTCTTCTGATACAACAATAAATCTTAGGCAAAAAGATAATCTTATTTTGAAAATTCATGTTTAAATTTTGAAATAACGGCAAATATATCTAACAAATTGCAAGAATAGTAAAAGCAACCGCTGTATCCTCTTTACCTAAATCCCCAAATGGTCACGGTTTACTCCATTTGATGATTATCCTTTCATTCTCTCTCTGTTGATATGGTCTTCTTTTTTCTTTTCTTTTTTTACAGTTTGCACTATCACCTCTAAATACTGCAGTGTTTTCTCCAAAAACAAAGAGACCTCTAGACATTATTACCACACACCCTTCCCATTCAGTTAAATAACAGTGGTAACAACACTGACTCAACTCATAGATCCCAAAGTTTAACATAACCTAATAAAATCTCTGTAACCACTCTGGCCCAGCAACCCACCCAAGAATATGTACTGCATTTAGCCAACACGCCTCATCAGATTCTGCAGTCTCATCAGTTTTTCCCCATTTCTCCAACCCCTGATGGTCTTCAAGAGTACAGGCTTTCATGCTATAGGATAACCCTTAGTGTCTGATGTTCCCTCACAACAAGACTGAGGCCATGCATTGTGTACATCACATGAGGATGCACACTCGGGTAACATCTCACCAATGATGATATTCAAATTGTCACCTGGTTTCTGCCAGTTTTCTTCAATGGAAACCCACTTTTGGACAGAGGGTTGGGCCATAAAGATAAAGAGATATGGGAAAGTTGGTAGACTCGAATGGGGTCCCAGAGTTGGATGGTAGTGCTGTTCTCAGCATCATGCACTGTAGTAAAACTTGCTCCCTTTGTTTTGGTTACTATATTACTGGGAGCTATTCTGATTACATCGATCCTCTGTTCCTCATCAAACCCCTACCAGACAGCATTTACATAATTAATGATTCTCACCTGTGCCAACTACCCCAGTGATGGCTGCCAAAAAATGATTGCCTATCTCATCATTTTTTCTGTTTGTCACTCAGTAAACTACTCTGAGGAAGTTCTTTTCCTTCTTCCTTATTTATCTACTTATGTAAGTGTGGAGTGGTGGATTTCTATTTTATTCATTGGCTTGCAATCTAATACTCTCATGATCTATTCTGACACCCAAATTGTCATAGATTTGGTGAGTAGACGCTCCTTCAAACTTGCATCTGTGTGGGGTTTTTTTTGCCATATCCCCAACAGCCTTTAAGCATTTACTTATTTTTGGGCACAACAATATGTTACACATTAATCTTTTTTTGTATAAAAATTTTTTAAAGATTTTATTTATTTATTTGACAGAGAGAGACACAGCGAGAGAGGGAACACAGCAGGGGGAGTGTGAGAAGGAGAAGCAGGCTTCCCGTGGAGCAGGGAGCCCAATGTAGGGCTCAATCCCAGGACCTGGGATCATGACCTGAGCCGAAGGCAGACGCCTAACGACTGAGCCACCCAGGTGCCCCAAGTTACATACTAATCTTAATACTCCTGTTATATGCTCACTGGCCCCAGCTCTATAATCTAAGGAGACTTGGTTCCTCTTAGGGGGAGATTGTTTCTAGGAATTAAATCCAAGTGTTTGGCATGTACATTACTACTGGAGGTCATAGTTCACAGTCTCTCAGCAAAGAGAGCTACAAAATATAGAAAGCTATAGATATTTATGTATATATCATTTATATATGTATATAATCTATTTGTGAAGCTATATAGATATAAAATCCATATTCATATACAAATATGTATGTTTACATAAATACACACAATAATGCACATATACCTGTAACTCTCAGTATCTGTGTATTCACAGTCCTGGTTCTTAAAGGGGCACTAAATATAGCACAAGTCCCACTCAACTTTAAATTACAGCTGTCTCCCTCCTACTTTAAGTTCTTTGTGCCAAGGGATGAGGGGGCAAGGGCAAGAGTCATCCTACTTTCAGGGATCCCTGGCTCTTGCCAGAAGATAGAGCTTCTGTTAGCTAAGGAGGGTGAGGAGTAATTCTTTGGCACCAATGAGAACTATGTGAGCATCTCTTGGTATTCCCCTGCTCATTTTTTTTAAGTTGAATGGAAAAGTTCAAGAGCCTGAGAAGAGCTCTCAGTGTAGAGGGTCTGGATCACACCACCAAGGAAACTACTTAGGACAGAAAAATGCTGAGAGTGAAGGCAATCCAGAATGGAGAGTAGAGGGAGATGGTCAGTACAAGTTGCAGCCCTGAGACCTTCTTGAGTTGTGTGAATTATTGTGTCTACCACTGACCTCCCTCGCAGACACTTTTCCCCAGGAAAAGAGGCCTGCCAGAATGCTGGAGTGGCTGCGCTGAGACCTTGCATGAAGAAGTGGCAGACTGTACCAGACACTATGTTCTGCCCTAAAGATGACCCATACAGGACCTGAAGGTTAATTTCCTGCTTCGGGGAGTACTGCTCACTCTTAGGCATCAGCTATCAGTCCTCCCCAGGAACTGCCCTTGGCTGAAAGGAGCTATCTATTACCCTTCAAAACCTGTCAAATGTATTATTTTTATTCTAAAATTTGAATTACATAAATTAATATATGAATACATTCTCCTCATTAAATGCAGTTACAAATAAGGTAATTAAGTTCCTTGAGCACTACCCTCATGCCGGTCACCTTTCTTCTCCACAAGAAGTACTGTTCTCAGATTGGGATTATCCTTCAAGACCTTTTTCTATACATGTGCAATTATTTCAGTTCTTATCAGTGACCAATGTAAAATTATACCTATATAAAGGGATTAGAGCTGATTTCAGGCATGGTTGGTAAGGTGAAGTCTATGTTCCTATTTTTTAATACTTTTTGGATGCATTTTCTCATGTTTGACAGCATCTATCCTCATCTTTTTAGAGACGTACATTATGTTTCAGGCATTGTATTGATGTTCTAGCTTGCATATTTTTCTCCCACTCTAAGGAATAATTATTATGATAATTTCATAAGGACTTTTTATAAACCCTGAGCAGTATACAATATATAATTCAGCTAACATTCCAGAAGTCTATAATAAGGGTGTAATTTCACAATTTACAAAAACATTTGAAATCACTACATTAATGTTAATTGCTTCTGATTATAAAAGACAGGATTACATTAACAAGTTAAAAAAGAAGTCACTTATAATCCAATGATTCTTTCATAATGTTTTAGATGTATATAACAGTAAGGAAAAAAATCTCCTTTCTTTCTCCAGTATGATAAAGGAACCAATACCTTATTTATCTATGTATCTGCTCACATATCAACACGTTTTGTGCTTAATCTCATAGCTAGAAAGACAAGAACAGACACACAGACATATGCACACGCTAATTTTGTTTAGCTTTGTACCAAAACAATGGAATTTTACAACCCGCTTCGTTACAGATAAAGCATACATCATGAACAATCTTTACGAGTCAGCATATGTACATATATGCCATTTTCACATGAATAGCATTCATTCCATTGTATAGATGCATTAATCCCCCAAAACTGATGTCAATAATGTTTAAACTTGTTTTTGCATTTTTGATAGATGGAAAACAACTATTTTAATTTCCCTTTTATAATGTTTATCTATTTTTATCAGATTTTTTTAGTCATTACAATTCAAATGTGTATTATTATTCCTTATCTACTGTCTAATTCTCTTCTAGGTAGTGGAGTTTCTTTCTTGTATATTTTGTTGTACTTTTTCTATATAGTCAAAGTATTAAACCTTTTTTTATTTAAATACATTGTAAATGTTTCTCCCCATTTTCCCTTCTAACTTTGTTAACAGTGTCTTTAATCATTCACTGTTTTTCATGCTAATGTATCCAAATCTGTCCGTCTCAGCCTTTATGGCTTTTGAGATTTACATCCGGGCTAGCAAAGCTTTCCCTACTACAATATATACAGTTTCTGTTTTGGTCTGCTTTTAGTAATTTTTTGATAATGTGAAATATGCACAAAGTTTATCTTTTTTCCAAGGAAATGGACAACTGTACCAATCCAGTGACGTGAAAAGTAATTATTTTTCCCAATGATATAAAATACTTTATCATATCCTAAAGTACCCTTCTATATCTTTTTTTTAAATATAAAACAGTAACACAGGGTCTCTGGGATTAATAATGGTATGATGGTAAAAGCAAAAATTTTACAGTTGAAACACCTGCATCATATGTTATCACAGTGAATTCATAATTTGAACTAAATCTCTGTTTCCACATCTTCAAAATGGGGATAATGGCTTCCTTCTAGGGTTGTCTTAAAGATTCAATGACATAAAAGTCAACTGTCTGAGTATGATGTGTGCTAGGAAATTAATTCCTGTGTCCCCTTTTCTTTCTATTCATTCTTATCAACAGCTTTTATTAGGTTCTCCCAGGTAATATATTTCACTTTGGCTCATTCTAGTGCAACACTTGAGGTGCAAATAATACACACCAAAGTTTAGAAATTCTATGAGCCCCCACCTCCAAATTTAATTTTCCTTTGTAGGTGCCACTCCACTAAGGTAATTTTTATAGCACCTTGTCTCTGGGGAATGACAGGAGCTTACTGTAAGTGAATTTAAAGAGTGGATGACTTTTAGTTCAGCATACCTGTCACTTCATTCTGAAGTATAGTAGGCTTCTTAACAGACTTTCACTGTAATAATATTCCATTTCTGCTAAGAAGTAAGTTTTCTCCAAACTATTCTACTGAAAGTACTAGGAATCTCAATGTTCAAGATGCTGAAATAGAGTGGGAGTTTTCAGAGGAATAAATGATGGCAAATATATAGCATTTCAATAATACCGGTGGTGTTCATAATGGTATAAAGAAGTTCTTAATAATAACAGGAAAAATTATTAGACTTTCAATAGTGGATGTAAGGTGGCTTTTAGTATTAAAAAACATAGAGAACATGAGGTTACATATTCAACAGGCAATTAAAAACAGAAGGAAAACCAACAGTAGACATCTTTGTTCCACATTTTAAAGAAGTTAAAGTCAACATTTATTTTATGAATTACCTGCTATTTCCAGGTACTGGACCAGGCTCTACAAGTTATGTCTTAGAAAAAATATGCTTTTACTGGATTTTTCTAGAAATACTATAAATGACAATTTCATATTAGTTTCCAAGGCTTGGAAAAGCTTCTATGCAAGACAAAATATATGTGATGTAACTGAATATACAATGAAGCTAACAATTTTTTAAATTTTGATAATGGTATCATAGTTCTCTATTTTTTGAGATAAGATACTATAATATTTTGGATTTCTTTAAAGTAATTCAGTTTTCCCATATGGATGGGAGTACAGATCAAACAAGACTGGGTTATTACTGAAGCAGCATAATGAGTATGAAGAGATTCCCTCTACTTTTGCAGGTATTTGAAAAATTCTATAATAAAAAGTTTTGTGTGTTTTTTGGTTTGTTTTTTTTTATAGAGAAAGAAAGAGTTGGGGGACGGGCAGAGAGAGAGAGAGAGAGAAAAAAAAAATTCTTAAGTAAGCTCCATGCTGAATGCAAAGCCCAACGTGAGGCTCGATCTCAGGACCCTTAGAGCATGACCTAAGCCAAAGTCAAGAGTCAGACTCTCAACTAACTAAGCCACCCTGGGCCCCCTATAATAAAAAGCTTTTTAATGACATGTGATAATCAAATAAATCCATAAATATCAGTGGCTGGAGCACCTACCATAACATAGTCCATATAGAAGAGCATTTCCCTGGTCTCATCAGATGAGTTCACTCTAATTCAGATTTTTTAGGTTCAAATCCCAAACCCTATCACTTACTAATATGTTTTTTTTTTTTTTTAAAGATTTTTTATTTATTTATTTGAGAGAGAGAGAATGAGAGAGAGCAAGCACATGAGAGGGGGGAGGGTCAGAGGGAGAAGCAGACTCCCTACCGAGCAGGGAGCCCGATGCGGGACTCGATCCAGGGACTCCAGGATCATGACCTGAGCCGAAGGCAGTCGCTTAACCAACTGAGCCACCCAGGCGCCCGTTACTAATATGTTTTATCTGCCAGGTCAGTTAACCATTTTGTGCCTTGATTTTCTTATTTGTAAAAATCATTATAAGAGTACTGTGACAATTAAATCAGTTCATCCCATTTAATTGCTTAGAAGTACTTGGAACATTATAAATAATAAATACTTGTTTGCTATTTTTATTATATAGTGGGAATAGTTCTATTTGGTCTCCATGTTCATCACTCCAATAAGAAATGCCTAAAGACTACTCCCTGGATTACTGGCCTTCCAACAGTAACAATTTACCTGTCTGGTTAAATCTCATCTGGTTACTCAAGGTCTTGTTCTATTTAACAGTAAGAAGTAATATATCCCTAAGTTTATAGTTACTGAGTAATCAAGCTCAATTCTTGAAATATTGGCAAAAGATTAAAAGCACTTTAAACAGTTTGAGAAAAGAAAAACACTAATTTAAGCTCTTACATTGGCTAAATTTTAAAAAAGGAAAACAAAATATATGATATAAACATAGATATGATTACTGTACTATGATACCATTATCAAAATTTTTAAAATTGTTAATATCATTATATATTCAGTTGCATCACATATATTTTGAATTGCATGGAAGCCTTCCCAAGCCTTGAAAACTAATATGAAATTATTATTTATAGTATTTCTGGTATTTCTGGAAAAATCTATTAAAGTATATTTTTTCTAAGACTGTAACTTGTAGAACCTGGCCCAGTAACCAAAAAACATACAGAAATAATCTCAAAGCTCCCAAATGGTAATATTTCATGTCAAAATAACTTATCAAAGAAAATACTTTATTACTTATTGATAAATATATCCCAACAGGATATATTAGGCTATGCAGAAATTCTTTTTATAATTATAATAATAAAAGTCTAGACTTAAAATGTGATCAAATTTGTCAAATAATTTCAAATATGTCATTGTTAATGGTAAGCCTAATCATAAAAATTACTTTAAAAATCAGGAGAACAGGGACACCTGGGTGGCTCAGTCAGTTCAGCATCAGCCTCTTGATTTCCACTCAGGTCATGATCTCAGGTTTGTGAGACAGAGCCCCTCATTGGGCTCCATGCTCAGTGGGGAGTCTGCTTAAAGATTCTCTCCTTCTGCCCCTCCATCTCGTGTGCACGCACACACTCTTTCTCTCTCCCAAATAAATAAAATCTTTAAAAAAAAATAAAAAATAAAAATCAGAACATATAAAGAAAGGATGAACTAAATCAAGGGGATGCACACCAAGAGTATAATGTGACATCCAAAATTAATAGTTAGGACTACCTTTAAATGAGTGCTTACAAACTCACATGGTTCAACTCTAAGTGGGCATGATGGTAACCTCAGGAATTAATAATCAAGGGGTAGAGACTGTGACAAACTGGGTTTCAAATTACCTGGTGAATCTAAACACATTCAAACTCACTTATTTTAAACAGAAGGAACCAGTAGATGGTTGGGAAAAGAATGCTCATTAAGTCATTTGGCAATCTATGTCTTAGACCAATATATTGATATAAAAGCAACCATTATCCACAGAATTCGGATGTTTCTTTCAAAGGATAAAATATCTGTATTGTTCCCATGGTGGATAATGAAACCACTCACATGAATCTCCTCCCTGCATTTTTTTTTTTTTTAATATTTTAGCGGGTTCCTAATTGGTTTCTCTGCTTACAATTGCACGGGCTTCAAATCTCTCCCCAGTACAGCCCCAGGGTGCTATTTCTTAGAACCCACCTCTGATTGCACCAAGTCGCTTTAAATGCTGAGAACAGCCTAGAGAATGCTGCAAAAATGGTCTTGATCAACATGCTAGCTATTTCTCCAGCATTCCCTACACCTGTTCCCATCCCTTCACTCATGGCGAAGCACTTATTTTGCAATTTTCCTAATGTCTCAGGCTCACACCTTGGTGTTCTCCACACTGTTCCTTTTCCCTTCCCTACCTGGTTCCATCCTATATTATTCAAGCTCCAAGGCAAGAGCCCTGTCTTAGCTGAGATAGAAGCCGCTCCTAAACATTCCCACCATTCCCTATTCTTACTTCTTCCATGACCTTTATTAGGTTCTTTTATACTCACTTAAGATTACCAAGGGAAGATAACTTTTATGTCTCTTTTTATTTCCTATCTTTTGTTTCTGTGTTCTCAGTTTTGTGCACAATACCAGGCACAGAGCATATACTTAATTTATTTTTCTTGAATAAATGAATTCATTAATGAAGTGGAACACAAACCAAGTCTGCTCTATTTCATACCCTGTTCTCTTTTATTGAATTGTGCTAAACACATAGCATGGTTCTCATTTTTACTTTGGGGCATAGATACCACATCTTAAAACTAACCAAGGAGGGACACCAGGGTGGCTCAGTCGGTTGACTGTCTGACTCTTGATCTCAGCTCAGGTCTTAAGCTCAGGGTTATGAGTTCAAGGCCCACATTGGATTCCATACTGGGTGGGGAGCCTACTTAAAAAAATAGTAATAAAAATAAATAAACTAACCAAGTACATACTACAAAAGGAAGGAATTAATAATTCTACCTCATTGGAAACAAAACTACCACCAACAAATTGAATACTGATTTTCTGGATCTACAGAAATGCCAAATGTAAAAGGGAAATGGTTTTATGTAAGGATTTTACACGAGAACGATGCATGTGTCCTGGCTTAGGTGTCTTCTAATTTTAAAAAACTCTCTATGATAAAATCTACTAATTAAGAGATTTGCTCCTAACTCCAAAGGCAATGACATATTGTCATTTCACGGGTGTTTTATTGCATCTTTTTCCCCCCCACAGTGAGCCTTGAACTTCATTATTCTATTTCCAAAGAAGTTTTTTCCCCCAGATTATTTTATATGCACCTTTCCATTATCACATGACAAACCCTAACAGTTTTTTTTTAGCTCTTCAGAAGATACAAAAATATGTCTAATTAAGTCACTCACTGGCATTTTGGGTTGAATTCAGGAGCACCTCATATTTGTGATCAGGAAGGTGGCAGGATGGTGGGTGCTTACGGATGTCAATGCCCTCAGGGCTATCTCTGTTTAGTTCACCTTTGTATCTCCATGGAAACGATGTTTTTTTTTTTTTCTCCATTTCTAGAAAATAAATCATGGGGAACACTTATTGTGTTCCCATGGAGATCTGGAAGCCCATATTAATCTTCTCCTTTGAATAACAGCCAAATATGAGATTCTCCCTCTCTTTTAAAAGGTAAATGAGCATCCATGAATTTTACAGAAATAAACAATCACTGGTAGCTTAGAAATGAAAATAATTAACAGATAAAACAATTAAAGATGTGATTTTATACTAGAAAAAGTTGAAGTTAAAAAAAGTTGGAAAAAAAAGGAAATCAGAGTCTACCTAAAAATCATCTGGTTAAAAAAAAAAAACACAAACATAGAACATCAAGTTGATATTTATAGGCCAGAAGATGGAAGAGAAGTTATCACGGAAACAGAAATAGAGAATTTCTCTGAAATACTGAAAAGTAATAATTTACTCCTTATGAGACTAGTTCCAGAAAAGAAATACTCCTTTAGGGAATAAGGAATCAAATAGTTAACTTTCTGGTTATACACAAATTCAACATCTTTAACTTTTCTTTTCTTCTCTGACAACATATTTTATTTAACCCTCTAACCCTCACCTTCAAAACCTTGAGTGAAAGTTTACAAGTTACTTGTTTAAAAGAGGCTCTTAAATTTACTCTATATATTAGGCACAATTTCAGGTAATAGGAAGAGTCTTCGGGGGTTAAACAAAATAGGTTCAGTAACTCATTTTATTATACACTGTAATTAACATCTATCAATTATCAGCCAATTTTTATGAAAGGCACTATAATCTTTAATTAAGGATCACCTCATTCTTACCTTCAGTTCAAGAGGAGCTGTCTCCACCCAGGCAGACAATATGAGGAGGCTTATGATGCAGTCATGCAATTTAGAGAACCACATACACACCCTAGTCTGGTCTAACATGAACATGCAACTCAGGCAGCAAAAACGAGAACTGGGCTCAGATGTTTTAAATCTTAAAGGAAGTAAAATACTGGGAGAAGTGAACTGTGGAGGTATTGTACACAGTATGCCTGTATTAATGGTATATCAGTGTTCAGAAGACAAAGTAGAATGAAGGTATTACGATTCCTATCCTGTGTCCATTATGTGTGTGTTCCCAAATTCTCAGTGTAAGTCCTAAGATTGTTGAGTGGACAAGCTCAAGTTTTATGTTTGGAGGCACCATGGAATCAACCTCTCTGGAATCACAGGGACACCTGGTCAAATCAGCAATGCTAGAAAGGGGGAACGTTGCAGTGGATAATGGGAAAATAACCAAAAGATAGCCTCTCTGCCTCCCAGAGTTAGGTATTCTTTCCTCTAGGTTCCTAATGCTGATGTCTAGAGCTGCAGAAAACACACTGTATTATAATGATTTGCTTACTGCTTCCTTCAGGGACCCATGAACTCCTTGGTGGGAGTGACTTTATTGCATATCTGTAACAGCTAGCATAGTGGTAGACACAGAGTAGAGGGGGGCAGAAAGATTTAATGCTATTGAATAATACATTTTTAGAAGTCAAAATGTCCTTAGAGTTTATTTAAGCTCCTTATGTTTTTCTAAGTGTGGATATAAAGAGATCGGAAGTGAAACTTTGAACCTGAAGCCACAGTTAATTCCAGAGGGGAATTTAGAAGCAAGTTGTACCAAAAAAAAAAAAAAAAAAAAAAAAGTTGTATTACCCTTCATTTTGTATTGATTAAACATTACCCCTTACACATATAATATTTTTCATTTTCCCAGGTACAAAGGCACATCAGTAGGATTCACATACATTCTAACATGATGGTGAACTGGTGGTTTAGGCAATGAAAAAACACCTTTACATGCAGAGACTTCTAAATAAGGACTCATCCTAGAGAAACAGCACAGCAAACTGAATGTAGTAATAAAATTGAAGTAAAGAGCTGTCAATCATCTAAATTTGTTCCTCTTCCAGCCCTCCATGTATTTATGCCTTAGCTCTAGATGAAGCATTGAGAAAAGTTTAAATAATTTTTTTACTTTTTGAAGATTTAACAAATAAATTTACTTTTTGAAGATTTAACAAATAAATTATAATATTTACAATGTACAATCATGTAAGTTTTAACATATAGACAACATCCCTCCCCCAAAGTTTCTTCATGTTCAATTATCATCATCCCTCATGTCTCTCCCCTCTGCCCCAGGGAAACACTGATGTGCATATCACCACTATAAATTAATTTGCATTTTCTATAATTTTGATTGTTTGCAGTTTGAGAATTCCATACTAACAAAAGCAGACAGTATTTACTTTGGAGGGGGGGTATTTTTCCAATCAACCAAATTATTTTTAGATTCCTCCATGTTATTTCTAGTATCAACAGTTCGTTCCCTTTACTGTTCTGTTGTATTCCACAACATGTTTTTTTTACCTAGTTGATGAACATCTAAGGTGTTTCCAAGTTTTGGCAATCCAAATAAAATTGCTATGAACATTTGTGTATCAATCTTGGTCCAGACATATGCCATTTTCTTACTTTCATATCTAAAGGTGAAATGGCTGCACCGTATTAGTAATGTATATTTAACTTTTTAAGTAACTTCCAAACTTTTTTCCTCAGTGATTGTACTACTTTATATTCCCACCATCAACGTACAAGAATTCCAATTGCTACACATTCTTGTTAACACTTAATAGGATCAATCTTATTTTTAGGCATTTTGATGGTTGTGAAATATTATCGCCTTCCTTTTTTGGTCTGTTTCATACATTTTGCCACTGATGTTTGGTACATACATACTTAAAATTGTTTTATCTTCTTGGAGAATGGACCCCTTAATCATAATGTAATGTCCCTCATTATCTCTGATCATGTTCCTCTTTCTGAAGGTTACATGTCTGATATAAATATATCTACCCTGGCATTATTTTATGTTTACATAGTTTATCTTTTTTCATCCTTATACCTGTCAACTATTTATGTCTTTATATTTAAGTTAGTTTTCCTACAGGCAACATAAACTTGGTCCATACTTTTTTAAAGTCTAATTTCATAATCTGCATCTTTACATTGGTGTATTTAGATTCTGTATTTAACATGAATATTAATATGGTTGATCAAAATTTATCACTTTCCTAGCTATTTTTTTCCAATGTGTTCTTTTTTTCTGCCTTTTGAATTAATTGAGCATTTTTTAAGATTTAATTCTATTTCCTCTATTGGCTTTTATTTATATCACTTTAAAAATTGTGTTTGGAGGCTAACCTATAGGTTTATAATGTGTATCTTTAATTAATATATTACTTTGCATAGAGTGTAAAAACCCTAAAAATATATTTCCAGTTCTCCCTTTCCATTCTTTGTACTGTTATTGCCATATATCTTACGTTTGCATATATGATAAATACACAACACTTTGCTACTGTTTTCCTTCAGAGAGTCCATGAATTTTTAGAGCAGTTAATAAGCCATTTCATCTCTCCCTGTATCTGAAAAGCACCCAACATGGCCTTGTTAGAAAGTGCCTTTCTAACATGTACCTGACACATGGGAGGCACATAAATAAATACTTGAATAAGTAAATTAATATATTCTTGCCTGAAAATATAATTTTTGTAGTTTTTGCAGAACGAAGAAAAACCAGGAAATAATTCACAAGTCTATACATTACGTCAATTAAGAAAATATTCACACAACAAGGAAGTACGGTTATCCAAACTTACAGGAGGGGTGGGAAAGGGTGGTGACGACAGAGAGACAGAAAGGGAGAATGGGAGACAGGCTATTTCAACTCCTACTAAATGATACATCAGAGTTAACATCTATCTAAGGAGCAGGTTTATAGCCAAGTAAGCCATATTAACAGAAAAAGCTTATTTTCAATTCTGGGTGTGTATATTTTCTCAGGATAACTTTTTTAATCTGGAGGAGGGCTAACTGAAAGAAGGAAAGGAATCCAATCATATACTGTTGGTCTCTTACTGCCCATTTTGCATTTTAAAATTAATATAATACCAATTATTATTCTATATTATTACTTCTGCCAAATATTTAAGTGCTTATAATGTTTCATTCAGCACAGAATATTGCTAGGTACTTTGTACATACCGTGTCATGTGGGTCCTACCCAAGAGCACTGCTTCTTGTACTGAATAGCATTGCACATAACTCACAACATTTTGACAGTCATTGTCTTATTTGATCCTTTCAGTAATCCTGTGAAGTATGATAATTCCCATTTAATGGATTTGTAAATCTGAGGCTCAGAGATTTTACTGTGCAAGTCATAGACTTCATCAATGAACAAGAACTCCAAGACCAAATCTGATCTCTGCACCCTGCTGTCTCTGGGATATGTATCATCCCAGTCATCCCTTGATGTGCTGTTGCCATTTTGCCCTTGACTCTTCCTATTATTATCAGTCATGGGACCAATCAAAACAAAATCAATTTTTAACATAAAAACACAGCATTCTATCTCCATATAATTAAGGATATCTCAGTTTAGGTCTATTTGACTTACTATATGATGATACCCTTTTCTTTTGAATCTTGAGGAATTAAAAACTCCACAGAGAAGTTCATTTTTTTCTCTGAAGTCAGATAGGACTTTGCACTGTTAAAGATAGGATTAAAAATGAGAAAGAGAAAAGTGAGGATGCTCATGCTCTAAGTGAATATACTCATATGGCTATGGTTTATTAAAGAGTTTTTAAGACCATACTATCACCTAGGTAGGGACTGTAAGCAAACTGTGTGCAGTGAACATTAACATAAATGTTAACGATTAAAATTACTCAAATGTAATAAATATTTCATTTAATGAAGTGATAGGAACATAAAACATTAAGCTGAAGATTATTCTGTAGCACATTCACTGACCATATGATCTAATTAAAGCATGTAAATTATCAGAGATGATCTAGCTCAGGATCATTTCCAATGAAGGTACTCTATCATTTCCTATCATTAGGAAATAGGGTTTGTGAATGACCTTGAATGTCACCTACTGCAGATGATTCCGAAAGTATGGGTGTAGCCAGAAATTTTATATTGTGATAGAGAGGAACAGAGACTCATAACTCAAAATGTGTATAATATTGCCTTTACCTACATTTGAATGACAATAAATAATGCCAAGTTTAGAAGAACTGTTTCTCATGATAATGAAATCATTTAAGACAGAAGAAATTGTCACTTCCAGAACAGTTTGAACTCAGTTTGCATGGCTAAATCTAGATTGCTTCTCAAGGAGTCTTAAAATAAAAGCTCTTCTGATAAAATACTGTTTTTACTGATTACCCTTATCCAATCATTGATTCTTAAAATTTTAAGTATTTGACTTCTCCTTTGTATGTATAGAAACAAAAAGGTAAACTAATCTCTGAACTAACTACACAGCAGAATGTGAGAATACACTTTCTCTGGCATTTCGCAAAAGCTCTCAGGGGTTTTGCAAATGTGTGTTTCTGTATTAGAAGTTTCAACTATCCTGAAAATATTTCCCAAAATCCAAATGATGAGTACACATCATTAAGAAAGCAACAGCATGGCTTATTCATGTGTCCTCTAATAAAATACCTGATTCAGTAAGAGAATGGTTAACAAAAAGAACCAGATAACACAGGTCTTTAATGGATGCACAACCCTTAAAAACTGGCCATGATATTTATGTTTTAAAGCTCAAAGGAATTTGTAATGATTTTCTTCTTCATGAGTGAAAAATCCCTCCTTATCTATCTTACAAGGCCAGGGATTGCTTTGCCTTCAACCAGTTGCCCAAATGAGAACAGGGTGGGGAAAGGAGGACACAAAGGAGGATGTTGTTTGAGTGATAAATAGAGGAAGGGGATAGAGGCAGAGAAAGATGGAAAGCAAAAGAACGAGAGAAAATTCTAAGAAATACTTAGGCTCTAGGCAATTATTTGTGATGCCCTGTCCCCCAAATAATATCAAACATCAAAATGTATTCACATCCTCACTAAATACTGTTTCTATATATGACCATCTAAAACTGGAGTCTATTGCAACCAACTAGATGCAATTGCTATGCATTGCGTGCCTTTAATATGAATTTTAACTTTAAACGTACAATTTTCTTTTTGTATTTTGGAGCCAATAATTTTTAGACCTCCAGTATTTTCAGTCTCTTGAAAAGCCAATAGGACCAAAGAATTGTGACAGTAGGAGCCAAAGGAGAATGAGACCCTGCTAAGTCCTAATTTCCCTATTGGCCATGAAGCTACCTATTTTGAATTGCTCATCTTAGGGAAAATATTCAATGTTTTCTACTACTTGTCTTTGAAAGTTTTTAATGGAACTGAATGCAGATATGGGAATATTGTCAAGGTATACATTCTTAGCACCTGTTTTAGGATACTAGGTGAGTTTAAGTTTAGTTTTGATATTTTATTCAATTCTTTATAAGATAATGAAGGCATTCTTATTAATAATAATTGCCTAGTGAGTCCACCTTGACTTCCAGAGCTATCCTTACACGATTTGCTCGTTTCCATATAATCCCTTCCATCTTCCAACTGAAATAAAAAGCACTGTTAAAGGTAAGAAATGAGAAAGAGAAAAGTGAGGATCGATTTGGGAAATAACATAGTCCTCACTAATATTACAATAGTATAAGATTATGTGGCAGGGTCCGTGGCCCTGTTCTCAGAATAATTATCTTTGTTTTAAACATTAATAAGCTCTCCTAAATTTTAATTCCCCCTCTCCCAAATAAATGACAATTCTTCCATGTCTGTTAACTAAGCTGCCAATGGTTTAACAAAATGCAAAGTCAAGGATCATTTAAATATGCAAACTTGGTTTTATCTTTGACCTTCCCTGACCTCACCACCAGCTTCCCAGGTTTCAATATGCTCTTCATCTTCACTCCTTACGGTCCTGATAGGGGCACTCCTCTTCAAACCTTTGTGTGGAGGCCCAGCTCTACTTCCTGATAAAAGCTGAACAAATAAATTCCTAATAATATACTACTTTTTGACAGATAATAATACTTTCGGCTAGGGATCCCATGAACTTAAATGCCTTGAGGGGCCAGGCACGCATCACAAACATATGAAGGAATCTGGTATAAGACGGAGAATCAGAAGAGCCTAAATTCCAGATTGTATCTATGTTTAAAAACATCCTTACAGCCAAACAAAACTGCTGCCATCATTAATGTTCAGACCCCACAGTAACCCTGTATACACATTCATTACAGAATATCTTCTTATATGGTAATTATTCAGTAAATAGATAGATGGATACATTGATGGATCAGTACAGGGATGATAGAATGATTGAGTGAATGACTGGATTTAAACAGTTTTTTTTTTTTTTTTTCCTGAGTACAGACACCCAAAATTAAACAGGTAAATTACATGTTTTGCCTTTCAGTGAAACCAATTCTGATTAGAAGTTTATTTCATGCCAATGCTGTTGATAGCACAATAAGCTTTTCTCAGAAAAGCAAAAGAAAATCACGAAGCACCCTTTCCCAGAACTACTGCCTAAGCACACTGGAAAACTTTTCAAACACCCTACGTATGTCCACTAAGACCAAGGAACACATGAAAATATGGAGCTGAAGTGTTCACTGGGACCATCAGTCCAAATGTCTAATTCATAAAAAGAAAACTGGAGCCCAAAAAACAAATACTTTTCCATAAACTATATAAATTTAACAGGATAAATACTAGATTCTCTGTCTCGGATTCTTTCCAGAGCATCTCACTCTTCAAGGAAGAAGGATAATCTCCCATTGTAACTCATTTTCTCCCATGAGAAATGAATTTCCTCAACAGTAGCATAAACAAATCATATTTTAATTAGTACAAGGAATTATACCTATGTTAATTTGCTTGCCATGGAATCTTTGGAGGTGTTTGGAACTAATGTCACTAATTTGAAAAGTGCTGGATTACATCATAACAGGCATTTATAAAAACTGTCAACTTTCATATTATTTAATTCCCATCTGAGCCATTGTTTAGATTATTTCATTAGTGGACCACAATGAACCACATATCCTTATATTCATGCCTTTATAAGCCACTCCAGACACTGACTCTGAGCCCTACCATAGGACTTGCATTGGCCAATGGTACAGTACCAAGCATGATACAAGAAACGGGATTGATAATCACTATCTCACCAGGTCAGGTTGAACTCTCTGTCTCAGAGTCCAACCACGCTCTAAGCAAATCAAGGCCAAACCGTGGTAGAAAGAGAAAGAAGCCACATGGCAGAGCACTGAGACACCAGACAAGCCAATGACCTCAGATTACCAAATCCCCAGCAGAGCCCTGTTCTAGGACCTGATGCACAGTAACATGGGAAATAATAGTGTAGCTTTAACTCACTTTAAGTTCCGGAGTGACACTTTATACAGCAATACCTATACAACAGTCAAAAACTGGGTAGAGGTATTAATTGGACAAAAGATCAAAGGCATGTAGAGTGGGGGCAGGTAAGAGAACAACCTAAAAATATGCCAAAAGATGACTGAAAGACACAGGGTAGCATTGTTAAAAGAACCTGTATCACATAAGCACCAAGAAAACAGCCAAAAGCATAGGCTCATCAGACAAAATACAGGAAGACACGAAGTTTTAACAACCTTAAAATCATGACTTTAATGATTTTTACATTAAATATAATAAAGATCAATTGTAACAAAAACTTCTAATAACCTTCTAACAGCGTATCTTATTATTTCCGTTATTCAGACAAGGAAATGGAAATCCAGAGGAATGAAGCAATTGGCCTCCGGTCTCTTGGGTGTTAGCAGACAGGATTCCAAGACACCACAGGTGACTATAAAGATTATATAGCTTTCCTACTAGCTACTGGACAGATAAATGAAGGCACTTCTTCTAAATCAGTATTTCTCTTAGAAGATTGTATTCAACTTTTGTGAAAGTATCAATATACTGTCTGAAAGAAATATTGGGTTTGAGGGTCAGATTAATTTAGATAATATCATTATATTACTTTCATATTGGTACATTATTAAAATTACTCTTTCTCTTTTTAAAATGTTAAACTCTTTTTCATTTGTGATTCTTTATGAATAAATTTTTATTAAAATATTATTAGAGCAATTTCAGTTTCACAGGAAAATTGAGGGGAAAGTACAGAGATGTGCCATAAGTCCCCTGCCCCCACACATGCGTAGCCTCCCCTATTATCAACATCCCCCAAAGTGAGACATTTGTTAGAAGCAATGAACCCACACTGACACATCATAACCACCCAGAGTCCATAGTTCACATTACAGTTCACTCCTGGTGGTGTGTATTCTATGGGCTTGGGACAAATGTATAATGACATATACCCACTATTGTGGTATCATACATAGTATTTTAGCTCCTCTAAAAACCCTCTGTGCCCTAGCTCTTCATCTTGCCCAGCCCTCACCCCTCATCATATTGTGATGATCACTTATCTTTTTACTGTCTCCATACTTTTGCCTTTTCCAGAATGTCATGTCATAGAGTTGGAATGATACAGCATGTAGCCTTTTCAGCTTGGCTTCTTTCACTTTGCAATATGCATTTAAGACATCTCCCTGTCCTTCATAGCTAGATAACTCATTTCCTTTTATCGCTGAAAGGTATTCCATTGTTTAGAGGTACTCTGGTTAATTTCTCAATTCACCTCCTGAAAGACATCTTCGTTGCTTCCAGGTTTTGCCAATCATGAATACAAGTGCTATTAATATCCATGGGCAGGTTTTTGTGTGGATATAAGTTTCCAAATCCTCTGGGTAAATACCAAGGAGTGTCATTGCTCTATCTTTCTTTTTTAAATATTTATTTATTTGACAGAGAGAGAGAGAAAGCATGCACAAGCAGGGGGAGTGGCAGGCAGAGGAAGAGGGAGAAGCAGGCTCCCAGCCAAGCAAGGAGCCCAATGCGGGGCTTGATCCCAGGGATCATGACCTGAGCCGAAGGCAGACGCTTAACCGACTGAGCCACCCAAGCACCCCTGTCATTGCTGTATCTTAAGAGTAGGTTTAGTTTTCTAAGAAACTGCCAAACTGTCTTCCAAAGTGGCTGTACCATTTTGCATTCACATGAGCAATGAATGAGAGTTCCTGTTGCTTCGCATCCTCACCAGCATTTGGTGTTGTCAGCATCCGAGATTTGCTAGACAGGTCTCCCGAGGCAAGGAAAATAAAAGCAAAATTAAACTACTGAAACTCAGTCAAAATAAAAAGCTTCTGCAGAGTGAAGAAACTGGAAGGCAAAACTAAAACAAAGTCAACAAAACTAAAAGGCAGCCTATGGAAAGGAGGAAGATACCTGCAGAGCTCCAGGTGGGGACAGAAGCCTTCCAGCCCCTGTCCCTCGGTGCCCTCCTTGAAGGGAGGGAAGCAGCTCTTGTCTGGTGCTCTAAATGAGCTCCCAGGGCCCACACAGGGCCTGGCGTTCTGCCGGTCGCAGGGTGCCCTTGGCTCTCAGAATTGCCATGAAGTACGCGGCCAGCAGCCCCATCTGTTCTGGGTAGCACAGCTTCGTCTCCGGCAGGTCCCGGCAGGCGGCCCGCTGCTCTTGCACTTGGCACCGTGTGCTGGAGCCCAGACTCTCCATGGCGGGCTGAGGGGGTTGAAGCTCTAATCTAGAAAAGTCGTGCTGCCTGGATGGCTTTCTCACTTTCCAAACTTATTTTTTTTTTTTTTTACATGTGTGCAGATTTTTCTCAGTAGGAGATTTAGTCTCAAAGGGTTTCTCAATCTCAGCACTACAGACATTTTGGGTCAGATCACTTAATGAGGAGGACCGTTTTATGCACTGCAGGACGGCAGCAGCTTGCATGACTTCCATCCACTGGATGCCAGTATCACTTCCCCAGTTCTGACAGCCAAAAACGTCTCCAGACATTGCCAAATAGCCCCTCGGGACAATATTGCCCCAGTTGAGAACTCGTGGTAAAAGGTAACTACTGTGTCATTCCCAGAAGAGGCAACTGAATACATATTTAAATTCCTTGAATTCTGGTTATTTTTATGCAAAAAAATAAAATATAGTGTTATAAAAGGATTATATAACACACGCAATGCTCGGCTTAGTGTTTTGTATATAAGGCGCTGTTTTGGAGATCTAGAAAGGTGCCTAAAAGTACCTAAAGACATAAAAATAGTTATTAATATATTTAGGCTAGGTCAGTAAACAGTAATTACTAAATTTGCATATGTCCCAGGCTTGTTAATAATTTTAAGTTATTACATGTTTTGAAGTTACAGGGATTTTTCTAAGTTTTATTTTACATGTATTCTCCTATTTCATCCTCAGAATAATGCAAGGAGATAGGGAGAGTTGTTATCCTCATCTTCAACATGCAGAAACTGAGGCACAAAGATATTAAACACTGACAGGAGGTAAGTGACAGAGCCAGGATTCAAACTGAAGCCTTCAGTCTCTAGAGACTGAGCTTTCATCATCTATTTTTTTTTTTTAAGATTTTATTTATTTATTTGACACAGAGAGAAAGACAGCGAGAGAAGGAACACGAGCAGGGGGAGTGGGAGCAGGAGAAGCAGGCTTCCTGCCGAGCAGGGAGCCCGATGCAGGGCTTGATCCCAGGACCCTGGGACCATGACCTGAGCCAAAGGCAGACGCTTAATGACTGAGCCACCCAGGTGCCCCATCATCTGCTATTTTTAAAGGAATGAAGTTTAATAATGAAAATGTGCTTTGAAGTCCTGGTTGCAAGGATTTCTGGATGTGATAGATTTCACTGAATTAGTAACTGTGTTTCTCTTCAGGGTTCTTCTAATGCTTGCCCATACCTCTTTTAAAAAGGATGAAGACAGAGTTCATTTAAGACCATTTTGTTCAGTACTTAAATAAGCTGAATAAGGTTCATAACAATGAGAGTGTGGGTTATATGTGCAGGGATTTAAAATGTCCCAGGAGGAATTTAGTAGAGAATTTGTAAAATATTTCCTGACAGCGATAGCTCTCAAGCATCGTGGCCAAAACACAGAATTTCCAAAACTGGAAAAATAAACAACGGCTAACAACATGCATGCTAAAATGTACCAGCATAACTTCTTAATGGGATTTAGGTCATAAATGTAATTTCTAGGTGAAAGTCACTATTAAAAGTTGTTGAAAACCAAGCCAAGATTACTAGATGATATAGAAAAGGTACAGATACAGGAGAAGAGCGAACATTTTTAAGTAATATTCTCTGTCCTAAAAATCAACTGTCCTGTTAGTTAAAAATTAATATATACAATTCTTACACAATTGTGAATTGGTAAGACTGGTGAATCACAGACCTGTACCTCTGAAACAAATAATACATTATATGTTAAAAAAAAAAGAAGACAGTAGGAAGGGAAAAGTGAAGGGGGGAAATCGGAGGGGGAGATGAACCATGAGAGACTATGGACTCTGAAAAACAAACTGAGGGTTCTAGAGGGGAGGGGGGTGGGGGATGGGTTAGCCTGGTGATGGGTATTAAAGAGGTCACGTTCTGCATGGAGCACTGGGTGTTATACGCAAACAATGGATCATGGAACACTACATCAAAAACTAATGATGTACTGTATGGTGACTAACAAAACATAACAAAATTTTAAAAATTTAAAAAATTAATATATTAAAAAAGTGCAGGGTATCCATACTACTATAAAATTTGGAGATCAAAGTTTCAGATAAATGGTCATGTACCTGAGGTGAAGTAGAGAAGATATGACGCAAAAAGGAGAGAGATTTTACTGGGAGGGCAAGGACATGGGCATAGTTAAATTTGGTAAGCAGAAACTAATCTTTATTAGTGCCTAAACAATTAGAAATAGGTATATCTGGGTACACATGTACATGTATTTGCATGTATGTTCATATACATTTTTTGTCTGGTCTACTTTATTAACCTCTCTGTTTATTATGACCTAAAGATTGATTGAACAAGCCCAGAAAAATTTGTCTAGTTATGGTCTTAACATAATCTATTCCCCCAAATGACACACTGAAACCTTGAGTTTAACAGCAGTTAGAGAGTGAAACCTGAGCACAAACATGGGTTATTCATGTTTAACATGGAGAAACCTTATGTCACATTCAAACTGCATATGAGATGCTGTTAGGTGGCTCTCTCATTAACAAATTATTGTTTTGTTTCTCTAAGTAAAACACATAAAGATAATTAAGGGAAGGAGCCTAGATTTTAAGAAAAAGACAACTATTTAGGGTTTTCCCAAAGCTCTGTAGCCTAGATGGAATTATGAAAATATAATTTGACATGGTCCTAGCCATGATGATGTGGCAAGTACTAGCCTAGCCCTTCAAAAATAAAATAGAAAGCTCTATGAGGCCAATGTTTGCAAACAGTGGACAAAGGGATGCAGGATTGCAGTTATTAATAGTATGGGAATATATGAAGTAAGACCCATAATAGCCCTGGGCTTTCTGTCTGGAGGCACCTTCTAGAATACAGGAAAGCAAAAGACAAATAGAGGACAGTAGTCTTTCTAACTGAGGAAACACAGATTGGAAATACAAACTACTAAACTCACTGCAGGTCAGGTTAGGATACCAGAAAAAAGGGAGCTGAAGAAAAAAGCCACCCCAAAATTTACATGGAGGTCTCCTTAATTTGTTAGTCAAATACTAAGCTGTGTGTACTGTGAGTGAGACTCTGCAAGGTCTGGAAGAGAAGAAGACCTGGTACTCGGCTGACTCCCAGGAAGTCACTTACTAGTCCTAGAATAAAAGAAAATAAAAACTCACTCTAACAAAGCTTTTTAAAAGCCTCAAGGTAAACATGGTTACCAATAAGGTGATGCCTGCAAGAATGAAAGTCAACACTTCCCAGACAAAGACAACAGAAACTTACCACAAGAAAGCCTAGATGCTGGAATTAGTACTCAAGGTGTATATGTATTTACATATATTCAGAAACTTAAATGTGCATAATAAATGAACAGATGGACCTGCACAGTAAAATATGTGGGGAAAAAAGGGCCAATGAATGGGTTAATACAGTTTGGAAATAAGAAAAGAAAAAAAGAGACTCAAAGATCTGTGAGTTCAAATTAAGTGGTATAATATAAATATAAATGGTGTCCCAGATAGAGAATGTCAAGGGGACAGAAAGAGTACTTGAAAAAATGATGGCTCAAACCCACCTGATCTAGGAAGGTCAGCAAATCCCAAAAAAGATGTACAGAAATAAAACACATCTGGATATATCATAACCTAACAGCTGAAAATCTTAACTCAAGATAAAATAATGAAAGCAGGAGGAAAAACAAACACATAACATAGGAGAACAATGAAATAAATGACAATTGACCTCTAATCAAACAGTACAGACCAAAGAGAACATAATCTTAAAAGTTAAAAAAAATTGTCAACTCAGAATTTTATACCAAATGAAAATATTCTTCAAATGTGAATATGATATAAAAACATTTTAAGATAAAAAAACATGAAGAAAATTCATGTTACCCAAACTGAAGGAAAGTGACAAACATGGCAACTTCAATATACAGGAAGAAACAAAGAACATAAGAAATAGAAATATGTGGATAAATACAAAAGACTACATTTTTATTCTATTTCTTTAAAATACATGTAAATGTATAAAACAACAGTTTTAACACTTTATCATAAGGCTTATAGGTGGATGTATCATATTTGACAATGATAACACAAATTTAGTAAGAAATCAAGACAGTAGACTATTGCAAGGGTCTTACACTTCACATACAGCCATGTAATAAACAATGATGCATATTGAAAACCAAGAGGAACCATTAAATATTACACATACACACATACATACAGAGACAGAGAGAGAGAGAAAGACCTTACAAAGCCAACAGGAGAATGAGGATGGAATACTCTAGTGTATCTGATTAACTCAAAATAAAGCTCAATGATTGAACAGATCTCAAAAAAAAAAAAAGTTTCTCCAAGTCTGGCATCACCATTTCATACTGAAAATTAAACTCATTTTTTGTTTAAACTGAAATTTAAAAATCAAGTATATTTGACAATGAAGACCATGAGGCATGCCAAAAAAAAAAAACCAGTTCTAAACATTTAAAACCACTGTTCAATGATCAACATGTAAAAGATGAATATTAGAAGTCATTTAAAAATCAAGTCACAAATCTTAGATTTCAGGTGTTCCTTCTTTAAACAAATATGTATTACATGCCCACTTTGTGTCATGCATTGTTCCAGGGGCTAGGAACACAGAAACAGAGAAGAGAAAGAGGATGGGGTATGGAGGAAGGGTATCAGGTGAGGGAGAAAGCGAGAGTCGATATCTGGTAGTAAGTTCTATGAAGATAAAGAAGCAGGGGTGCCTGGGTGGCTCAGGAGGTTAAGTGGTAGACTCTTGGTTTTGGCTCAGGTCCTTATCTCACGGTCGTGAGATCGAGCCCCACATTGGGCTCTGTGCTCAGTGCGGAGTCTGCTTAATACTCTCTCTCCCTCTGCCCTCCCCCCCTTCTCTAAAGAAATAAATAAATCTTTAAAAATAAAAAAGAAGCAAGGGGGTGAGAGAGGGCTCAGAGTGAAGAGGAAGGGGATTATCATCTTAAATATCAGAAGAGTCCTCTCTTGGACAGTGACATGTGGACAAAGATCTG
The DNA here is from genome assembly GCF_004348235.1 of Phoca vitulina. Taxonomy (NCBI): domain Eukaryota; kingdom Metazoa; phylum Chordata; class Mammalia; order Carnivora; family Phocidae; genus Phoca; species Phoca vitulina. The sequence goes on from NW_022589735.1 coordinate 18,221,894, forward strand.
AAGTTGGTGAAGGAAGAAGCCATGTGAATAAAGGAGAAAAAAAAAATTCCAGGCAGAGGAAAAAACAAATGTAAAAACGGCCTTAGGCAGGGATTTGTCCGGTGTGTTCTATAAACAACAAATAGACCAGAGTAATTGGAGTGTTGTCAACAAGAGGCCTAAAGAGTAGAAATGAAACCAGATATATAGATGGAAGGCCACTTTTTAGACCACTGGAAGACTTTAACTTTTGTTATCTTACTATCAATTACTTTGGGGGTACATTTTTATCAAATTAAGATACAATAAAATGAAAATTTATATAGTTCTACAAAAATTCTCTGCACATTTAGTGGGCATAGTCATGATGAGTTTTGAGATTTGATCTGTTTCTACTTTTTGAAAATTACTATTATGTTGAAAGGAGAACATGATGGGAGGAGGTTGACCGTGGTGATCAGTGAAGAGACTATTATAACAATCCAGGTGAGAGGTAATGGGGATTTGGATAATGATCACACAAGTGCTAAGAAGTGATTATCTTAAGAATATATTTTTAAGGTAGAGCCTACAAGATAAGTAAATGGATTTTCAGTAGAATGTCGGAGGAGAAAGGAATCAAGGATATCTAAGGTTATAATCTACACAATGGAAGTAGAGATTTATCATCAAATGAGCCAAGGAAGAATGTGAGAAACCTTGGTTTATGGGGGTAAGATTGTGAACATTTTGGAACAAGTCTGATGTTAGTGTACACAACTATGAGACAGAAATTTGGCAGCTGGTGGCATATAAATGGTATTCAAGGCTGTAAGACTGAATGAGATCACTAAGCGATGGCTGGCAAGGGAGGGAGGTGGGGGTACAAAGAGAGAGAAAAAGAATAAGAAGTGAAAAAAAAATTAAAAACTGAGCATTGGAGCAGTTTCAAATTGCAGACCAGTCATTAAATGAGGAAACTATTAGCTTTTCAGTAAGTCAGAAGAATACGATTTAGAATGAATTATGGGTAAAAAAGGGAAGAAGTTGTACACTAAATTCCCTCAACAGTTATGACACAGACATGTGACAAGAAAAAATTTCACTTTTCGAATATGATGCTGTGATTGCAAGGAAGTTCTTAGAAAATCTCAAATTGGCTGTCATCCCACAATATACAGAATTTCAGAGTTTACATCAGTTCAGTAGTTCTTTGTGTGGTGTCTACTAAATAAAAGGCAGAGAAATGTGCTGAGTGAAGGATCGGGTTGACTGTCCCTATACCTAGGAAGTTAATGCACTAGCAAAAGTAGAGCTCTAGGGGGCGCCTGGGTGGCTCAGTCGTTAAGCGTCTGCCTTCAGCTCAGGTCATGATCCCAGGGTCCTGGGATCGAGCCCCACATCGGGCTCCATGCTCCGCAGGAAGCCTGCTTCTCCCTCTCTCACTCCCACTGCTTGTGTTCCGTCTCTCACTGTGTCTGTCTCTGTCAAATAAATAAATAAATAAAATCTTAAAAAAAAAAAAAGTAGAGCTCTATCTAGATCTCTACATCAAATTGTTTAATTCAGTATGTGAACGGTGACTAACAAATGAATGCATTGTTAGAGGGATGTTGAATCCCTTTTAATTCAATGATTTAAGTGTACCTATCTTGGAAAAAAAGAAGGAAGGAACGAAAGAACGAACGAACTTAAAATGATTCCGTGGTGTCACTGACTTCAGTCTCAAGCATTGTTCTAAGAATCTAGATTCTTAGCTCTCCTTCCTTTCTGTTGAGGCTTTGCCTACGGATAAATGTTCACTTGGGGCTCCCCACAACTCCCGGTTTTTATCTTCCTTGATTAAATTCCAGCAGAAAAAAAGAGAATCTTTTTCCCAAAACTTCTAACTAGTACTCTGGGCCTGAGTCTGAATGGTTTTGATTAGGTTCTACTGATATCTATGACGGACTCATTATGGCTGGGTCAGGGATGGAAGAATATGGAGTGTGTTGTTGGGATTAACCAGATGTCACAAGTACATGAGCTAAGGGTAGGAAGAGAATGGTTTCAAAAAAACATCAGATTATTCTTATGAGAAGAGAAAATACTTGTGCTAAACAGAGCCACCAAAAAAACCCAAAATATATACACAACATATGTATATATAAAATATATAATATGTATGTATATATTATATGTGAGTTATTGTCTGCATGTGAGCAGGTAAAGAAGACATCAAGGGGAGTTGTGTAATTTCAGGTGGGACCTTTCGAGTTTAAGTAAAGGCACCTAGAACAAAGAAGACATTACAGATTGAAGGAATGGCAAAGCAGAGAGATGGTAGCAAAAAGACTGAATGAATGATCAAAAATAATCAAGACATAAGTTTGACTAGGGGACTTATATATGGGGTGGGGGGGAGTCAGGGGAGAGACAAACAAGACAACTCAAGCGAAATGCTGCTAAAAAGCCCTAAATGCCAGGGTAGAGAGCTGACACTTCAACTGTTAATGGGAATCCCTTGCCATTTGGGGAGAATGGGATGTATTATTTAAAATGCATTTGCAACCAATTACAGAATACCCAATTAATAGTTGCTTATGCTGAAGAGTATTTATTGTTTACTAAGAGTCCAGATGTAGGCACTTCCAAGCCTTAAGCTGTTAACATCCTCCATGCTTTGATCTTTGATATGGTGACATTTGTCTTAGGGCTTCATATTCCCACACATCGCAACAATGAACTCCTCTTTATGCAGCTTTCTCTTTCTCCAGAAGGAAAATCTATTCCCAAAGTTCCCAGCCTAAGTTGATTATATCTCTTTGACCAACACGTCACCACATGCCTACCCTAGAGCAATCGCCAGCAAAGGAGAACAGTCTGCCAATATCAGACTAGACCTATCATGATTTAGATTCTTCATTGGGCATTTTGCTACTGTTACTCAATCATGGTTTTATTGGTTTAAAAAAAGGGGTGGGGAGGCACTGGCTACTGAATAGATAACCAATAGAATGCATAGAAGATATCATGTTCAGAGAGACAAAATTAATCTGGAATTTGTGTACAGAACAGATGAGGTAGTGAGTTATAAAGGGAGGGATGGACACAGCACATGGATGCAGGGCATCAACCAGAGCACGGCCACCGAGAAACTGGCCCAAACAGGAAAGGAATGTAACCTTGGAGGACATAAACCACCATCTAATGTGAAGTTATAAAAAAGAGAGAAAACAAGAGATCCTATTTGGTTTGTACTCTGCATTACCAGATTGTTTAATTGCTTTAATTTCCTCATATCCCCAAGAGACCACTTACAATTGTCTCATGTGTCTCCCAATTTAATTTCGATCGAATACTCTTAAACCTCCTTCCTATACCCTTCACCCACCCTCTGGCTTTTCTGGCAAAGGAATACTGGCAGTCTTATTGCCATCTTTTACTTATTAAAATTTCTTCACTTGCACCAGCTTAATGCAACATTCAGCCCTTGGCAATCTGCCACGTGGGTTATTCCTTTTGGCTTGGGTTTTCAACTCCTTCTTTAAAAGAAGTTAATACCCACTGGGCAATATGGAGATTTCAAGCAGCAAATGGCAGGACAAGGGCAAAAACATAGTGGTACAAATATTATTAATTTCCCTATGAGGGTATGAGTAGCAAGCAAAGTAAACACAGATAATAATCCCTCCGCTTCATTCTGATTCCTAGGTCATATATATATATATATATATTTTTTTTTTTTTTAAATCTATGATTATGGCTGTGCCTAGATCCCATCTGCCTGTTGTCAACCCACAGAGCTACAATTCAAAGAACATCACTCAAACAGGACACCTGCGGTTTTCTAATCCAATGGGAATAAGGCTTCTGGAACCAGTGCTTGCTGATTTGTCCAGAAGTCTGGATTATATGTCTACATTGCAGCACAATCAACCCATTTATTATTTTTTTTAATCTTATTTATTTGAGAGAGAACATGAGCACGAACAAGAGGAGAGGGAGGGGAAGGGGCAGAAGCAGACTCTCCACTGAGCAGGGAGCCAGACGAGGGACTCAATCCCAGAATCCTGATCATGACCTGAGCTGAAGGCAGACACTTAACCAACTGAGCCACCCGGGGAGCCCAACCCATTTATTTTTCAAACCATTCTCATGTGGTCAAATACAGCTTCCTAAAATAAAGGCCATCTTTGACCAAAACTTGATTAATAGAAGTAATCAGGTTTCACTATTAAGTTTATGGAGCATGTCATTTATAGGCACAAGCCATAGCCAATATTGCAGGTGTGGCAAAATAACTTTCAATAATAAAAAATTAACAACCAGAGATTAAAACATGCAATGGTAGCAGTCACATTACCATAAATTGCAACCTACATTTCTCGGTTGATAATATTAAGTGCTCCCTCATTCTCTAAAGTAATATCTGCTCATCTTCTTTTTTTTCCTTTTTTTTTTTTTTAATTAAGAAGTTTCTTCTAGGGGTGCCTGGGTGGCTCAGTTGGTTAAGCAACTGCCTTCGGCTCAGGTCATGATCCCAGGGTCCTGGGATCAAGCCCCGCATCGGGCTCCCTGCGCAGTGAGGAGCCTGCTTCTCCCTCTCCCTCTACCTGCTACTCCACCTGCTTGTGTTCTCTCTGTCAAATAAATAAATAAATAATCTTTAAAAAAAAAGTTTCTTCATAATTTCATGACAAGGAAGACTGACCAAAACCCTCCTATCTACTCTGGAATGTTAACTTAAAACAAAGGCAAAAATTTCTAGGTAGGTAATGCTCAGCTCTTCAAAGTTCTTATGTTTCATATAATACAGGAATGCTAAAAAACAAAACAAAACAAAAACACTTGGGTTCACTGCTGAAGTCTCTTCCAATTATTTAAAAATTAGGTATCTCTTTTTTTGTTTTTTTAGTTTCCTGACAGCACAAGAAATGAGCTCTGAAAAAATTTATAACGATTATTAATTTAAAATATATAGTCTTACATAAAGATGGACTAACATACTTAATATAATCATTTCCTTTGCTATTTGACTTTATATATTTAATATATAGTTCATGATTTTAATAAATTTTATTTAATGTTGTACTCTAGGAATTGGAAGACACTATGTCCTAAGTGGCTGTACTGATTAATTTTTCGGCCAACAAATGGAAAACAGACAGAATAAAATATGTCTTACGTAGCCACTTTTAGCCATATCCTGGGTTGAAATATTTGTCCTTTTTTTTTTAAAGCAGTACTAATGACTAATAAAGGGTTTTATATGTTATCAACAGGTTGGCAACCCAAAGCTTTCATCAAGTTACCTTTTCCCAACTCCAATTAAAATACAAAAATATACATAATATACAAATTAAAAAGCTCTTCATGCAAACAAGAAATACCTATTTCTGAATACACAGCACCAAGACTAAATATCTAACATTTACTAAAGGTTAAGGAGATAGCTTCTATTTTTCCCTTGTTGACAAAATACTCAGTCTGCTGGTTTGTATCATCAAAACAGCTGTGAGACGATTCATTTCTTGCTCAGCCGTACCTCTTCCATCCACAGATCCATTGATTCCTCCAGCACAGTGTCCCTGGACACCCAAACATTATTCAAGTTCTTTATATGGTGCATGTTTAAACAAAGGTATCTACTAGTCTAACCATTTCCCATCAGAATTCACAAACCATTTCACTTTAGCAATTAGAAAGTAAAATGGAAGAGCAATAAAAGACATTGGCCATGTGATCTTACAAGACCCACAGTGAAAAGACGAAGTTTAAACAGAAAGTGACTTAGACCCTAAGAGACAGTTTATTCTTCCTCCCTATGCACCATGTTTTCTATTTTAGAAAAGAAGCCTCAACTTCAAAACTATAATCAAAATGCTAAAATGAATTTAATGTTAAATAAAAAAAAATATGTTGGATTACTTCAAAACAACTCAGGACGCAGCAGAGATTATGCACAAAAAACCATACTTTTATTCACATGGTTTATTCATTTAAGATGTATTTATCGTGCAACCAACACTGAAAAATATAGAGGCCTGGGGAGAAGATACTGATGAATAGGCATGACAATTGCTCTCAAAGGACTTCTAAACTTGCCCTCAATTTTATACAGACCCCTTTCACGCATTCCTAAAGTTCACGGTTTGAATTCCTTGAGGCACTAGCCAAAAAGCTGTCTTGGTTAGCATAAAATTATTGTTCTAGCAATAAAAAAAATTAAAACAATTACTTTTTAAAAATTACCTGTTTCCCCTTCTTGGGTGACCAGGGACTACGGAATCCATCTAGTGCTTCCTTTTGCAGTTTCCAGCAGCCCCCCAAATCATCCTCTCGGTTCTCATGCTATTTTTGTGATAGTTCTTTTTAAACTCCTACCTCAGATTCTCTACACCAAATGTACTCCTCTAATGTTGCTGTCTCGTGGCTCAAGACTGATTTGCTACACCTTTCCTTTGAACAAGTTCTGAAATTCAGGCAATTCATGATCTTAAACCAAATAGCTGTCCACATACCTGCCCTGCTGGAAGGCATGACCATCACTTTCTAGGAAGTTGGTTTTTGTTGCTTTCAAAATAATCTGATATTTGGTTTTCCGAAGACCTATATATCTCAATTTAAAGTAAGTTAGTGGGGCGCCGGGGTGGCTCAGTCGTTGTTAAGCGTCTGCCTTCGGCTCAGGTCATGATCCCAGGGTCCTGGGATTGAGCCCCACACCGGGCTCTCTGTTCAGCGGGAGGCCTGCTTCTCCCTCTCCCACTTCTCCTGCTTGTGTTCCCTCTCTCACTGTCTCTCTCTCTCTGTCAAATAAATAAATAAAATCTTTAAAGTTAAAAATGAAGTTAAAAATAAAGTTAGTAAGTTGAATAAGAGACTTCTAATGCCTAAATGTCAGACATGTGGTCCTTTTTATATAGAAAATAGAGTATTTCAATGGAATGATAATCCACTTTATACAGAAAATAAGCAAACATGAAGTTCTTGTAAGCAACTGAGTGAGTGAGGTTTCAGTGGTAAATAAAATTATTTTAAATTGATCAGATTTATTTTAAGTCAGCTTTGGAATCATTTAAAAATCATAAAATATGCAAGTCCTGCCCTGGTCCAGCTGCTTAATTTTCCAGGATTATTTATAAATCGCTTTTGTTTAATAAGTAAAACTACCTTCCCTGCTAAATTTGAATTACCAGACACTTCCAAAATATTTCTGAAACCAGCAACCGTTTTCTCATTTGCAACTTGGCTTGTCTTCAAAAACTTATTTAACACTTGTAAGTGGCATCTCAGAGATCGGATCCACCATGTTTTAGTGATTTGTTTTCCCACTGTCGCAGCGTCTGATTTCCAGCAGACGCTATTTCTGCAAATAAGCTTCGCAAGTGCCGAGCGACTTCATCACAGTCCTGCACCAATGTGCCCCAAGCTCAAGGGCAGGAAATGGTTAAATGGCAAAGCCCTGAGCAGCTGCAGCTAACAGGGACACATGATCTGGTTCAAGAAACCACCTTAGAGACATTTCTTTGATTAAAAGACTGAGAGATACTGAAAGAGTCGCTCTCTTTGTGCCAAAAGCCAGAGTGGTCTAAGACTGATGGGCCAACTCCAGTGATCATCAGAATCACCTAGGCAGCATTTTAAATCTAGAGATTCTTGGGCTCCATGCCCAGCAATTTTGTTCAGTAGTCTTGGGGAAAAAAAAAAAAATCTCTATTTTTTATGAAGTTCCCCGGTTAGGAAACTTTCTCTAATCTCCTCTGCTCAGGCAGGATCAGAATAAATGATAGAACCATGTATGCATACCAACTTTCTATATAAGTACCTATTTTATTTGGTGTATTTACTTTCAGATGTCATTCGTGTGTGTGTGTGTGTGTGTGTGTGTGTGTATACACGCTTAGTTTAGTGATCTTAATTACAGTTCATTTAATTATGTGTCTAGATTTAATTTTTTTAACCGACACTTTTGGTTGTCTTTATCATGACCACGCAGAGGAGGAGTTCAGATATTCTTACACAGAAATTCCTGAACTCAGTGGACCCAAATGATCCATATTCTCACCCAAGAGTAAGTAGATCATGTCATCAGCAACCCTCATGAAAAAGACAGCAACAGAGTCTATTGGGATGTTAATTGTCTTCATGTGAAATGCAATGAAAGAACCATCTGAGCTGAGACCATATGGAAACCACTCATCTAAACCTCTCCTTCCCCCTGCCCCTCACCATTCCTTCTACAGAGAGGAAACTGCATTCCCAGGTAACTGTACTAGGCCATTTTGCAAAGTGGAAAGTGTCAGCACTTCCTTACCTCCTAAATTCATATGGATAATTGCCATAGCATCCAGGAGCAGGAAGAACCGAAGTTGTATATATGTGACAGGCAAACCTGCACAGTGTAGAGTTTGGGTAAGGGGTGGTTAGCGCCCATACTCTAGACCCGGGTCCAATCCTTGTGATGCCACTTACACACTTTTTATTTTGGTCTGTGTTTTTAACCTCTCTTTGTTTACTTTCCTTTATCTGGAGAAATGGGGTAAATTTTAATATCTACCTCATTATTACTGGATCAATGATTCCTACTTTACTATTCAGAGGATCAGAAGACCAGCAGCAGAGGCACTACCTGGAGCCCGTCCGAAAAGCAGCATCTCAGGCCCTGTACCAGAATCTGCATTTGTAATAGGATTTTCACACGGGGCAGGTGATGGTTGAGAAGCACTGATTTAAGACACACGAGGATCTTAGAACTATAAGGAATTTACAAACTTGCTATTATTACTTAATTTAAAACTGAACATTAAAATTAAAGCCAAGAACTAAAAACTCTGCCAATAGGTATACAGACCAAGAAGCAGTACCCAGTCCAATCTGTGGGGGACACATCAGGACCAGTGGAGATCAGTTTCGACCAGAGAAGAATGTGTGTTGCTGATGCAAAACTCAGAACTGAGAAAGATGATGTAGGAAGAACTACAATAGAAATGTATCTCTGGGGCGCCTGGGTGGCTCAGTGGGTTAACAGTCTGCCTTCGGCTCAGATCATGATCTCAGGGTCCTGGGATCAAGTCCCACATCGGGCTCCCTATTCAGCAAGAAGTTTACTTCTCCCTCTGCCTCTCCCCCTGCTCCTCCCCAACGCTCATGCTCTCCCTCTCTCTCAAATAAATAAAATCTTTAAAAAAAAAAAAGAAGAAACATATCTTTGATACATTTTCCCTCAAGGTTGTCTCTCTGGGAAGGGAGACAGAAAAGTCCGTTAAGTAATCACACTGTAGTGAAGGTTTGATAATGCATGCACATAGAACAGAGATAAGGCAAAAAATAAAAATAAAAGCAGTCGTGCAAGCTGCCTAGAGAAGTCAGAGAATGCTTTTCCAGGGGCCCCACATCTGAACTGGGTTTTAAAGAAGACACATCGACAAGGAAGGCTTTTTGAGTTTTGGAAAATCTCAAATACAAATGCCTGAGGTCTTGATTGCATGATCGCTGAATTTCAAAGTCCCTACACCTTGCGTGTGGATGGTAGTGGCTCTGTGTTTATAAAGGGTAAAACCAGGAGAGGGTATTGAAATGCTGCTAGATGCTGGGCCTGTCTGAGACACAGTTCTGTTGTTCAGGGTGGGCCCAGGAATCTGCATTTATAGGCCCTCCATCATTCTGATATGTTTGAATGGACATGATGGAATTAGGAAATGTGTTCTGCTTCTTTCTGATCATCATAAATTGTGTCCTGGAACAAGTGAGTTGCCAATGAAAGGTTTAACTAAGGGAGTGAAGTAATCAACACTATTTTTTAAGTGGTAAACTTGGGGAAATGGTATTAAATGGTTTGGCTCTGGAGCCAGGTGCTCCAAATGTACTATGCAATCTTGTAAAAGTCACTTCAATGCTCTGTGCCTCAGTGGACTTACCTCTGAAATGGGACACATAATGGGTCAGTTGAGAGGATCGTGAAACACTATGAACATTGCTTAACATGCAGTAAACATGTAGTAACAATACATGTTCAATCATGATCACCATCATAATCATGCTACACCAGACTTCACACAGCAATGCATCTGTCCCAAGAACAGATTACAGAGGATTTATTTTCAAATGCTGTTAACAATTAGTGCCTGATGCATAGATGTAAATTCATACTTATTTCAAAACTTCTCAGTACCAGTGGAAATATTTACTTGCACAAGTCTTCTTGTTTTCTGAGGTATATACGGATGGCGGGTCAGTGATGTCACATCTAATCAGAAAGATGAATGCTTGGCTACTAGAAAGCAGCAATACATGAAATACTTCTTGTGGCCAAAAGTGTTCTTTCTCAAACCAGACTCACTGAAACAATGCGCAGACTCCAGACTTAGACCAAGATCTGAGCAGAGACGAGTCTGAAGTACTTTATTTAATAGAGTTACTGCATCACACAGAATTCAATCTCTCCCTTCTTAAAAATAATCTAATACAAGAATAGGTTCCACAAGCCCTGGCTCATTATAACAACAGATGCATAATCTAGGAATTCACAATCTGTACATTCACTCTTTTTTGGCAACTTGCACTTAACACAATATTGTTGAAAGACATTGAGCTTTGGTAGATTTAAAATACTTGGTGATAGGCATGGTCATTCTTTATTAGCAGTACTATTAATCATTAATGATTGATATATTATCAAAACTTTCAAATAATTTCTTTTCCAGTGATTATAGATATTAAGCTAAAATGCATTAAAAGGTCAATATAACTTCCTCTTGATAGCTCTGCCTTTGAAACAGGTGTATAACAAGATATGAATATGTAGAACTATGAAAATACACATGTATAAATTGAAACTAATGTTTACTGATTTAACGCAGGCCTTTTTGAGGACCCAATTTTTCCTGGATTTGTTGCTTTTTCTGGGCATTAAACAGAAGCTGAATATATGCATATTCTGAATAGCTGGTATTCTAGTAGCTGGAAAATCTTAAAGTAAAAGGAATATAAAATGATGTTGTTTGGGTAACAGGTTGAAAATTCAATGGTTTTTACCTTTTATTCAATGTTGAGGATATCCACAGTAGTTGCTATATACTCCTTTCAAAACAGACAATTTTAAAACAGTAACTGAATAGGGGATGCCTGGGTGGCTCAGTTAGTTAAGCGTCTGCCTTTGGCTCAGGTCATGATTCAGGGTCTTGGAACTGAGCCCAGCCTAGAGCCTCTGCACTCAGTGGCGAGTCTGCTTCTCCCTCTCCCTTTGCCCCTCCCCCTCACTTGTGCTCTGTCTCTCTCTCTCTCTCTCTCTCTCAAATTAATAAAATCTTTAATAAAGAAACAGCAACAATAAATTGAATTCAACCATTCTATTCTATTCTGCAGTCCTCCCACGTGTCCCCTCCCGGGGCCCCCTCCCACTAGTCCTTACACAGCTGGGTATCTCTGCTTTCTCCCCCTGACTGCTGTGTGATTCCGCCTTGTCCTCAGCACTCAACGTGAAGACCACTTCCTCAGATGAGCCTCCCTGAACTAGGTTAAATCCTCCACTACAGATTCCCTTCCCATGAAGCATTTCTCCATTCTAGCCTTTGTCGATATGTCAAGGTACACTCGTGTGTGTGTGTGTGTGTGTGTTTAATGGCTGTCTCTCAAATGGCTCCATGAAGGTAGAAACCGGACTTACGAGGGCCAGCCTCAGTGCCTATCACATAAAAGACACTTAAATACCGGTTGAATGCATGAATACATTTTTTTAAATTAACAACGGTCAAACACCAAAGGGACAAAAGTGTCCTAAAGCCAGTATCACTGAACTGTTTTGAGAGCCTTAGCAACCCGGATCCTACCCACTTGAGGCCACACCACACCAGCTACTAACTCCTCCTCTGCTCTTCCTCCTTAACATTTTCATCATAAACACCATTGCTATGATAATATCCTAGGTTTCAAGCTTTGTGCAAGTATTTTAGTTTCAATATCTTATTTAACCCTGACTACAGCTCTCCAGATAGGTACAGTCTGATCCCCATTTTACAGGCGAGGAAACTGAAACTCTAATAAGCTAAGTAACTTGCCTTGAAGGAAGGTCTGCATTTTTTAGCCTCTTGTCACTCATCCCGCACTGGCTCTTCCATACCATGGCCGGTAATGTTAGCCTAGGAAATGGCAAACTCTTTCTGGCTTTCTGTTAGTATGAACTAAACCACGGAAAGAACACACAATCATGTGCTATGATAGACGTTATCTGTACTTTTATCAGCAACACTGTTTTGAAATATCAGAACACAGATGTGGAGACATCACTACTCATGTGCATTCACTTGTCTTGTGAAATGTCCATACAAGTGCCCTATGAAGTACCTAATTTAAAATAAAATATGTATTTAGAGAGAATTCAAATTAACAACACTTACCCACTATATAGTTTAGACTAAGTATACTCGAAACATTTAGAGCTTCTGAGGCTGTTTCTACTTCAAGAAGCAGAATTTGGCATTTGTGGAATCATATCAAAAGTGAATTCCTGATACAAAGGATAAAAATACACCACTTTAAATGTCAAGAGGTGAAATGAAAGTTAAGATTCCATAATGCAGACGCTGGATTTGGGAGCAAATAAGTAATGTAACACTAAAACAGCAAATCTGGATTTCTTCAGAAGGGTTCACCATTCAGGACCTGAATGACGAAATTCTGAAGAAGGAATCTGACATAGAATATTTGCTTAGTGGGAAGAAGGTACTACGAGGGTAACTTGATCCTTCTCTTTGGTGTGCATGTGAGGAAGTTGGTTTAAGAGAGATGAAATGATTATATCCTTTAATGAAATATCAAACTAGATCAGTCTTTACATATATGTTAGGAAATCCAAAGCCTAACTATCTTCTCTAACCTGTCACATGTCTGATGACACTTAGATACTAGGTCACCCTTCTTTGAAAAGCAGCCAAAATCAATGGGTTCCTTAAATGCTTCTACATGTGTTGAACCAAAAAATTAAATATACACTCTTTCCTGGACACTCAGTTTATAGAAAGACCAACTCTTCTATTACACTAAAACTCCCTGGTTGTCTTCAGATTTTTCCAAAATTAACATGACAATGGGAAATGGTGAGTGATCCCTCCAATAACACCCCGTTTCCATTTTGTTGTATATCATATGACAAGTGGCACAAACAGAGCCACCTCTCATTTCAAACAGTGTGGATCTTGGAAACAGAACAAGAACTATCTTAAGTTCACAAGGACATTATGGTCTTTTTGTTTTGTTTTGTTTTACATTTGGTACAAGTAAATTCAGTTTAGATTTTAGTTTATTTTAAGATCCCAGATGCAATCACTTTTGATTTATTTTTTCCAATATTCTACAATTACACCCTGGACGTTAGCCAGTTTATTGAAGGGGAATAATACTCTATCCTTAGATGAAAAAATATCAAGAACCACCTTACCTCTCTAATACACAACAATATATTGAATCCCTGAAATCACAGGCATGTGTGTGAATATTCATATGCTCACACACACATAATGACACACAATCATACAGTCATATAGAAAATTGTTGCCAACCTAGTCAAAGCTTCTGGTTGCACACCTCCGAGTACACACTAGAGAAAATAAATTCCCACACTATACAGGCTCTTTGTTGTCCTACAGAGCGTCAATAGTCTGGGGTAAGAATGATTATGTTTTCATTTCCCTCTACCTACAAATAATATTGTAAACTAAGATAGAGATAAAGTTAATACATACTAGTAGAATCACACTGTTTTTTCATCAATAATCACTTTGAGGCCAAAAAAATAAGTTTGTGGGATTCATTTTATAGATCATTTTAGTGTCATAATTTGAATCAAATCAATGCCAGAAAGTTCACTCCCAAGATGGCTCAGTTTCAACTGTGATAGCACACATAACAGTGCTAAAATAATCTTTTGTTTTAACTGACTAGAGTTAAATCATTTCCACTAGATGGAAATTAAAAAAATGTTGTGGGATCATATGGCATTTACCTTTCTCTGACTTATTTCATCCAGCATAATACCCTCTAGGTTCACCCATGTTGTTGCTAATAGCAAGACCTCATTTTTTATGGCTGAATAATATTCCATATATATATATATATATATATATATATATATATATATATTACTCATTCATCTATCGGTGGACACTTGGGTTGATTTCATACATTGGCTATTGTAAATAATGCTGCAATAGACACTGGGGTGCATGTATCTTTTCAAATTAGTATCTTTTTCCTTTGAGTAAATACCCAGTAGTGCAATTACTGGATCATACGCTTTTTCTATTTTTAATTTTTTTGAGAAAATCTCCACCTCATTGTCCACAGTGGTTGCACCAATTTACATACATAGCATCTAAAAAAAAAACAAATGAACAAACAAGCAAACAAAAAAATCTACAGACTCTTAAATACAGAGAACAAACTGGTGGTTAACAGAAGGGAGGTGGTGGGGGGATTGGTGAAATAGGTTAAAGAGAGTGAAAGAGATACAAAGTTCCAGTAATAACATAAGTAAATCATGGAGATGAAAAGTCCAGCATAGGGAGTATAGTAAATAATACTGTAATAACACTGTATGGTGACAGATGGTGACTGCACTTACCATGGTGAACACTAGGTAATGTACAGAACTACTGAATCACTGCATTGTACACCTGAAACTAACAGATATGTCAAATATACTTCAATAATAAATATGTATGCACATACATACATCAAATAAAAACAAAAACACTGTGGGTGCTGCCAGATGACAGAAAATTGAGTTGTCCATTTGCAGAAAATGTTTCAGGCTTATTTGAATTGAACCAAACTTCTGACAATCAAATCAAGAACAATTTTTAGCTGTAGCTAAGAAGCTGTGAAAGAATTATTTTCTATCTAGTGTTTCCTTACTCCTTGACATAGGCTGATTTTTATCCTGAGGGAAAGCAAAAGCTAAGCATATCAGGCTAGTTCTTCACCATGGTGTCAAGATTCCAGTTCCCTCCTTCCTCTGCCATCCCACATAAGCAGAATTTTCTAGTCACCTTTAGGTGATGGCTTCTGTTATTCCAAATCCTGAAAGAGTAGCGAGAGGTAGCAAACACAGAATGTTTTCATGCACTGGACTTAACTTAACCATATTTACCCTCAAGGAAAAGAAAATCACAGGAACTTCTACAATATTTCTCTATTTCTCTTTGATACAGATATACAATCTTAGAGATAAACTGTTCCCTCCCTTCTACACCAACCCCATGGAGCTTCACTACCACAGCTAAGACTTGAACATATTCCCAAGATTTAGTCATGCTGCTTTAGTTATGAACCTTTTATGAAAAAGTTAGCTTGTTGTGAATCAGACCTTCCCACACAAGGCCACAAAAATGTGTGAGTTCATTTCTGAGTCAAATATTTAGCTTAGTTAGGGTTGGTTTGCTTGTATCTCATATAACACATGAGAACAGAAATCTTATTTTTTAAACAAGTGATCCATGATTTTTGCTTATCATATTGTAATAATCTTTGCAGATGAGTAGATCTAACTCACTTTTTCATGCTTTTCTTCTTGGTATCTTCCTACAGGTTATCAAACAAAGTTTAAAAAAAGCAACCTACAGAATGCGAGAAGATATTTGCAACTGACATATCAGATAAAGGGCTAGTATCCAAGATCTATAAAGAATTTATCAAACTCAACACCAAAAAAAACAAAGAATGCAGTCAAGAAATGGGCAGAAGACATGAACAGACATTTCTCCAAAGAAGATATCCAAATGGCCAACAGACACAGGAAAAAATGCTCCACATCACTTAACATCAAGGAAATACAAATCAAAACCACAATGAGATACCACCTTACACCAGTCAGAATGGCTAAAATTGACAAGTCAGGAAACAACAAATGTTGGTGTGGATGCGGAGAAAGGGGAACCCTCTTACACTGTTGGGAGGAATGCAAGCTGGTATGGCCACTCTGGAAAACAGTATGGAGGTTCCTCAAGAAGGTAAAAATAGAACTACCCTATGACCCAGCAATTGCACTACTGGGTATTTACTCCAAAAATACAAATGTAGTGATGTGAAAGGGCACCTGCACCCCAAGGTTCATAGCAGCAATGTCCACAGTAGCCAAACTGTGGAAGGAGCCGAGATGTCCATCGACAGATGAATGGATAAAGAAGATGTGGTATACATACACAATGGAATACCACTCGGCCATTAAAAAAATGAAATCCTGCCATTTATATCAATGTGGATGGAACTGAAGGATATTATGCTGAGCAAAATAAGTCAATCAGAGAAGGACAATTATCATATGGTTTCACTCATATGTGGAATATAAAATACAGCACAGAGGATCATAGGGGAAGGGAGGGAAAACTAAATGGGAAGTCATCAAGAGGGAGAAAAACCATGAGAGATTCTTAACTACAGGAAACAAACTGAGGGTTGCTAGAGAGGAGGTAGGTGAGGGGGATCGGGTAACCGGGTGTTGGGCACTAAGGAGGGCAGGAGATGTGATGAGCACTGGGTGTTATACACAACTGATGAATTACTGACTCTACATCTGAAACTAATGATGTGCTATATGTTGGCTAATTGAATTTAAATGGAAAAAAAACAACTTCTTTGATTCTAATTCTCACATGGGAGAGGAGAGCCCATGTTGCTCTATTCTAAAAAATTATATAGAAGGATAATGTTCTATGTCAAATGGCTGAAGCCCACACACAAAACGCCCTATTGCCAGTGAGCCCGCAGTGGCCACGCAACCAGCTTATGCTTCTGAGTCAGCACTGAAGGGCCTGCTCTGGTGCTGGTCGTGGTGCCCGGTCAGCATGGACCTTTACCAAGGTCAAATGAGGTTTTATTCTCGAAGGACAATGACATCAGTCTTACTCATGACCTGATGTTTTTCTGCTCCACAAGGTAATTCACACACTCAAAAATGAGTATTTCAATTTATAAACACTTAAAATAGTTTCACATCTTTAAAGGGGCTTTTGAATGGAGTACACACACACACACACACACACACACACACACCACTTTTAACTTCCAGGACTCAGCAGAGCAGATAAAGAACAAGGAAAAAAAAGTCTTGACAAAAATGGGTATTTCCAGCTTTCTGGTCTTCTACCTGCTTAGGAAGAGGGCTTTTTATGAAGTGCAAGTCTTCAGAGACATACAAGAGTGGCCAGAACTCAGGACTTTTTGAGGCTCTATACTCAGCTTTCCTAAGCAAGGCTGTCTTACTCGAGAGGTTTGTGATGGAAATCTAATTATTTAGAGACAAATGCTGTACCTCAGGCTACGAAGTATGGCAATTGCTTTAGAGTATTTCACATGTACTCTCTCACAACAAAGCCAATTCAAGTAAACATTTAAATGACCATTTCCTCTGGATTCATACTTTACAACTAAAATTCAACACTGGCAGTTGTTGCATTATCTGACATGAAAAACCTTCTCGGAGTAATCAACGAGAATCAGTTCCTTCCAACACAATTTTAACCACCTCTTCAAAAAATGATGAGGTTAGTCACACCTGATAATGACTCTCATGCAATCTCACCTCTAGGAAAGCCCCACAGTCTCCCAGGACACTGCATAAGGGATTTTCTAGTCTGGTCCAACTAAAATTTGAAATTGAAGTCCTCCAAACATTGAGAAACCAAAGAACCAGTTCAGGGACAGAAAACTCCTCAAACTTCTTAGATATAAGGTCCAAAACAGTGTGTCTGAGAGACTAAATGCCAGTACTAAGAACCATTGCAAATGCATTTTCAGGGAGTCCTAGCTCACCTCTCTCCCCTTATTTACCTTGATGTTTTACAAAAAGTCTCTTAAGCAATCTGAGCTTCAATTTCCTCAGATGTAAAATGTAGAGAACAAAGCCTAGCTCACCAAGATGTGAAAATTAAAACAAACTGAACACTTTAAAGGTCTTTAAAAATGTTAAATCCTCATGTTATGGTGAGATACTGCTTATGAAACGGGGTTGCAAGAAAGGGAAAGACTTAAATGATCATGAAATGTTCCACAACTTGCCACAAAATAGCCAGAAATACTTCCATGAAAATATATATCCACCCTCTACATCAATTAAATAGGCTCCAGAATATTCTACACTGGAAAGAAGCCAGTTTTATGATGTTGATAGATATAAACCCTATTATCAAAAGTATACAATTCCATGCAGACAGTATTATGAAATACACATGGGAACCAAAGCTAAGATAACATTTTAAGGATCGGGCAGAGAAATCAGGATCTAACTAGACTTGTTTCTTGCCTTAAGCCCTCATAGCTACTGCCAAACACTTGTTTACAAATCTAAAGATCTTACATTCACAGATCTCAGTACATTTTTATTTCTATATTGAAATAGGAACTCAGCCTTCTGAAACCTATAAGCCATAAAGGTATAAATCAGAAACCCACATACAGACTGAATAATAAATAAATGTTTGATCTCCTGTGTTTTTTCCTTAACTAAATATATTAATTTTTTTAACCCATCACTGTGTTGTGAACTAAAAGCAATGTAATTTCACCCTTCAACTATATGGAAATAACTTTCAGTCATCCAAGTTAAGACTCTAAAGTTAAATCCGGGGGGGGTGGGGTGGGGAATAATTATGTAACTTTGAAATAGTGTCATCTGTGCAGAATAACTTTAATCATAATGTTTATACAAGTGTAGTGTACTGGCTTAAAAATTTATTAGACTCTATTCTGTGGTCTGTGATAAGCAGTACATGGTTAAAGCTGTGACAGCTGTATATAAAAGCCATTATCAAGATCATCTCAGCCATGTGCACATGAGTCTTGTGTTATCTCCTGGCTCCCTTGACCCAGAGCACCCCTGCTACACTCTTTCATGATGTACAGTGCCTTTGGCACTTCCTCATTTAATTAAAAGATTCTTCTGGAACAGAGCTGATTCCTTCCCTCTACCTACAAATGTCCCCTTAGAGTCCCATCAAGTCAGTCCTTCACACAGCAGGTCAACTTCTTGAGATATCCCAACAGTTAATGCTGTAGCTCCATCTTTTGCCTGCTTTAGAATCATGGGAAACCTGGTCTCTTATCTCCCCAACACTTGCCCCATAAGAAATACGGGAGAGAAGGAAAAGGTTGTTACGCCATTCAGCAATCTCCTGACATTTCTTTCTCCAGTGGCACAAGGATGGGTCCAGAGATTCTGGACCTCAAAAAGTACCCTGTGAAAAAATAAGATTCCAGTCCCTGCATTTTGCAGAAACCTCCCAACATGACTTGGAAAAGGGGGGATAACAGAGATGTCTTTTAATATGTACTTTTTTTTTTACCTTTTCTCCATAAAATTCAATTATTTATCTCATTGGTTATTTTTGTCCCTCTTAATGAAGGTAAAAAAAAACCCACAAATAGGCTAGGCCTCCTTCAAAACTTGATGCAATGAAGAGGGTCTCAAACTATGAATCACACTCATTTGGATTTGCTTTCTTTTCCTTCAGGAGCTATCTCTGTACTATTCCCTACCGGTGTAGACAAATCACCCTTTCTGTTGTTCCCATATAGTTGTTCACATAACAACTGAACATATGATAAATGGTAATCCTTCTATTAGCCTACTTGATACAGGGTGATGTCAAGAGAAAAAAAACACCCTGGGATTCCGAGTATTATGGAAAACCTAATCCTGGAGAAGCAAGCCTCTACATTCTACAATTACTTTTGCTCTTGAAATTTTCAAGCTGTTATCCAAATTACTCATTACAGAGGGTCAGTCTTTTGGGCTCCATTTAGGCATTGATATCCTACGTTAGGTAATCAGAAGATCAAGTAAAAATAAAGATGTAAAAGCTTTGGCTTCAGTAAGTAGCACAGGTCAACCCTGAATGCTGGTAAGGTTCTGAGCCAAGAGAAAAAGATGTAAGGGTTAACATGCCCCAACCAATTTCGCACAGGTTGGCCTTCTGCAGAATTCCCCAGAAACCAGCCCCTGCCAAATTCTTGAGGCAATCAGTCCTAGTAAAAGCTGAGATGGCAGCTCAGCCCACAGGTTCAGCCCAGCTACATGCACAAGTCTCAAATCCCATCCTTCTAATCAAGCAAACAGAAGGGCCTCAATCAATAAAAGCTGAGAGAGGAGAAGAGGGATAGAGGACAAGCTCTGGCACATCATACTGCTGCTATAACACGGGGCCTGGACCCAAGGCCTTGAATGTGGCTCAACAAGGACTGGTACTTCTTCAGTGATGTTGCATAAAAACTCCAGAGCACAAAGGCCAGGATTTCTGTATCAGAATCTGATGACCAGCCTTGCTAGATCCTTGTCCCAGCTTTTGTAGACAACTGAGTACCTGGAGACCCGGCAAATGTTGCAGATGACTTGGTCTTGTCATCAAGCCAACCGCCCTTTTGTGCTCAACACACACACAGTTTGTCCATTGTTGGTAGAGGTATACACTTACACAGTTACCAAATTAGGGAACAACTTTTGTGTAAGAGATTTTATCAAAACTATAATATATATCTTGACCCAGAATTTCAACTTCTAGAAATTTATCATATACACATATTTGCAAAATGATGTGTGTACAAAGTATTCATAGCAGCACTGCTATTTTATAGCAGATTATAAAGAATGTAATGTTCATCAACAAGGTACTGGTTAATCATGTAACACTACATCCACAGGATGGAATACCCTACAGCAATTTAAAATAAAATCTAAAAAAAGACAAGAAAGCTGGTTTTGTGTTGATTTAAAAATACCCCAAAATACACTGTTCAAGTTGTATATGGTGGGAAATGGACTATGCATTTTTTCCTTCCTAATATTTGAATGATAGGGACGTAATGTAAATTATTAAATACATAAAGACTAAAAGTGAAGTAAATGAAGTGAAGTAAATCTTTAAAAGCATAGTATTGGGTGCCTGGGTGGCTCAGTGGTTAAGCATCTGCCTTTGGCTCAGGTCATGATCCCAGGGTCCTGGGGCTGAGCCCTGTGTCAGGCTCCCTGCTCAGCGGGGAGGCTGCTTCTCCCTCTCCTCCCCTCTTGTGCCCTCTCTCAAATATATAAAATTTTAAAATAAAAATTTTGAAAAAAGCATAGTATTTATTAATATCCACAAAATAAGACAATAAAATTCAGCATCATTTTTAATTCTGAGAGTTTTCAAGATGAAGTTCAAGTGATGCCTTATGTGATTTCTATAGCCAAGGCTCAATTAATTAGAAGTACTCAGTATATGAAAACATGAGAAATGATATAAGTAAGGTCAGTCTATTGACTGATTCACTAAGACTTTTCAGATTATATCCCAGGATTAGCCATAGACAACCAGTCAGCTTCCTTTTTAAACTTTTTAATTTTACTTCTACCATTATAAAATGGAAAGTGATGGTCAGAAATATGGTCTTGTGGTATGTGGCAAAATAAACAGGATAGAACTAGAGAGTGTCTGGTTTAAATCAAAGCTCTGATTATTGACGAATCATTTCATTTCTGAGGACCTCAGTTTCCTAATAAGCTATAAAATAAAAGTGAGGCGTAATTATCACCAAGATTCCTTCCAGCTTTACTGTTTTTTAATTCTATTCGTTATTATTGTAATATAGTAAAAACTCTAAGATTTTGAAAATACCTTAAAGAATTGTGATGCAAACCACAGAGTGAAGTCAGCAATCATACAGTAAAG
Source organism: Phoca vitulina (assembly GCF_004348235.1). NCBI lineage: Eukaryota > Metazoa > Chordata > Mammalia > Carnivora > Phocidae > Phoca > Phoca vitulina. The sequence goes on from NW_022589735.1 coordinate 18,243,529, forward strand.
AAAAATGTGCAGACAAAATACAGCAAATAAAGGTTTCAGTTGTGCTGTCTTGACTATTTTTGAATTTGACTATTGAGAGGTCTGCATGATGAAGAACCTACTATGAAATCAAGCCTAGTATTTTCTCAAAGCTGCTCAGTGATTCAGAGTGAATATTAGCGCCCTCTGTAGACAGACCATGAGACTAGTGTCTCTCAAGACCCAAGATGGTCACCATTTTGACTGAGCTATGGAGGTACCAAAGAGTTCCATCTTGCAACATGAAACATCATTCAAGAAGTGCTAGCTGCCTGGTACATATGGTATTTGGAACTCAAATGTTTGGCGGGGGGATGGGGGGGAGCAATAAGTGAGATCAATATCATTTGCTTTGGTCTGAGTTTTTTAAAGTCCCGTTACTATATCCTAGATAATTTTCACCAAAGATGCTTTTTAATACAATATTGGACAAATGAGAATGCAAAACAAAAACAAAACCCCAAACAAAAACAAAACAAAAAAAACAATTAAATACCCACAATGGAAAAGTCAACTAAAACTTAAAAGGTAAGCAAACAGGTAACCTTGGGGCATATGCCTTATCAGGACAGGGAAATGAATAAAAGCCTTGAGCTTCTGCAAAACCAGGGAGCTGAGTTTTAGTTCATCATATTAAGCCAGAATTATCTAAGGGGGCTAAATTGAAAATGTAAGTGAAAACATTCCTAGAAAAATATACTTATTTTTACCAAATATGATTCGAGAAGAAATAAAAATCTTGACTAGATCTACAACTATTAAAGAGATCTGATAATTGAAATATTTCCACAAAAATATTACATCAAATAATATATATCCAATGAACTATCAAATAATACTATATCATTCAATTTTAATCACTTATAAATTCGTCCACAGGCTAGGAAATTCTATTAAAAAAAAAAAAATGCTACATTTTCACTATGGCCCTAATTTTCTCTAGTAAGTATGCCTAGGAGAGAAGTTTTTGGACCATGGGATGTGTACATCTTTGGTTGAGTGAGATAATGCTAAATTATTTTCCAAAATGCTTACACCTGTTTATATTCCATTCAGTGGTATGGAAGAGTTCCAGTTGTGTTATCTTCTTGGCAACATCTAATATCATAAGCACTTTTAATTTTGCCCATCTATTGCATTTAAATTATTTATTCTGGACTTCCTTTCCTTCGGTTTCTCCAAGTTTAGAGTCATGTGAAAAGCTTTTGCTAATATAATCTACCACCATCTACACTTCCATTAGCTCTCCTTTGAGCCTTTATCCTTTCCTTCCTGTCCAACAACAACCCACCACCCTTCAATTTTAAGCTTTTTTCAAATAATACATCTGAAAGTTATTACTGTCAGGACCTGGATATGTGGTGTTATTGATAACTAAGATATTTATTGGCTGTCATGTAGACCTGGTAGCTCTCCAGTATCATCCACTGAAGCCAAGTATCAGTAACCATGTGATAAAATTGGATGGTTAGCTTTGCCATATGTTTATTTTGAAAATGCAAATTTGTTCTAAACGACTGATATATTAGAGAACTATTTGAGCCCAGCACACATTTTGCATTTGCTTATGCACAAATTCATTTGTGAAAAATGTTAGGTGAAGAAAGAAAGCTGTATTCTGCTGAAATAAGCCCCGTAGGAATACACAAAAACCAATCTCAGTTTCAAAGCTTCACGCTGGTATGCCCACCCTCACTTTTACACCACCTACTTTAAAATCAGATTTAACAAGTAATTATTGTGCTCTTTTTATCAGGCACTGTGGTAGGCACTAGTGATCAGAGTTCTCTGTGGTCCTCAAACTCGTAGACTGATGCACAACCTCATAGAAGCTCTTTTTGCAATAACTACTAAATTATAATCGTATTAAGTGCTGCCAGAATAACTGTATGATGTTGTGAGGATGTGTTACGTGAATGAAGCTCTAACCTAACTTGGAGGCTACTATTCAAGGATAGCAGAGAAAGCTGCCTTGAGAAATTGACCTTGAAAATAAAATGGCAAAGGTGAATTAAAGTTAGCATGACACCAGATATGAATGAAAAGAAGGGAAGGCTACATGGAAGGCTCTGAAATAAAAAGAAATTTGTCCTTAACAAGGAGTAGAGAGAAGGCCAGGAAGCACAGCAAGAGAGAAGAATAATGATACCATAAGAGGATGCAGTGGGTTGGGTGGTAGCCCCCCAAAAGCTCTGTGTATCTGGAACCTGTGAATGTGATCTTGTTTGTAAAACGGGTCTCTGCGTATTTAATTATGCAAAATATCTTCAAGATGAGATCATCCTCGATTAACTGCATGGGCCCTGAATCCAATGACACACAACCTTCTTAGAGACAGTAAAGGAGAAAAAAGAGACACAAAAAGAAGGTGATCTGAAAATGGAGGTAGAGGTGGAATGACAAGATCTACGAGCCAAGAATGCCAAGGATTTCCAGAAGTTACCAGAAGCTAGGAGCAGGGCATGAAAAGATTTTTTCCTTAGAACCCACAGAAGAAACCAACAGTGGTCACACTGTGATTCTGGACATCCTCAGAACTCCAGGTGAATAAACTTCCATTTTTTGAAGTCATCCAGCTTGTGACAGAAAACTGATACAGAGGCCGTATCAGTCAAGCACCTTACAACTGGTGTGCCTGGGTGGCTCAGTCGTTAAGCGTCTGCCTTCGGCTCAGGTCATGATCCCAGGGTCCTTGGATTGAGCCCTGCATCGGGCTCCCTGCTCTGCGGGAAGCCTGCTTCTCCCTCTCCTACTCCCCCTGCTTGTGTTCCCTCTCTTGCTGTGTCTCTTTCTGTCAAATAAATAAATAAAATCTTTTTTTTTAAAAAAAAAAAAAAGCACCTTACAACTAAAGTCACTGTGGCAGGCAGCTTCTAAGAGGGCTCCCACTAATTGCTGTCTCCAGGTATTCACACCTGTGTGTCATCTGCTGCCGTGGAATGTGTCTTGACATCAGCTATATTGCTCAGGGTTTTTTGGCTCTCTGTTTTGTATTTTTCATTTTATTATTTCCAGAGCTTGGCATAGTACCTAGAATATAATAAAAGCCCAACAAATATTTAAGAAATGACTACCTGATCACTTTAGAGAACTAGAGAGTTGGAGGACTGTGCAGTCGGGAGAGGGTCTAAAGAAAGGATAATTAAAATCACCAATGTTCCAAGGAGAGAAAATCTTTTTAAAAAGAGAGAGTATACAAAAATAAAGAGTCACCATAGTATTGTGACATGCTATTGGATCAAATGATAAACTGCAATTTTACTTCTTCTTTTTTTTTTTTTTAAAGATTTTATTTATTTGACAGAGACACAGCGAGAGAGGGAACACAAGCAGGGGGAGTGGGAGAGGGAGAAGCAGGCTTCCTGCGGAGCAGGGAGCCCGATGCGGGGCTCGATCCCAGGACCCTGGGATCATGACCTGAGCCGAAGGCAGACGCTTAACGACTGAGCCACCCAGGCGCCCCTGCAATTTTACTTCTAAAAGATGGCAAGGAATTCACTTTGTTAACTGTGCTATGTGAACTTGAACATGTAACTTAACCTCTCTGTTGATTCTCATCTGAAAAATGTATATAATAACTGTCTGAGCCTCAGAGGGTATAGCAAAGATAAAAAGGCAATGTAGATATAAAGAGCTTAGAATGATACTCAAAATATTGTATAAATTCAATAAATCTTTTTATTAACATTAGTATAGAGAACATTCCATTCAACAGCCTCAGAATACATACTCTTCTCAAGTGCAAAGGGAACATTCTCCAGGAGCGATCTTATGTTAGAACACAAACAAGTCTTAACAAACACAAGGAGACTGCAATAATATCAAGGATCTTTTCTAATCACAGTGATAGGAAAGTAGAAATCATTAACAAGAGGAGTATCAGAAAATCCACAAATATATGGAAATTAAACAACACATTCCAGAACAACCAACAGGTCAAAGAAGGAAATCAAAAAGGAAATTAAAAAAAATATATCTTGAGACAAATGAACATGGAAACTCAACATACCAAAATTTATGCAATGCAGCAAAAGGAGTTCTAAGAGTAAAGTTTATAGTAATAAACACTTAACATTAAGAAAAAAGAGGGGCACCTGGGTGGCTCAGTCATTACGCGTCTGCCTTCGGCTCAGGTCATGATCCCAGGGTCCTGGGATCGAGCCCCACAGGGAGCCTGCTTCTTCCTCTCCAGCCTGCTTCTCCCTCTCCAGCTCCCCCATGCTTGTGTTCCCTCTCTCGCTATCTCTATCAAATAAATAAATAAAATCTTAAAAAAAAGAAAAAAGATATCAAATAAATAACCTCAGTTTACAATTCAAGGAAGTAGAAAAAGAACAAATGAGGCACAAAGGTAGCAGAAGTAAAGAAATAATAAACATCAAAGTAGAAATAAACAGTGTAGACAACAGAAAGAAAAATACTAAGGAACAAAAACACTGATTTCTTGAAAAGCTAAACAAAATTTACAAACTTTCAACCAGACTAACCAAGAAAAAAAAAGAAGGAAGACTCAAGTAAAATTATAAATGCAAGGGGAGACATTACAACTGAAATACTAAGGACCATAAGAAACTAGTATGAAAAATTATATGCTGACAAACTGGGTAATCTGGAAGAAATGGATAAATTTCTGGCAACATACAACCTATCAAGAAGGAAACATGAAGAAATAGAAAATTCTGACAGACAAATATCAAGTAAGAGGACTGAAAAAAAAAAAAAAGATTGAATCAGTAATCAGAAATCTCCCAACACACCCGCACACACACACACACACACACAGGACCAGATGTTTTCAGTGGTGAATTCTACCAAACAAGTATTACCCTCATACCAAAGCCAGATAAGGATACTACAAGAAAATAAAATGATAGGTCAATATTCCTAATGAGTATATATGCAAAATATATATGTGAAAATTCTCAACAAAATGCTAGCAAATAGAATTCACACATTAAGAGGATGATGCACCATTAACACATGCGATTTATTCATAGGATACAGCATGGTTCAAAATATGCCAATCAATGAATGTGCTATACCACATTAACCAGAATGAAGGATAAAAATCTTATGATCATCTCAATAGATGCAGAAAAAAGCATTTGACAATATTCACCATGCTTACTTGATAAAAATTTTCAACAAATTGAGTACAGATGGAATTTATATCAATATTTTCAAAGTCCATATATACAAACTCACAGCTAAGATTACATTCAATGGTAAAAAGCTGAAGGCTTCTCTTCAAAGATTAGGAACGCAATGGTGGCCACGCCTCCTACTCCTATTCAACATATTACTTGAAGTTCTACCCAGAGATATTAAGCAAGTTGTAAAGGGTATCCAAATCAGCAAAGAATTAAAATTGTCCCTGTTTGCAGGTAACATGATGTCATATATAGAAAACCATTTTACATACACACACACACACATATATACATGGATACACAAACATAATGGATTCTTATTCAACTATAAATAATAAGGAAATCCTGTCATTTGTAAAACGAATGAACCCAGAGGGCATCATGCTAAATGAAATAACATAGAAAGGGACAAATACTGTATGGTATCACTTATATGCGGAATCTAAAAAAGTTGAATTCATGGCAAAGGAAAGTCGATTGATGGTTGCCAGGGCCTCATGGGTGGGGAAAATGGGGAGATGAGAGGCCTAAGTTCTGGGGATCTAATGTATGGCATGGTGACTATGATTAATAATACTTTATTGTATACTTAAAATGTGCTAAGAAGCAGATCTTTAGGGGCGCCTGGGTGGCTCAGTCGTTAAGCTAAGAGTCTGCCTTCGGCTCAGGTCATGATCTCAGGGTCCTGGGACTGAGCCCCACATGGGGCTCCCTGCTCCGTGGGAAGCCTGCTTCTCCCTCTCCCACTCCCCCTGCTTGTGTTCCCTCTCTCGCTCTGTTTCTCTCTGTCAAATAAGTAAATAAAATCTTAAAAAAAAAAAAGTAGATCTTTAGTGTTCTCACCACCAAAAAAAGGGGGGGGATATAACTGTGAGGTGATAGATGTGTTAACTTGATTGCAATAATCATCTCACAATGCAAACATATATCCAATCATCATGCTGCACATCCTAAATACAATTTTGTGTCTCAACTATACCTTAGAAAAGCAAGGGGGAGAAAAAGTAGTAATTTTTTGTGAAATGATGTGTATGAAAACATTTAATGAAAAATAAAGTGCAATACACATATCAGGGATTACTACCTTAAAAAAAAATCACTAAACTTATGATCGCTATTTCTTGAGTTTCAGATAGTCACAGTTTTTATTAGCTGTTCTTCGGTCTTCTTCAATGTCCTCACACCTCCAACCTCACCTCTTCTGCTTCCTCGCAACCTGAGACTCTTAGCATGTGACCTGTCCTCTACTTCAGAAAGAAAACAAAAGTTCTTATATGAAATTACTTAAGAGGCCACCATATCTGTAACTTCCTCAACTACCCTTTTCTTCTCCATAGTGTCCAGTTTCTCCAAAATGTTCTCTTACAGTTTATGCCATGTCAGAAAGCACATGCTAGTGATTAGTCCACCTCTTGTGCACCCTGAAACTTTATTTCCAGGTTTGGTCATTCTTACCAGGATTTAAGAATATTCTGGCTCCTTGTCATCAATACAACCAGAACCAGAACAGTAATTTAAGATCACAATGAAAACCTCTCTCCCTGGAATGATGTTTCCCATCCGTGCACCTCTATACTTACTCCTCTACACTGTCAAACTTCTCAAAAGAGCTGTCTTGTCAGTTTCTCCAATTTCGTGACTCTCTTTCAGTCTGCCTTATAACCCTACCACTGGAGTAGCTACTGCCCTCTCTTACAAAGGTCACCAATGGCCACCATGCTGCCATCAAAAATAGAGCCTGTTATAATCCATAAAGCTCATTTCTCATCTCACCTGACCTCTAAAAAGTCTTAGAGACACACTCTTCTTGCCTTCTGTTCTTCACTTTTAGGGAGGGGGAAGAAGTACGTATCTGCTTTTCTCAATCAAAACACCAAACAATAAAACTATACTTCACCACGTAAAACTACCATAGACAAGAACAGAACAGACATTTTTTACTCCTGTTTTTATATGTAAGTAGGCTGAGACTGAGAAAGTTTAAGTCACTTTCCCAAGATTACAAAATATGTGAATAGCTCAGAAGCAAACATTTCTGATATTCGAGTCTAACTCAGCTAATGTTTATAAACTTACATGATTTGCGATTTAACAGAACTTCAGTATACTTCTACTCAGCAGTCTGCAGAATCTCATTTCCTCCTAACCTAATCACCATATATTGACTAAAAGAATGACTACCAATCTGTACAAATCAATGATGAACACATAAAATTTTCAAAATCTATTTTCACAGTTAACTATACTGACACTAACCTTAAAAAGGATATGCCAACTAATGCTGTTGGTCAATTAAGCACTTGTGGATGTCCAAAAACTACTCATTCTTATAAACGTATCTTGTTGCTATGGTAAGCACTACCAATCCACAAAAAAGAAAGCTAATTACTGCAGGTATTAAGCCAGTTTACAAAATGGCACAAGATTCCAAATAGAATCATCTGTGGAAAATGTAATCTCAGCAGTTAAAGCTGGACATTTTTTCACAAATTGGTAATACTAGGATCTGGATTAGAGTTTTGATACCTGGCTATTAGACAGTCTTTTAAAAATTGTAACAACATTTCGGGGTGCCTGGCTGGCGCCGTTGGTTAAGCCTCTGACTCTTCGTTTTGGCTCAGATCGTAATCTCAGTGTCGTGAGATCGAGTCCTGCGTCAGGCTCCGCACTCAGCACAGAATCTGCTTGAGATTCTCTCTCCCTCTCCCGCTCGTGCACTCCCTCTCTCTAAAATAAATAAATAAATCTTAAAAAAAAAAAAAAACAACTTTAACAACATTCCAAGGGCATAACATGGTGTCACAGCCTCAGTAGCTAAAGGGAGCTGGACATGGCCCCTAACACAGCACTACACAAACCAGCTACATGAAGAACGTGAGAGTGTAGTCTGATAAAATCAATGTCCAGAGGAAAAGAGCACACAGCCGGTGAAACATGCCAGAGGTCCAGGGTGAGGTATGTGTGTGCAGCTCTGTGAACCTAACAGAGCCCATGATCAACCGTTAGCGGCTTTCACATGAACCATTTCCTCAAACTGTACCTTTCGTTTATCTTGTTGCATTACTTGGATGCATTCCCCTTGAAACAGTTATTAAAGTTAAGTGCATCCTTTTAAAACGTGAAAGAATAAACGTTTACAGAACTGAACCAATTCTAAACCAATTCAAAATCGGTAGAAAAAGGTGTATAATGAAGGTTAAAATAGCAGATTTGTTGCTGTTCAAGACTAGGTTGGAGAAAATGACTTAGGCGTGTAGTTAAAAGGGGTTTTCTAAGGCTGAACTGAAATTTCATTGGTTAAACCCTGAAAAGAGGAAAGCCACATTCAAAACGTAATTTTCTGATTATGCATCATGAGCTGAGTACTAGCTTGCAAAAAAGGTCCGCTCTCTGCTTTTTTCATGGAAATATCTCACCAAGGAAGAAAAAGCTAACAGAGTGACCAAGAAGTTCACAAGCAACCAAGGCAGAAGCAGTCCTTTCTGGCTTCCTGCCACAATCTGAGGCCAGCCCCGCATGATCCCACTTGACACCAGTTTCAATCAGTATCAAAGTGTAATTTCAGACACAAAGCGCATGGGATTCACAGGGTGGATTCCCCTTGGCGCTGCTTAGAACTGAGGATCCTTGCTCAGAAAAGATAAAGGCAGGTATATACCCTTCTAAAGACCATCTAAAGATGCCCATCTCTCTCATGTCAGTCAGCTCATCATGCAATTTGATATTTTAATAAGGCACAGAATTTTACTTTTTGAAGAAAAAAAAAAAGGCAGCAGTCATCTTAAAGTAGGGTGGCTTCAAGTGTTGTTAAGCCAGAGAGAACTGTTGGCCTCCCTTCTCAATTCCACATGGCCCAGGAGCTCAGAGGTCGAACTTCTGATTTGGACTCGGAGTTCCCCATAGGGCGAGGCAATGTTAGTTCTTAAAGCAGGCCAACTGTAAGTTTCTTTAGTAAGTTTTCTTAATTCTATAAACATCACAGAATTTTTTTAAATAAAAAAAACATTATATTCCAATTTCATCTCACTTCTGCATCATTTTTATTATTTGGGGGGAATAGTCCATACAGGTCATGAGCGATTTCTGAAACTCTGGCTCTAGACATCTGCAAGTAACAAGGCCATAGGTATGCAGCCATTTATCCCTTGCAAGAAAGCATAGCATCTGGTTCCGGAGGCCTCTACTCTGTGCTTCTATGTTCTCCTCCTGGATAACTATGAACTCCTCAAACCCCGATAAATCCCTTTCTCGGGAAACCTCTTCAAAGTCCCATACCCCTGTCTTTCCTTTTACAGTTAACCTAAATTCTCAAAGGAATGGGACATTTTTTTTTTCCATTTTATTGCAAGACAATCCTTACCACCATATTTTATTGATGTCCTGCCTAATTCAAAAGTGGCTTTTAGAAAATGTACCTACAAAGAGCACAGACATAAGTATAATAACATTTCTAAAAATAAGGACCAAGGACAGAGAGAATACTAATACTATAAACCGCTCTGTTATTCTTCCAGATGGAAGAGAAATGGAAGGCTAAGTGACTGTGTTTCCATTATCAAAACAAAGGGTAAATCCTGGCTCTAGGTAGTTGTTCTGCTGCCTACGAATAAATTACCTTAGACAATCAGAAGTCTACCTTTGTTTTGTCTCCTGACAGAATCACTATGATGTACCTGAATGGTATGCTCTTGGTTTGTCTCATGGTTATTTACAAAAGTGCCCTCACAAAAAGAGATTCTTTTACGATCCATCACGCTACTAGGTGCTGAGTATTCAAAGATAAATGTAAGAAGTTTATTTTAGATTTCAGTATCATGAAAGTCCTTTTATATGAGAAGGGTCTTAATAAATCAGTATGGTCCTTGAGTTTAGAAATGAAAGGATTGGATATTGATGGCATTCCATTATCTATATTGTATATTCATATACCATTAACCACATTTTATAGTCCTATTCCATTTTCACTGGGTTATCATGAAAACTTTTAAAAGAGGTTAATGGGCTTCCGTTTCCAAAGGTTAGCCAGCATCGCTAAAGTTAGAGTTTCCTAAAAAAACATTTAGTGTATTAAAAGAAAACACTGCAGAGTGGAAGAGAAAAGAGAATTCCTAAAGGAATAAGATTCTAATACATAGCTAGTATAGAGTGATGCTATTTGTCTTGAAATTTCCAGACTCAGAGAATATTTTTGCTATAAGGGATCTTAAAATATGCAGACTATCTCCTCAATTTACAGAAGAGGAAAAAAAAAAAAAAAACCACTGAGGCACAGAGAGGTTAAGTCACTTGCCCAAGTTCCGTAAGTGACCAGAAGTCAAGTCCAGAGTAGACCGCAACTCCCTATATTGAGGATTAATATCTTTCCCACTGTAAAATTCTCAACTCATCCCTGCCCCAAATTACTTGCAGGACAAATCTTCTGTCCCCCCAGAATGATCCCATGCAACTCTAAGTATAAAGCACCCCTGGGTTATGTACCCTTTTTTTTTTTTTCCAAATTTTAAAGTGGGTCTGTTTACTAACAGTGGTAGATAGCTATTTTTAACAACTTGGAGATTCAGTTTTGGAGGCTCCTAGATTATCATATTTAATACAGTTCAAAATTAATATGCTATCTTCTTTGTAGCTGAACAACAAGATCAATATGTTCTCTTTCTCTTTCATGAGTCAGAGAACACCAGGAGAGTACAGTGGTAACTCATTCATTGATTTTTATCAAATTAAATTAAGTAATCAGATGGCTCAGTCAATGTGACTGCTCCATTTCACTCATCATTGAAAGGAGTAAAATGGATTTGTCACAACATGTAGACAGCCTTTCCTGTGATCTCTTTCACAGAGTTGTTCCTTGGTACTGGGCACATGCACCTACTATGGTACCTATCACACTGGTTTGTAAATTTTTGTTTATCATTCTACTACAAATAAAATAATATTTAAAGAATCACATCATATTTTTTCAGTTTGATTTTGCTTAATAAAATCTTTAAACAGTGCCTACCTCACTTTGGACACCCTATTAGCTACTGAGTTTATGAGGTTTATGGGGGAGACATATATGATCTTATTTATGATATCATTACAGAGGGGTGCACAGGAACTACTGAGGAAGACCATGTGGGGCTCAGAGGTCATGACAAAAGCAATAATTATATCTGACCTCAATGGGAGCAAACAGAACTAGGTAGCTAGGATATAAAGGTAGGGATAATGAAGGAGAGCATTCCAGGGAAAGAAAAGGTACACATACAAAAAAGCAAAGAAGCATGAAAAATCATTTTATGGTGCAAGGTGGGATAGCTTAGAAAGGCAAAACATGAGGCGCCTGGGTGGCTCAGTCAGTTAAGCCTTGAGTCTTGATTTCAGCTCAGGTCATGATCTCAGGGTCACGAGATGGAGCCCTGGGTCAGGCTCTGTGCTGAGCATGGAGCCTGCTTAAGACTGCTGCCCTCTCCCCCCAACCCTTCCCTACCCACTGCTGACTCACTCTCTCTAAAAAAAAATTAGAGAAAATTTTTTAAAAATTAAAATTAAATAAGGCAAAAAGTTATCGTTAGTATTAGAACAAAAATGCTCAGTCTTTGATATACCAGAATCATCTGGAGTACTAAAAAAGAACGCAGAAGACCAAAGGCTATCTAAGTAGAAGAGGTATTTTATCAAATCCTTAGGTGATTCTAACACACACTGAAGTTCAAGAACTATTGTATTAGAGCATCAAGTGCTAGATGAGGAAGGTGTGTGAAAGGACAAAGTAGAAAAATCAGGCTAGAGAGAGGTAAAGATTACATTCTAGGTTACACAAAGTCAGAAGTCAATCCCCAGGTTAAAAAGAAGTCTACCTACAGCATAGGTAATGGGGAGTGACACAAACATGCCTGCATTTTAGCATAACTACTGTCAACACAAAATAAAATACACATAAAATGGAAATAAAACTCAGAGGAGAGGGCAATTAATAGTCCTTTCCATTAGCACAGGTGGGAAAGAGGATAAGGGCCTACACTAGAGTTCAGGTGGTACGGATGACAAAGGTGGAAAATATTACACCACCAAGTCGTCAACTTGTATTTAGTAAGACCCACAACAGGTTCATGTAATACATGTCGTGATTAGGTGTCAGTCAATTAGGAAGAAGAATCTCTCACTTTACCCCATCATAGACAACTAAAACTAAAAATATACCAAGAGAACAGATGATTAGTTAAAAATTCTTGAATCCATTATAGCCTGTAAGAGACATTGGACTGCAATGTGAAGTGACTGAGTGGAAACTATTTTTTTTTTTTTTTAAAGATTTTATTTATTTATTTGAGAGAGAGAGAATGAGAGAGAACACATGAGAGGGGATAAGGCCAGAGGGCAAAGCAGACTCCCTGCCGAGCAGGGAGCCCAATGCGGGACTCGATCCAGGGACTCCAGGATCATGACCTGAGCCGAAGGCAGTCGCTTAACCAACTGAGCCACCCAGGCGCCCTGAGTGGAAACTATTTTTAAAACTGATTTTATTAAGAAATATTTAATGCAAAGAGTATGTCTTGACTGTATAAAGAACAATGAAACAGAGATCCACACAGATCCACCACTCCACTTATTACCAATACACTTGAGGACTGTGCTCTTCCCCAACTGCATTCTTTCACTTTCCTACTACCCACAAGGTCATCATTCTTCTAAAACTCGTGTTTATCATTTTCTCTCCTCCGTGGCTTAAGTACAGTGGAGGTATCCTATATAATGCTCTTTAGTTTTATTTGTTTTACAAAACTACGGTCTTGCGGCGCCTGGGTGGCTCAGTCGGTTAAGTGGCTGCCTTCGGCTCAGTTCATGATCCCAGGGTCCTGGGATTGAGCCCCACGTCCGGCTCCCCGCTCAGCGGGGAGCCTTCTTCTCCCTCTCCCTTTGCCTGCCACTCTGTCTACTTGTGCTTTCTCTCTATCTCTCTGTCAAATAAATAAATAAAATCTTAAAAAAAAAAAAAAACTACGGTCTTAATGTCTTCTGCAGCCTGCTCTTTTCCCGCATGTGTTGGAGACAATTATTTTTTAGGTGCAATGCTTCAGTTCATTTTTTGTTGAGTGGTCTACTGTAACAGGAGACCACTATTTAACCATTTTCCCGCCAGTAGACATGAGTTGTTTTCAATTTTTCCTCATCATAAACAATACTATTTTTTTTATTTTTTCAAAGAATACTATTTTTAATATTCTTGCACATGTGTCTTAGGGAACAAATCAAGTTTGCTCTAGGATGGTGGCTCTTTTTTATTTTATTTTATTTTTTTTTAAAGATTTTATTTATTTATTTGAGAGAGAGAATGAGATAGAGAGAGCACACATGAGAGGGGGGAGGGTCAGAGGGAGAAGCAGACTCCCTGCTGAGCAGGGAGCCCGATGTGGGACTCGATCCCGGGACTCCAGGATCATGACCTGAGCCGAAGGCAGTCTCTTAACCAACTGAGTCACCCAGGTGCCCCGGTGGCTCTTTTTTAAATGGAGACCCATTACATGGCAGCCCAGTACACATATATGTACACACAGACACATGCATGTGCGTGCATGCGTGCACGCACACACACACCCCCTAAGCAAATGTTTCCTGAAACAATATTTACCCTATTAATACATACCAATATTCTTTCATTTATTACATTCTATTATATTGCATTATATTATATTTCATTTCAACAGGTTGGTATTCAGTTGAATTAACTTTAAAATGCCCTAAAAATCGGCAACCTAGGCTTTGAAAAATCACTGCTCTAAGGGTATAAACCTAGAAAAGGAACTGCTGGGAGGTAAACACATGCACATCTTTGGCTTCCTAAGATAAGGCCAAATTGTTTTCCAAAGGCTTGTAGCAATTTACTCTCCCATCACTGATACCTGTTATTGCTCCAAATATACACCAAAACTTATCCAGTTTATTTACTATAAAATATCATCAATTTGTAGTTATGGTAGAGGTTAATTGTGTTTTCCTATTTTCATTGGCAATTTGTGTTTCTTCTTTCAAATGCCAAATCCATGTTTTCCCCTACTTTGCACTGGGTTGCTCATTGGGCTCTCCTTCATCTGTAGAAATTTGTTTTAAATACATAGTCTTGATATAAATCTTTTGTTGGTCATCTTCACCTAATATGGCTTCTCTTTTTTATGGTGAGCTTAAATTTAAGAAGTTTTCATTGTAAAGTGGTTAAATTTATTTATCTTTCATTATTATCTTTTCATTAGTGCTAATGTTATGTCTATGTTAGAGCTATTAAAGGCAAAATTATTAATGATCACAACAGGACAGATAACCTTAGCCATATACAGAAGTAATTCTACCTAAGTGAGACTTGGTTACCACCAAAGAAATGTGTAAACTTAATCATTTATAAAGCTATCAATCTTAGTTCCAACATATTAACCTAAGAGTGGTCTTTGGCATGTGTCTAGAAAAGTACATGGATAATAAGATTTTGTGTGCGCTTACTGAACACTGTTAGAGAAACAGACTCTATATTCAACAGCTATTGGTCCGTTAGTCAACATAGGGGTGACCCTTGTGGGAAAACTGCCCTTTTCACAGTTTGCCTAATAGATTTCATGACTATCAAATTCTCTTGGGATAAATCATTGTTTACTCAAGGAATTTATGCATAATGATTTCATTTCCTGATATCTTAATAATAGACAGGGTATCAGGGTATCTTGAATTACCAACACCAATTGTCTGAATAATAGATAAATACATGCCCCAATGCAAGGTTAACAGACTATTTTCTGGTATAAGAACTTCCACCAAGTTCACGTTCATCCCAAAAGTGTGATCGAGGTGGGATTCAGTGATAAAGCTGAGTAGATTTGGGAAACAAAGACTCAATTCACCAAGAACTATACCCCCATAAAACTCTTTCTGGAGAGCTGCTAACCACTATTTCTGACATTTCTAAGGCTGGTTCACAACTAAATTGCCATTTGAGACCAGCACATGACTTAGAAGTATGAAGAATTGTGTAAGGATCTAAGACACAACAATTATTTGGAGATGCAGGTCCCATCTAAATATGTTAAAATTATTGTTTTAGCCTTCTGCTTTCCAAAGAGAAAAAAAAATCTGCAGCCTAGGTTCCTGTCCCAATCCCCCATTTTCCCACCTCTATTTTAAACGTAACACCACAAAAGTTGGGAGACGCATATATACTCTTAAACATCTATGGTTTTACAGAATTAGAAGACCTATTTCTAATGACAAATTTAGTTTTTATTTGCATTTAAAAAATAGGTTTCGGCATAGCTCCTAAATTTTTTTTGTCCCAAAGTTAGAATTTGTCAGTAAATGTTTTGTTGTGTATTGCATTTTTTTTATTTTATGTTATGTTAATCACCATACATTTTATCATTAGTTTTTGATGTAGTGTTCCATGATTCATTGTTTGCGTATAACACCCAGTGCTCCATGCAGAACGTGCCCTCTTTAATACCCATCACCAGGCTAACCCATCCCCCCACCCCCTCCCCTCTAGAACCCTCAGTTTGTTTCTCAGAATCCATAGTCTCTCATGGTTCGTCTCCCCCTCCGATTTCCCCCCCTTCATTTTTCCCTTCCTACTATCTTCTCTTTTTTTTAACATATAATTGTATTATTTGTTTCAGAGGTACATGCATTTTAAGTACTTGACTTTTTAAAATTACATATTGTACATGTTTTATAGTGAACTTCTATATTTCACAAAACTGCGTATCTCAGAATGCTCAAAGTCTATCACTTATATCATTTATAACTCTCTGGGAGAGAAGAGGATTTGTGTATAAATATGTAACTGTCACTCTGTACCATATAAAAATTACTGCAGCCATTTTATAAACTTAATCTCTAACACACGTTTAACTAAATGAAACTACAAATATCGCTCATATGATTTGATGAGGATTCTTTTTGTTTGCTTTGGTTTACAATTACATACCATGCTATCTTCATGTTTAGCTTTTCATAATCTGCTGGGAAATACATATTTCATATTTGTAAATAAAATTTTGCCTTAGTCTCTCAGACTATGTAAGTGTGTGCTTGTGTGTGTGTGTGTGTGTGTGTGTGTGTGTGTTTTCAAACAGCAATCTTTTGAATAAGGTAGAAATAAAAATCTACTTGGGAGTATTTAATTGTTTTAATATCCTTAAAATTACAATTTTAAAACTCCTCTTTCTCAGTAGCATTTTTTCCCCATATTTCTCTTCTTTTCATAATGGAGCCTTATGCCCCCACATCAACATTCTGGCACGTCTCTAATTATAAGGAAGACTACTGTTCTTTCTTTCTTCATATTTAGAAACTATTTTTAGATGCTGGCTTTCACATGCATGCATGTCTTTCTTTTTCTAAGTGATTCTTTCATCTAAAAATCAGAGATAAAATTTCAAGCTAATGTTGCCTAGCTAAAAATACAGTGGAATGCAGTACTTTATATTTACATCATTTGAAGTAGCAGAAAACATTTCATTGGATGGAAAGTGACCAGGACCCAAGTAAGAAAACCAGGAGAGAAAATGTTTCAGATTTTCTAAAACTATACTGTGTTCAGGTACACTGACCTTTTTTCTTTGGGGAATGCAGGTTTGTAAGTTCCAAATCAAAATACCCAAGTGAAATTTTGAAATTGAAAGTGTGCCTTAACAAAGAATAGTTTCACATTTCTGGATTCAGAAATTCACTTCTGGATTCCAGATATCGACTGCTTTTCTCATTTCCAAAAATATTGTATTTTATTGAAGGTTCAAATTGTTTCCTAACATGACTGAGGAGTGCTCCTGAGGGTATGGCAGGCTCAGGAATCAATCAAAAGCAAAGACTCTCTACATGTGGATTAGAACAAAGGAAAAAGGAGAATTATCTGCCTGCATCTAAGAATACTTGTAATCTAACTAAATTCCTCTCTAGTGCAAAAGTTAGATTTGCTTCCTAGTTTATGGCAGAATTCTAAGCCATTGTTTTCCATCGTTTAGTTCATTGTATAGTTTCCATCAACTTTATACTCATCTCCTTCAATGGCTGTACCTACTGGGCAGCCTTTGAAGACCCTTGTCAGGAAAGAACGGGGTCAGAGAAACATGCTGGAAAGACACAGGGCAGTGATCAATAGTTTAAACAAAGAAATGAAACTGGGACAAGAAAAAAAAGTCTAAATTTAATCAGTTCAGTTTAATTTATTAGATGAAAATTCCAATAGCAATTGAGTTAAATTCCATCACTATCAATGAACCTTAAAAAAGTTCTCCAGGTTCAATATGCAATCTAAGCTTCACACCAGAACATAAATTAAATTAATGGTATTCTTTTCTCATTGCATTAGTTTGATTTAAGTGAGATTTGAAGTATTTCTTATAGCAGATAATTCCAGTTCATCTTCTCAATGTGCAAACAGAACTGAGTTCTTTTGTCAACCTACAGCCACGGACACATTTATGGTCATCATACATTATTCAACTCGTGTTTCTTTGTTCAAATATTAAATCATCCCCTATTACCTAGCATAAAATAGATGTTGGCCTTATTTTGACTGTAGGGTGGCAAATTAGTATAAAAGCAAGTTATCAATTCTCCTGACAGGTGTCTCACTTCCAAAGGAAAGCAGAATACTTTTCAAAACACTTATTTCAAACTTCTTTTATCAGTTTCTAAAAGTGCCATCTCCTTAATTTAAGGCGATTATTTCAATGACCATTTGTCAGCTCTCCCTTTTCGGGAGAAAGTCTAGTAACACTTGCTGGGCCTGATCACAGCCCTGTATCCTTACAGCGTATGTTTCTCTGACCCCATTCTGTCCATCCAAGGGTCCTCAACAGCTGCCCAGCAGGATACAGACACTGAAGAGCCTAATATGAAGGTGACTGAAACATACTTGTGCTCTAAGGAACCAAAATAAAACAGTATTTTCCACTAAAAATGATCCTGTCCTTGTCTCCAACTTTTTTTAGGTTTAATTTGATGTGGGAGAAAGGTGTGTAACTACAACCTAACTAATGGTATCACTTAATACCGAAGTGATAAGATTTAAAATGTCCTCTTTCCTGTAAAGGAAAAGAAAATCATGAACAAATCAGAGGCCTAACTGGCATAATAAAGCAAAGACATTTACTAAAACCAGGCTACTTGGCATTCAAAACATTCTTTAGTTTAAGAATCCTACAGGAGCTCCTCAAATGAAAGCAACAGCAACAACAAAGCATATCTTTAGCAAAAGTCCTTAAAGATACCATTTTTATTCATCATGAGAAAACAGGTCATCATGACTGATTTTCTTCAGTTGTTAACTCTTCTTGCAAGATTCTGCACAGTTCTATAAATACAAAGTGTGTATTTTTTTTAGCCAACATGTATTTTCTAAATGTGTAGAAATTTTCATGACTCAAGTAGAGGGAAAACAATGTTGGATGTATAACTACTTTTTCAAACAGGCCATTTTGTTGCTACCAGATCTCCTATGGTGGCCCCTCTCCATTACTAAGACCGCCTTATGGACTCCAGAATCAAAACTACTACAGTACGTCCAGAACTAAGCTACTTAGAATTTTTACTGTCAATACTGTCTTGCGTATGACTCATTAAGAAAGCTCATTAGAATTTTCATATTAAATATTATCCTATGGCATATCCATTATTTCCTAGTAGCAAAGCCAGAAATACAGACGTAGGGAGATATTCGTGTTGGTCCAGCTCTCCTCTTCTCTATTCTCTTCAATTCACCATATGACCTCAGAACCATCGACTCTGGACCTAGTCCTCCCTCACCAGAGCCTAGTCTAATCCTCACCAAGCCCTTTCTCATCCCACTACATAATACTTTAAACTAAACACTGAGATACTTGTTTACTTGCCTTGAATCTGTTCTGTCTTCCCATTGTCCACAGTTCAGATTCCTCCTTATGACCTCCTTTTTCTCCCTTCTGCCCAACCCCAAGAATACCCCCCTACCCAACTTCAGAAAAATCCCACTCAACCTTATTCAAGACAGCCTGACAGATCCCCATAGCAGCTTACTATCTCAAGCAATTCTGAGGACAAAACCTAAGAAAAAATGGGGTCCCTATCTTATATAACAAGGTCTAAGGCTCATGGAGGGCCACAGACTCCATCAATTGCCTACACAGTAAGATTTAAGAACATTCTACAAAATTTTCCCTAGCCAAGAATATCCCCGTCTAATCCACGAGGCCAGCTGACCAGTTCGTCTTGAGGAAGAGGAAACTCTGTGTAATGGAGAAAGCCTGACATTGAAGCTAGTTCTGGTTGAGTTTGAATACCAGCTGTTTTGCCTCCCAGCTGAGCAACTTTGGAAAAGTTACTAAACTTTTGAGCCCAGATTTGTTTTTCAAAAACTGGAGATTATAATCCCTCAGTTGCAAGATTAGGGTAAATGTAGGCAGTATGCCTAAGTGTGAGGCAGACACAGTACCCAGTAAACTGAAGCTCTTACTATTACTTCTAGCATCCGAAATGGATTTGGGGTAGTGTAAGATCCCTTGGTAAATGGCAGTTGGAGCAAAGTGGGTAATAGTGAGGAAAAGGGAAATAAAATACCTCAGAAAGTATATTAGAGAGATACCAAAGGCTATAACATCTACTGTATTGATCTTACAATCATAAGTAGAAGTAAAACAACATTTACAAAGTTCCTAATACAAGCCACCCATGGTCCTAGGAATTTTTCTTATATTAAAATACATGAATGCATTAATTAATTACCTCCATAATCATCTAAGGTACATGTTATCTGCATTTTACAAATAAAAATGTCTTCTATCTCAGAAAATTTACTTAACTTTACAAGTTCACACAGCTGCTAACAGTCCAACTCTAAAACTCACTACCTTCCTGCTCTGTCACGCTCCCTTCCAGCTTGGAATCAAGTGCTGGCTCTGTGTGAACTTCTGCAAATCATCTACGGTGGTGTTTCCTTTGCCTGTAAAATATCTATAATACCAGCTTACCTCAGTGCGGTGATTAAAGAACATTATATACAGTACATGAAATACAAAGTTATTATTAAAGAAAATACTAACTTAATACCATTAACATAAAAACTAAATTGCCAGATTCATCAAACCCCATAGTCCCCTGATCTTCTGTTTGATGTTGTGATCCTAACCCTCCTATCCCATTTTAATCCTGCTATGTTGACCTGTTCATTTAGCGAATATATTGTGACCACCTACTACATTCTAAGGAATTGCCTCAATACTACCAATCTGCCTTCAGGGAGTTCAAAACCACTAATGGAAGGAAATACAGAATTACAAATTACAGCTCAAAATGATAAGAGACATAAAGAGGCATGAACGACACTTTGTGTGAGCACAGTAAAGGTACAATCTCTGCCTGAGGAAAATGCAGAAGCCTCTCAGAGAGGGAGACATATGTGAACTGTCACTGAAGGAAGATTAAGTATTTGCCACACAGATAAGAAAAGGACATTTCTGAGTTAAAATGAGGAAATCTCTTCTCAAGAACCATTTTGCCCCTGGCAAGAAATTCAGTGATATTTTCCCTGGTGATTAGCTGGAAAAGGTGATTACTTTTGAAATAGCCTAAAAACTAAAATCCAAGTATTTCATGTGGATGATTAATACTAAATATTTAATTACTTTATACTAGTGAAAATGATTGGTTCTTCCTTTATTGGGAGGGCTAAGTGGCAGAGCACATATCCTGTCCCAAGTGATAATCAGCAAAGATCATAACATATGCACAGGAATAGCCAATAGGGTCTCTCCTCTTCCAGCCAAATGGATGTGATTTAGAGTCTGGGAGCCCAAGACTCTCTGGTCTAACATCATCCACTTTTCTCCACTTGCTATACCAGAAATGCAAGGTTCAAACCTGTTGGAGGTGGAGACTCTTGGCTCCAGTATATGTAACTCAGTGAATTTTGCCATAGAAATCACCAGGTTACAATGCCTTGGCAAGCAGAACACAATCACAAGCTTCAACAGACACGTGGATTGTGCTTAGATTCTCCCTGTGAGGAAGCCTAAGACACAGAAGAAAATTTCAACAGATGAATGGATAAAGAAGATGTGGTCCATAAATACAATGGGATATTACTCAGCCATCAGAGAGGATGAATACCCAACTTTTGCATCAACATGGATGGGACTGGAGGAGATTATGCTAAGTGAAATAAGTCAAGCAGAGAAAGTCAATTATCATATGGTTTCACTTATTTGTGGAACATAAGGAATAGCATGGAGGGCATTAGGAGAAGGAAGGGAAAAATGAAGGGGGGGAAATCGGAGGGAGAGACAAACCATGAGAGACTACGGACTCCGAGAAACAAACTGAGGGTTTTAGAGGGGAGGGGGTGGGGGGGATGAGTTAGCCCGGTGATGGGTATTAAGGAGGGCACGTACTGCATGGAGCACTGGGTGTTATACGAAAACATTGAATCAGGGATCACTACATCAAAAACTAATGATGTATTGTATGGTGACTAACATAATAAAATAAAATTAAAAAAATTTTAGGTAAAGGAAACAAAATAAGGAAAGCACACAAATGATCAAAAAAGTATATTCTTGTAGAATTTTAAGAAACTAGAATGGGATGTGGGTAAGAGGATAAGAAATGAGGTCAATGAGATGGCCAAGGAGCCAGATCATGCAGGTCTTGAAAAGCCAGAGAGTCATAGCATCTGATTTTATTTAAATATAGCATTCTGGCCATAGTAAGGGATTTTCTTTTCTTTTCTTTTCTTTTTTTTTTAAATCAAGAGGGACAAGAATGGAAACAAGATAAGTAAGAGTCTATCACAACCATCCAGATGAGAGATAATGTTGACTTGATCTAGGGTGTTTGAAGCGGCTAGTCTCATTCAAGATATATTTTGAAGGCAGATCTAAAACTATTTGGTCCTGATCAGTACTGCCCCTCTTACCTCTCCAGCAATCCTGCTGAGGGTATACAGCAAGAGAGATGGACTAGAGAGTATGACCCCAGCCTGAGGACACCACTGATGATTTCTGTACATGGGACAAGGAGAGCTAGAACTAATAAAATTTAATTTCATTCTTTCAGGCCACCCTAAATCTTGCCTTACTTTTTCTAAGAAAATAGCTAACATGTGGTGTTACCTGTCTCCCTTCTGTGAGTCACATAATGAAGACTTGCCCATACTTCCCCATTGGCAATTTGTTTTTCAGTGACAAGGTGACAGTTTTGGTTCATTTAACCAACAACTAATTCCCAACCACCGAAAAACCATCCGGGAATGTTGTTCTCGTGAGATAAGGTGATTTTCTAATTGGTCTGTCTTATAGAAAATTTGTTCCTTCAAGCTACACTGTGCTCACGTCAGTCTTGTGGCCAGAAAGATGCTATAGGCTGACCTCCAAGATACTCACTTTGGCTGCCCATGCAAAATAATGAAAGGCTACTGTCGGGCATTCCAAAAGGCCGCTGAACTCGTTAGCTTTTAACATACTCTATGGGGAAACACTTAAACACACATAAAACCAACTGCAAAATACACCTTTAGTGATTAAAGCCTTTAAGTCGTGAAGCACTATTCTTCATGTTGACTTTTAGAGATGATAATTAAATATAATTTCAAGTCTATTTTAAGCTCAGTATTTACATTTCAGTTTCACATGAAAATGTTTTACCATTTTAAATGTATTAAGAGATTGATAGCAATTCATGTCTAGGGATTAAAATGTGTGATTTTCTCCTTGCCTTATTCCCTTATTTATTTGTTCACACACTCATTTAAAAATATGAAGTACCCACCATTTGCCCTGAAATCAGTCAGGAGAAAGAGGTGAACACCAAAATAAGGACCCTACTCTAATATAGCTTGTAGTCTAATGAATTTGATGCAACAATGTTGCAAAAGAGAACTGTATTTGGAATCACCAGATATGCCTTATGTTAATATCACAGCTCTTCCATTTTAGGCCCTAGAGTTTCTTCACCTTTCTGAGCCCCACAGTGGAAGAAGCACAAAGCAGAGAGGTGGGACAAGAAATCACAATCGTGAACGCTCTTTCTTTCACAGCTTTACCTTGGATCCAGCAGAGCTCCCGTAAAGCAAAGAGTGTGGCAACTTCCCTTAGAAATTTGCCTGACACCTCATTTGCTGCCCCTGCCACTATACCCAAAAGCCCCCTACTACTAGAGTCCTCTCATCACCATCCCCCAAGTGATGTTTGGAAAGAAGTTCCTCAAGACACTTCCAGCCAAGTTACCTCCTTTGCCCATTTGGCTTGTGATAAACTCGCCTATCTTCTCAACCCCAGTTGGTAGTAATGCAGATTTGCTCTATAGCTCCTTTATCTCCTTATTCTGCCTTCAGGATGCTCCAGCAAGAGACAGGCTTCTGTGTCTGTGTTTGTGAGCCCCACATCTCCAGGTAATTCATTAACATTCTCACCGAAGAAATCTTGGTGCCATGGCTGAACCAGGTCCTGTCTAGGGAATACTGAGCTGAGGAGTGAGCTAATGATCTCCTCTTTTTGCAGACTCCTCCTAAAACAGAGAGAGGTCTTCTAGAAATACACACTGATGATTGGCCTGAGGAGAAGAGGGTCCCTTTACCCTCCTCCAAGGTAAAGAATACATAAAAGACATTGTTCTACACAAGACCCCAATCTCTCCACTCTCTATCACACAGACTACCTCCTACTGAAGTCTAGTCTCCTCTGATATACCCTGAAGGGGGAGGTGGGTGCACTTGAGGTTGCTGGGCTAGTTCTTCTCTATTTTAGTAATCCAACATAATCCAATCTCTCTTCAGAAACTAAACACTTACATTTATTTTCAGTTTGGAGGCTTTATTAAAAACTCAAAAACCTCAAGAAAAACAATTCAAACTCCAAGTGTGTGTGTGTGTGTGAACATCAGCATCTAGGGTGGGAAAGATATGCATTTTTCATCATAAATTCTTTTACCCTGTTTAATGAAGTGGTAGTATTTTTAATTTAAAAAGTCAGGGGGTTTTTTTAGATAAAGGAGATTGGGATTTCACTGGAACTCCTTTTTACTGAGTTACAAGAAATATCCTTAGTCATTTCATGTTATCCAAAGAAATTAAGCACTTAGAAAATCACTGCTGTATCCAAGTTTTTATCTAATGGTAGGTTTGTTTGTTGTTTTCTCCCAAAACTGAATATGAAACTGGTAGTGACTATGTGACCAGAGCTGTCCCATAATATTGTGGAAAACATCTGAAGAGGCCCCTTGGGAGTCTGTCCTCCAGAAAATCTGACAACTATATTCTCCACTCCTGCCAAAGCAGGGTACACACTTTATAAAGGTAACTGTTTATTGTTTTATTCCCTTCTACCAAGGTGCCAGGCCAAAGAACAATAGAGGAAGTGGCACTGACAATCTCCTTATCTCGTGTCATCAAAGACCTCACAGTTTCAGGTGTCATCCATTTGGAACAACATATTTGACTGAGTTTTTCAGCTAAAAATAGCTTGTACTCCAAAATTTGGAACATACTGACATTTTTGTAATGAAGTACAATTTTGTCATTGACTCTACTAGAAGATTCAATTATTTCTTAGTTTCTTTGACATTACTGTACTATTGGAAATTAGCCTAAAGTCTGTGCAGAAATGTACATGCACACACGTTCATATACACACATGCAACATAATTTAATTTGTAATCTATAATAGCAAAAGAGCTCCATGGTGGAACTTTCACTTCTCAAGAGAATATAACTAATAGGCAGCAGGTCCTAGGAAGTCACAAAAATAATTACAAGGATTTATGGTGCCTGGGTGGCTCAGTCAGTTAAGCGGCCAACTCTGGATCTCAGCTCAGGTTTTGATCTCAGAGTCATGAGTTCAAGCCCCACGTTGGGCTCCATGCTGGGTGTGGAGCCTACTTAAAAAAGAAGAAAAAAATCCTTGTCCTTTTTGGGCACCTGGGTGACTCAGTCGATTAACTGTCCAACTCTTGATTTCGACTTGGTTTGTGATCTCAGGGTCGTGGGATCAAGCCCTGCATCAGACTCAGCGATTGGTGCAGAGTCCGCTTGAGATTCTCTCTCTTCCTCTCCCTCTGCCCTTCCCCCTGCTCAGGCTCTAAATAAATAAATAAATAGATAAATAAAAAAAAATAGTCTTTAAGAAATAATAAAAATAATAATTACAAAGATTTAGAAGAAAGGCTTAAAAATAACACCAAATACTAAATCTGAAAATTAATCCATTGCTCTACTTTAGGTGGCCTTAAAGCTGAAACGTAGGAAACAAAATGTACAATGCACATACTTAAGAAGGTAGGAAAAAACCTTTGTTTACTAATTCCTCATACCTAATAACTCACAGCAAACAAAAGGAAGGTGGGCCTTAGTTGCTGGTAGCTGACCACTATATCGTAGGATGGGAAATCCACGCTAGGCAAGAGCTGGGGGCGGGGCAAAGAGGAGACCCTCAATCCTAGCTCAGGCTCATGGCTGTAATTGTTTTCCTATCCCAAAGGGTACATATTATTAGCCAGCAAGCCAGATGTGTTTTGTTTGGTTCACACAGTACGGGTGTGTTGTTTAGCTGCCTTAACTGGCACTTAGACATCAGAAGTTCCCATAAAAAAACTGGCTTCACCATAAAATAAGAGAACTCTGATGAAAATCGAATGCTTTGAAGCAGTACTTTATAAAACTGCATGTTGATATTATGATTAGAAACTTATTTTAGGGTTTCCTAACAGTAAAAAGGAAAAATGGTACCTACTGTTCCCTACTACATTTTATTTGGCTGAAACACATAGAAAACAGGAAGGTAACAAGCAAAATGCATTGCTTTTTCAATCTGTGTTATCAAAACACATGTAAAGACATTGCCAAAGATGTAAAAGTATCAGTACTCAAACAGGTTGTATGCTATGGAAAAACTGATGTGCAGCTGGAGAAAAAATACTGTCCTTTCTAACTCCTCAGCTTCTATTATTTGCCAAGTTCTATCTCCACTGTACTTTGAGAACTTCATAAGGATGGTAGAGAAGACATATGCTCAACAACAAATACAAAAAATATATTTTTTAAGAAAAAATAAACAATGCTTTATGAAAGTCATTGTAAATACAGTCAATGATGGAATAACTACTCTGACATACATATATTAAATAATTTAAAGAGAAGTCCAAGTTTAAAGAAAAGTGCTTATAGACAAAATTCATTACTGCATCAGACATAGTTAAGCTACTAAGCTAAAGATATAAAAACTAGGAGTCCCCAAAGTCTTATGGGAGGACATCAAATGGTTAATTTCATGTACATAAACACTAGCAATAATTCTAGTTACAGTCTTGATAAATGCAGTGAACTGTCCATCCCACTCTGTATTTCTATAGGTGTTGGTAACAATGTGGATGCAGAAATAATGGGCCTTAACCCAAAGAAATGATGATATTCCGATATTAGAGACCAAACATTTCAACAGCTTTCTCTCTAAAGTGAGAAAGTTTTTACCAAGAAGTGCACAGCAATTTCCTCTTTGGTTCCATGTCCTAAACAAATCATCTGTGCATTCCTGGCCTGTCCTTGTGGCCAGGACAATGCTGCCATTAAAGACTTAGGCTTAAGAGCTTGAGCCAAGGAGCCTAAAACTAATAGATGCCTAAGGTTCATTGGTCTCAACTCTGGCTGCACTTAAAACTCACCTGTGAAATTAAAAAAATAAAACAAAACAAAAAATAAAAACCTATCTCCATAATCAGGCCTTATCTGTTTGAGTGGTGCTAAAGTATCTGTAATTTCAGCAAACTCCCCAAGTGATTCTAACTTAACCACTAGAATTAGAACCACTGGCTTATAGTCCTTAAGATCCACCAGTAGAGGTGGGTATCAGCTCCCAAACTGCATGGTTACTAAAGCAAGGAATAAAATGGTGCTTGGACATCAACTTCTGTATCCAAAAAAATACACACAGAATGGTGAAAACCTTATTACATTTCAAAAAACAGAACTATACACCAGAATGAATGTAGGATTGCCAAATTACATACGGTTTAGGATAAACTATGTTACATCGGTGTCCTAGGTAAATATTTAAGAAAGAAAACAGAAATCTAAATACAAATAGACCATCAGGAAAACAATGAGTATTAGAAAGAATTACATATCAAATCAACTTTATCTATCTGAAGTTGAAATTGGTGCAAGTATGTAAAAAGTTCTAAATTGATGACTTTCCCAAAAAAGCTGTTATTTTCCAACATGATACAGCATTCACAGAATATTCTTTCCTGTTTCTCTGCTCCCTTCCAATAGAAGCTCTAAAGAATCTTATGTTTTACAATTAGTACATTTACTGTACATTCCCATTTTAGGGTAATTCAGATTCATCATTTATAATTTTGATAGATAGTAGTTTTCTGTTCCCATTGTGTGCTGTAGTTATTAGGTAATAATTATTGAGAAAAAGAGGGAAATAGATAAGAAAGAAAAAAAAAAAAAAAACCCAAGGAGGGAGGGATGAATAAGAAATCCTGAGTAATTACAGTGACATGGCATCTGTTCATCATTTTAATAACACTTAATAATTCTGCCATAGCCAACAGAAGACCATTTCAAAAATACTTCTCAGGGCCGTCAGCTTCCAGCTTCCAGCTTAGGTCTCCTTGGATAATGAGTGAAATTAACAAAGAAGGGTCAAGAAGAAATGCAATGCTTCCCAAACTGTTCTTTACAACAAACTTGAGGACTGTGTAAAAACTGTATGTACCATACAGCAGACATCAAAGTAGGAAAGTTGTCAGAGATAAAGAAGGGTATTCATTATATTAAATGGGTCAATTCTCCAAGAAGACATAGTAATTCTTAATGTGAATGCACTAATAAAAGAGCCTCAAACTCCATGAGGCAAAACCCATAGAAATGCAAGGAGAAATAAATAAATCTACTACTATAGTTAGAGACTTCAACAACTCTCTGTCAAAAACGGACAGAGGGACGCCTGGGTGGCTCAGTCGGTTGGGCGGCTGCCTTCGGCTCAGGTCATGATCCCAGGGTCCTGGGATCGAGCCCCGCATCGGGCTCCCTGCTCCGCAGGAAGCCTGCTTCTTCCTCTCCCACTCCACTTGCTTGTGTTCCCTCTCTCGCTGCGTCTCTCTCTGTCAAATAAATAAAATCTTTAAAAAAAGAAAAAAAAAAAAAAAAACGGACAGAGTCAGCAGGCAGAACACCAGTAAGGATACAGTTGAACTGAACAACATCATGAATCACTTGTGTATAAGTGACATCTATAGATTACTTCATCCAAAAAACAACAGAATACACACTTTTCACTAGCCTCCATCAAACATTCACCAAGATAAATTACATTTGGGCCATAACACACACCAGTAACAAATTTAACAATGAACAAATTTAAAATACAGAAATCATAAGCAGTAACTGTTGTCAGACAACAATGGAGTTAAATTAGAAATCAGTTAGGATAATCCTCAAATACATCAAGATTCAAGAACACAGTTTTAAGTAACCATGAGTCAAAGAAAAAACCTCAAGAGAAGTTTAAGAGTATCTTCAACTAAGTGACAATGAAAACACAACTTACGGTGGTTGACATCAACATCATAGTAGTATTATACATCCCTTATTCCATCCCCCACTTGACAACAAAAATTTGGCATGATTCATGGACAAAACTGCCTTCAAGGGAGAGGTGAGATCTATTACAACATGCAAAGGAACATGGAAGTAATGTCACGCATCCATTTGACAGGTAACAGTCAAATAGACCTCAATCCTGGATGTGGGCTATAAACCAGGTTCAGCCCCTCACTGTGCTCGCAGGAGCCCTGGAAAACCCCAACTTAGACAATCACCCACAAATGAGAGAGCCTCTGTGGAAGTCCAAGTTTTCAGAAAGCTCCAGCACACCAATGGAACAAAAAATACATATATGAGTTCAGACACATTGGAGTAGGCAAAAGAAACAGTTTGACTTTACCTGCATCACCCCCTGCCCAAGGTGGCACAGCTTCGAGCCAAGAGAGATCTTCCTCAGGCTGTAACTTCTCCTGTGGGGAAAAGGGAAACTGTATGAGTGAGCATCTGGCTTCCTCAGCTCTGTAGGATGCTGTCAAAGGGGCTCATTTCTCTCTTATTCTATCCAGAGTAATGAATCACGAGCTGTATGATGATAGAGTAAGTAGAGCAACAGATAAGATGCTTAGAAGACATTAGAGGAACACAGATCCTATTAACTACATGGCAGACTCCATAAAGAAGCCCAAGAATGAGCCACTGGAAATGCCCCAACCCATTAAATCCCCAAATTGTCTATATGCACCTTCAGCACTCTGCATGCCTCACCACACATGCCCTCACCCAGTGCATGCTCCCAATGGCAGCAGTGAAAGTAGGCTTTGGCAGATGGCTAGAGAGTATGCTGAAATCCAGTTGAATCTGTGCGACAGGGAGAGATAACAAACTTAAGCTCCAGCACCATGTTTGAGAAAACAAAAGAGAGGCTGTCAACACTTGGCCATGGGCATTTCAGGTCCTACACAAAGCAAGCAAGCTTAAGAATTCTCCTCAAGACAGAGCAAGAAGAATGGAGTATATGTGCCCATAAAAGTTCTGAGACACCCTCAAAACATCCATTAAGGTTGACAGAAGGTGTCTCTCTCCCAAAGGCAGGCAGTAAAGACTAGAGGAGGTAACTGTTACTTCAAATGCTAAGAGGGAAAAACAAAACCTCAAGAAACATGAAAAACTAAGGTAACAGGACACAACCAAAGTATCAAAATATCTTCCATTAACTTAATCCAAAAGAAATGGAGATCTATCATTTATCAGATAAAGAATACAAAAAAAGTTGTTTTAAGGAACCCAATCAGCTTCAAGAACACAGAGAAAGACAATTTCACAAACTCAGAAAAATACACTAACAAAATGAGAAGTTTAACCAAGAGAAAGAAATCATGAAAGAGCCATACAAAAATCCAGAGCTCGAGAACACAATGAATGGAATAAAAAATGCAATAAGGAACATCAACATCAGACTTAAACAAGAAGAAAGAATCAAGGAGATTGAAGACGAAAACCTCAAAATTATTCATTTAGAGAGGAACAAATGATAAAGAATGCAGAAAATGGTCAGTAAGACAAAAACAATAACTAGAGACAAAGAAGATCATTGCATAATGATAAAGGCATCAAATCATCAAGAAAATATATCATAAATTTATAAGCACCCAGTATCAGAGCACCTATATATATCAAGCAAATACTAACAGATCTGAAGGGACAGATAACAACACAATAATAATAGAAAACTTTAATACCCCACATTCAACAATGGAAAGATCACGCAGTCATAAAAAGAATTAAGAAACACTGGACTAGAACCATACTTTAGACCAAATGGACCTAACAAATATATACAGAACATTCCATCCAACAACCAAAGAATATACATTATTCTCAAGTGCACATGAAATCTCCATCATGGTAGGTCACACAAATCTTAGCAAATTTAAGGAGACTGAAGTCATACCAAATATTTTTTTCTGACCACAATGGTATGAAACTAGAAATCAGTAACAAAAGGAGTGCTGGAAAATCAACCACTATATAAAATTTAAACAACACAATCCTGTACAAGCGATGGCTCAAAGAATGACAAGGGAAACAAAAGAACATGACAAACAAATTAAAGCATCAACACACATACCAAAACATATAGGATGCTGAAAAAGCAATTCTAGGAGGGAAGTTTATAGTGATAAATACTACATTAAGAAAAAAAGAAATATTTCAAGTGAACAGTCTAACTTTATACCTCAAAGGAGTAGAAGAAGAAGAACAAATCAAGTCAAAATTTACTAGGTGGAAGGAAATAACAATGATCAGAGCAGAAATAAAATAGGCCAGAGAAACAACAGGAAAGATTAATAAAAATACGAGCTTTTTGAAAAGACGGTGACATTACAACTGTTACCAGAGAAATACAAAGGACTATGAGAGACTACTATGAACAATTATAAACCAACCAATTGTATAGCCTAAAAGTAATTAAATTCTTATAAACATACAACCTATCAGGAGGGAATATGAAGAAGTAGAAAATCTGATCAGACCAATCATAAGTAAGATGTAAACAGTAACCAAAAGTTTCCCAACAAAGAAAAGCCCAGGATTAGATGGTTTTGCTGTAAATTCTACCCAACATTTAAAGAAGAATTAGTGCCAATCCTTTCTCAAACTCTCAAAAAAAAAAAAAAAAAAAAAAAAAACTGAAGAGGAGAGAACCCTCCCAAATTCATTTTACAAGACCAGCAATACCCTGATACCAAAGCAGGATAAGGATATTACAACTAAGTAAACCTAAAGACCAATATCCCTAATATACATGCAAACCTTCTCAATAAAATGTTAGCAAACTGAACTCAACATCACATTAAAACAATCATACACCATGATCAAGTGATTTATCCCTGAAATACAGGATGGTTCCATATATGCAAATCAATAAATATAATACACTGCATTAGTAGAATGAAAGATTAGAAGGGATCTGATCATCTAATTAGGTGCAGGGAAAGCATCTGACAAAATGCTAACAGCCTTTCATAATAAAAACAGACAACAAATTGGGAAGAGAGGAACACACCTCAACATAATGAAGCCTACATAGGAGAACCCCATACCTACCACCATACTCAACAGTGAAAGATTGAAATCCTTTCCTCTAAGATCAGGAATAAGACAAAGGTGCCCACTCTCACCCCCTTTTCTATTCCATACAGTACTGGAAGTCCTAGGCAGAGAATTGAGGGGAAAAAAAAAAAGAAATAAAAGATATCCAAACCAGAAAGTAGTAAGTGCAACTGTCTTTGTTTGCAAGCAATATGATCTCATATGTAGAGAACCCTAAACTGTCCACCAAAAATACTATTAAAACTGACAAATTCAGTAAAGTTGAAGGATAGGAAATTCATACAGAAATCAGTTAAATTCTATACACTAATAATGCAATATCTGAAACAAAAATAAAGAAAGCCTCCTTATGATAGTACCAAAAAATAATAAAATAGGAATAAATTTAACCAAGTACATTAGAGATTAGTACACTGAAAACTAAAAGACCTTGATGAAAGATAATGAAGAAGACACAAATAGAAAGCTATCCCATGTTCATGGACTGCAAAAGTTATTATTTTAAGAATTTCCAAAGTAGCCAAAGCAATCTTCAGATGCAATCCAACTCCTATCAAAATTCTAATAGCATTTTCAAAATGTCAGAAGAAGGAAGGAAGGAAGGGAGGGAGGGAGGGAGAGAGGGAGGGAGGGAGGGAAATCCTAAAATTTGTATGAAACCATTAAATAACCTGAATTGCCAAAATAATCCTAAGAGAGAAGAGCAAGCCTGGAGGATTGATACTTCTTGATTTTGTACCATATAACAAAGCTATAGTAATCAGAACAGTATGGTACTGGCATAAAATCAAACACAGAGATGAATGAAACTAAATCGAGAGCCCAAAAATAAACCCTCACATATACAGTCAATTGATATGTGACAAAGGTGCTCAGAATAGTCAATAGGGAAAGGAAAATCTCTTCAACAAATAATGTTGAAAAAAATGGATAATCACATACACAAGAATAAAACTGGATCCTTATCTTATACCACTTAAAAAATTAACTCAAATGGATAAAAGACTAAAATTTAAGTCCTGAAACCATAAAACTCCTATAATAAAACAAACAAAAAGTCCTATGGCACTAGCCTTGGCAATGATTTTTTGGATATGACACCCAAAGCACAGGGATTAAAGAAAGTTAATTAGTGAAACTACATTTAAAAAAGCATCTGCACAGCCAATTTTTAAAAATCCTATCAATAAAATCAAAAGACAACCCACGGTAGGGGGGGGAACATATGCAAATCATATCTGTTAAGGGGTTAATACCCAAAATACATTAAGAACTCATAGAACTCAATAACAAAATTGCAATCCAATTAAAAAATGGGCAAAGGACCTGAACAGACATTTTTAAAAGGAGACATACAAATAGCTAACTGGTACATAAAAAAGAGCTCAACATTACTAATCATCAGGGAAATGCAAATCAAAACCACCATGAGGTATCACTTCATACCTATCAAGATGGCTATTATCAAAAAAAGGGAAGATACAAGTAGTGGCAAGGATGTGGAGAAAAGGGAACTTTGTTGCTAGGAACATAAATTGGTACAGCCACCAAAGAAAACTGTATGGAGGGTCCTCAAAAAATTAAAAGTAGAACCACCGTATGATCTAGCAATCCCACTTCTGGGTGTATATCCAAAGGAAATGAAAACAGGATCTAGAAAATATCTGCATTTCCATGTTCATAGGAGCATTATTCACAATAGCCAAGACATGGAAACAATGTTAAGTGTCCATTAACAGACAAATGGATAAAGAATATGTGAGATACATACACACACACATATATACAAACACACATACATATACACAATGGAATATTATTCAGTCATGACAAAGAAGGACATCTTGCCATTTCCAACAACACAGATGAACCTTGAGGACATTACACTAATTGAAATAAGCCAAACATGGGCGCCTGGGTGGCTCAGTTGGTTAAGCGACTGCCTTCGGCTCAGGTCATGATCCTGGAGTCCCGGGATCGAGTCCCGCATTGGGCTCCCTGCTCAGCAGGGAGTCTGCTTCTTCCTCTGACCCTCCCCCCTCTCATGTGCTCTCTCTCTCTCTCTCAAATAAATAAATAAAATCTTTAAAAAAAAAAAAAAAAGAAAGAAGCCAAACAGAAAAAGGCAGGTATTGCATGGTATCACTTATACGGGCAATGCAAAAATGTTTCTCACAGACACAGAGTAGAGTGGTGTTTACCAGGGGCTGAGGGTGGGGGGAATGGAGAAATATTGTTCAGAGTACAAACCTCCTGGGCCACCTGGGTGGCTCAGTCCGTTAAGTGTCCGACTCTTGGTTTTAGCTCAGGTAATGATCTTGGGGTCATGGGATCAAGCCCCACAGCAGCCTCCACACTCAGCGGGGAGTCTACATGAGATTCTCTCCCTCTGCCCCTCCCCCTCCTCACATGCTTGCGTGCTCTCTCTCTCTCCAGTAAAATTTTTTTTAAAAGTACAAACTTCTAGTTAAAACACAAGTTCTGGAGATCTAAAGTACAGCATGATGATTACTCTTAGTAATACTGTATTATAAACAGGTTGTTAAAAAAAAAATGATCTCAATTGTTCTCACCACAAAAAAAGTGGTAATTACGTGAGGAAAATATCAGCTAACATTATGGTGGTACTCATTTTGCAATATATAAGTGTCAAATTAACACATCTTACACCTGAAATTTACACAGTGTTATATATCAATTTTATGTCAAAACCGGGGGCAAACTCAACAGTTCTTAAAATTCAACAGGAAGCAAATAGCCCAATTTAAAAATTGGGCAAAAGACCTTAACCTCATCAAAGAAGATAAACAGACTGCAAATAGACACATGAAAAGGTATTCCACATCATATGCCATAAGGCAAATGTAAATTAAAACAAGGAGACACCTCTAGAAACCTATTAGAATGCCAAAATCCCAGACAACAATACCAAATGTTGATGAGGATGTGGAGCAACAAGCAGGAACTCTCATCCACTGCTGGTGGGAATGCAAAGTGGTCCAGCCACTCTGGATGACAATCTGGTGGTTCCTTACAACTAGGCATACTTTTACTGTATGATCCAGCAATTATGCTCCTTGGCATTAACTCAAAGGAGCTAAAATCTTATGTCTACACAAAACCTGTACACGAATGTTTATAGCAGCTTTATTCATAATTGCCAAAACTTGGAAGCAACCAAGTTGTCCTTCAGTATGTGAACAATACACAAACCAGGGTCCACCTAGACAATGGAATATTATTGAATGCTAAAAAGATATGAGCTGTCAAGCCATTAAAGCACATGGAGGAACCATAAATGCATATTACTAAAGTCAAATAAGCCAATGTGAAAAGGCTACACACCATGCAATTCCAACTACATGACATCCCGAAAAAGGCAAAACTATGGATACAATAAAAAGATTGGTGGTTGCCAGGGAGCAAGGTGGCAAAGAAACTAGTTGGCAGAGCAGAGAGTATATTTAGGGAAGTGAAATTGCTCTGTATAATACCATAATAATGGATATAAGTCATTATACATTTGTCCCAAACCCACAGAATATACACCATCAAGAGTAAACCCTGTATCCCTGAAACAAATACATTATATGTTAATAAAAAAATTTTTTTTTTTTAAAAAGAGTAAACCCTAAAGTAAACTTGTAGACTTTGGATGATTATAATGTGTCAATGTAGGTTAAACCTAGGTTTAAAATAAATAAATGAAAGTACCATTCTGGTAAGTGATATTGGTAATACGGGAGACTATGTATTGGGTCAAAGGTATATGGATGGGAAATCTGTTCCTTCTTCTTAAACATTGTTATAAACCTAAAACTTCTCTTAAAAAATTACATCTTTAAAACAGTATGTACTTGTTAATTTAGGTAAGCCTCAAAGTTTTCTCCTCTCCCCCCATTCAACAAACTAAATTAGACTTAGTCTGTTTCTATTCAACCTTTATTCCAATTTGAGCCCTTCTTGCCAATTAATTTTCACCTTGTCTCCTTTCCTTTTTGCCCAAGTACTCATATTTTTTTCAGTAATTCTTGCTGCTCAAATATGCAAAGATTCTTCCCTGGTGTAAAGCAAATAAAGGCAAATTTTCCCAATGTTGAATTATTTATTAAGCAGGGTATTCTATATTCAGTTTTTAATAACCTTTGCCCATCATATTCATTATAGGACAAATTCAGCTATTTCATTTAACAAGTGTGTATTAAATACTTGAATTCATTAATGGATGGAGTTTTGAAAGTTGCAAGAGAATCGATTGAGGAGGCCATTTAGTCACACTGGGTATGAAATTTTGCACTTACAAAGTCAGTGACTGGGACAAGATGGAATCAACACCTAACGTTCCATGTTAGAAATCTAACTTTGGTGATGCTGAGTTATTGGAATGAAATCAACCAAGAACTGATGACTATAGTCCCCTAACTCAGTCTGAGAGGCAGAATATAATTAAAGTGATTTAAAACACACTACATATGGAAGAAACATTAGTTTGCCTGGAAGGTAACCAGTCCAGGAAGGTCAAAGAGAACAAAAGGTGCTAGGAACCGTACTTAATAAAAATCTAACCCCATAAATGCAATAGGATAAAATGAGGATATGAAATGCTATCAGGCAAACCCTAAAGTTTTAAAGTAACCTGATCATTTTTTATTCCAAGAATTAGTTAAAGAGAAAATGCTTTAAACTTTTGAAGTACATTAGAAATAGTTAGAAATACATGTAGGGGCACCTGGGAGGCTCAGTCAGTTAAGCGTCGGACTCTTGATTTCGGCTCAAGTCACAATCTCAGGGTTATGAGATCAAGCCCTACATTGGGCTCTGTGATGGGCATGGAGTTGCTTAAGATTCTCTCTCTCCCTCTCCCTCTCCACCGCCCCCCAACGTTCACTCGCTCACTCTCAAAAAAAAAAAAAAAAAAAAAAAAATTTAGATATGTAGTTTCTCTAAATAAGCCCTAGTCCCTGAAAATTTAGCACTCCTACCTTCATATGGCCAACTCATGAGTGCTTGCTTTATTATAGTAACAGGTTTGTACGTCTTCTCTAAAAATTACAACAGCAAAATTTTATACCTTTCTCATAATGCTGTATCGGCCATCAAACTGCAGAGCAAGTGAGGAATATTTTGAAAATCTGAAGGATGGTTTGACTATCACTTTTTCTAGTTGGTTCCAATGTTTTTCAAGGATAGTTTTTTTTTCGTTTAGAAAAGTTGACTTCAGGATGCTACTCTTTGCCTATTCTACTGTATGAAGTATTGTCATTTCTTCAATTTCTTACCCCTGTATCATTTTCAACAATTCAAAAACCAAATGACACAGTTTACTATATTTCCCTTCTGAATTCTTAAAGTACTTTTTTTCCTCTTCTCTTTTTTTCTTAAAGGAAGGTGCCAGCCTGACCAAGTGGCCAACAACCCACAAAACAGGTAACTAAACTGGACAATTAATCTGGATAAAGTCGCATTTCTGCTATCTTGGAGATAACATTTTCATTAACTACTACACTTAGGTAACATAGCAATTCTTTACATAAATTTTAGTTTAGTGTGCTTTAAGAAGATTACAAACCATTTCGAATTTTA
Source organism: Phoca vitulina (assembly GCF_004348235.1). Classification (NCBI taxonomy): domain Eukaryota; kingdom Metazoa; phylum Chordata; class Mammalia; order Carnivora; family Phocidae; genus Phoca; species Phoca vitulina. The sequence continues at coordinate 18,280,939 of NW_022589735.1, forward strand.
TGCAAAATTGGGTTGGTACAGAAATTCCATAGCTTTCACCAGACTCAGTCATTCCCAAATCCCATGAAAAAATTAAGAAGCACAATGCAAGGAAATGTATACCATTAATTTTTAAAATTTAATAACACTTTCAAGTTGATACTAGACTAGGCCAGCACAACTGAAAAAACAAAACATACAAATGGTATTCTAAAAACAATAGATTCAACCAGATGAATTGTTACATGTTAATGCTAATGAAATAATAAACTACAGTAATTTCAAATCTGTGGAAAGGTTAGGTCGTTTGTGGAAAGTACATACTGGTATCAAAGGGAAAAGAGATGAGAAGTTATAAAGAATAAGGGAAAGCACAGGGTAGGCATTTTAAAATATACCCGGGTTAAAAAATATTTTCCTACTGCTCAAAAAAGGACCAACTTCACCATTCATGAATAACTTAACTCAATTGTCCCACCTAATTGCCTTGACATTCCTGCAGCAGGTCCTTATTCCCACTTCACAAATGAGTAAGGCCAGCGATGGTAAATTTCTTGTCCGAGATCATACATATCACCGTCCTGTAAATCACCAGTGACATTTCCCAGGCTAGTGGGACTCTCCGGGGTCCTTCCTCTAGTCTCCACATTTTAAATAGTGCTGTCAGGCTTATCGCTGGGATACGTATTACCACGCACTGCTCTCTAGTGATACCCTCCCAGGCCCGTATACAGTTAGGGGCACAGTTAGAGCTGCTTCACGAGCCTGTGACCCGTGCTCGGTTTAATGCTCTGCTGTAGCTGCCAAGAGAAGCCTGATAATTTTTGCACTAATGACTCTACACTGTCACTTTGCACTGGCCCTGCAAATTTTTAGCTAGGCCTGGGCACAATGCAAGTATTTGTGTGTATATAACTGTGTGTGTATGCAAAAGGATTACTGATAAACATTGAAGCTTTCAATGATTATTACCCACATGAGCTGACATGGCTGGGAGGAGAGCTAATATGCTGTTACCAGTTGTCCTTAAAAAACAAAAAAAAAAAACAGGGAAAATGAGAATATTCTCCTCTCCCCTACAAATGATTTAGATTTTCCTATGCCAAGAAATGTATATTAATCTGCAGAGACTGTTACTCCAATTTAAGACAAAGGAAAAACAAACTGAGGGTTCTAGAGGGGAGGGGGGTGGGAGGATGGGTTAGCCTGGTGATGGGTATTGAGGAGGGCACGTTCTGCATGGAGCACTGGGTGTTATGCACAAACAATGAATCATGGAACACTATATCCAAAACTAATGATGTAATGTATGGGGATTAACATAACAATAAAAAAATTTAAAAAAAAAAGACAAAGTTTATTTTTCAATACATCAGAGTGAATATGCATGAAGCTATATCACATAATAGCTTTTTTATTACATGTGATCAACTTTACAGGTTTATGGGGAAATTAAATATTTTCATTTTTTAACAAAATATTCTTGGTGCAAACCGGTTTAGTGGATAAAATTAACTTCATCACAAACACTGGATGCAGACATTTCATGTCAACTTGTGAAATTCATACATGAAATAGGACAGGCCAAAAGTAGTGTCACAACTTTAGAAACTAAGAAAATGAACACCTAACAGAATCTTATTTATACAGCAGTTTCCCGCAGAGTCTATTTTACTACCTTTTTAAGACTGTATGACAATACAGGTGGAGGAAACAGTGCTGAGACAATTATCTGGTAAGGATTTTTTTTTTTTTCCATCAGAATGTTCTAATTGTAACAAGTAAGATTCAATGCAACAATTCTGAAATTTAGATGAAGTCAATAGAAGGCTTTGGAAGCTTTGGAAAGGTATCACTGCTTGGGTACTACTCATCAAACTCTGACTTAAGTGGCCAAAAATGCAGGCTGAGAATCAGTGTATTTTAAAACCTGTGTCTAAGTATGGCTAAGAAACTGCTTTGAGTGCTATGATGAATAAAAGAAAAGGAGATGTTGCTCCAGTTTACATAAAAATCCAGCTCACGCTGAAACGGCTAAAACTAGAACTAACTCCTTATAGATGTGCCTGAAATGAACAAATGCTCAACACCAGTCACACCCATTGCCGGGACATACTCAAATGTATACTTCAAATTAATAATACCCCCTTAAATGCGCTCTAATACCTCTAAGACGTAATCCATCACTGACTTTAGTAAGTTTTGTAAATTCTTTTAACTTTATTTCCCAAGGATTAGTTGTCCCTAAGAATTTAAACTAGTTCTAGTTACTAGAATATTATTTCTAGGAAGACAAAGGAAATTTGGAAAAATAAAAACTAGCATTATCATTCACTAAAAGGTTGTACGTATCAATTTTAAGCCAAGATAAGAGAAACCAGTTATTGCCGGACTCAGCCTAATTCTTTTGACAAAACCCAGGAACAGAAGCTCACATTCCATTTGTTCCAAAGGGCCTTCTGGGTTGCTTAAAATACCTTTATTATTCTTGGGCCTGGTTTAAGACACATTCGTTTGTCTCATATTACCATGAGATTAATTTTTGCAATACAAAGACCCACTCATTGAAATCTATAAATAAAACAGTACTAATAGACAATGTACAATAGTTTAAATTTGAGTAATGTTGCTTCAAAATGACCTAAAGATTTGAAATTTCACCAGATTTCACCAATTTGTTCAAACATCTTGTATCTGACCAATTTCAAAAAATTTTCGTTCATATAACCTACAGTTTTTCCTAACCTTGAATATTCTTAGAGAATTGAACCTTCTCATATTTCTGTGCTTCTATCTTGATTCAAATGTGCTCAGTCAAGCTTCCCCTGCATTGAAGAGGTAAATCCCCATTTTTCCCCTTGGAAAATTCCAGGCATATTTATAGTTCTCTTTAGTGGAAAGAGGAGCGGTGACAACACTTACCTGGTTGAGAAGAGAAAGGAAGGGAGGAGATAAAGGAAGAGGATCGAGAACAATATAATTTAGTTCCCTCCACACAGTTAGAAAGGATAGAAATGGATGACAAGTGTCTCGAAGGACTGGCAGAAGGGGGGACATCCAAGGAACCTGACCAACAGAAGGCCTGGCCATTGCAGATGCAGTTTAACACTAAGTGCCCTATAATCTTAGGTTGGCCTGGCTCTCCACAACTTCAGAGACCAAGACAGTGCATCTAAATCCAACGCTGTGCACACATACGCACGAAACCCATTGAACTGTATTCCCACATCTTGTGGGGAAACCATGCTTCTCTGCAACGGAAAGGCTTGTACGCTCTGTGGTATGTTAACAGGACAAAAGAACATAGTTACTGAGAAGTGCACAGAAATGGAACAAGGGGGGCTTTTTATTTCCTGTAAGTGACCCAATCGTCCTCCTCCTGAGAAAGGTGGGCAGGACTGACGCGTGCTTAATGATTTCAGCCCTTTCCCATTACAACCTTCTCCGCCAGGCTCTTTCGGACAAAGTCTTCATGGTTTAGATGGTCTTTCCCTCCCCCTTGTTCTCTCTATGAGGAGCCTAGGAGGGGCTCAGATAACCTCAGGATGCCAGGAGAGGGAGCCTCATCTTCTGTGCTGACCAATTTTCTAAGACGGATTATAAATTATACATGATTTCAAATTTTAAACACTTTCTTAGGGCACAGGAGGAAAGAACATTCAACATTGGTTAAAGGGATTACAACTCCTATTTCTATTAATTTCTATGTAAAAAGACTTATAAACCTCACCTGTGCTCTATCAAAAGGTGCCATAGTGGTTGTGTGCCACTCACCTCCTTGCAGACCTCCATTTATTCCACCACAAATTCCGTGGAAGCAGCAACCAGTATCTCCCTGAAAATGTTTTTATTTCTGCCATGTTGGAAATGGGTGCTGATGAAAAATTTTAATTTGTGTGCTAGGGGTACATCTCACCATCTACGAGGTGTCATTATGAAAAATAAGGTGCAATTACCCAGAATTGACCCTTCCGGGCTCATGAAAAAGTTTCTGTCCCTGTATCAGTCACAAGAGATGTGAAATGCTGATTCTGAAAAAGCATCAAGTTCTCACAGCCAGAAAAAGCTTCCTCTCAAAGGGATTCAAAAGCAGATGACAGATAAAAGAAAGAAAGTTGCGACAAACTGACAACTTAAATGGAGTTCTAGACAATTTCCAAAGTCTACAACCTCAAAATGATGGTTTCTCGCCGGAAGTTTCTACTTAAGAGAGAATGTAGCAAGGATGAACTGGCACAGAAAAGGACGGAAATGACTCATAATAGGCCACATCAACACGTCCCTTGGGTCAGATTAAAATGTAATGCTACAAATAAATAATGCTTTTAAAATGTATTCTAGGGGCGCCTGGGTGGCTCAGATGGTTAAGCGTCTGCCTTCGGCTCAGGTCATGATCCCAGGGTCCTGGGATCGAGTCCCGCATCGGGCTCCTTGCTCAGCAGGGAGCCTGCTTCTCCCTCTCCCTCTGCCTCTCCCTCTGCTTGTTCTCTCTCCGTCTCTCTCGCAAATGAATAAATAAAAATCTTTAAAAAAAAATAATAAATAAAAAAAAAATAAAATGTATTCTACTTGGGGCATCTGGGTGGCTCTGTCGGTAAAACATCTGTCTTCGGCTCAGGTCATGATCCCAGGGTCCTGGGATCGAGCCCCACGCTGGGCTCCCTGCTCCGTGGGGAGCCTGCTTCTCCCTCTCCCTCTCCCTCTGCCCATCACCTACCCCCACCTACGCTCATGCTTGCACACTTTCTCTCTCTCTGAAATAAAATCTCTTAAAAAATTTTTTAAATTTAAGAAAATTTTTTTAATAACATAAAATGTTTTCTACTGACAGATTTATTGCCTTAAGGGATTGTCCTAAGAAAGGGATTGATGAAATACTTTTATTTCTTTGAGAGCCTAAGAATTTGCATTAACCAACTGACAAACAACAACTGGCATTAGTTGAAGCTCTCCCAAATAGGAAATCAAGATTTTTACATAGCTTAAATGACAACTTCTGAAGACAACTGAAAGTTCTATTAATATTATAGCATACATTTCAACAATGACTTTGAAATCAGAGTATTTGAAAATTCATTTCAATTTCAAAACAAGTACCAGGTACATGATATTCATTTTTATTATTTAACTTCATATCATAACCTTAACATGAAATTAAAATATCAACAATCTGTTCTCAGTTTCTTTATTTTTTTATTATGTTATGTTAATCAGTTTCTGCACTTATTAAAATAACATGAGTTGTCTTGTTGCAGCAGCTACAGTGAACAATAAAAATCTGTTCCCCTTCCCCAGTGGACAATAGCAGTGTTACATCAGTGGTGTCTCTGTGGCTTTTACTTAATAAAGGTGATAAATTTAGCTTTGCACTGGGTCAGTTTACTGCACCATGCATGCTGTTTAAAAAAAATGATCTGTGGGTTACAACTCTAATTTATATTTTTCACAATGTTTCTTTCTCTAATTGGGCATTTTATGTTTTTGCATTTAGTCTTTTTCTATCTCTGCTTAGGTCTTTTCTTTTCAGGGGAGACGTGTGTATGTATTTATGCCTACAAACACACACACACACACACACACACACACACACACACCCCTTCTGATTCCTAAAACACAAACCATGGTCAATCTAGAGAAATTATAGATCATAGACAGAATTTGAAATTAAGATCCCACCTCACTTTCTCTATGATAGCTCTGTCTACAACCATAAAAGGCTTTAGAAAACTGCAACCTCCATCCTACCTGGCAACTCCTGTTAACTACTTCAAGGGAAGTATGGGGGAAATCTTTTCAACTATAAATAAAGAACTTGTTTATGTCAATAGAGACATGTGCACTATCATTTCAGAAAATGTTTTCTTTCCCTCCTAAATTTTTCTAGTTACAGAGTGACCACACCATTTTATTTGATTTAAAAATGCAACATTTTTTTTTTTTTTTTTTAAAGATTTTATTTATTTATTTGAGAGAGAGAGAATGAGAGACAGAGAGCATGAGAGGGAGGAGGGTCAGAGGGAGAAGCAGACTCCCTGCCGAGCAGGGAGCCCGATGCGGGACTCGATCCCGGGACTCCAGGATCATGACCTGAGCCGAAGGCAGTCGCTTAACCAACTGAGCCACCCAGGCGCCCCATAAAAATGCAACATTTTTTTATAAACTTCAAGTTCCCTATCCAGAAGAAAGCCCACCTATTAGCATACTGTGTGTTTTTATAATCCTTATTTTAATTGCTTTATGCATTTACTTATATACTTATAGGAATACTGAGTACTATTTTCTATTTCAAAATTGTATTTAGTTATAAGCCTCACATATTATTTTTCATATTGCTTTTTCCACTCTATTTGTTTTTGAAGATTATTCCATGTTCATGCATAAACCCATCTCATCTTTAAACCTAATGTGCTATCTTCCAGAACATGGAGGAACCATACTTTACTTCAACATTCTACTATGATAAATATCTTTGTAGCTTTCAAATTACTGTTATTTTCAAGAGTACAACAATAAACCTTCATATGTTTTGTGTACTTACAGAAATGTTGCATTCTAGGTTTTATATGGAAAACTGGAATTACTGGATTCTAATTTGTGAACATTTTTATAAATTTTAATAGAGGACGACAAATTGCTCTCCATAGTGGCTGTACCGGTTTTCACTCCCACCAACAGTAAAGACTAGTGTTTCCCAACACAAGTACGAAACTGGCAGCTCAATGTCTTTACTCACTTTAAACCACAGGGATTTTTTTTTTTTAATTAGAATATGAATTCCTGTCGGCAGGACATATTTAAATTTTCCACAAATGCCAATTCTCCCTGTTATCTTATACCTTCCTCACATGTAGAGTCATTTCAAGATGTTACCTATGCCCAGAATGATGCCATAAGTTATCATCCAAACCAGGACACATTTGAAAGAAAAAGGAAGGAGCTGGGGTGGACTCAAGAGTAACAGACAAAAACCTCACTGCCCCAAGCAAACTGAAAAATATGGCCATCTGATGTATTTTTAATAGCTATCTTATTTTTAATCCCACCTCCCCCAATACTAGAGGTATTGAGTATCTCCACATACATTTGCCATCTGCATTTCCTGTCCTATAAATTGCTTATAATGTGTGCCCATTTTTCTATTGGTTCATGTTTTTTCCTTACTTACTTTTAGGGATTCTTTTCATATAATGTGTCTTATTTTATCAGTTTTATATGTTGTTCAATTTCTTTCTTTCTCTGGTGCTTGCCTTTTTCTCTAGCTTTATGATGGCTTATATCAAATTCAAATTTTAAAGTCTAATGTTATATTATTTACATACTTTACACACACACATATGTACACACATATACATATATAGAGGATTTCTAGAAAGATGTATACCAAATATCAGTTGTTGCTATTTCAATCTAGTAAGGTGATTTTTATCCTCCTTAATATCACTATTTTTCAAGTTTCATAAAATAAACATATCCTATGAAAAAAATAACCAATCTACAGGTCCTAGTGTTTAATACTAGGTCTCCGGACACAATGGTATAACCCTTACAACCTCGAGATTTCCACCTGAAATCATCTTTGTCCAGCTCATTCCTAATTATTCACTCCTACCAAGATTTGTTATTTACCTGAGGACATTGAACACAACACTTGCTTTATAAATTTTTTTATTGTTATGTTAATCCCCATACATTACATCATTAGTTTTAGATATAGTGTTCCATGATTCATTGTTTGTGCATAACACCCAGTGCTCCATGCAGAACGTGCCCTCCTCAATACCCATCCCCAGGCTAACCCATCCTCCCAACCTCCTCCCCTCTAGAACCCTCAGTTTGTTTTTCAGAGTCCATTGTCTCTCATGGTTCTTCTCCCCCTCCGATTTCCCCCCCTTCATTCTTCCCCTCCTGCTACATTCTTCTTCTTTTTTTCTTTCTTAACATATGTTGCATTATTTGTTTCAGAGGTACAGATCTGAGATTCAACAGTCTTGCACAATTCACAGCGCTTACCAGAACACATACCCTCCCCAGTGTCCATCACCCAGTCACCCCATCCCTCCCACCCCACCCCCCACTCCAGCACCCTCAGTTTGTTTCCTGAGATTAAGAATTCCTCATATCAGTGAGGTCATATGATACATGTCTTTCTCTGTTTGACTTATTTCGCTCAGCATAATACCCTCCAGTTCCATCCACGTCGTTGCAAATGGCAAGATCTTATTCCTTTTGATGGCTGCATAATATTCCATTGTATATATATACCACATCTTCTTTATCCATTCATCTGTTGATGGACATCTTGTCTCTTTCCACAGTTTGGCTATTGTGGACGTTGCTGCTATAAACATTGGGGTGCACGTAGCCTTTCGGGTCCCTACTTTTGTATCTTTGGGGTAAATACCCAGTAGTGCAATTGCTGGATCATATGGTAGCTCTATTTTCAACTTTTTGAGGAACCTCCATACTGTTTTCCAGAGTGGCTGCACCAGCTTGCATTCCCACCAACAGTGTAGGAGGGTTCCCCTTTCTCCGCATCCCCGCCAACATCTGTCATTTCCTGACTTGTTAATTTTAGCCATTCTGACTGGTGATAACACTTGCTTTAAATCTGATGTCATCAGCAACCTTCTGTGTCATTCTCCCCCACCTTTCTTCGCATTGATGCTACTTGCTCTCAGGCTGATCCTATGTAATTTAGCTCTCACGGCTCAGGATTTCATGGTTTGTTTGTTTTTTCCATTAAATCAGCCTATCTTTAACCGAATTTTCCTCCAATATAATTAACACATATGTTGGATCTAGTTTAATTTGTCTTTAATTGTTTTTCCTCAGATTAATTACTCTAGAAAGACAAGTGCTTCTACATCCCCCCCCACACACACTCACATACAATTGAATTGCTCATTCTGTCTCCATCTAGTGTCAGTAATCTGAGGTTAGGGAATCCCGTAACCCCAGATCTCAAATGGTAACAACTGTACCCATTTTACTTAAAGGCATTCACTGCAACATTTTATAGCTAAATTCCAAGAGGCCAGACTGGGAAGCAAATACAAATACTCTTAATCTCTAACATTCTTGCCTACCTTGTTATCCATTTGGGTAGGTAATCAAATTAATTAAACATGAATGCTCCCATTTTCACTACTTGAGGTCCATTTTAAATATAGCTATCTGGCCACATAAGTGGGTACATTCAGGGTTGGCCTGGCCACTGGAGTTATAGTAATCACTAAAGGATAAATCTGGGAGTACCATGGAAACAATGATATATCTAATTCTATATCCTGATCAAACCAATCTTGAATCACCTAATGCATGTATGTATGTATTGTTATATTGACAAATTTCCCTCAGATGTGTGAAACTTACACAATTGCTTTTCAAATACCATTTGCCCTATCACTCCATCAGTCATTTCTGAGAGATGAATTCAGCAAAATTAGTAAGCATTCCTTGGCATCATTTATAGAGAGTCTGATTTGGAAAAACTATTCCTGCCTAGTCCATCTTGTAGTGATAAATTTCTAGGAAAGACAACATCCAGTAAAACTCATTTATCACCAAGGCCTTATAATGAAAAATGGCAACCCTGGGAAAAAAGTTTCTGAAGAAGGTAATTTCTGGAACTACAGAGCTACTTCTAAGACATCTAACAATGCAAGCCTTCCTCACTTTTCTAGCCAAGGATTCTGAACTGAGTTGAAAGTGCTAATATCCCTCATTAAATGGTCTTGAAACTACAATGTCATTGGCCCTGACCATACACAACAGAATTCTGAGACTATGTGGGTAAAGATATTAAAGTTCCGGATTAATCTTCATATGGCTAAGAACATGACAGCAGTTAACTCATATAGAAGTTTAGAACCAATCTTGCCCTCTATCCGTAGGACAGTAGAAAGTAATTATGCCCAAACTGTCCCTTCCCTCAGTAAGAGAGAGTGAGGGAGACTGAAACAGTGAAAAGACAAAGGAGCTAGCTGTTTAATGATCATCAATAACCAAATTCATAAAGATAACTTATCAAGTTACTATAAACTGCAGTGATTCAATGTCTTCTAATACTCCATACTTTGTCAAAATAACTTCAAGTAGATTAAGAACAGTTCTCGTTTTCCAAAGAGACTGTAAGCCACCGGTGTGTTATTTGCAAAGACAGGTTTCCATTAAATAGGATTATAAATGATAATTGAGTCCAGTACGTTCAATTCAAACCTGTTTGAGCCACTATGTACAGAAGTCTATTAGGAATAACATTCTACAATCTATGTAGCTGATGTAAACATGTTTCTCTTTGGAAAGTGTATTAAAAATTTAATCTTGGCTACCAGAAGGCATTCTTCTTTCTCCACTTCCCTCACCAGTCAACATCCGAGGCACATCACAATGGCCCACTAAGGAACACAGCTCTGATTTCTTGGGGTAAAAACGTCATTTAGCTGGACAGAGCCCAGAGGTGAGAAGAATAAACACTGTGGCTAGATAGATGAAGAGAGGAAAGAGCTGATACGAGTTTTAAAGAGTTAAGGGACTTAAACTGCTACTTCAGTGAGAGAGTTTTTCAATGCACAGAAGAAACGAACTTCTCCGTTCCTTCTCTCTCTCCCTTTATCTTGAGGTGAACACACTCATACAGTAAATCCCAATCCAAGATTTGTTTCATTTATGTTTACCACATAATATTTCAATATTGTATTAAAAAAATTACCCCCAATTTACCCAGAGGTAAGTCCTATTACATATTTGATAGGTCACTCAATACTGTTCCTATTTATATCCCTTATTTATGTACAGAATGTGTATTTAATGGTTGACAGATGTGAAATTATATTCCAAACACAACTTTTATTATCTGGGAGTAATGATCATCTTTTCTATTCTCCTAATTTTAATTTATATATTGCATTCTACAATATACTAGATATTTACATCATGCCCCATTTGCACTATAACCTTAATGAAATTCTTATAAACATTTGTGTACAACCTAGTTTTACTCCTATAACAGCAGACACAATGAGTCCATATATATGTTAAAGTTATTGATCTATTAATATTTTTCAATTCTGACCACCTGTCAGAATTATTTGGAGAGCTTTGAAAAATACTGGCACCTGGGGTCTACCACTGAAGATTCTAATTTGATCCAGTACGAAACCTAAGTTTCTCTTGCTTTTAAAAGTTCCCTAGGTGATTCAAGTGAGGAGTCAAGGTAGAGGCTGATACACGTATTACCAAATTGACATCTTTAATCATAATACTAATTCACAAACCTCCAGCATTATGAACAAATGTCTACCAACAGTGCAAATTGGCCTCATATGAATCTTTGTCCCATAGGTGACAATGGATACCTCATTTTCTTAATTCTCACCTTGATTCCTAGTGAGACTAAACATTTTTCAAGTACTTACCATCCATTTGTCATTTTCCTTTTATGAATTGCCTCTTTATATTCCCTGCCCATTTGTTTAATTGCAATGCTCATGTCTTTATTATTATAAATAATCATTCATGAGAATTAATTTTTCTACCAGAGAGAGCAAATTTACCATTTATCTTTTCGTTTTGTTGCTATAGGTTGCATGAAAATGTGAAATAATTAAATCTATTTTTAGATAGTTCCTCATTATTCTTATCCTCTTTAAATCAAATGTCAGCTGATATCATTTTACTTCTTAAAAATAAAAATAAAAGCACACATCTGGAAATTCATTTTTTAGTCCCTTCAGACTCCAGTTTCTACTGAATTAGTTCAGTGATTATGTTACCATCTCACTTGGGCCATTGTTTTTCTGCACTACATTTAACCGGACCTAATACCCAGCCTCTTTCTTTATTACTAACTATTCACACATGGCAATTTTGTGTAGGAACTTTTAGAGTTTCGGGGAAAATCACGTGGCGGTATCCCAGGTTAAGATGCCCATCTTCTTAAAACTCTCTCGTCTCTATTTGATGGGATAACATCTCCTACACAGGGTTACCACTTCACTCTCCTCTAATCCATGTATCTTTTTCTACAAACACCTAATTAATACTAACACAGAACATCTTCAGTATTTCTTTTGTGGTCTCAGATCCAACCAAGTCCTTTAACTTTGTTTTGACCCGAGTAGACTATCAACTGTAATGGACACTGCCCAAAACTCAGTGGCTCAGTGCAACCATTTCTTCAGCTACTATCTAGTGCTCTGCTAGAGACAGACAGAGAGGTATGTTCAGTTGTTCACGAGCCCAGTATCCCATCTTCTTGTGTTTCCATCACCTTCTTTGCTTGCAAACAGGTTCAAACAAAGAAAGAGAGCTTAGGAAAGGCAAAAATGCCCTGAGTTCCCTTGGTCTTAAAAATAACACATCTTGGGCGCTTGAGTGGCTCAGTCATTAAGCATCTGCCTTCAGCTCAGGTCATGGTCCTAGGTCCTAGGTCCTGCTTGGCAGGAAGCCTGCAGGAAGCCTGCTTCTCCCTCTCCTGCTCCCCCTACTCATTTCCCTCTCTCGCTGTCAAATAAATAAATAAATAATCTTAAAAAAAAAAAAAAAAAACTAACACATCTCACTGATACATGTACTCAACTGGCCAGAAAAAGTCACATGGTTGCATCAGGAGACAAAGGGGCAGGAGCATGTGGTCTTTGTGGTGAGGAAAAAGAGACCCAAATATTGGTGTGCAGTAGTAAATTTCACATGCCTAGAAAGACATTTTCCTCAATAATGAGGGTTTCCTTCAGAAACAAATTCTCATCTAAGATAAGAAAATAAGTTGTTCCTATGCTACACTGAAAGACATTCCATACTCTGAAATCAAAAAACTATTCAACAATCTTTTATCTAGTTATTTCATAATTTCATTATTGGTATTTAAATATCAATACCCCTAGAATTTATTTTAGTGTGCAGTAGATTAAACTTTATTCCAAAAAGGAGACCAACTTTCCAACATATTTGGTCAATAATATACTTTTAACAATTCACATGTTACTTTGATCATATGAGAAAGAATGCTTCTGGAATATCAATTCTATTTATTTTTCTAATTATCGTTGGAAAAAGGGTTACTGTAGCCTTATAATTTATTTTAACATAGACCATCAAATTTCCCCTTTGTCATACTTGCTTATAAAATGTTTTCTTTTTCGAACTGCTTATTTGCCATACGACTGAGCCACCCAGGCGCCCTGCCATATATACTCTATATAGATTCCGTTCTCTGTCCAGAATCATATTCCTTCTGCCTGAAGAACTTCTTTTAGTATTTCCTGTGGCGTAGTCCTTTATTCACCCTTATTTTTTTTAACACAACTGCTTTTGTTGGGTTTTTTTTGGGGGGGGGTTATTTTGCTATTTTTAACTCAAATTTTGATTGACTGTAATTGTAGGTTCGCATGCATTTATAATAAATACAGTGAGCTCTCTTATACACTTTGCCCAGTTTCCCACAATGGTAACATTCTGGAAACTAGTATAGTATAGCAACCAGGATATTGACTTGAATACAATGCACTGACCTTACTCACAATTCCCTCAGTTTTACTTGCACTCATTTGTTTGTCTCTATGTCTCTGTGTGTTGGACTCTATGTGTGTATTAAGTTCTAGAGAATTTTGTCAGTTGTGTAGGCTTGTGGATTTCTCTTCTGTTTTTGAAAGGTATTTTTTTCTGGATACAAATGACTTTTTTTCTTCCAATCTTTAAAGTTATCACTGCATTTTCTCCTGGTTTGTCTCAATTTTTTATTACAAGTCAGTTATTAATCTTATAATATTCCTCTGTATATAACTTGTCTTTTTTTTTTCTCTGCCTGCCTTCAAGGTGTTCTTTAGGTTTGATTTTCAACAGTTTGAACATGGTATGTCTACAGGGGTAGGGGTGTGTGTGTGTTCATAAAGAAGGATAAATTCCACACTGTGGACTTTGGGAAGGAATAGAAATTCATGAGTAGATTTAAGTTGCTCAGAGGAACAGAAAGCCTCAGAGCTTCCCCCTGTGAGAAGACCGTCATTCTTTGACCAAATAGCAAATGGGGCTTATAATAGAGGAGGCTGTGTATTTTGCAGTTGGGGATTTATTTTTCATTCTAGTTTACTTCACATCCATCACTATCACAGTTATCCTTTGGGGAATTTTCTTTCATCTGATCAGGAGTACCTTCACCATAAGACGTCCACCCTGGATAAATTACTCTTTCTTTCTTGTTCTGAGCAGACTAAACAAACAGCCTACATGTAATGACATTTTTACACTCTCCATGACATTACACAAATGTGTAAATACAGAGTACAATTATGGACCGATAAGTGCATTATGTTGTGATTAATGTGTACCTGTACAAATGCATACTTTTTGTTTTCGATATTCTAAGTTGCATTCCAAAGCAGCTCAAAGTACCTATGAACCATTGAACTCTCAAAGCATTGTAGTGTCAATATTCCTAGGTCTATAGTCAATAAAGAAAAATATAACTCAGCAGCACCCAGTACCAGCCACGATTTTGAGAAAATCATCATGAAGCCACAAGTCCCAACTGCCCACACGGTGAGTGCTGAAGATACCATAAACTCCTCTGAAAGGAATAGTGATCCATCCCTGGAACCTCCATTTTCATAAACAAGGACTACTAAGTCCCAACATTCATTCACTCATTCAAAAAATATTTATACATGTGAGGGACACCTGGGTGGCTCAGTCAGTAAAGCATCTGCCTCCGGATCAGGTCATGATCCCAGGGTCCTGGGATCAAGTCCCACATTGGGCTCCTTGCATGGCTTGGAGACTGCTTCTCCCTCTGCCTGCCGCTCCCCCTGCTTGTCTCTCTTTCTCTCATACATAAATACAATCTTTAAAAAATATTTATAGATGTGATCATCAATTTATTTATGAGGTTGGTACTGAGTAAGGTGATCCTTGGTAAGCAGTGAACTGCAGAATCAAGGTGACTTCTCCCACTTATTTAACATTTAGTAGGGAATTTTCCTAAGATTATAAAGCAAAAACCTAAGTATGTACATTTTAAGGACTCTTTCTCTGCTATTCTAATCCAGACCAATCACTCCAGAGCACTATCTCCATTCTGAAAGAATGCAGTCTTTACCCACCAAGTCCTCCCCTCTGATCATCACAAATACAGAGATCCCTACACTGCAGTTACCCAGTGAGCAGGTGGGAGAACAGGGCCCATTTCTGTGTTTCTGATGTCTGCTTTGGTATATGGTTGGTGGCTACATTTTTGCTGACAAGGATCCATGAGATACATAGATTAGTACAAGAAGAGAACCACAGGACTACTGCTTGGGAAGAGCCTGATGTTAGAGAACAAAAGCAAAAAAGCAATTAAAACCCACCTACACTGCATACCAATCCAAGTGTTTTTAAGACCCTGAGTTTACAAACCAAGTATAAAAACAAAATGCTCTCCCAGCATCTACAAATATTATTAATCAAAACAGCAAAGTAGAGAAGTTCTCTCAAACTTATACTTGTTGGCAATGCCTAAAAAGCAGCATTCATAGGCACGTCTACTGGGAATTCAGATTTTGAAGGCCATTTCTTCTTTGAATAATCCTTCTCCTCAGAAAGCCTAGGTATAAAGAAACTATCATAATGGGAAAATGCCTTTAACTGTAATTTTACACTAAATAATACATATTACATTTGACTAATATTTTTAAAAAGTCTTTTACATTTTACCGGCTCAATTATTTTTTTGCAACAATCCTGTGAGGTATTATTAACCTTTCTCAGATAAGAGAAATGAGGTCAAATTAGCCCAATCATTTGTCCAAGTTTACATGGCTAGTAAGTAGTGAAACAGGATTTAAATTTAGGTGTAATTTACAATCAAAATTCTGAATTTTCTGCATTACCTGAACATGAACCCAGGATGGGTTTTGTGCCACTATTTGTAAACATTAATACAAAAAAAATCATTTTATCTCCTAATAATTATTCACATTGTTCTTTCATATAAAGCATAGTTCAGTCAATTTTTTAAAAACCTTCACACTAGAAAATTTAGTTAGTTCATCCAAATTTGAGATTAAGGAAACCAGCACGGAGGATTGCCCTGAGAAAAGGACCCGCTACAGGCAGGCTCCCTAAGGACTCCTAAGGATACCCAGGTTCTCATCCCTGCAACCTGTGATTACTAACTTATACGGCAAAAGGAACTTTGCAGATATGAAGTTAAAGATCTTCATATAGGGAAATTATTCTGTATTACCTGGACAAGCCGTAAATGCAATCCCAAGTGTTCTTATGAGAGAAGGATATTTGATCACAGAGGAGAAGGCAATGTGACAAAAGCCAAGAGATTTGAAGATGCTATGCTGCTAACTTCGAAGATTGAGGAAGAAGCCATGAAACAAAGAATATAGCTTTAGAATCTAGGCAAAATAAGACACTATCGAGGGAGAGTTTGTTAGGAATTAAGCCAGGTGAAGAATCCATATTATATTCTAAGACACATAACCTCCCACATTAATTGGCACACCCACCATGCAAAACATTAAGGACATTCCTCTACTAATAGATTCAGCAATTCCACTCCTGGGTATGTATCTGAAAATCTCAAAGCATATTCACAATAACCAAGACATGGAGGCAACATAAGTGGTCACTAATGATGAAGAGGTAAAATGTGACATATGTTAATGGAACATTACTCAGCCATCAGAAATAAAGAAATCCTGCCATTTTGTGACAACATGGATGAACCTGGTAGACATTATGCTAAATGAAAGATGCCAGGCAGAAAAAGATCAATACTGTAGGAACTCACTGACAGGTGGAATCTAAAAAAAAAAAAAAAAAAAAAAAAATCAAACTCATAGAAACAGAGTTGGTGGTTGCTCCTGGGAAGTGGGAAAGGAGAGAGTAGGGGGAAAATGGATGAAGGCAGTAAAAACCTCTCCTTAAAAGATGAGTAAGTTCTGGGGATATAACGTTTAGCATGGTTACGACATTTAACAATACTGTATTATATATTTGAAAACTTTAGATAGGTTTTAAAAGTTCTCATCACAAAAAATTTTAATTACGTTAGGTGATGCATGTGCGAAATAACTGTATTGTGATTATCATTTTGCAAGATAGATATGGATAAAATCACCACATTGTATACCTTAAACTTAAAAAAAGTATAATTTTAATAGTAAGTATATTTTATTCTTGCCTATTTATATTGAGTTCACACTGAAAAAGAATATGTGTAACTGGTTGGGGTAACACATTAACCATTGACATCCCACAGCACCAGAGCCCACCCTGTAGGTAATTTGGGACCCTGGTGTGGCCTCCACCCTGAGGCAGTCAACACAACAAGGTCCCATCACAGCTGTGGTCCACTTCCAACCCAGTGATAAGTACAGCTGCTTAAACCAGGAAGTCACAGCTGGAACAACATCAACTTACCCAAATTTCAGGGTAGCAGTTTACCCAAATTGCAGGCTATGGTCCTCCAAGTAAACAAACAGCCTCAGGAACATAATTTGTTAAATACAAATGTAAGAAAAGACAGCCAATGACAAGTAATCTTGGGTTGTTTGGCATAATTTGTCGACTTACTGAGTGCCTCATGGGAATAAACTCCAAGAAGAGAACCTTGATCTAACGGCCAGCTACAGCTTCTTAGGAAAGGGTGCCAAACCCTCCTTTGTGCTCTGGAGTGAGATTTCAAGCATGTGGAGACTCTGCTGAAGGATCGGCCATTCTGTTTAACACGGAGTAAAGGCTGGGCACCAACAAAGACCTTACAGTGATTTTGAGACTGGATGACTAAGCAATCGCATGAAGGTAAGTGATGACCTATAAGAGTTAGAAAGTTGACACTTGACTTATCTGTGGAACAAGGCTGGGCTGTTCACACTGTTACAAAGACTGACCCCCAAATTGGAGAATGGTGCTATTGTGTTAAAGGTTAAAGAACTACCTTTTCTATATGCTTTTTTCCTTCAAAATATTCATTTCCTGCCCAAATTAACTCAGCAACCTCCTACTGTTCTTGCCGCCAGTCCTGTCCCGCTGTAGTATATTGTCTGCACTTCAGACAGTGAACTTTCTGAAATGTAAATCAGATCACATATTTTCCCCTGCTTTAAGATTCATAATTGGCTCCCTGTGGCCTTGAAAATCAAGTCTACACTTCATGATTGGGTCTTACTTTGAAACAAGTATCTCAGCGCGGGTCGGTTCTTCAGAGGTGTCCTAGGAAGCACAAATGATGGAATGGAAAAAGTGAGATGGGGAAGGGAGAAAAATCTTGAAAGCATGAGTTGGGAAGTGGGTAACCTCTGTGGGTGTTGGGTCTCCGTCCATCACAGGACAGAGAATACACCGGAAGACTGTTGGGGTTGGCTGGGGCATTCACCGACCACCACTCCCATTTGTGGAGAGGGCCACAAGGCCTAAGAACACCTCACCCAATTTGCCCTGAGGGAAGGAAAGCCATCTTTCCTAGTACTAGAGAAAGATCTCAGTCACCAGAGAGAAGCAGATAGTTCTGTGGAAGAAAGGTGTCAGCGCTCCAGAAACGGTATCATCCTTCAGCTGCAGGTGAGCCCAGGAAGGCTGAAAGGACAGGGGTGGGCCATTCATGAGTATGCTTCACATTGCGTAACAGACCCTCATGTTCTGGAATGAAACTCAGTTCACAAAACTTCTCTCTGGCTACCTCATCTCGTAACTCACCTACATTGAAATTCCTTGGCAGGATATTCGTCTGGGTACCAGTAGTTTTCTGTCACAGGATTCTTCTATTTCCCTTTGGACAATTCAAGATGTATGCTGTAAAGCTGTACAAACAAGCTATGTAGATGGCAGAGTTTCGTGAGGGTAAATACTCAAGATTTTAGAATTGATGGATCTTAGATACATATTTAGCAGAAGCGAGGGCAAGCTGTCAAAGTCAGGCTTTTTAGCCAGTAAACTAGAACTTCTTTTTCTGCTGTTGTATATAGAAATAAAACCTCCTTTTGCTACATAGGCACCAGTATGTTCACAAATAGGTGACTTGGGGCCAGAGTCCAGAGCTATCCATTACACAGGATTGTTCAAGATTTCTTTGAGCAAACCAAAGTAAGGTACCTGGACTCTTTTTGCAATGGTACATGTCCAAGAGCTACCTAACAATTCTAGGAAACACTGCTGAAAATCCACTCCCGACACACAGCAATCACAAGCAAAATGTAGCTGATGAAGGTGGCAAGGGGACCCACAGATGACGCAGAAGAGCAAGGCCAAGACCTGCACATCAAGCAAAATCTTTTATTCAGACACTGCACAGACGAGAAAGTAAACGGGAAACAAATAACTTGATCTTTCTGCAAAGCACATGAAAGAATACACAAAATCAGTGCAAATGATTGCTTTTCCAGCTTTGGAAGGTTTGGGAGTTACAGAACAAAAGGCCAACAGAGAAAATTGTTTTACCAATATGCCACTTAATGTTCAAATGAATGCTAATCATCCTCATTTATAGAATCTCATAAATGCATATGACCAAAAAGGAACAGAATGTGTTAATGACTAAACTCTGACTCATTTTTTACTGTGCATATGGAGTCTATTGCCAAAACCTGTCACTTCTTTCCTCAAAACCTCTCCTGTAATTATACCTTTCCTACCTACTGGCTGTTTTACGGCACATCTGAGTGGAGTCTTATAGAAACAATGGGACACCATTTCACAAATTATTAAAATCGGCCATCAGCAATTAAAAAAAAAAAACAAACCTGGTCCAATGTCACTGGAACAGTAGATGGTATAGTTGCAATTTCTCATTTGGAAGAATATCTTTAAGGCACCATCCAGCTGTACAAGGCTATGGTTTGATGATTACACACCATCCTTTGCTTCATTTGTCTACCACTGCCTTAGCCTAAGACTGGACCATTTCTCACCTAGGCAACTACAATTCGCCTGACAGCAATAATCTCAGGGAGCAAATCTTTTCTCCCACCACGTCACGCTCTACTCTAAAGCATGATAATAGCTCTCTTTGCACTTGTGATCATACCCGAGATATTTAGACTGTTTTCTCAAGTCTCCTATTAAAGACTAAATGTATGAGTTTGACACCATCCTGCTCAGGCCTAGGCTGTTCCTACTTGGTTTATCATTGGCTCATTTACATAGCTCCCAGCCCCCGCCCCCACAAGTCCTGCGCTACCATCGCCCTGAGGTTCCCAACACCCTCTGGTGTGCGAACATAAGTACTGGATTTCACTCCACCCAGCAGCAGCCGGCAGCTTTCTCTGCCTCTGTCCTCATTTCAACAATATTTCATGTACCCCCTAAAAAAGTTTCCATCCCTTTTTATGGATGAGTAATATGCCATAAAGAAGAATGTAATCCTGACATTTGCAACAACTTGGACGGACCTGGACGGTATTAATGCCAAGTGAAGTAAGTCAGAGAAAGACAAATACCGTATGATTTCACTCATGTGTGGAATTTAAGAAATAAAACAAACGAACAAAGAAAAACAGAGAAATGGACAAAAACAGGCTCTTAGAACAAACTGGTGGGTGTCCGAAGGGAGGTGATAGGGGGATGGGTAACAGATGAAGGGGATTAAGAATATACTTATCATAATGAGCACTGAGGAATGTACCAATTTGTTTAATCATTATATTGCACACCTGCAACTAATATAATACTGCATGTTAATTGCATTTCAAGAAAATTTAAAAAAAAAATTTGTTAAGAGGGTAAAAAAAAATTGCATGTTAATGTTAACTGCCACAGATGGCCAAGTCCTGCAGGGCAACACAGAGCTGATTATCTGTGCTTTGTAAAACACAGGAAATTAACACTCAGTGTGTTTCCTTTATTTATAAAGGAAAACATTTTCATTTTTGCTGCTATCTGATATTTTCATATGTCATGTTTTGAAATTATTTTGCTCAAAATACAAACTGGAACCAATCTCAAGAGGCTTTATAAAAGTTACCCTAAAAACAGGCTCCCACACCCCCCTGAAAATGAAGCCTCGGGGTGTTTTACTTCAGTGACTTGACATTTAAGGGAAATTTGTGGACACTTTATATAGGGATACATTAGCTGTATTTACTTTTACTCTTTGGGATTTATGAAGAACAATATGAAAGTGATAACATTTTTAACATTCATAGATATATATATATATTTTAAAGATTTTATTTATTTATTTGACAGAGAGAGAGACAGCGAGAGAGGGAACACAAGCAGGGGGAGTGGGAGAGGGAGAAGCAGGCTTCCTGCTGAGCAGGGAGCCCGATGCGGGGCTCGATCCCAGGACCCCGAGATCATGACCTGAGCCGAGGCAGTTGCTTAACCAACTGAGCCACCCAGGCACCCCCATTCATATATGTTCTTTCTGTTTGCACTGTGGGTCTGTTCATCACAAAATACAAAGTGCAAAGAATCTTCCAGAGCATAAGTAGAGCCACAGGTGGGCAGTAATTTAGCATTGCTTTTGCCACTATTATATCCCTCACTGACTTAGAATAAGCCCTCAATAAGTATTTATTAAATTGAACTTTAATAGAAAACACACTTTTCATTTGTAAGTCATAAGCAGGACATGAGTTTTAATTGTGCAATTTCAATTCTGTGCATGATACATTCTTAAAGGCCTGAGTGTTCATGTGAAGATGGATGGTCCAAGACACTGGGTTCAGCCCTAAGAGTTTATTTATCTTCTAGAAACAGAACAGAAATCATCAATGATTACAAACTACATCTGGGTCACACAAATGATTGCACAGCTTTCTTAGGTATGCCTTTCAATTAATTTCTCATTTCCAGTACACTTCAAAGACAGAAATTTTCCTTAAAAATATCCCTTGTGGCCATGTTTTCCTTTCTAATCCCAAAGCCATCTGCCTTATACAAGCTCCCCAACTTCTCACACAGGAGTCCCTACAAACAGACTCCTTGAAGACTTCCTGGCTCTTGGACTTTATAATTCTGATTCATTACTCCCAGTACTGTCAAACACATCTTCCTCAAACAAGCATCCTCTATCACTACACTTACCCAAATTATTGTTTCATGATTTTCCTGTTCATCCACACAAACCTTCTCCGACTTGAGATGCTCTCTATCAGCCACGAGAAGACATCTAGACACCACTCTTGACTACTCTCTACTGCCACCACTCCCCCCACCCCCCCACCCCCACCAGCTCGACTCTAACCGACCACCGAGTCCCATCAGTCCTACTCTCCAGTCCAAGGTAGTAGGGTTCTCTCTCACCAACTATAGCAAAGCCTCTACCACTTCCTGGTTCCTACTGACAGGACAGCACAGTGATCAGTCTGGCCATCTACTAACATGAATGCATGGCCAAAGTAACTGACCTCCAAGTACTATCTTAGTACCTTTACCTCTAAAAGAGGGGATTAATAATACTATCTACCTCACAGAGTTGTTATGAGGATTAAATGAGACTGTAATTATAAAGTGCTTATAATACTGGGTGATACATACTTGAGTGCTGTGTAGGTACGATCTTGATGAGGATGATGGTGATGATTATCCCTCTCAATTTGCTATATACACAAGAACCAGAATAGCCTTTAAATTATATGTCATATTTGATCATATTCTTACTTAAAACTCTCCCAAGAATTTCTACTCATTGCACTTAGAACAAAATCCAAATTCTCTACTTTGCCCCTTGATGTCCAACATGACCTGGGTCCTATTTACCTGCTTAGTTCATCTTGAGCCCTTGCCTCTCTTCCTTACTTTGTTCCAGGCTTCAAAATCTGTTAGTTTTTTAAACTTATCCATCTTTTTCTGTGCTACCTGTTCTCTCCCCACCCCCCTTACCTAGCTGGCTCCTCAACCTTTAGATCTTGGCTTGCAAGTCAACTCCTTAGAGATGTTTTCCCTGACTACACTACCTAAATTAGCACCCATCTCCAGTATTCACTGCCTTAGCATCTAGCTCTTATCCCCTTCGCCATATTAATAGTAGTATTACTGATGTTATTCCTTACCACAAACCTGCTTCTTTTATTTATTTGCTTGTTTATTTGCTGCACCCAACTAGAATGTCAGTCGCCTGATGGTAGGTACTCCATTGGTCTTGTCCATCACTGAATCTCCAGTACTAGACAGAACCTAGCACATGGTGTGGATATCATCAACCGTGGAATATTCTATCATTGCTTTTATTTTATTCAGCTAACTATTTGTCTCTATTCCCAGATTCCTGCTCTCCCCCATGTTCAGGCCAATTGCCTTCCCTTTGTGTCTGAGCTCACACAGCCCCCTGGACAGAAACACTCTACCCTTTCACCGTGCTCTATCAGAATTCTGAAGGGGAAGTCTCAAAAGACTTCTGTGAACACTCTGACCCTCACTGATCTTCTGCTCCTTAGCATTTCTCTATCATTTAAAATCTCTCCACACAATCCTAATCATTATGCATATACAACAATATTATAATTCCTTAATATACATTGCTATCATTTCCTCAACAAAACTTTATATGTTTTTATATTTATTTATTCCTATAGCGTACAACATCAAAGAACACTGATAAAGAAAGCAAGGACGCTATGCATACACTAAAATTCTAAGTACCCCAGGAAAGCTTTCATTTTAACACCTCAACATCTATTTTTTTAAATAAATTCATTTCTCTAACCAAAAAGATTTTTTAAGTTTAAGAATTTGGTTTTGCTTGGGTGGTGATGACACCTAGGCTTCCCAAAGTATTGCAGGCTCTAAAAATTGCAAGAACAAAACATACTGGAGACCATATGGAAACAAGTTCAGCAAGAATTCTGTGTAGTTAGCATCTGCTTCTATCAAAATTGGTACAGAAACTGATAACCTTGCCTTTCTATTTCTTCTCTCAGGCTAATGGTTAAAAGGGTAGTTTAATCATGGGCTACTTTTAAAAAGGGTTTTGCCAAGATCTTAACTGTTGAGTTATTTAAAAAAGAAAAAGTTCAGGGAAAACTTGGGCTTGGTTTTCATTTAGTTCCAGCTGGTTGAATTGTTTTGTCAAGGCCAGTTTCAGTACAAACTCCTGCAAACCTGAGTATCAGCACTGATGACTCAAGCTTCTTTGTCTAACACAAACTCAGAGATGAAGCCTAAGAGTAACTTTTATAAATATTTTGAACCCTTGGAGCCGAAGAAGGACTTACATTTTTGACAAGGGATGTTTCTGAAGCTTTTCAAGTCGACATAAAAGGCCGCATGACCACAGCTTCTCCTATGTACCCACCTTGCTCTGGAGACCACTTATCCTCATGCTCAACAAAGAAATTATGGGCAGCCAGCTCTGTTCCAGGCATGGTGCCGGGTGCTAGGAACACAGAGGACTTACAGGATCAGGGTGTCTGGGTGACTCAGTTAAGCATCTGACTCTTGGTCTCAGCTCAGGTCTTGATCTCAGGGCTGTGAGTTCAAGCCCAGCATGGAGCCCACTTTTAAAAAAAATTAAAAATAAAAACAAAAACAAACAAGCAAACAAAAAAACACAGACAGACTCAATGTTCCTCCAGGGGCTTAATATTATTACATTCCACTGGTGATCTTAGCTCACTTCTCTCTGACAGAAGTATGCATCAAGGTCTCAGTGTACTTTTCTCATCCTTTACCTGACTCAGTGCTGAAAGGCAAAATAAAACCTCCTTTTGCCCTAATTTACCTCCTCATTCTTTTTATAATTCATAATTTTTTCTTCTAAATTCTCAAACATTTCCTACCTTCATAGTAGTAGCGTGTTTATAAATCTAAGATGTCATCAATTACAAGAACACACTGTTACTTTATGTGCCACTAAGAACAAAAATACACCACTGCCAATTAAATTATGTCAATACTTTTGATCACTTGCCATTTGGGGTTACAAAAAGAGCTCACTAAAACTTTATTGGACCTAAGTTGTTATTCCCCCCACCCCATATCATTAGTGTGCATGTAAAAAGAAATACAAATTATTACCAAAATTTCTTCACATTCAGATTCAAAATTACTGATCAATTCAGAGTCAGTAAGGTCCATAATTTTCTATAGAAAACTGTTCTCAGTGCCATCAAGATCCCTGGTGAAACGGCATTTTTTTTTTTTTTTTTTTTTTTTTTTTTTGGATAGTTGACATAGAACGTTACATTAGTTTCTGGTGAGCAACAGTGATTTGACAATGAAGACGCATTTCTAAACTGTGCTTCACTAACTGTTCTCAGGATTCCCTTGCGGGCTTCGGATTATACAATATCAATAGCAATACTTAGCTATATGTCTATACAGTGCTACAAGTTGTGATGCCCAAATACAGTAACTCCTTCACAATTGCTACCTAAATGACAGTAATTGTGTGAAAAACATTTTGATTTCATAAATGTTATAATGTAAAAAGAAAGGGGACTCTAAGAAAGAACGAAATACATCACACGAAAAATATGAGCCATTTTTTTAAAAAATATTCATTATAGCTACCAATTTTAAAAGAAAAATACTCCTGCTTTTACCCACAAATGTCCTCAAGAGCAAGGTCAGCCTCATGCAGGTAAGCAGGGAATATATGCGGAGTTCCAACCCTGGTTTTAAAACTGCCCACGAAGGCGTTACTTCTCATCAGTTCCTAAGGGTGAAACAAGAAGTGTGTTCTCCTTCAAAAGTTACTGGTATCTATTTGTTCTGAGGAACATGGCTTACAAGTGCAACATGGAGATCTGAGGCTGCCTACAGAATCAGCCTTGCCAAGAACCTTAATTTAGCATCATAAAATCCTGGAGCTGGTAAAAATTCATGCAATTCTCATCCCAGTATCCTCCTTTGCTACCGAGGAAACCAAGGCCTGTGGTCCCAGATGCACAGTAGACCTCCAGCTTCCCGAATCTTGTGCCAGGGCTCTGTCTAGCACACACTGTAGATGCTCTCTGGGGGGGAACATCAGCTCTTCCAGGGGGGACCCAGTACCACACTCTCCCTATGTGACACATCAGGGCACTTTAAAATACTTACTGCAATACAGCTCTTCTGACTACCTTGAAAGGGACTGAAAAATACCTTTAAAAACATTCTTCAGGCAGAATGTGAAACGACCCAAGAACCTCCATGAGAGAAACGTGTAATAACGAGCAAGACTCAGACACCCAGAACAAAGGTCAATCAACTAGAGTTCGTGGGCAAAATCCCACCTGCCGCTTCTTTTTGGAAATAAAGTGTTACTGAAACACAGTAACACCCATTTGTTTCTGTATCTTCCTGTTTGTTTTCAAGCAAAGCTGCGTAGTTACAATGGAGACCACATGGGCCACGAAGCCGAAAATAATTACTATCTGGCCTTCTACAGCCCAAGTTTACCGTCTCCTTACCTGAAAGAAAGGCTCCCAGAGGCCAGCCGCCGGAGTAGCAAAAGACTGGAGCTTCAAGGTCCAGAGGAGATTTTATGACTTGATGGTACGGAAAAGACTATTCCCTTTAAACACATGTGTAACCACGGCACTCATTACTCATGATTCATCCTCTCCTAGAACATGCACACACACTCAGAAAGAAGGTGACTTTTATGCATTATCTCTCATAGCTAAACTTATCACACTGTAATTACATGATACATTTATTTCTGCAGCTATAAAAAATTTCCAATAATCAATTAACCTCTTGATTCATTTACATGTTTCCCAAAACCCTTGCCCAGTATACTTGAGCTAGGACTTGAAACTTTCAATACTCTCACTTCGGGGTCATCCAAAAGAGTAGTCTGTCCCTCTGCGATGATTCTACAATAAAATTCTTTTCTGACAGACATTGATACTTTGCTGAATACCTCCTGCAAATAGTAACTCTCCATAAACATAAGCAGGCTGTAAAAGTTCTATTAATAAAAAATATTGTAAATTAAAGTACTGCTTTTATTTTTATCCAAAAACTTGATGAATATGTATGATCCTTTTTTAGAATGAACTTCTATAGTTATCAGGAGCTGAGACTTTTGGAATAAACTGTGCTCCTCACTTAGCACAAAAATATCCACTTATGCTAAGCAAATCAAGGGACTGCCTTGATGGTGAAAACAAAAGGACAGCATTATCAACACAAATGAAACAAGAATTTAGCTCACAAAAAGAAGAATCACTGGATTTATTCATAAATTGATTTAGATAGTGATTCTATGTGAAACGCAAAGGTTACTCTTTGGAAAATTCTGTGGGATTTGTAAAATTAGGATTTGAGGAACAATACAACTTCCAAACTGATGTGCCACCTACTAGATGGAAAATGCATACCTACAGGAGTGCCCCTTGAAGTGTAAAATCTCCCATGGTCTTCAATGCCACCTGCTAATATTTTACAGGCAGTCCCTACAAGAATAAAAACATCCTGAAATGCAATTCATTAAATGAGTCCCTCAACCATGCTTGTAAAAAAATATTCTGAACTCTAATTGATTCTGTAAATTTTCCAACAGAGAGCTTTATGTATGCTAATAGCACTGGCCAGCAAGCATTCCCAACAATCTTGCCTGGGTAAGTAAACCAGAGAGAGAAGTTGGCAGCCATCCCCACTGAGGTTCTCCTAAGTCTGCAAGAATGCTATCCTGCATTTGGTGAAAACAGTCCTTTAGATATTCACACTTTCTAATCCCTCATTTTCCTCCCAGCTTGATTTGTTAACATTTGGGTTCATTTGCTCTCAATCCAAAATACACTTACTGAGGATTCAGGAGAAAACAGAAAGATCTGGGGATGCCGACAAGAACTACAAGGACAACAAACGTGGCAGCAGAATATTCGACAAAACCTGGACTAGGGATGCAAGGAAGAAGGAAAACAGATGTACTTGAATAAAGGAAAATAGGATTCAAAAGAGAGGAAGCCACATGAAATGGGAGAAGAAATACATGGTGGGAACAGAGGAATGAGGGCAAATACAATGCCCATGTGGAACAGAACTCCTAGCTGTTAAGGCTTATAAACATTAGAATGATTTAACAGTCTCCTTGGGGAAGTTGTAAAATGTTTTGTTCCTGGAAATGTTTACACACAAGGTAGTGAGTTGATGCAGGGAAGTAATTCAGCTGATGTCTCTAGATGTCCTTCCAACTCTGATTCTGTGATTTTCTAACTTAAGAATGACTAAGGTAATGCCAAAAAATAAAAATCAAAGAACCCGTGCTCATGTGCATCATCAGCACAAGATTTATGGTCTGCCTCACAACTTTGTTCCAGAGTAACATGGGCTGAATGTCAAATGCATCGTTCTGCTGGTAATCATTTGTTTAAGTGCTAAGAGTGACTCGGTACATTTGTATAACAATATTCAATCTATACACGTAATGGCCCTTCTGGCTCCCTTTACGTTTTAGGCCCAATTTTCTTACACGCCAAATCAAATAGATGTCTAATCAGCTTTCCAACGGTCTTCTTAAAAATACCACAGTTTCTGCGGACTCTACTAGATTATTTCCATGTTCTTAATGACAAGCCCAGTCTAAGTTAAACCAGCTAAAGACCTTTCTTTCTTTTTTTTTTCCTTCCAAATTTTGCCAAGATGTTGACTCCATTCTAATGCAATGTTATTCTACATGATGAGGTAGGCTTTCCTGAGAGGGAGCGTACTTATGGTTTCATTTCAATGTGTTCCAATGGGTTCTATTTGCAGAACAAGAGAATCATTTATTCTGTATTTATCTGCATTTTCAATAGAATGTATATTTTTCCTTCGGGTCTGTCCTCCACCCCACCCACACACACACACACACACACACACACACACACACGAAAAGTTCATGTTAATTTACCACCATGCATATCAAAGCGAGGCTCTAACCATCAAGCTTCATGGGAGCAGCATTCTTCAGAATCATGCCTTTAATACTCTCTCATGTATAGGCCCCCTTCATCAGGAGTAACATTGTGTTTTGAAGGCTCACATTCATATTTACAGAGGGTATTCAAAAGCTTTGCAGTATCAAACCTGGCTGAAATTTCCACCAGCATTGTATTTATGCTACTATTTCCCCACTATTATTTTCATGGAGCCATTTTTTTTTTTTTTTAATCTACTCTGCATGACACTGACCTACCCATTCATTACTTCTCTGGACAATCTCTGCGGTTTTCTGTTCCCCTTTCCTTTTACTCCAGTGATTACTTGCTTTGGGGTCTTTTTATATGCCAACCAATTCATCACATGTATTTGGTATTTTCTCATAATTTTCGCTCTAAATACGGTCTCTGCCATCTCACCAATATTCTGTTGGGCCCCACTATTTCTGCTTTTATTTGAATGCTAATTATTTCAGTCTTGGGCATTTTGGAAGGATTAATGAGTACATGGGAAAACCGGTGGCCTTAAAATTTTTAAGGTCATTAACACAGCTAGTTATCAACTCAAAAAAGATCCTTATAAGAAGGCATTTTTGTTCTTGTAGAATCTTTAATTTTGGGGGGAAAGGGGGGGTGAGAAACTACTTTCCATGGTACAATGGTTTTCAGACATAATAGGATTTCATGAATGTAGAGCAAACTTAGGAAATGGCAAAAAAGCATTTTGAGACATTTATCAGTATACTATTTTATATACTAGAGAAACCAATTAATAGATTAATTTCATTAATGAAAGACAAAAACAGAGAAGGAAAAGACACAATATGAGGACAGCAGACCATTGCTTTTCCTTGGGGAAGCAGCAACTAGCTAACAGCCCATCAGAACATTCCCAAAGAAACAATTTCACCAATTTATGGATTCTCTGAAAAGCAGGGTGAGGACTGCAGGGAAAAGCATGCCACCAGCTGTCCCTGTATGGCTATCTGTGCCCTCTTTTAGGCGCATCCATGTTAGGCTGGCTCTACAGCATTCCTCTTATGAAAATTTCTCAGTGCCCCTGATTTTGATTCAACCCCACTCCCAAGCCAACTTGGCCATCAGAAGGATCTGACACAGAGTTATGAAGTGAACACTGCTTTGTATTAGCACTCGAGTATATGAATATACACAGTGAAGTAGGACAGAAAGCTTTAGGACCTATCCTTACATGTCCTTTTGATGGGATCCCATTAGTCTTTGAGCCCATGAGTGAGTCTGGCACCAAGAGGCTAGGCGATCTCCCTCCTTATACTTTTCCAGCTCAGACCTGGAGACAACCATTCTCCAGGATCATTTCATTCATCTCTGTTGGGGAATGTATTAGGAAACACATTGTGAGCAGGAGGTGTGCTCATTGCTAGAAGGCTATGCTTGTCTCTAGGCCTTTCCACCGTATAAAGCAAGAAAACCGTATAAATAAAACTGTATAAAGTCAAATTCAACACCACTAGATTTGAGAAACATTTACTATGAGGCTAATGAGCTCTTTTCCAGGTTCTATACCTAATTCTTTATTTTATTTCTCCTTAAAGAGATCCTCCAAAATTTTAACTCTTCAAATCTCACAAAAACTCTATACCCCCATGCCCTAACACAGGGTTTCCTCAGATCCTACAATACCCTTTTTGTCATCTGCCTTCTTCCACAGTGAAGACTCAGATTCGCAGAAGATCAGTATCTTAATTCATTTGCTCTATCTTCTGACAGACAGAAAATGTTTCAGAATTACAATACCACTAACAATACTTACAATGAAACTGCTAAGTCAAGTTTAAGATGTCATTGCCACACTGCACTTAGGATACATCCCATCAAGGGTTAAGTTACTTAAATTTTTATTTTGTGTGGCTGTGTTTTCAACTCTGATAACGTACTAGGTTCATTTATGCATGTTTATGTTGAATCTTAGGTTTTTTTCATTCTTGTAATTTATTTAAGAAGAATATTTACAGGCCTCAAAAATATCAAAGTAGTAAAACTAGAGATGTCACCCCTATCCTCATTCCCTCCAATCTGTTCCTACCAACCTCAAGCTTCTGTTCCAAAGTCACTTTATCCTTGTCTCTTGCGGGGAAGAGCAACCAAAGTCCCTGATTCTCCCTCTCATACTTCACTTGCATTACTGTATTTAACACTATCTGTCACTATGTAACGTAATGATACATTTTTCACTATCTGTCTGCTTCCACTCAAGTATAAATTCCATGAGAATACTTCGTTTCACTTACCACTATATCCAAGCACCTAGAATAGTCCCACACACGGTAGGTACCCTATACTTATTTGTTGTATAAATTTCATGACAGAATAACATTTTTATTTATACAAATGGGAGCCACCCTATAAAAGCTATTCCAAACCTTGTCATTTTCACGCGGTACCTCCTGGAGGTCGCTGCACACACATTTTCCCCTCACTATGGAATGGCTGTGTAATATTCTCTGGTAGGGCTATGGTTTATTCAACCTGCCCTCTATGGAAGGGTATCTAGATTGTTGACAGCCTTCTTCTGCTGTGGACCCTGCCATAATCGACACCCTTTAACAACTTGGACTTAAGTTCATTTTTCTATTTAACATATTTAAATACAAATATGAAACAAAATTTGGTATGTAGTGAAGGAAGAAACTTAGATTTATTTTTTGAAAATAAACATGATTCCAAAGATATCTCCTACTTACAGGAGCCTCTTCAGATTAAGCTATAGACTTACAGAGATATATATTGGCTCTCTGCATTCAAAGTGGTCTGTATGTAGGTACAAACACTTGACAATAGAATGAAGTAATTTCTTATGTCCTCTGTAACCCCAATACTCACTCCCTGGTACTCCATGGTACCCTATGCTTTTTGGTTTTCTAGAACACACCAGACTTGCTTTACCAATTTTTCCCTCACCTTTTAAGGTATTAATACCAAAGACAATAGAAGTCGTCTGAAATACAGTATTTACATCTACATGTAGTATTGCAATTCCTTAATGTACTCAGATGTTTACACAAAAATAATGACAATAACAGATAATGCAGAGGAGCAAAATCTGCCATCCCAAAACAGGACTTTTGAGTGTGTGTCTCATTTTAAGCTGATTATTTTTAAGGAACAGAGGATGCACAATGTTTTTCTTGCCTCTCCCCCAACCACCTCAATGAACTTAGGTAGACAACCAGCTCTAGGAAATGAGCTACACCCACAGATAACCACAGTCTAATAGAAACTAGGAGGGGTAGACAGGGAAGAACCCAGCAAGGCCTGTCTGATCAAAGTCCTCTCTCTGTTCCATTGGTTCTCAATGGCCCAGCACTCATCTGTTCACCAAACATTTCTCTTTCCATTAAGCCTCAGACCCCTTACCCCTTCTCCTTAGTCCAGAATGACATAGATACCTCATCTTGCCTGTCTTTACAATCTGTCATGTTTATGTGGATTCCCCATATGTACATAATTAAATTTGATTTTCTGTTAATCTCTCTCATGTCAATTTATTTCTTAGAACAGCCATGGTAAATGGCTAAAGTTTTTCCTCCCAAACAGTAACATACTGAGTTTACTAAAACTCTCTAAGTCTATAATAATACTGCAAGAAAAGGAGGTGGGTAGGTAGGGAAGAAGGACAAGCTGTGTGTGTGTGTGTGTGTGTGTGTGTGTGTGTGTGTGTGTGTGTATGCACGTGTAAAGTCAATGTATAAAATGTTCATTTGAAAATCTAGGGGAAAGTATTCAAATGTTCTTTAGAATTTTTCAAATTAAAAAAAATTTCAGGAAAAGGAAAAAAGAAACGAATGGAAGTCTGAGAAGCAAGGAGCAGATACGATGTGAGATGTACAGACACAGCCTACCTCTCTCACCTTATAAAACCACTACATTCCCTCCAATAAAATAAATTACAGTAAATGACCCGCTCTGACAAAACCAAGCGTAACTGCATATACAGTTCGTTATGAATAATGTGTTTGAAACAAGTATTTTATTTTGAAAATACAAAATGTTGCATTCTGGAATTTCCTGGGTCATGCAGTTGACATTTGATACTAATTGAAGCATAAATGTAAATACTATAAACGCAGGGTATTTCACTTGTCTACACGATGGGCAAATTAAAACACTGTCCTAATTAAAAGCAGTTCCTAGGGAAATACATACTGAACACCCAATAGGAATAACTTTAACAAGACATTAGCATTTACTCCAAAATCCAAAGGTCATTTAGTAATGTTACATGCTTGGTAATGTAACATATGTTCCAGGAAAGTGTCAAATTAAACCAAGCAGGACCGGCCTCAGGTGAAGCTGTAACATGGAAAGGTTTATCCTTCAGGCCCAGTGTCTCTCCCCACTTCTGGATGATTCCCACAGCCCCTTTGGATTGCCATCTAAAGCAGGTGTTACTTCTTCATTCAATTTGTTTCGCCTCCCCCAGAAAGCTTATCTCTGCCTCCTGCCTGCTCTACGTAACCTTCTGCTCCCCAACTCCCACAGCATTGTACCGAGTTTCACCTTCTGTATCCATTTCCTTCATGGTTCACAGTATTTGCTAAGTAGCATCAGAAATCATTCCTGTTTAGCATGCTAACGAGAACTAGGCAACCACCCCATACATGTGTGACCTGAAGCCCTCAGAAGACAATACCATGTGAGAAGACAATGCTTTTTCCTCAAATGCCTCAGGTATAAAGGTATTTACCTTCCTCTGTGAACCTACAGCACCGTGTAGGCCTTTGAACACGCAATACTTAAGAGTGGAATTATTACTCTAGGTCTTTACCTCCTCCCAATTAGACCACGTTCCTTTCGGGCAAATAGCCTATCTTGAACACTTTTGTGTCCTGACACGTAGCCCAATTCCTAGCTCATTACAGAGGCTCATGAAAAGGCTACTGAACTTAATAATCAAGTTGAAGACAATTTACTTGTGCAGTCCAGAAACAGAAAGCACATTTCAGAGGGAATTCTTCTGGGAAAGACCAAACTAAGAAGAGGAGTAATAGTGAGAAAAGGCAAAGGTACAGCTTTCCCCAGTTCACGGGAAAACTCCCCACTGTTGGCAGTAGGGAGATTCACAATAGCCTCTTAGTTGAAACAAGGGCAACCCTGTGGGAGAAGAATGCCTTAGGGTTCAACCTTCCCTCTGTCAGGGAAAGAATCCATTTCAAAAAACAAAGCGAAACTGGGTGACTTACTGTTGAATTTCCACTTTTACCCAGGTAAAATTCTCATTGTTTGTTGAACTCAGTAAAAAAGAAACTCTACCCAAAACAAGTTTTTTTTTGTTTGTTTTTTGTTTTAAGAATTTATTTATTTATTTGACAGAGAGAGACACAGCGAGAGAGGGAACACAAGCAGGGGGAGTGGGAGAGGGAGAAGCAGGCTTCCCGCCGAGCAGGGAGCCCGATGCGGGGCTCGATCCCAGGACCCTGGGATCATGACCTGAGCCGAAGGCAGACGCTTAACGACTGAGCCACCCAGGCGCCCCCCAAAACAAGTTTTCAACAATAAAAGTACAGTATATTATCAAAGACCACCAATCGCCTTCCGGAGCTTAAAACCTTCACCTATGTAATAACTGGTCCTACAAAAAGAAACAATGCCTCCAGAAAATGAGGGCAAACAAACTGTCTTTGGAGTCAACAGCATGTTGCAGTAGAAACCTGATTCTCAAACCTTCAATTATGGGAAATGACCCATAATATTAGCATTCTCGAGACGTGCCACATTCTACGAGGGAACAAACATGGGGTGAAGGCAGGGAACCTGAACTCAAGACTCAGCATCAGTATCTTCTGATCCCCTCACAAGTCACTTGACTTACCTGCACCCCCAATTCTTTGCCTGAAAACCGGGAATGTTGAAGTTGATATGATTTTAACGTTCTTTCAAGGCATATTATTAAATAATTCCACACCTGATTTCTTCTTTCGGGTAGTAAAGATAATATGGGACAAAACTGGCCATAAACTGTGTAAGTTTATACAGGCTTGAGGGACAACCGCACGACCCACAACTCGTGCTGAAAACCAAGCCTCAGATCTCGGCAGCTTTATTTTCGAAGCTGGTGGGTGTGCAGGATGCAGAGGGCTCCCAGCTGAGTCCCGTTCAGTGAATTACCTCCGGTGCAGGGAGCTGACAGGTGACAAACACTTCTTCCCAAGAAAGCTTGCCTCCAATTCCTGATCAATGCTGAGATACAAGGGCTCAGGGGTCTCCCTATTTGGGACAACTCTGAAAGATCATCCTGGCCCCAGAGCAAGCTAAGGATTTGGCGCCTGCTACAGCCCCATGTCCCAGCAGACGTTCCCATACAGAGCAGCTCCCCCCACCCCCAGCCCAGGCCTGCTTCCCTCACTCCCTTACAGGTACTGTGCCCGAGAGGATTCCCCCATATCCTCCTGCCAACACATCTCCACCTCAAGTCTGTGTTCCAGGGATTCCAACATCAGATAAAAAGTTGGTACTAAAGATGGTCCTAGGAAGCAAATTATAAGATGGAATTTTAGAGAGCTTATAATGAGGATCCTTCAGTGGTAGTAGCTGGAATACTTATCATTCCTGAATGTTGTGGTGGCACAATTATTAAAACTTCTACCTGTGGTAAACTGGAACGGGTCATCGTTGTGTCAGAAAGCAGTGACAAGTGCAGGGCCTTGGATATTGGAGAGGCTGAGGGAAAATGAAATTATAAAAACCAAAGAATCAAACAACATTTGCTGGCTGCTATTGATGCCCTGTAGAAATTCAATGACACTCAGAGGGGATTCTCTCAAAAAAAGAAACAGGCGCTTGATAAAAGTCACAGGGCCTCCTTGGAAGTATAAAGAGGTTTTCATCTACTGGAACAAGAGGGCAGAAAAAGCTTAAGATCAGGTCCAACAGGGTATTATAAGGCAAGGTCAAGAGAAGGCAAGCTGAATTCTCAACCCGGCAGGTATGCCACTCAAGGTGGGGACATCAGGGTTGAGAGACTTGAGAATCTTGACCCCTCAGATCCCACTGAACTCTCTCGCCCTGCTGAGTGGCTTATCCTCTCAAACCCTAGCACTCTGCCCTCGCTTGCAGATGATGCAAAGTCTTGAGAAAGAACATATACCCTCCTAAGGTTCTCTGCCATCTCCACTCATGGCACAAGACAATCATGAGGCTCAAATCAAACAGAACCCAGCCAAGCAAGTCCTGATCTTGCTAGGGGAGAAGGGGGATGCCGAATGAGCTACAGGCTAGAGAACATGATTCATCAGGAGCCAGGGCAGTATGTGTGGGGCTCGATGCCAAGGGCACCGCAGCAAAGAGTATGGAGCATGAAAGTCGGGAAAGAGAGAGCTTATCAATATGCGGACACTCCCCTCTGACACAAGAGTTAATAATCTGGCAAGAATCCTGAAGAGATGGTGCTAACACACTAGCTAGGATAGCTCTTAGAAGCCTGGAAAAAGCAATGGCCTGCACTAAGAAAACAAGAAATGTCAGAATAGTTATGACAGTGGAGAAGGGCTCAAAATGATCAGGAACAGAAATATGCCAGGGATCATATTTGCAAAAAAAAAAAAAAAAAGAGGGGAGGAGAGGAGAGGAGAGGGGAGG